>NC_065585.1:17647500-18272500 GCF_024542745.1 Macaca thibetana thibetana
TCTTGCCATCTGCTATGAAACCACTGTCCATTGATTTTTTTTTAAACTTTTTTCTACTGATTATTTTTTGTGTTTGTGTGTTGGTTTGTTTTAATCTCCCAGCTAACTGTTAATGCCAGGAGTTAAATTCCAGAATGAATTTAACACTGGTGCTTCCTGGAGACTGGCATCTTTATTTCTCCGTGATTTGTGTTTGTCTATAGGTGGGGCTTGAGAAAATATCTAGTTTCAGAGTCTTTGGAGGATTCTTCCTTCTTAGCTTCAGTCACTCATTGTTATTTTCAGGGTCATGTTGCCAGGAACTTCTCCCTGCTGCAGACAAGAGCCATGTCTAAACCACTCTGCTTCTGCCTGCCTGAATTTCGCTACTTCATATTTTATGCCTGCTTTGGGGTTATAGGATAGCATTACCTTATCATGAATGGGAGGAGTGGGTCTTTCCCAGTAAGTGATGAGAGACTGGCATCCTTGTGAGGCAGGCTTGGTGTAATAAAGAGGATCCAGGGTTCTAATCCCTCCTCTGCCTTTTACTTAGAGTGTGACCTTGAGAAATTCCTTCTCTTTCTTTGAGACTTAGATTCCTCGTCTATAACATGGAAGGCTCACTGTGCCTGTCTTCCTGGGTAGATGTAGGGAGACAATAAAATACATATGCATAGAAGTCCAGGCATTTCCCTTGACACATGGCAGACATTCAGAAATTCTTATAGAAAAATAAAAAAATTCTAAGGTCCAATGGAGATCCTGACATTTTGATTATACTAGAGCTAAAAATGAAGCTGATAAGGTGCCCCAGGTCCAAAAAAGTTCAGTCCTCCTAGGCAATAAAGTGTCCTTCTTATTCTAATTGATGCCCTTTTCATTTTAAGTGTGACTGAAACATTTTTCTAGGGTAAATTGAGTTCACAGATGTCAAGTCTATTCCTTGTGATTCCTCAGTAGTAAGACGGGAGGATAAAAAAAAAATCACATAGAAACATACCTTTTGCATAGAGCAATGTAAAAAACACACATCCAAAGATGCAAATGCCAAGAACAGAAGAGCCTCAATTTCTGGGAATCCTTTGGCTGGATTCTGTTACTTTTTCTATTTTTCCATGTGCGACATACGGCACCCTCCTTTTTCTGAGTATTTCTGGAATAACTTGTCATTTGGGGAGTCTGGAATCCAGAATTACTTGGGTTAGAGCAGAACAGTCTCGAGTCTAAACTCCAGCCCTCCCTTTGACTTTGGGGAGTTACTTGACAAACCTTTTGCACCTATGAAATAAACATCATAATGTCATCTCAGAGTTTGCTTAAAGATTAGAAAAATAATGTAAATAAAGTCCTTAATAGACGTGCTTAAGAAAGTTCATTAGTGGTATCAATTATTGTTGGAAAGGCACAATTATCACATTATTTTTGATCTAGGAAAAAGTCTAAGGCAATGTAATCCATTGCTTTCACTTCATGTCTAAAGAAACTGAGGCGTAGGATGGGGACTTAGGACTAATCAAAGGCCACCCTATTAGTTTGTAGAACCCAGGTTTCTTGATCTCCACTGGGATTTCCTAGCTGTAGAAACACCATTTTATATAAAAGTGTCACCAATGAGCAAATAGCAGAAAGCCAAGTCATAAATAAATTTATGACAGTCTTCTAACTTAGATGCCATCTGCAGAAAACTAGAAATTTGGGCAAGTCTCCTGACTACCACTGGTATGCCTAATCATTAATCCCTGTTGGGTTTCTGAATGCCCTGGAGATTTTGTTGTCATTCGATACATCAATCAGAAAATGAGTCTCAGTTTTTGGCGATGCAGTTTCATAGAAAATTTGGAAAGATGTGATTATTACCCTCTATTTCATGTCCTTCCAAGGAGCTGGCTCGGGGTAAATAGGTGCACATCTTTGAATCAAGAGTCATGGATAGGTGCATTATTACTGAGCAGACTTAAGTTCCTAATGTTCACTATGAATAATGAGTCTAATGTGAAATCTTGATGCATTTAAGGTAGGTATGATGTTCTTTTAAAAATGAATTATCCAGGGCCAGGCGTGGTGGTTCATGCCTATAATTCCAACACTTTTGGAGGTCAAGGCAGGCAGATCACCTGAGGTCAGTGGTTCAAGACCAGCCTGACCAACATGGTGAAACCCCATCTCTACTAAAGATACAAAAATTAGCCGGGTGTGGTGGTGGGCACCTGTAATCCCAGCTACTCAGGAGGCTGAGGCAGGAGAATTACTTGAACCTGGGAGGCAGAGGTTGCAGTGAGTCGAGATCACGCCACTGTACTCCAGCCTGAGCTACAAAGCAAGACACCACCTCAAAAAAAAGAAAAAAAATTATCCAGGCCAGGTGCAGTGGCTCATGCCTGTAATCCCAGTACTTTGGGAGGCTCAGGCAGGAGGATCACTTGAGCTCAGGAGTCTGAGATATGGCAAAACCCCTGTCTCTACCAAATGGTAGATATGGGCAAAACCCCATCTCTACCAAAAATACAAAAATTAGCCAGTCTCATAACCTGGTCTCAAAATAAATAAGTAAATAAGTAAAATTTTTAAAAATTAAACAATGAATTATCTGTATCATGGAGAATGATTAATGCTCACATTTTTGTGGAATATGCAAGGGAATGGTGAGGGACTGTGACTGTGCCTTTAGTGGTCAAAAGAGGTTCTGTACCAGGACAAATAGGATGTCTTGAAGAAAAACTACAGCTACCATCAAGTAGAACTCTAGGAGAAGGTAAAAAGGAGGGAAAAAACAAGTATTTATTGAATACCTACTATGTGCCACACATTTTACCACACTTTAAAAATTATCACTCGATTATGTTACTTTTCATTGAAAGCTCTTTGACTGTATGGCTCTGTGTGTCATATTCTCACTAGTAATGAACACAGTGCCTGAAGCATCATTAAATGTTTGTTGAACGAATGTGTTAGGAACTCTTCAAAAGTAATCTCTTTAACTCATAGTCACCTGTGCATTGGCAATTATTATCTTCACTTTGTAGATAAGAACACCAAGATTTGGAAATGTTGAATAATGTGTCCACTGTGTCAGTGGCCAATCTGAAATTCCAGTGTAGGCACCATGATTCCTGGATGGATATTAATATCTAGGGATATTACATACCATGCTGTTAGACTCTTCATGGGAGTCATCTACTTGTGTTCTGTGCTATGGAATGGTGTGTCCTTCTCTTTGATTCTTAATTCCTGCAGATTGTGGGGAAATGGTTCTACCATTGACAACCAAAGGCAAAAGGGGTGCAACCAAAGAAGCTCCCTGACCTAATTCTTTATAGTTAGTGGCAAGTGTGGTGTGGTGAGGGGAAATAGCACTCTATGAAGATTTAATAGTGCAAATTCCACCTTCCTGACAACACCTTTCTTCAGCACTGGATGGGTGTATTAGTTGTTTATCATTGTGTAATAGATCACCTCAAAACTTAATAGCTTAAAAACAACACATTAGCTCACAGTTTTGTACAACAGCCATTATGGAGTGGCTTAACTGGGTATTCTGGATAAGGGTATTTCATGAGGTTGTGGTCAAGATGAGAGCAGGGGATGTTGTCATCTGGAAGCCTCACAGGGACTGGAGGATCCACTTTCCAAAATGGCTCACTTACCTGGCTGTTGGCAAAGGCCCCAGTTTCTTGTTGGCTGTTGGTAGGAGGCCTCAGTTGCTCACCATGTGGGCCTTTCCATAAAGCTGCTTGAGTGTCCTCACAACATGTCAGCTGGACTCCCCCAGAGAGAATGATCTAAGAAAGAGAGAGCAGGGAAGAAGCCACTGTTCTTTATTACCTAGTCTCTCAAATTGCACACTTTTACTTTTACCATATTTTATTCATTAGAAGTGAGTCACATTCTGTGGGAGGGTAATTAGCCTTCACCATTTGGCAGGAGGAGTATCAAATAATTGGTGGGCATATTGTAAAGCTATCATAATGGTTCTGGTAGGCCATATTTTTGCCTCTGCCACTCAATATTTGATCTCCATTTCTTACAGGTATTGTGAAAAGAGAAGGGGCTTTAGAATAAGACAGGCAAATGTTAAACATTGAGTAAATTTTTAATGTCCTTACCCCTTGTTTCTCAAGCATAAAATGAGAATGATTATATCAAATCTTCACAGTTTTGCAGGATGGGTTGCAGGTAATAAAGTCCTAGTGCAATGTCTGGCACAAGGTAAGTGTTTAGGCAGTGGGCTCCTTTCTGTTACATAATGTGGCAACCCTCTTCTCCCCCCTCCACCTCTCAAATATGTGTCTGAGTCAGAACACCAAAGTCACAGACACACAGGTAGAAAACAATTCCTGATTCTATTCTGTTTCCATCATGCCATGCTGCCAGCTTCTGCATGGGGCCATCTTTACTTCTGTGGCAAGGAATATAGTTACTTGTTACAGAAATTAGATTCCAGAATTGGGATATGAGTTGGAAAGGGAACTTAAATGTTCTCCTTCAGTCTTGCTTAAATTCTCATGCTCATTTGCATATGAGATATGAGTTTACATCTAGATTCTCCCACTTGTTATTCTGCCAACCTTGAGTCGCCTTTCTCAGGGTAATAACTTGCCACTCAATTCTGTTGTGAGGTTTAAGTCAAGTAAGATGTGTGTAATTTTCTCCCTAAAGAGTAGCTATTATTTATTGTTTATCATATTTATCATTAACTTCTGTTCCTTAGACCTGACTAAAATATTTCTAATGTCATCTGAAAAGATTGCATTATATTGGGTGGTGTGTGTGTGTGTGTATATATATGTGTATATATATATATACATATGGCACCTTTTTTTTAAGAAGCACAAAATATGGTTTGGCCAGTTACTTAGATTATTTATTTCTCACAAAATGAAGTAAAGTCCATATTTTCTCATTTAGCAGAAAAGTGAAATAGAAGGTTAATAGGTTGGCCTAAGCCTCACAGCTGGTAAGTATAGCCACCTAGATTTGAACCATGGAAATCATTTGAGATGATGCTCTGCTTTATTTAATCTGTTCAGACAATGGCATTGTGGTCTCATGGGGAGACAGGGTAGATTTTGTGACCTGAATGTCTACTTGTTTGACTATGTAGTACAACTAAAAATTGTGAATCCACTAAATAAGTCTTTGTGTTTAATTTAGTTTAGTGCAATAATAATTTCCAGGGATATTACAAGCCAGGCACTGGAATAGATAATGAGGTACAGCTAGGTGAAGGGGGCAGGATGGAAATGCTGAGGTACAAAAGGGTCATAAAGCCCATTGTAATGTTCCATTTTTGTCTCTAGATAATGACAAGCAGACAGTAACACACTGGTAGCAAACATTGAAGACTGGTGGCCCAGGGGCTCTGATGTTGATGAAATTCCTGATGAAATTGAGTTTTATAATTATACAGTTGACCTGCTTGAAAGAAAGATATCACAGTAGAACAATTTCCTTGGTTCTGCCATTTCATTTATCACCATTGTTTGTCTTTGTTGTCAGTATTAACATCAATTATTAATCTTAATGCTCATTTTCCTTCCTAGGCTTCTTTCCTGTCTGACATGTGGAATCTCTTGCTATTAAATTGAGAGGCAGGTGGAAACATTAGTCCTTCTTACGTCATTGGTCATTGTTTCTTCTGAACCAAGAGTTTTTTTCAGTGGGGGCAGCACAATTGGAAAAATCTATTCCAAGTGGCATAAAGACTGGTTTCTTTGCTCTGTACAAAGCATCCCAGTATCACTTAAGTAGCTATTTCTCTGAGGTTGGACTTCAACTAGAACCATGACGGTGGGATGCAGAGAAACTGGCAAATAGGTTAAATCTAAAGCAGGTAGAAATCACAACACTTGGGATGGCAGAAACAGCTAGGTGCCTCCCAAGATCTGCTCTCCCTTTCTGTCTCAGTAACCTAAACTCATTTTATATAGGATAGCAGGCCATCCAGCTAAAAGACTGTATTTTCTAGTCTTCTATGGCACTAAGTTTTGGCCAATGAGAATTAGCAAAAATACAATGTGCAACTTTTGGGAAGGCTGCTTAAAGGAAGCTGAGTTAACAGGAACTCTCCCTTCCTCAGGCCATTGCCTTTTTCCTTCTAGCCTGCAACACGGATGTGATGGTAGCACTCCCAGAAGCCATCTTGAACTGTAAGTCAACATTAGGCAGAAGCTGCAAGTGAGATGGTGAGGCAGAATGAAGAAGCTTGGACCCCTGATGACCATTATATCATGCTCAGACTTCCCACCTCTGATCTTCTATTATGAGAGAGATATTTATATACCCAAGTTATTTAGATCATTGACATTTTTAGAGCTTCTGTTACATGAAGCTGGTTCTCACCATAAAAAAGCTGGAAGTGACTAGGTGGGGTAGAAAGGGGTTGGGAATGTTGAGAAAGAGAAAAAAAATCAAAGCAGACTCTCGGGTGATTTGGGTGGTGGTCCGATTCACTGAGAGTAATACACAAAAGGAAAAAACAAGGTTAGAAGAGAATTAACACAGTTTTGGAAATGTTAAGGTAGAAGGAGCTGCAGGACATTTAGGAGTGGGAGTCTTACAGGCAGCTGGATATATGTGTTAGGTGCTATGATTAAATATTAAGGAAAGAGATAGAGGTTTGGCCATAACTATCATGTGTGTGATATGTAAAGCTATTGTAGTGGATTAGATTACCCAAGAAGACTTAGATGGTGTTGAAACTTAACATAGAGAAGCTGGGTGAGCTTACTGTGGGACAACTGAGGGTGGTATACATCTCGGTAAGCATATAATTATGATTCCAGTCAGGATGTGGTAAATACACCATTAATGATCCACTTAATTATTTGTCCCCTAGGTAGTCCTATTTTGTTAGGATGGCAAATAAGCAAAATTTTAAGTAATTAGTTTCTCTCTTTCCAAGGGATCTAAGGCAGAGACTACTGCCAAACAGAGGCACAAATCACCAAGAGATAACTAGCATTGCCCCAGTAAATTGACAGAATTTCAGCCACATCAAAGCTTTGTGATGTCTGAACCTATGTGTTCTAATCATAGGCATGTAAGTTATTTCCAGAGGAGTTGTGTGTTATTGAAATGGACTAATGAATTTTCCCTAACATCTTCAAGGAATAATAAAGTAGCGGACGAAGCACGGATCTAGAAATTAGTTAAGACTGAGTATGTTTGTTGTAACGGTCTCTATCTATGCTATCCCACCTTAACCATCTCAGTCCCATTTTCTCATAGGAAAATGAAGTAATGTCTCCACTTCATGGTTCTACTGTGAGAAATGTGGGATGATATATTTTAAGTATTGGAATAGTACCTGGCACATCAGACACCCATAATTCCTCATCTCATTTGGTTAACAAAAGGCTAAAGCCCCAGGAATCTGGGGTTCATTTTATAGATGCTTTCAGTTTGAAGATTCTATTATCATAGGGTTTTCTTGACCAGAAGAGAAAGAACTTTAATGAAAAATTTTAAAAAGGAATGAAATGGGGGTAGGGCTGGCATACTGCACAGCTCCATGGGATGCCATTTACATTGTATTGATGCAAACAGCTGCCTTGGAATTGGGCAGTGTGCACTCTGTATAACTGTATGCAGTGACCCTGTTTGGAAGCTACCTCTTAAAATGTTCTTAATAATAATGTTTGTTATCTTTTAAAATAAGAAAAGGTATGCCACCATGGGTTTTGTCTTTTGTTGTCTTTAGTTGAGGCGGGACTTCTCAAGGCCTCTTAAGACCCTCACTTTCCCTACTCTCTGACGCACACTTAGTACTTTCCCTTTGCTAATTTTTGCTTTCTCTCTCTCTTTTTTTTTTTTTTTTGCACATGCTACTCCCTTCTTCTGGCATTCTCTCCTAATTTGGCTTTCTTGTGTATATCTTTTTTTTTTTTTTTTTTTTTTTTTTAAGAATCAGCTCAAATGTTGTTCTTCTGGTTGTCTTCCCTGCCAGCTCTGGGTAATATTAAGTGTTCCCTCTCTGTAGTGTCATGATGTCATGGCTGTATCTTTGCCATTGCCCTTGTCTTAAAACTCATGCTCCTCAGCCTGTTCTAGGAGGCTCAATACAGTGATTATTTCTTCAGTTGTGACTCTAGTCACTTTCCTCCCATGGTCCACCCAGAGTCAACACACTCTGTTCATACTGACTTTGGGCTTAATTTGAGCTAGGAAGAGACCTTCTTGCCATGGACTGGGGCCTATTTCTGGAGAAGAGCATGTGTAATCCTGCTCGTGGGTATATAGTATGAACACCCCTTCTTAGCCATGTTATATGCTTCATGTTTTAAAACCTCTGGACTTGTGATATCAAGTTGCCACATGTGGCTATTTAAATTTAAGTTAATTAAAATTAAATAAAAATTTAAAATTCAGTTCCTCAGTTGCACGAGCACCACATTTCAATTGCTCAGTAGTCACATGTTGCTGCTGGTTACCATATTGGAAAACACAGATATAGTAAATGTCCATCAGTGCAGAAAGTCCTTCTTTTTTTGAAACAGGGTCTTGCTCTGTCACGGAGGCTGTAGTGCAGTGGTACGATCCCTTTTCACTACAACCTCTGCCTCACCGGCTCAAGCAATTCTCATCCCTCAGCTTCCTGAGTAGATAGGACTACAGGTGTGTGCCGCCGTGCCCAGCTAATTTTTGTATTTTTAGTAGAGACAAGATTTCATCATGTTGGCCAGGCTGGGCTCAAACTCCTGGCCTCAAGTGATCTGTCCTCCTCAGCCTCTCAGAGTTCTGGGATTACAGGTATGAACTACTGTACTCAGTCAGCGTGGAAAGTTCTATTAGACAGTGCTGCACTGGACTTTTCAAATTTTTGAGAGAAAAGGTACCTTTTTTCTCTTGTTACTCAAAATGTTGTCCCAGGACCAGCAGCAGCTCTATCCACTGGTTGCTTTTACAAAACTGCAGAATCTCACACCTACCAAGTCAGAACTACTGAGTCAGAACCTGCACTGTAACAAGATCCTCAGATGATTTGCACCTGAAGGATTCATGTTCTTGAAAGTCATACATTACTGCCTTAAGGATCACTAATTTCAGCTACCTCTCTCCAGATAGTTTCAAGGTTTTCAACTACGCCTGCAAATTGAAAGCTCCTGAAGGGCCTTAAAAAGTGTGGATATTTGATTTTGCCCTCAGAGTTTGTGATATAATTGGCTTGAAGCATAGTTTTAGTACTGGGAACTTGAAAATCTTCCCAGGTGATTCTAATGTGCAGCCAGGCTTGCGAACCACTGCTTTAGAAACAAGACAGAAAGGTTCGGAGAAGGAAAGTGATGGATACAGATCACTAGTAATAGCCTCCCTTATTTCCTAACTCAGAGTCTAGTGCTCATTCTGCCACATCATACAGTCTAACCCTCAGTGGCCTGAATTCTAGAGAAGCACTCTGGACTGATCAAAAAATTTCCCCTATCTTTCTCCACTTGAAGCAATCACTCTGATATCCCTAGTGGAGCTAACTCAGGGACTGCATTGTAATTGCTTGTTAATGTCAAACTGGTAGCTGATGGATTTGCCATCTGCACAAGCCTGCCTTTAATGGCCAATGCTGGGTGTGCAGGGCTTGCAACTCTTCTGGTGGAGATCAATACTCTATTATGGAAGCAACCGGCTGGCAGACACCATGGGGGCCTCACCTTTTGCCTTTAGGTGCACTGGCTCTGCGAAGAATTCCAGTCAGAGTTGTGAAGGTTGTGGGTGAGGGAGCCACTAATGAGCCCAGCAGAGCCCCACAGTGCCACTGCGGCAAGTCTGCATGCAGGGGGACAGCAGCGCTGGCCATTGCCCTGCACATTAAGACGGCCCGCAGGCCAGGCATGGTGTATCATAGGGACAGGATGCACCTTGTCCCTGTGATGTCCAGTCAGTTACATCTTCCACTGCAGTCAGCCTCAAACGTGCCCTATAAGAAACTGCTGGAAAAGCAAAAGAAAAGAGAATTCACAGACACTATCCATTCCCTCTGCCCACCCTCCTTTTCTCTCTCTGAATTGTCTTCACTGCAGGTAAAGTGGAGCAGAGGGCAGAAAAGCAGCATTTATAACAATGATAATAACCAGTAGCCTGTATTTATTGAGAGCATAGAATGTTCCCGGAAGTTGGCTAAGTTCTTTCATTCATTTTATTACTTAATTCTCATAACAACACTATGTTGGAGATAGATTTTACCAAGGAGGAAACTCAGCTTAGAGAAGTTATATGACTTGTTCAAGGTCATACATCTAAGAAGTGATAGAACTAGAATTTGAGCTACATCTGTCACTCAGCAAAGCCCATGCTCTTTACAACCATGTAGTTCAGTTTCCCAAAACACATGCATAAGGCTCTCAGGGCATTACTCATGTGGAGAAGAAAACTGCCAGAAGGACAGCATTTTAATCACTATGCATGTTTCACTGTAGCATTTCCTGTTCTATTTTTAAATGTTAGAATATAATTTATAAACATATATTGCACCAATTTTATAGATGCCACTTGATGATTTTTCTCTTTCAGGTGTATATATATATATATATATATATATATATATCTCCATGCAACCACAACTGAGTCAAAAATATAAAGCATTTCCACCATCCCGGAAGTGTCCTCAATGGTGCTTCCAACTCGGTCTCCACATCGAGAGATAATATAATTTCTATTAACAGAGATTAGTTTGCTTGGTCTTGAATTTCATGTAAATTGAATTATGCAGTATATATCTGTGTCTGGTTTCATTGGCTTAATTTATTTTTAAGATTCACCCATGTTGCAGCATGCCTGAGTAATTTATTCCCTTTTATTGTTGTATACTACTCATTATATGGATACATCACCATTTATTTTCCATCGTCCTGTTGATGAGCCTGTGGGTTGGTTCTCCATTAGAATCAACTGTTCCCTCCCTTCAGGGTAACCTTGGCCAAAGCTCTCAGTTCCTTTCTCTACCTGGCCCTTGATTCCAGGTTCCAGTGAATATTCTCTCCATTTGTCCCTTCTAGCCTTGAGGTATAAATCTATAATGAACCCTAGGGTACTGCAATATTTTTAAGGTTTCCTGAGGTCCTGTTCACAGTGTCTTTTCTTTCCTTTTTTCTTTTTTCTTTCTTTTTCCTCTTTTTATTTTTTTCTGTAAATTCTCATTGGGCAGGACAAGATTTGTATCTAATATGGTGTTACCACGTCCCCAAATCCTAACACTCCTCACCTCTTCTTTCCACCCAGTTGCCAGCAAAGTATCTTGCAGAAGGGAGGGTTACAAAAATGTTGTCTGATAGATGGACTTGCTGAATGAGACATTAGCATTTTATTAAAGTGTCTGAAGCTAAAGCTGATGAGTTTCCTACAAGTAGCTCCTCAGAGAAATCATTGTTTTTAATTTGTTTCTCCCAAGGCAAGCTAAGAAGTAGACCTAGGCCGTTGGCATTCATGGCATGGAATCCAAGGACAAGTTTTCACTGAGCTTTGTGAACTAAGATGAGCAAAGAGATTGCTATGTTTCCTCATCTGGAAAATGAGTAAAATACTACCTGGCCAGCCCCAATCCACAGATGTGTTGTAGAGTAGTAGATGTTAAAGCAAAATTCCCCTTAAATCATAGAGGATCTTGCCATTTATTAGGATTATAAACAAAATTCTGAAATCTGCTATTACAGTTTAATTACCCCAAACACATTCTTTGAGATTCTCAGTGCATGTGTCTACCATCACATCAGCCTGAGAACTGCTGCTGAATAGGTGCAGCTCTTACACAACCCAATGCACATTAACTAGGATGTTATAGAATGTAGGGGCTCTCAGGAAAGCGTTTGAGCTGTGTATCTTCCATTCAGTTCTCTGATGCCATTTCTACTCTCCTCTACCTTGCTCTATTCCCCAGGAGACTGACCTGTATGGACTAAATCAACAGGTTCCCATGTCTCTGATGTCTGCTTGGGTTCAGACAAGGGTGAGCACTAACAGAACACTGAAGGGAGTGGGCAAGTGGAGTTGGGAAGATGACTCACATGCTCCCTCCTTGAAGGGTAAACTTGACCAAAGCTCTCGGCCTCTTTCTCCACCGGGCCCTCTTTGACTCCAGGTTTGAGTAAATATTCTATCCACTTTCCCCTTCTAGCCTTGAGGTATAAATCTATAGTGAACACTGGGGTACTGCAATATTCTTAAGGTTTCCTGGGGTCCTGTCCACACTTGGTAAGTAGTGCCTTTTCTTTTCCTTTCTCTTCCCCTTCCCCTTCCCCTTCCCTCCCCTCCCTTTCCCCCTTTCCTCCCTCCCTCCTTCCCTCCCTTCCTTCCTTCCTTCCTTCCTTCCTTCCTTCCTTCCTTCCTTCCTTCCTCCCTCCCTCCCTCCCTCCCTCCTTCCTCCTTCCTTCCTCCTTCCTTCCTTCCTCCCCTCCTCCTCTCCCCTCCCCTCCCCCCCCCCCCCTCCCTCCCCTTCTCTTCCTTTCCTTTCACTCTGTTGCCCAGGCTAGAGTGCAGTGGTTCCCTTCAAAGTGCCCTAATTTGGGTGTGCTCCTATTGCCTGCTAAGAGCCTGACTGACACATCAGTCTGCCCAGCTTTCCAAAGCCCTGTATCCAAACATATCCAATGATAATCTCCCTCTCCTTCATTTTTCTTATTACCTAGGAGAATCCTATGCAATTTATGAGGAATCCTGAGGTTTATGTTTTATTTTTTTTTTCTATACACCAACTCCAACACTTTTGAACCCAGTTTTTTTCTTCTTTTTTCTAGAATGCTTGAATGCTACACACATAAGACAACTGTTTCTATTTTACTAAAATGCAAAATAAAAGCTGACCATGGAACTGTCCCAAGCTTCTGTTTGGAGATGGCCCACCTAGGTCAGGGCTGGAGTCTCTACAAAGTACTCATCCTGGGTGAGCTGGAATTTAAAATCTTGGCCTCAGGATTGTGACCTTCGTGCTCCAGGATTAGATTAGGCTTTTCTGAGTGGAATGCTACCATTTCAACCATTCTAAGGAGTCAGCGTTGTTATGTGATTAACTGCAGAAATGACTTTCAAGAGCTGGTGTGATCAGTCCAACCCTCTTGTTTAATGACCAAATCACTTTTACTATTTAATTCTGTTCTTCTGGGGTGATTTAAATGATAAAATATCTTAAGAAGGAAGGAAATCTTATTGAACAAATATTTTGACAAAACACTTGTCACAAATAGGTGAGTTTATCCTGGCTTCTTAGGGAAAGGAGGCTTGGAACATATTTAATTGTGTTAAGATAGGCTATTTTGCTTCTTTTCCCTTTCTACTCTATTCCCAATTGTAAATTTGGTCCACAAACCATGCAACTTTTACATTCAAAGTGTACATATTTCACTCTCCTTTTTGTTGCTGGTGGCCTAGGTCAGGATCCTATCATCTCTCATTCTGATCTATAGAAAAACTTTTTAATTAATCTCTCAGCAACCACTGTCTCCCTCCTCTAATTCATCCTCCAGAATGTCACCAAGTATTCTTCTAAACCATAGAAACACTTATGCCACATACCTTTTCAGAAATTATCATTCTAGAGTTTATAATAAATCCCTATATTCCTCAAGGCCCCTGTCCCTGGAATGCTGCTGTCCTAGAAAGAATCTCAGCATTTTTCAGTCATCAAATAGAGGGTGCATCTTTATCCCACAACATCTTATTTTAGGACAGAGGACAACATCACCAGCATAATGGGGTAAGAAACAGTGACATGACGCAATGGTCCTATTCATGGGGTTGCACAGGAGGAAATGGTGCCTAATGGTACTCATGAAATGTTCTCAGAGTTATTTTGCAATTAGGGTAGATGTCGCTCAAGGCTGGATCTGCACAGGGGAAACCTGATCCAAATAAATATTTGATGGGGTGAGGATATTGCCACATAATATCGCTATTTTATGGAAAATATTATCCTGCATTTCATTGATGAGGAAACTGATGTAAAGAGAGGGTACATAATTCATGGTTTTGTGGTCACCCAACCTCTAGTGATCTCAAATGAACTTAGATTCTCACAGGATGGACACAAAGGGGTGAGAGGCAGAGAAGTGTTCTTTGGTTCCATTCCCTGCTTCCCTTAGATCTGCTGCTTGATTTCCATTCCATCTGGCTAGTGCCTATTTTCATGTCAGTTTTATAATGTGTGGATTCTTGGCCCAGCTTAAGAACTGTTGAGCTGTGTGCATGCTGGGCTGGCAGATCCAAGAGAGAGGAACTCTACTCAGATATTTACCCTCCAACTTTGTGCACAGACACAGATGCTTATGGAATGTGGATGGGAAATTCCTGATGGAGACATCCGTGCTGGTTTAAGCCGTCTAATTAGAACCAACATTTAAAGCCACCTGAAGTTCAAAAAGTTCAGACAAAGCTGGTTTCAAGAAATCAGAGATAACATACTTTTTTTCCTAGGCAAAGAAAGGGAAACATTTTCTGTATAACTTCCTGCTCTTATATGGCTTTTTCATTCACCGTATATTGAATGCCTAATGAATGTCTAGCTGAGTTCTGGGGCACAGAGATAAAAATGTCTGTTTTCATGTCACTGAGGAACCTACTAGCAGTCTAGTGAAAAGGACCCAAATGATTGCAATACAGTGTGATTAGCACTATAATTGGTGGGCATACAGGATTTGCTGGAGAACAGAGGAAGCAGGAAGGAGGGGAAGTAGAGTAGCAATTCTGGAGTGGTACTAAGTAGCAATGCTGTGCTGTTGTTATACATGTTCTTGTTTAATCTTCCATCACTGCTGGAGGGACAGTATAATTTTCCCTTGATTCTCAGACAAGTAAAGCAACCTTCCCAGGGTCCCAAACCTAGGATTAAGGGCTTTTACAAAAGTTGCATCTGCAGGGTTCTAAGGCAGTGGTTCTTTTTACCTGGGCTTGCTGGAGGGGCTGCGATCATGCTCTTCACATGTAGGCTGTGTGCTGAAGGGAGACTTGGAATGTACCAGCCTGAGTGAAGGACATTCTAGGCAGCACGAGTCTAAGCCTTGAGAAATCAGAGTCCAGGGATCATGGGATCATGTAAAAATGACCAGCCCTTCTTTATGTCTAAAGAGAGGGTCAGAAAGAAGGGGTGATAGAGGGAACTAGCAATGCAGGTGGTGTCAGCTTTTTATATGCCATAATGTCGTTTATGTGCTAGAAAACAGGCTATCAATTTGGAATTTTCATTTGTTTGCTTTGTGTTAGCAATTTACTTTTTAGACTTTCCTCCTAACATTTAACAAACTGAAGTGTATAATGAATGCCCACAGGCCAATGGGAGCAAGAGAGGCCATACAAGAGGAGAAAGCACCCCAGATTTGGATTCATAGACTAGCCTTGTTTCTTTGATCCACCATTTAAACCTACATAAACTTTAGGCTGTTATTTGACTCCTTTGAGGTTTACTGTCCTCACTTGTGAAGTGGTGGCAATTTTTTAGTCCTACTAATCAAGCCTGCGTATCAAACACCATCATAGATATGGGGTCCTCATGCAAACTCTAATGTATTGGGCAAACACTAGTTTCTCAGCTTTGGGCATAATGGTAGCATATAGAATCAAAGGAGAACTCTTCTTCTTGATTGGATTTCCACCAGGAAAAGAATAAAAATTGCTGTTGTGTCTCATCCTTTTTGTTTTTTCTGCAACTGCTTTGCCAAAGTTTTTCTTCTGTTCCCAGTTGTAAATGGCCTTGTGCATCCTTTGAAAGAAGACCAGGCCAGGGAAGACAAACTGGTTCTGATGTGGAAGAATCACTTGAAATGGAGAGACAGATATGAACTTGTATGTGCCTCTCTTGTCCTATGAAGAAGGTATGAGTATCCTTGGTTCACAGATAAGGAAACTGAGACTCAGCGATGAAGTCATGTGTCTGAGATCACATGGTGAGCAAGTCCTAGAGCCTGAGGCGAGCCTAGGTCTGGCAGGTTCCAATGCCTGTGTTCTTTCCACTCCTTTCTGTTGCCTGCAGCAAAAAAGCTCCTTTGAGCAAATCGATAGGGCTGTCAGCTAAGTTCAAGCCAGGGTTGAGGCGGAAGTTGACACAGGGCTCTGAATGTTCTAGCTAAGACTTTGTGGAGGCTTTTACCAGCCAATCTTCAGAAGAAAACCTCCACCCAGAACCAGATGAGATCAACCTGGGCTGTAATGAACTAACAACTTCCAGAGTGAGAATGCCTCTCTTGTTGGCTCCAGTAGACAGCAGGAAAACAAGTCAGAAATGAGGAACCAGAAAGCCACTGAGAGAAGATTTTGCTACTTGGACCGTTTCCTGGAATATTGCTGTCAAATAAGGAAAAGCCTGATAACGTTTTCAGGTGCATGTGTGTATACAGTTTTAAAGGAAGTGTTATTAAAGAACATCAGATTCAAGACTTATACAAGAAATGCCTTCAGTTTGGCGAGACCATACTTGCAGCCGGGGGGTTCTTTCACTGTTGGAGGTGTCTGCAGGTAGCGCACCTGTCCAGTGGGAATGCTCTGTCAAGATGCAGTAGTGTCATCTGGGCTGATCTTGCCCACGGCTCTCTTCCCAGAGTAGAACTGAGGGGAAGCTGAACACCTGCAGGATATCTTGGGAATGACATTCAAAAAGCTACAGCTGTCCTGGCTGAGCCAGGAGCCTGGCAAGCACTTGGAGCACACATTATTTATGTCAGCAATCTCTGTCAGCGCCACATCTGGGGATAAAGGATCAAACCCCAACAAATTTAATTAAGGCTCATCACGTAGATGAAATTGAGATGCTAGACTAGGCAATTTGTAATGGTTAGAAAATGCCCTTCTAAGCTTCATCTAATGCATTGGCTTCTTGGCATCTCCCAGAGAAAGCTCTCACCAGATACACCCCAGAGAGATGACACCTTTTAGAAGTTCAGGGACCACATAAAGGTTGGTGATGGATGTTTTCCTCAGGGGCGATTATGGCTCTTTAGTCTAATAGCTCTCCTATTCATACCATATTAAGGGCTTAATATGAACTGAAATGGTGCTGCTGGTAGCTTTAAAAGCTGACGTAAACTTAAGGGCTCTTTAGAAAACATAATATCCATGGGAAAATAGATGGCATAAAACCATAAACAAAACACAGCTCACCAATGCATTGATATAGGCCAAACTGGTATTACAGCCTGCTGGGAAAGTGGGCTCATTCCTTGTACATTTGTACATTTTGGGGGTAGGTCAGGAATCAGGAGACACAGAATGCCTTCTTGTTGGGACTTGCTGGTAGAACTTACGTAGGGCATGCCAAACCCTTCCCTTATTAACTATTTGACTCTTCCTACAGGCCCAAACATATTACCTGGGCAGTTGAGAAACGAGAACAGTTGTGGGACAAAGAACACATTGTTAAATTGCAGAGTTGCACAGTTATTGCCTGGAGCGCCAGGTTAAAGGAAACTGAACTGTGGGGTTGGCTGGCACTGTCTGTATACACAGCCCAGTCTAAGGCCCCAATCCTGAGAAACTTGCTGGGTTCCTGCCCTTTGATTCAGAGAAAGCAGCTTTCCAGCTGGGGCCGACTCCCTCCCCCACATAAAATAAAATAAAGTCAATAGCACATAAAAATTCTTTGTACTTTTCTCAGTGCCTTTCATCTGCTGAGCTCAAAGGACGATGAGGGTATTAACTCTGGCTACACCTCTTAGTGGTAGGAGGAGAGTTTATTCGTCCCTCTGTTTTATGGATGGGGAGCTGAGATAGGGAGAGGTTAAGCAATTTGACCAGGGTCACGCAATTGGTCAGAGGTGGAGCTGGAAGGGAAATCAGGTTTTCTAATTCCAAGTCTAGTGCCCCCTGCAGGCTCTATGGAGCGATGCAGCTTCTAAAAAATGCTGGAGGGCTGTGCAAGTGGAATCATGCAATAAGAGCAGGAAAAGAAGCTTGTAATCATTTGGACGACGCCTTCATTTCCCAGATGCGGAGAATGAGGCTGGGAAAGTTGATGGTGATTTTTCCAAATTCAAATAGGTAGTTAATTACAGAGTAGAGTCTAGAATTTTGTCTCTTGACTTCTAGTCCAAGGTGGTTTCCTCTTAGCTCTTGGGGAGTCTCTGTTGATATCTCACTCTTGGTGTCTATACCAGTTTTGTAAACTTTAGCATACCTAGCAATTTAATTGGTGTTCAAGAAATGTCTGATGATCATTTGATAGTCTCATACTAGCTTTCTTCTTCTCTGAATTTGTATTCATTTTTCAGCAATCAGGTCAAGACCCAGAACGTCCAGGAAAGTCCACCTGATCACCTCGGAATTGCTAGAGCCTCTATTATTTGAATCCCACATTTGGCTCTGGAATTAGGGATTATTTCCTACTGTAAGTCTTCTCTGTTCCTCCTCTTTACTATTCAACCCGGCAGGCTACGTTTCTATAACCCTTTGTACCTAACTGTTCCAGCATAAGAAACATTTGGCTATAATCTTTGATGTATTTTTATCTCCTCTCCACAAGACCCTTTATACAAATTGAATCATATAACGTTAAAACACTGATGAGTTGCAAATTTAAACACTTTTTTTTTTAACAAATGAAGGAAAAGAGGGGTGAAGTAATTTTTCCAGGGTTTCATTTCTAGTGAATCACATAGGAGGCAAGCCTTTTAAAATGAAATTTTGTGCTATCTCTTTTGAGGGCATCAAGCATTTTTCACAGCTCTCTCTTCTTCACAGGAACTAGAATGATGGTAATCACTTATGACGTTGTGGTTGGTTTGAAGGGAAGTGGCTCAAAACCCATCCTCTGCCACTATTAGCGATGAACCGTAATTTTTGTTGTATCTGCCTTCTACGTCCACACATGTGGGTGAATGTGTGTGTTCCACACCTCCACAAATCCTTTCATCTAGTCAAATATATCTTTACATTTCTGCTTTTATTGCAAACTATGTATAAAGTACATAAGACAGTGATTATATTTTGGAAGACTTTTCCAACAGCCCCTTTCCCCATGAGATTCTAACATGCCCTCCAAATTCTTTTCTAGTTGAGGATCACTGGGAAGAGTTGTATTACTTCAAGTAACCCTAACTGATATAACAAATAAATTCCATATACATAAAGGCTCACACTTATCAGAAATTTCTTTCTTGCTCAATTTAACAGTTCTGAAGATGGCTGAATATGTTGTTGGGTGATTCTGCTCCATGTGCTCATTGAGGGACCTAGGGCGACAGAACTAAGTCATCCTTAACATCTGCTTCTAAGATTGCTATGCTGATTTTAATCTCAGCTAGCCAAAAGGGCAAAGGGGCTTGAAGAAGCACATGTTGGGAGATTCCAGGGCCAGACCTGGAAGTCCCATGTCTCAAAAGTCACACCACTATATTTTAACTCTAAGGAGATTGGGAAATATAATTCAGGTATGTACCCAGGCAGAGAAGAATAAATTTGTTCAGAGCTCAGATCGCTGATATCATCTCATTATAATGCCTATGTTGGTAGCAACTTTTTTATTCATTCACTTTTTCATTCATTTTTTTTACTAATAAACTTGGCTATTAATTGAGAGGTTATTGTGTGTTAGGCATGATAGTTATGAAACAGGCAAAAGCGGGCAAAGTACTTGCCTTCAGGGAGCTCATGAACAAATACAGAAACAGTCATAATTCAAATACTTACATAAATCAATGTACACTTACATTTCTGCAGGTGCTGGTTTTGAAAGAGAGGCATATGGTATGATGAGAGCTTATAACAAAAGCTTGTGACTTAGCCTGGGTGAGTCAGGGGTGATTTTCCTGAAGATGTGTTTTCTGAACAGAAATCTGAAGAAGAAATAGGAGTTAACCAATTGGTTGAAGGGTGAGAGCCAGGAAAAAAAATTTCATTGCCAGTTCCAAATAAAATTGTGTCTAACACGCAAGACAATTTCTGTACTGAGAAGGGGGATTAGGGATGCTACAAACCCATAATTTAATTTGGTCTGGTGATCATGTAGTCTTGAATGACACCAACTGCCTGTCTTCACTCAACTAGTGGCTTTCGCAGTGACCAGGGTGAGGTTGTTCAGGTGTGGACAGTCCACCTGAGTTAGGAGCAGCTGAGCAATCTACCTGACCAACTACCCGAGCATGATATCAGTGGACCTTCTTCGGTTCAGAGGAGTTCCTGCTTTGGCTACAGCAATAATGCTCAGCTGAGGATAGTTAGGAATCTCTGGTGTACTGAAGGTTAATCAAATATGTTACTGCCTGACCTCAGGCTGTTCTGCTACCTGAATCAATAGAGAAAGTCTTCAGTTTGCTCTTCTTGTGTGTGTGTTTTTGCCATGGTGCTCTGGTTGTGTCAATATTCACTATACTGCCTTGTGTTGTAGCATGTCAGGACAATATCCTACAATAACAGGGTACAGGAAGTCTGGCACAATACAAGGGAAAAGTAAGCATGAGAAAAAGAGGAAGATGCACAAAGTCATTTATTTGCAAGATAATGAGCAGGTTAGACATTTTTATTTTTGGAAGCGGCTTGTTTCCCAGGGCTAACACCCTGCAGGTAGCAGAGCCCCATGTACTGTTTAAAATGAGGTGTGATCCTATCAACACTATAACTTGATATATATGTTTTAACGGCATATCCTGCCAAGAAAGATATTAATGAGCTATTGCACCATTTGTTCTGCTGTTGCTTATACACAAATGCTGAGTCCAAATGAGATTCCTTGGGGGTTTGCGATTAAGGCTGGAAAAGAATTACCCACATAAGCTGATTTTGTGGAGCATGTTCTGTGGTGGGAGTAACAAAGTTTATTTAAAAAGTGCAGTTGGTCAGGCTACCTTTTCTACAGATAGATTTAGTCTCAACTAGTGAAATATTAATGACTCATTTAATTTTCCCAGCTTTCATCTCTCTATGTATGAATTGAGAGCATGTGAGACTTTTGCAGTCTGCTGACCAAAAGTAGATGAGGAGCTCCTTTATAACTGTTGAGTGTGCATAGAAGTTTTGAAGGTGCTGGTCAGGCAGGGTGAGAGCCAAAGGTGTGCCCTTGGCTTCTGAAATCTTGACTTTTAGCTGTCCCCTACCCTTCTTGGTGGTAGACCTAGAAATTTTTTCTCCTCAGAAGCTCTTTTCTAGGCAAGACATGAAATCAGAACCCCCCCAGTTTTTCTTACTTGCAATTTGTTTACACTCACTCAAAATAAAGCAATAATATCCATGAAAAGACAGGTTTGAAAGGCTAGAAACTTAGTACTAACACACATTAAAGCATGCAATTATTACAATTTAAAATATCCTTCTGCACACTATGGTCAAATGCCTCCTGGGGCATGGTGGCCATTCTTTGGGAAACACTGTGCTAAAGGAATCAGCAAAAATGTGTCTGGAATAGTGAAAGTAATTCCTTTTCATAGTTGTAAATATATTTCAGTGGAACATTTGACAACTGAAGTAACTCCATGGCCTCAATTCACTTCTCTCTTTCTTTCCTCCCTCCTTCTTTTTCTTTTTCTGGGCTTTCTTCTCTCTGTCCTCCCCCTTTCACTGATTTCCTTGTAGTTGCCAAGAAGGACACCACATTTATTGTCACCATAGACCTTCAGATTAGTTTCTTGTCTGCTTCTTGAGGGCAGGGACTATGCTTGAGCTATGTGGTATCCTCAGAAGCTGCCGCAATGCCTAGCCCAGGGAAGGACTTCAGAAAGGCTATGCTAGGTGCATAGACACTGTCCCTGAGGTCACAGCACTCTGGACTTAATAGGAGAAATGGACCGTAAGCCAGAAGTGGCGAATGCTGCGATCTGGGCATGCACAGGCTCCAGTGGTGAGACAAATGGGTGAGGAGTGGTCTTGGTGCCTTTAGGAAGGAGACTCGAGATCCATCATGAAGAATGAACAGATGAAAGAGAGAGACATGCAAGGCGAGAAACAGCAGGGAAGCCTGAAAGGGAAGGATGAGTTTAAGGGTTATGAAAACCTTGGTTTTGAAGGTGAAGGTAGGGCTAGGTAGAAAATAAGAACAACAACAACAACAATAATAGCAAATACTTTAGCATAGTTGGCACTTACAGTGTGCCACTTACTATTTTAAGCACTTCATAAGTACTGCTTTCCTTAATCCTCACAACCACCTTGTGAGACTGAGTATTATGAGGATCCCTATTTCATGAGTGAAGAATGGAAATGATACCAGGTTGCCCAGGTAGAATGGCAAAGTTGGTGGGTTCATAGAAGCACTCTGACTTCAGATTCTGTCTTCTTAAGGACCGTGTTTCCTGGATCAGAAAATAAGAGTGGAAAGATAAAAAAAAAAAAGGTAGTGTGTACTGAGAACTAAATATCTAATGGCGCAATTGCAGAGACTGGGGTGTAGGCTGGTGGTGAGAGTAAAATTTCATGATGGGAAAGGTGTCATTGGGTAGGTAGCCACTCACCTTGCTCACTCCTCAGAATAGCTTGGAATGGCAAAGTGGCTTTTTTGCCAGGTGGTGGAGGCAGGTGTCAATCCGCAAACATTCACCAACACTTCTTATGTGCCAATCAGTGAGTTAAGTATACAGAAAAGTATATACGTTCTCCTGCCCTTGAGGCTGACACAATCTTTGCCTTAGAAAGGAAACAGATAAGCAGGCAGTGATTCCTCAAAGTGATACAAGTCATGGTCGTTCCATAAAACCATGGTGGGTGGGGATACAAAAGAGAGAACCTGCTTGGAACATGTGTGTGCACGTGTGTGTCTGTCTTAGGCAAAGCTTCACAGAGGGCACACAAAGAAAGCTGAATCTGGAAGGATGAATGAGAGTTTGATAGAAGAGGAATAGAAGCGTTTCTGGCAAAGAGAACGTTGTGAGAGAAAGCAGTGTTGTAAGAGGGCAGGAAGTGTTTGGGAAAGAGAAGTTTAGTTTGGCTGTGTGTCCAGAATGATGGTTGGCACATAGTGGATGCTTCATGGTTTTGAATGAATGAGTGAAAAGATAAATGAATGGCATCAGTGGTAGAGGAGGTTAAGGGGGGTTATTGATGAAGGTCCTGGTAGGCATGGCCATAGAGAGTGGTCTTTATTTTGTAGGCAATGGGAGCCCATTGTGTTTTCTGAACAAAGAAAAAAATATAATCAGATTTATGGATTAGAAAACACATTCTTGCAGATGTTTTGAGGGCAGAATTGAAGTGGTGAACTTTGCAATGGTCTAAGTAAAAGAGGCAGTGGGCATCAAGAGGAGAGAAAAGATTTGAAACATACTTGTGGGGAAGAATATAAAGGACAGCAGGGAAGACAGAGGGTGAGGAGGGGTGGAAGTCACAAACATTGGTTGTAAACCATGGCCCAAAGCATTTGACACTTGACCCAATGTCTTACATATGGACCCATGGGAAACAAAGTCTTCCACTGGGCTTATTCTGTGTCATCTGTCACCAATTATCCATCAAACAGGAAGCCTTAATTGGAAATGAAGATTTAGAAAAGGGGCAAAGTCAGTATTGACAAAATACCAAGAAATTGGCAGCATGTGTGTGTGTGTGTGTGTGTGTTCATGTGTGTGTTTCAGGTTGGAACACTTAAGAAATGTATTTTGGCAGAAGTGGAGGAACAAGGAGTCTGGGGAAATAAAGCTCTTTTTTTTACCAGAACTTACTCAGTGCTGGAGTTCATTTATAGGAAAGTGAAGTTCCTATGGAGAGAACAGGGGCCTCTTTCTCAGAGGTCTTGCTCCATCCAGCTTGCTGGGTTTTGGCAGTAGGTGGAGAAGGGCTAATACTGGGAAGGGGAGCATTTGTGGGATCAGAGGCATCACTATTGATTAAACGTGGTCCATTGCTCTCATATTTTTACTATCCCCATGTGTCCTTCCTTTCAAACTGGCAGCTACAAGCAGCAAAAGGAAATTGGAGCCTGTGTGATTTTTGCCTCACTGGTTTGAGCTTTGACTTTATTTATGCCTTTAATTTTCCATTTAGCAGATAATTGTTGCTTTGCATTCTGTTTCATGAAATGTCCTGGAGTTGAAATTAGATTCTGCCGTTGGACGTGCATCTCTGATTCCTGTTGACAGCCCCCATGATATCATCCTTTAAGCTGAGCTCTTTTCAAAGCAGACCAAGCTTCCATGCATGGAGTTTCTCACTCTCCTCTTTCTTTTCCATTTCTGGGCTTCTTTGGAACCACTGCAAACGGTTCACCAGTCCCTTCCAGTCTTGATCCTTTAACACCTGGCTAAATCTTCAAGCAGTCAGCCACAAGGAAGACTGTTCTAGAGGAGAAGAAACATGGGCTTTGGGGTGGCCACCTTGCTCTGCCACTTGAGTGTGAAGTGACATTGGAAAATTACTTAACCATTATGGCCTCTGTAAAATGGGAATAAAAAGCAGCTTATTCTAAAGATCATTGCAGTTATTTAAAATATGATGCCTAAATAATGAAAACATGCCTAGAACCTCATGTACAGTTAGTAAATATTAACTATTGTCAATTTTATAACTTTTTGATTTATAAGGGCTTCAAACAAAGGAGAGGGCATTGGGGGCTTAGTATTTTCATGTAACATTTCTTGGAGATTGCTTTTCTGCAAACAATGAATTAAAAGAAGACTTCTTTGGGGAAGAGAGACTTCATTTAGATCTTGAAGGATGAAAAGATTTGGCTGGACAGAGATGACTCCTTGGCTTGGACTGACAGATCGAAGGCTCTGCTTGGCCACTGGGTGCTGAGAGGTGTCAGATGTATGTCTGTTCTCCTGTGCAAAATAATTTATGCTGCCACTGCTCTGCAGCTTATGGTGCTCTTCTCAATGAGTCTTGCAGGGTTACGGCTACACTTCCATCTTTACCTACACCACCTCCTTCTTCTCTCATCACATATCTTCTCTTGATAGGTGTCTCCCCATCCTCTCTCAGTGGGTCCAAACACTAAATTCTTGGGTCTTCAAATGTGGATATGAATTATATAGCTCATTTTTGCCATCCCTTAGTATTGCCGAATTTTTGTTTTGTTTTGTTTTTGTTTTTTGAGATGTAGTCTCACTCTGTCACCCAGGCTGGAGTGCAGTGGTACAATCTTGGCTCACTGCGATCTCCTCCTGGGTTCAAGTGATTCTCCTGCCTCAGCCTCCCAAGTAGCTGGGATTACAGGTGTCCACCACTATGCCCAGCTAATTTTTGTAGTTTTAGTAGAGACAGGGTTTCACCCTGTTGGCCAGGCTGGCCTCGAACTCCTGACCTCAGGTGATCCACCCGCCTCGGCCTCCCCAAGTGCTGGGATTACAGGCATGAGTCACCACGCCCAGCCTGAATGGTTTTTAAATTGTTCCCTCCCTCTCTCCTTTCCTCCTTTCCTATATCCCTTCTTCCCTCCTTCCTTTTCATCCTTTCTGGTATGATGATCATTTGAATATAATGACCACACCTGGCTTTAATTTCCAACTCTGCCACTTATAAACCGTAAGCAAACTTTTCGTATCTCCAAACATCTGTTTCCTTCTCTGTAAAATGAGAAAAATAATTATATACATAGGAATCTCAGGATGATTAAATGTACTAATATGTGTCAGGGCATCCTTCAGCATTTCTGACCTAGAATAAAAGCTCAATAAATGCCTTTTTTAGTTACTATTCAACAAGCATTTGTTTGATGAAAAAGAACATATGTATATTTTGTACACACACATATACGTATATGCATACAGACATTATATAAATACATATAATTAGAAAAGTGCAGAAGACAATTTGGAGTTTCTCAGACCATTGAGGTCCCCAGGCAAAAAGCTCTGGAGAACAGAACCTCCATGGGTTTGCTCATCCTGTGCCCTCCCCTGGAATGACATTTTTACTGATACTATTTCTTTTCAAAATGCTGTGGCTCCAGCAGGGCCTCAGTTAGCCTTACTGCATTGCCTAAGCCTTTCCTCCTGCCTCTCCTCCTCACCACAGTGCCCAGTACAGTGCCTGCAAGCAACAGAAATCTAATACGGACTTCCAAAACTGCATACACTGAGATAAAAATAAATTCAAACTCTGCCACTTATAAACTAGTCAGATTGTAGAAGACTTTATTCCATCACATCAGTTAAAAGGCCAACAGGAACCACATCTCCAGCATTTGCTAGTAGAACTCAGTCAGTGCTGCCTCACTCTGCACAAGGACTGTGATGGTTCAGGTGAACGAACAATCAGAGACCTTTTGAAGTAAGTGTAAGATCAGATCAAAATTAACAATGTGGAATAACCCACATTTTGTGTGAATTAATTTATAATCATAAATAAGATATATTCCATATGTAGGAAATAGTCCTTTTTCTGTTTTGTTCACTGCCGTGTCCTTTGTGGACCTCACAGCCCTCAGCACTCAATGGGCTGTAATAAATAGAAACAAATGAGTGAATGAAGGAATGAATGGGTAGCTGAAGGAAAATAAGCTGGCTTAAACTGCTACAATTTATTGAGTGCTTATTTGCATGCCAGAAACTTAACATACATTATTTAACCTGAAAAACATTATGGTAGACTCTGTTATTATTTTCATTTTTCCCAGTGAGGAAATTAAAGTTTAGAGAAGTTTGATCCCTATGCCAAGGCCACACAACCAGGTCTGGTGGTTTTAACCATCAGAATACACAATTAAATGCCTTGTTTTAATCTCACCAAATGGTAAAAGAAAAAATTAAAACTTTAACATTGTAATTTAGTCTGAAACTGATTAAAATCTCTAGTGGTTGCTCAATCAGGTGGGATATGGTTTCATATTCCATAGGGCTCTGCCTCAGTTTCTCCATCTGTAAAGTGGAAATGATGAAGCCTGCATTCTCTCTCTGGGAGGTTATGAGATTTAATTAGGGCAATGGTTATAAAGATGCTTTGAAGTTAGAAAGTGCTTATTAATATCAGGGCTCATGACTATGTTTCCAAATAGGATATCCTTGTCTTTAAAGCCAATTGCCTGGGATGAGCCCCAAAGGCCTCCCAGAGGGAATGGTAGGAAACATTAGCCTTGGATGCCTAATTCAGCCCATATGGTTTTGCAGCAATTCCATAAGTAAAGAGGAGACTGAATGATCCCATCTCTTTAACGTTTAAGTGTGAGAACATTAAGAGTTTGCTCCTTAATGATTATAACATTCAGGAATGTTGGCACCTTTTCTTCCTGACTTCACGTTATGAAACTCGGGGAGTGTTGAGTAACAGGATGTACGTTCATGCCATTTTCAGTTTCTTTGGGGGTTCATTTTGGGAAACCTTCCTTCAAGCAAGAGCTTCAGTGGTTAGACACGGAACAGCCCTTTAACCTCAGGGCTATTGCCTCCAATGTGGTGTAAAGGTCCTAGTTTGTGGAGTAACAGTTGGATCCTGTTCCTCATCAGTTAGGAGTCATTGTTTGCAAATGTGTTCCCCAATGGAAAAGGATTAGATCCTGGACAGTAGGGAACATTATGTTCATATTGCAAAATCTTGGTACAATCTAGTCTTGGGCTGATGGGAGATTTGATGAAGCATTCTTCTTCTTGGCTGAAAATGTCATCGTAGGGCTCAGTACACTGCCATATCTGGTCCCTTTCCCCTGACACACTCCCATGCACACTGCAAGGCAAAAATTAAATAAATCTTTTTGGTTCTGTTGGAGGTGCCCCAGGGCTATGGGAGGATCACAGAACTCAGATCAAAAAACTGATTTTGCCTTGCTAATGTGTTACTTGAGCAGGTTGTTTTAAATCTGCAGCCTAAGTTTTCTTATCTGATTTAGTAATCATAATATATGATACTTTTTGTCACCCAGGGTTTTCATAATTATCAAATGAGTCTATATGTCTGCTTCTATCTATCTGTCTACTGATCAATAAAGAAATGGAAGGCAGTCTAGCATGATGGCTATGATGTGTATTTAAATGCTGTGTGGACTTGGGAAAGTTACTTAACCTTTGTAAACCTCAGTTTCTTCCTCTGAAACAGAGAGCTAAAAATACAATACCTGTCTCAAAATGTTGCAAAAATTAAATGAGATGATCTATGTTGAAGTAAATAGCACAAAACTTGGCACAAGATAAGCTTTTGATAAATATCAGCTATGGTCATTATCCTCATTGTTAGAAGAATGATTTAAAAAATTAGAAGTTTCTATACATACAGAAAATATTATTATTGTTTAAATTTGCTCTCTATTTGGGTAAAAAGCAATTCTGAGGCTTACCAATTGTTCCTTGGAAAAATGAATTATTCACCAGGTTATTGGCTTCAGCACATTTCATCCTCAGCAGGAACAAGAGAAGTGCAAAATCTGCTGGTGCAGTTGTGGCCCACTTACAGGGGTACACTTGAGGAAACTCAGCTCAGTGAGAATCTGATTGCAATTGTTTCTTGTGAGGTCAATGTCTTTTGCAGATTAGGATCAATGTTGAAAAGATGCCTGGAAAGCGAATCTTCACATATTGAAAGCTCTCTTCGTACTTTTTCTTTATAAATGTACAAATATGTTCATCCAGAAACTGAGATATAAAACACACTGGCAAACATAACCAATAGTTCCAATCACTGCTGCAATGGGAAAATAGCAAGTGTGCTAATAAGATAAACCAAAATTGTAAAAGAACTAGGTTTTCCTTTGCAATGTGGTATCTTGATACCTAGAAGTAATGTATGCCGAGAGAACAACAGAGTCACCTATGTGGATCTTTAACATACATGCAGGGGTCCAGCTATGCCCCTTAAGCTTCTGATTTGTATGTCTGGGGTGAAGTGCAGTATGTTTTGTACTTTTGTTTGTTGTCACTCCATGTATGATACTTATGTGACAAACGCTGAAAGGGAAGACAGTAGCATCCTAACTGAACAGAACCCAATCACTAATTTAATAGTTCGACTCAATATTTTGCCTTGACTATATCTTCATTTGACTGTGCAGATCTTGTTTTCTAGCTCTTAATTTTAAAACGGACTTTTTCTTTCTTCATCAGCCTCTTTGTGCTAAAGAGAAGGAAATGTGGTTGTGGAAAGGGAACAGGTGGCAGGAACATAGCGATGGAAAAAACAGAGAACCCTGATTAGAATACACAGACTACTTTAAAGAAAGTGAAACAAGATTGTATTTTTGGAACCAAAAAGAGGCAAGGAATTCTGAAGAGTGAGTTTTCAGATAATGAATATGCAGCTACTGAATTATGAAGGCTGGAGTTATGCAAGTCTGTTACTTTACTCAGTTGTGATTAGTAAGATCTGATCTGCTTAAAATAAAACACATAGATGCATATTCCCAAAGTGGTTTCAATAAAAAGAACAGAAGAATCAAAATCTATAAATGTGGTTTCCCTGCAGAACCCAGTGGGCTGTCTGTTTACAGGTATGGTAGACAGTTTCCAAGATGGCTTCACCAACACTGCTCACTTCAAGAGGTGGAGTCTTAAATCTAGGCTGACAGTAGTGATTGTTTAATAGAATGTGGAAGAAATGACATCCTGGGACTTTCAAGGCTAGGTCATAACAAGTCTTACAGTGTCTGCCTGAATCTCTTAGAACACTCACTTCTGGGAAGCCTCGGAACCCACCTGCCATGCGGGGAGAAACCCAAGTGACGTGGAGATGCCATGTGTAGTTTCTGGTTGACAGTCCCAGGTGAACAGCTGACCTTTGCCACAACAGCCACATGAATGAGCCATGTTGAATGTTTCTGTTCAGCGTAGCCCTTGGATGACTGTATCCATGCCAGCATTCCAGCCAATACCATGTGGATGAGAAGAATCACCCAATGAAATTCTGGAATTATGAGACAGAATCAACTACTTTTCTAAGCTATGACATCTTGGGCTGGTTGTCAATGCAGCTATAGATTACTTAAAGAATGTGCTCACTATCCTATATTTGCAAGTAATGGGGAGATATTAAATTGGTTGATTTTGCATATTTATCTCTGGCCACACAACCAGCCAGCCAGCCACTCTTCCACCCACCATCCTATCTATCCAACTATTTCTTAACAACTTATTGTACATCTACTATGAAAAGGGCAATGGAAGACACAAGTTTATTCTTTCATGTTATTTAGAATTTACTATTGCCAGATATTGATCAAAGAGTTGTGGACACACAGGCAAATGAGTTGAAATCAACAGAATAAGACATATATGGTACATGTTCACACTCCAGTGGGGGGAAGATGAAAAGCACAAATATATTTAAATAAATAAATGGTGTCATTTAAAATAGTGCTACAAAGGAAATAAAATATGATTATGGGATAAAGATTTTCTGAGGTGCCAGCTAAGTGTGCCGGTTGTACAAAGGATTGCTGAAGAAGGGTTCCCTAAGAAGCGACATTTGAATGGCAAAAAAGACAGCTGTGTAAATAACTGTGGTATAGGACGCACTTTTAAAAAAGAATAAACAGAATAGAGGTCCTGAAAAGGGAATAAGCTTGGTATGGAGGAGGAACAGAAAAAATGCTAGTGTGGTTGGCTCATTTTAGTAAGGACAATGGGAGAGGAAAGGATGGAGAAGTAAAAGGGAATAAGAGCATGTAGAAATATAATTCAGAATATATCAAGGAGAGATTGTTCAATTTTAAGCAAGAGAGATATACGAGTTGAATGTGTTTCCAGATCACTCTTGTGGCTGGGTGTAGAATGAACTGTCAAGGAGCAAGAGGTGAAGCAGGGAGATGGCTAGGAGGCTCTTGCAGTGGTCCAGGAGAAATTTGGTGGTAACGTGCACCAGCTGGTAGCAGTGGAGGTTGCCAAAAATGATGCTACTCAGAATATATCTTGGAGGCAGAATCAGTAGTACTTGCTGATGGTTTGAATATGAAGTGTTAGGAAGAATTAAGGATGATTCCTAGTTTTATAGCCTGGGCAACTGAGTGAATAGTACTATTATTAAAGGAGATAGAGTAGATTGGAGAGAAGCAAATGTGAAATGGAAGTGGGAAAGTTCTGCTCTGGCCTTAGTAAATTTAAGATCACTAGGCATGCTAATGAAGGCGTTCAATAAACAGCTGGAAACACAAGCCTGATAATCAAGGGAGAGTTCTCAACTAGAGTAGTCAGCACACAGATTTTATTTAAAGCCATGGATGTGTTTCCCCAGAGAGAGTGCAGAGTGCGTCTAAGCCAAGCACATTACTACATTTAAAAGTTGTGAACAAGAGGAGGACCCAGCAAAGGAGATTCAGAGGGAGTAGCCAGGCAGGCAAAAGCAGAACTAGGAGAATGTGTGGTCACAGAGCCAAATGAAAAAAATGTTTCAGAAAGGGAGGTGTGCACAATTGTCAAATGAGGCTTAGAAGTCAGTAAACTGGGGCCCATCGGGCCAGATGGAGGATGTTGATGAGCTTCACAAAAGTAGTTTTACTGATGTGGTGGAGACAAAATCTGATAAAAGCAGGTTAAAGAGAGAAAGAGAGGTGAAGAGTTGGAAACAGACAGCATAGTCAACCCTCAATAAATTTGTCTGTAAAGAGAAAAAACTAAGGCAGTTGTTGGAGGGGGACATGAGGTTAAGGAAGTTGTTTTTTTTTCTTTTAAGATAGAAGGATATATTTATATATCTGCGTATTTATCTTTTAATTAGAGGAGAAATCGCTGATTTAACAGATAGGTAAAAATTATGTAACACAAAATTAGAAAAGTTAGAAATCTCCTTTGAAACTTTCGAAAATTGCCATAGATTTAAAGGAGCTTTATTGATCCTATCTGTAGTAGGAGATACTGACTTTTTCCCCCTGCCTTTCCAACATTCAGACACATGCACCTACATATACACCAATAAAAGGGAGGAATGATTGATATGAGACCTATGAGATCATTCGAAATGCAAAACGTTTGAGTATATGAGAGAGGATACGGTACCGGCTTAGATAGGAGGGGGAACTGGTCATGTATACTGACAGGTAAGGATTGTTTCTGCCTTTCTCACTGTAGATCTAAACGGCTCCATTCAGCCTGGGCCAATTATAATGCCCCACACTCTGGGCTTTTCTGATTTGTTCAGGGATGAGCACATGGCCTAAGCCAGGCCAATCGGCATCTCTCTCTATGGTTTCAAATAGGAACTGAAGGAGGCAATGTGTTCATCTCTACCTTAGAATGTGCTTCTAGATCAGCATCTGGCATGGTCCGTGTTGCATGGAAGATGCCTATCTCAGTAGAAGGTGATGAAGTCGGCATATCGATAGAAGCATAGCTGAGAGGTGAAAGGACAGAAAGTCCTGATAGGTTTTTTGCTCTGGCAGAAACCCATCATACAGGTTAGACCCATCTCCCCACATTTTGTGTTTTAGAGGAACCAGTAAGTTCCTGTCTTTTTGCATAAACTAATTATAGTTGGGTTTCTATTGTTTGAAACTTAAAGAATCTTGACTAACAGCCCATCCCATGAAGAAGAAACTCCTAGCACATGTAGAAACAGCCATCCTTCCCAACCTAATGATGATCATTACTTCTGCAGGGAATGCCTTAAGTATGTGAGAGTCACTATTTTTACTGACAAGTTTACTGGGATAGTCCAATCTGACTTTTCTTTTAGATTCTATTTAAAGCTGTGATAATCAGTATCTGATATTTGGATTTGGATAAGGAAATTCTATCTGAAAACCACCACCAACCACAAGGCTGTGGCTAAGAGGAGACAGTAGCGTCAGCATTGGATAAGTGTTGCAAAGGAAAATCAGCAGCTGTCTCCCCCTTGATATTTTATTTACGTTCAGTACTGGACAGAGAAGGTGGAAACTAGTAGTCTAAACTGGTCTGGGAAAGTAGAAATTCCTTGACTTGGTGTTTTAGTCGTTTTGGGCTGACATAACAAATTATCATCAGCTGTGTGGCTTAAACAATAAACTTTTATTTGTCACAGTTATGGAGGCTGATAATCCAAGATCAGGGTACCAACATGAGCGAGTTCTGGTAAAGGACCCTTTCCAGTTGCAGATTGATGACATCTCACTGGCTTCATAGGGCGGAGAGATAGGGGCATTAATCCCACTCATGAGAGCTCCAGCCTCATGACCCAATCGCCTTCCAAAGGCCTCATCTCCTAACACCATCACTTTGAAGGTTAGGATTTCAACATATGAATTTTAGGGAAACACAAACCCTTAGTCTATAACACTTAGCCTGAATGCCTGAGTGTGTGTGCATTTGTGTCTCTAAGTCAGGGGCGAGTGTAGATCCTAAAATCATCCCCAGGGTCATTGAAGAGGTGTCCCAAGGGAACAAGCGGCCTGGGGATCAGGGTGATGCCAGCCAGCCTTCACCTTAGTGCTCACAGTAAGCTCTCATTTCACTCTGGCCTAATCAATACAAGAAAAAATGATCTTTTTTCCAGCCTTATGGTTGGAAAATTAAGGGTAACTTTTTAACAGAAAATGGGAGTTGGTACTTATTTTTAAAGGGTAGTGTGGCTGGCACATTTCTGTAGTAGCCAGCTGTCAGAGGGAACATCGTAGGGCAGCACAGCCAGGAGCCTTGGGATCATCTTCTAAAATCAAGTCATCAGATCCTTGTCTCCTCTAGATTTCTTAGATCAGACTCTGACCTGGCCCAAATCTGATCTCTCAGCATTGTTCATCCTTTACATCCTTGAAAATCTATATGTATCTCTGTATCTTTCTTTTTTCGTTTTTCTTTTTTCTTTTTTTGAGACGGAGTCTTGCTGTGTTGCCCAGGCTGGAATGCAGTGGCGAGATCTTGACTTACTGCAAGTTCCACCTCCTGGGTTCAAGCAATTCTCCTGCCTCAGCCTCCCGAGTACCTGGGACTACAGGCGCCTGCCACCACGCCTGGTTAATTTCTTGTATTTTTAGTAGAGACAGGGTTTCACTGTGTTAGCCAGGATGGTCTCGATCTCCTGACCTCGTGATCTGCCCGCCTCGGCCTCCCAAAGCTGTTTTCCACCATGGGGTGCATTTGCTTTGAAAATCACCTCGCGGTTCCCCTCCTGCCTAGCTCCCTGTGAACTTTATCTGGCTGACTTCTGGTCACTTTTTGTTATTCCTCCTAATGTCTCACATCTGCCACCAATTCTTCTTTCCTGTCTTGGCCTTGGTTTCTTCCTTTTCTCTAGGTTTCAATGAAACTTCTTCATGTTTTAATATGATCATTTGCTTGTAGAGTTATCTTCAGATGTTTCCCTTTGAACTTGATGAGGAGAAACTAAGGGAAAATGGACTGTTTCCAAATAGTTTGTGTCCCATGTGCCCAGACTCGGGGGGGCACTAACGTCAGCCTATTCGGTGATTATCTTTCTGAAAATGCAGCATTGAGGTACACTCCTGTGCATAACAGCAGAGATTCATGTGTATTCCAATTTGCGTCACCTTGGGAGTAGGTGACTCCTGGAGTGGCAAGTGAGGACTTCGGAAGTGAGTGTAATTCTGGACTCTGAGAGGAATGCCTTCTTTTGTGGGTATTGGGTGCAAGGAGGGGTCACAGTTTAGCTGCATTTAAATGCAATGGATTTAACTAGAGAGATTTCAGTGGGAAGAGCATGCTATGTCTGGCCCCATTGAGAGAAGCTAGGAGTGCGATGACAAGCCAGTCCAGCACTGGCCAGGGAAGGCCAGAGCAGGGATCATGGTTATCCTGTTGTTAGTGTCCCTGAGCCTTTAAAAAAAACTTAAGAAACAATTACATTTGGTTCTCTCTTCTGCTGTGTGGAGTTAAATAGGAAGACATTGTGCATGCTTGGTATGAAGCAAGGAAGGAGTGAGCTGAGGAGTCCTCCAAGGTCAGACGGGGTAGTAGCAGCAGTAGCCACCAGTGGAAAGCTTGGAGTCTGTGCCCACTGGAGCAGTTGTCTCTCAAGGATCTCCAGTAGCAACCCAGAGGCAGGAGGAGACAAATATGAGCATTCTGTTCTTTCACATATACAAGACAGCCCTGGAAATTTTAATTTCTGCAGTGAAGTGGTTGGGAGTCTGTTCCACCATAATTTGGGTTACTCGATTATGGTTTCATTGTATTGATTTAAATCAGTGTCTCTCAACTGGGGGTGTCTTGGAGTGTCTCCCCAGGGGACATGTGGCCATGTCTGGAGACATTTTTGGGTGAGGGTGGGGACGTTATTGGCATCTATTGGCAAGAGGCCACTAAACACCTGCAGGAAAGTGTCCCCAGCCCCAACAAAGGACAATCCAGTGCAAATGCCAATAATACTGACACATAGTTCCTGACTTAAAAGAAACTGAACAAAGAGAGCATTGGAATCAAAGCAGTTCCAGCTCCCTTTCATCCAGCTACTCTTCTGACTGCCTAAGCCCCACTCTGCAATCTCTCTCAGGCTGCAGGAGAAGCAGCTTGCTCAGTTTCTGCAGGAACGCAGCTTCTTCATGGCAGAGCTGAATAGAGAACCTGCCAAGGAGAGAGGCAACCTTGTTTACATTCTTGTTGGCAGCTAATGAAGAAGCTGCTGTGTACCCGAGCTATTATCTAAACCAAAAATAACACATGAAAATGATTAATTTCATCTAAAAATAAGCAGGCGCTATGCTATGTCAGCCACGATAATCAGGCTCTGAGCTGATTGTACTGCAGCATTGGAGTGGAACTTGGAAACAAAGGGAGAAACAAATTTGAGCTCATAGTAATCATCTCCTACTGCCTTTTCTTTTCTTCCTGCTGTTTCTTCTCTTTTCTCTTCCTACTTTGTTATTTTTTCCTTCACTTTTTTTCCACATTTTCCTTGTTCTCTATAGTTTCTTCCTCCTCTCTTCTTCCCCTTCTTTTTCAAACACTCCCCACCCTTATTTCATTATTACCAGTATTATCCTCAGACTGCAGTGGATCCATCCCCGTTGCTTAGAGCACAGTTTCCTACAGCAGTACCTGTCTCTACTTGTAGCACATAATATCATGTTAGGGGGTGAGTAAATGATCATTAATTGTTAAGGACCAAAATTATTTTAATGTTTTAATTAAAAAATTATTGCATATGATCTATTATTGCATGAATATTGGTTCTCAATTAGGATCAGATCAAAGGTAGGTATTTAAGCCAGAAAAAATATTCCAATTTTTAAAAAATTGTACTGGGTTACATTAGGAAAGGTTATATGCAGTTCCTGAAAACTGACCATTTTTTGACTTACAAAAATGATAACTTCATATGATTTCACCTAATAGAATAAAACTCATGTTTCTCAGCATATTCAAAGTTGTTTACAATCTGGCGCCTATTTGTCTTCCAATTCTGAATTTACAATTTTCCCCTAGATAAAATCTAGGCTTTGATAGATCACTGAATATTTATCAAATACCAGTTGTAAACTAGGAACTGGAGTAGGTCCTAGTGATGCAGATATGATTGAGATCAACAGTTTGTCCTCGAGGGGCTTACTCTCGACAGGAGGAGACAGGCGCACGGTTTCAGGCAAAATGTATTAAGTATTGAGGTGTAGTTTTAACTGCGATGTGGTTTTTATTGCTACTTAGAGATATTTGGATAGTGTCATGGAGATTTTTGGTCATCACAGTGATAAGGAATATCATTGATATTTAGGGAGTGAAAGTTAAGAATACTAAACGTTCTACAATGCATAAAGCAATTCTATTCAATTACTCAGTGAAGAATCAACCCACCCTACTGCCAATGGCAGCCCCATAAGAGAAACTAATGGGGGTTACTACTGGGAGCAAAGAGGAACAACGCAAAGCAGTATCTTGCCAAATTTGGGAGCTCAGAAAAGTCTTATTGGAGGAGGTAGCATCTGAACTGAGCCTTGAAGGACGAGGATGATTGGGTTTGTGAAAGTGGGAATGGCCTTCTAGGAAGAGGAAAAAACAAAGTTATTTCAGGAGTCCTCATCAGCTTAGTCTCTTGTTGATTTCTCTCTTGGCTCCTGCTGGGTGATGACTTTGTATGCATCTCCCTCTCTCTAAGGGAGATTTCATCTCTGTCTGCAGAAATTGTTCCCATCCTTCAATAAGTGGCTCATGTCCTATTCCCTTTATAAAATCCCCTTATTGACTCAATTGAGGGTAGTTTCTTCCTAGGCCTTTTGACCTCAACAATGCTTATTGCCTTCATACTTTTCTTTCCTTCCCTTCTTGGTTGTAATTTTTTTTTAAAGGAGAGCACCGTTACCTTTTTTTTTTTTGCATGTGATAAGTGACATCTAACAAATAACATTTTATTTGTCTTACAATATCTTATATTAGCAATACTTTTTTTTAAAGATTAAAAACATATTTATCAAATTTGCTTCTCAGAATGGCTCAATTAGGCAATTTCACAGGTACCTTAATCCTATCATGTAGGTCAGTAATTTTCAGCTTGGAACAATTTTCCCTTCCAGGGGATCTTTGGTACAGTGTCTGGGGACATTTTTTATTATCATGTGGGAAAGATGCTATTGGTATCTAGTGCACAAGGGCCAGCAATGCTACTAAATCTTCTACAATACAAATGACACCTTCCTGCAATAAAGAATGATCTGACCTGAAATATCAACAGTGCTGAGGTTAAGAAACATTGATGTAAGTTAAGAAATACAAGTGACTTACTGAAGGCTATACAACAAATTGATGGCAGATCAACCAGAACTTAGGACATCAGGACAGTGAAGAACTGAAGAAAGGATGCACTGTGGCGCTAGGTAATCTGGCTTCCAGTTTGACCTGCTTACCAGAAAGTTCCTGACTTTCATCTCACATTCCTGCTTTGTCCTCCATTGCTCCTTCTTGCCAGAGTTTCAGTCTCCAATTGCCAAGCTGCTTTATTTTGTGTATGTTCTTTAACCTATTTCCTTTAACCTCTTAAGCCTGAGTTTCTCTATCTATTTATAACGTAATAAAATTAGCATCATAGAATAGTTGACAGAATAACTGTAAAGGCATAAATGGAAAGGTAGAGGTGATGTTTACCATTAACACACTATGCACTGGGCTCAGTTCTATGCCAGTTATGGGTATTAAGTCACTTACCCCTCACCATAGCCCTGTGAGGTAGGAACTATTATTAGTCCCATTTTACAGATAAGACAACTGAGCCACAGGGAGGTTAAGTAACTTAAAGGATCACTGCTAGTTACGTGGTGTAACTGAAATTAGAACTCTGAATCCAGGTGCTTACTCACTATACATACCGTACACTACATATTACTATCTGGGCACCACATTCGCCTTCCCATGGTTCCCCCATTTTACTCCTGTCCTCCCACTATTAAATGCTTACATGCTGCTGTGGGGAGAAGGTACCTGGCTCAGAACCCACACTTCTGCTTTGTGTACCTTCCTTTGGGCCTAAGGTGTGTATCCAATTGCTAGGTTATTTCTGCTTGGTCTCTGTATCAGTAAGACCCAAGTTGCAACCAGCTGTAGCCATCCAGAAGATAAGCAAGGAAAAGCAACTAGCTCAGACTCACTCAGCTGACCACAGAGGCTTTCAGGGTATACTTGTTTCCTAGCTGGGGCATCTTTAAACCATACTACAAACTAGATGGCTTAAAACAACAGAAATTGTATTGCTTCACAGTTCTGGAGACTGAAAGTCTGGAATCAGGCACTCAACAGGGTCATACTCCTTCTGAAACCTATAGGGAAATCCTTCTTTGACCCTTCTTAGCTTCTGGTAATGGCCAGCAATCTTTGACGTTCCTTGGCTTGTAGATGCATCACTCCATCTGTGCCTGTCTGTCACAGGACACTCCCTTTATATGTATCTCCATCTGTGTCTTCATGTGTTGCTCCCCCTGTGTGTATGTGTCTCTGTGTGCTCTCCTCTTCCTATAAGGAGACCAGTTGTATTGGGTTAGGGGCCCACACCAGTCCAACCTCACTAAACTCATTACATTTGCAATGACCTTATTTCCAAATAAGGTCACATTCTAAAGTATTAGGGGTTAAGATTTCAATGTATCTTTTGGGGAGGGGAGGGCGGAGGTGGGAGATAACAGTTCAATCCGTAACTCCACGCAAACTCTTCTGTCTTTGTCAGTCTCATGGAAGTTGGGCTCCGCTCAGTGCTTGGCCACCTCTGAATCTCATTCTGTCTTCCTTAGGCTCCCTTTGGAGGATAGATACTTCCTTTGCAGCTCCTTAATCTTCAAGGAAATGAGGTATCGCATGTCCTTGTCAGAATCCCTGCTATTTCATACGTTAGTTGATCCAAATAAATGAGCTCTTGAATAAATACCATCTGGCCCTGCTGAGTCACTTTCTCAGTGGCCCTGTCTCTGCCTCCCATCAGAAGCATCCGTCTCTATTGATGTCACGATTACCGGACTTCGTGGGTAGAGCGCAGCTTCCTTCCCTCTTGGATCCCTGCATCACGGTCCTGAGAGGTACCCCCCGTGGGTTATGACCCAGCTCTCTCAAATGTAATGCTGCTTCTCAGTATCCCTGAAAGTAATGTTATAAAGAAGACTCATTCTTCTTTTTTCTTGTCTTCTTTTATTAAAATATATGCTTTTAAGTAAATCAAAGCCTTTTACTTATTACAACAACTTCCATGAAAGTTAAAATAGAAGAATATTCACCTATATTCTCCGCATGGCTAACAGAAAAGAACTGTCAGAAACTTCCTATCTCATTTTTAGTCAGATGCAGGCATATTTTTACATTAATTGCAGCATGTTCTCTGTTCTACCTTTCTACTTTCATATTACTTTTAAAGGAGTTTGTATGTTACAGCATGGTCATTTTAATGACTATAAGGTATTTCCTTTGGGTTCATTTACCATAATTTAATACATCAAAATGTATTATCAAACATTTAGACTTTGGGGACTTTTTGTTACTTTAAATAACACGCTGTAAATATCTTGCAATGAATTTATTTGTACAAGTTTTTCATTTTTTTTTTGTCGTCGTTGTTGTTGTTGTTTTTAATTTATGCCTTCAGATGAAGCCAGGCGAATTCCTTTGTCAAAGGGCATGATTATATTGGCTCTTTATTTATTTTACTAATTTGGTCTCCAAAATGATTTTTCCAATGTGTGTGTGTTTCTTTTTCCCTACAGTCTTACTAGCGCTGAGCTTTGTAATTTTAAATTTTCTCTAAAATTATTTTAGTGGGTAGAAAAGAATAGTTTAATAGTCTAACTTGCCTGTCTTTGGTTAGCAGTGAGAACAAACACCTTTACACTGCATCTTATTGTCTAACCCTCTGATGCATGTAAAAACTATTGGCCTCTGCTTCCTCAGACCTAGGTTATCTCTGGCAATGAACCTTTTGCTAGCAATCCACACCTTCAACAAGAATAAACAACATGTCTCCCAGACTCCTCTTCACATATCTGCCCTTCTAGTGAGCTATTTAGGAGCTCAAGTAGCTGTGGGTGGTGGAGTTGTCTATGCACTTCAGCTCCGTTCTTTCTGTAACCCAGGCTTTTATGGACCACAGGGATAGGAAAGAACAGCTCATATCATTAGCAGATGCTTCATTGACTGGGGGATAAGAGTAGGGAGGTAATCACTCAAACTCTTTCTGCAATGCTGACTACAGGATGTTATTAGAAAGAGCAGATGGGGTATGGGTGGTTTGAATCAGGAAGCTGAAACCCTAGTGTTAAGTGTCCCCAAAATACACTAGCATCAAAGGCAGACCTGTGGATCCCAGTAAACTATATTTTGAATACCAACATATAATGAAGTTTTGCTGGGAAGCAGGAGGAATAAAAAGAGAAGGAAGATGTGAAGGAGGGATTTAAGCATCTATTGGACCCTTGGCTATACCAGGGGTCGGCAGGCTTTTCTGTAAAGGTCACATAGTAAATATTTTAGGTTGCAGGCCAGATGGTCTGTCACAACTACCCAGCTCTGCAACGGCAGCACAAAAGCAACCCGAGATGATATTTAAATAAATGGGTGTGGCTGTGTTCTAAACTTTATGGACACCGAGATTTGAATTTCATCTACTTTTTTATGTGTGACAAAATATTATTTATCTTTTGATTTTTTTTGTTGACCATTTGAAAATGCAAAAGCCATTTCTGGCTCACAGGTCATATACATAAAAGCAGTGGGCTAGATTGGGTTCAGGAGATGAAGTTTGCTGACCTCTAGGCATAACTATCAAAGAAAAAAGAATGGTGTTATGAAGTGGCTTTCAATCTTCTTTCAGCAGAGACATTTATAAACTCCTACATATAAAATGGATGAAAGTGCTTCTGCTGTGGTTTAGCAGAGGAGAGCCCGAAGGCTGCGTCCTAGCCTCTTTCTTCCCCTTTCACTGCTCCTTCCCACACCTAAGGCAGCTTCTGGATTATCTCTGCTGTGGAACACAGGCTGACCTAGAAATACTGAGGTGGGAGTTTAGTTGTTCCTCTGCTACCCTGAGCACCTTGCATGGGATGGGTTCTCATTAAGCTTATTAACCCAATTAGTGGATAGAGGAGTGTCCAACAATCTTTGAGATCTTGGGTTGGTTTCTCTAGCTCACTGGTTTCCGTTTCTTCTCCAAAAATCAAGCTGGAGATGAAGAGAGAAGGATGGAATGATCTCCGAAGTCTCTTCCAGGTTGCATATTCTCCAAGATTGGAAAGGTGCTGGCTCATTAAATTTGACAAATATAAGGCATAGTCTTGGCTTCACTCAACTAATTGATACTTTTTTTTTCTCAAACTCTTGCTCCTGAGTTGATTAAACATAATTGAAACTCATACAATAAAAAATGTGGGTGTGGTAATGGGAATGTATTGAAGCTAAATTATCTAGACTTTCTGATTGCACTAATTAAAAAGCATCGAAATGTTTCTTCAACTGGAAGGTCAGTTCCTTGAAGTTAGAAATGATGTATTTTTCCTTATATATATGGCTGATAAGATCCTGAGCATAGTAGATGCTTTAAAAATGTTTTTGATGGGAAGACATTTATGCTGCCAACAAACATATGAAAAAAAAGCTCATCATCACCGGTCATTAGAGAAATGCAAATCAAAACCACAGTGCAATACCATCTCACACCAGTTAGAATGGCGATCATTAAAACATCAGGAAACAACAGATTCTGGAGAGGATGTGGAGAAATAGGAATGCTTTTACACTGTTGGTGGGAGTGTAAATTAGTTCAACCATTATGGAAGACAGTGTGGCAATTCCTCAAGGATCTAGAACCAGAAATACCATTTGACCCAACAATCCCATTACTGGGTATATACCCAGAGGATTATACATCATTCTACTTTAAAGACACATACACACGTATGTTTTTTGCAGCACTATCCACAATAGCAAAGACTTGGAACCAACCCAAATGCCCATCAATGATAGACTGGATAAAGAAAACATGGTACATATACACCATGGAATACTATGCAGCCATAAAAAAAGGATGAGTTCATGTCCTTTGCAGGGACATGGATGAAGCTGGAAACCATCATTCTCAGCAAACTGACACAGGAACAGAAAACCAAACACTGCATGTTCTCACTCATAAGTGGGAGTTTAACAGTGAGAACACATGGACACAGGGAGGGGAACATCACACACTGGGCCCTGTTGTTGGGTGGGGGGCAAGGGGAGGGATAGCATTAGGAGAAATACCTAATGTAGATGATGGGTTGATGAGTGCAGCAAACCACCATGGCACGTATATACCTATGTAACAAACCTACACATTCTGCACATGTATTCCAGAACTTAAAGTATAATAAAAAAGTTTTTGATATTAATATTAATAATAACAGCTACCCCTCCAGCCCCTTGCTGGCTCTTCTACCAGCCCACTTTCTCTTCTTCAAATATACCAAGTTCATTTCTACCTTAGAATCTTTGCTTTTCCTCTTCCTGGAACTCTCTACTTCTAAGTCTTTATACAGTTGACTATCTCTGTTCATTTAGGTTTTGGTTTTCATAGCATCTCCCCAAAACGCTTTTCCCTAGATACCCTACATAAAAGGGTCATCTCTATCCTCTATGACTACCCTGTGTGATAGCCAGCATTCATGGTCTTACCCTTGTGTAGTCCCATCTTTCACTGAACTAGGGTTGGTTTGTTTTACCACCTGCACATGGCAGAAGCTATAACTTCTAAGATTAGGTTATAAATGACTGTGACTTCCATCTTGGGTGTTCACTGTCTCTTTTGGGTTACTTGCTGTTGGGAAAGCCAGCTGCCATGTTTGGAGAACATTAGTCCTCCATCTGATGGAGAGGTCCATGTGGGAGGGACCTGAAGTTTCTGGCAACCATCAGTGAAAAACTGAGCCCTACTAACAACCACAGTGTAAGTTTAGAAGAGGTTCCTTTCCCAGTTGAGCTTTCAGATGAGGCTGCAGCCCTTTCCAACAACTTGAATACAACCTTGTGAAAGATCTTGAGCCAGAACCATCCATCAAACCATTCCTGATTTCTAACTTACAGAGACGATGCTATAATAAATATTTGTTGTTTTGAACTAAGTTTTGGGGTAGTTTATTGCACAATAGATAATTAGTATACTCTGAATTACTTTTTGTCATGCTTAATATTTTTCTGAAATTTCCTTATTGACCGATGTAGTGAATGGGGAAGGTGGAATCATAAATAAGTAATTTGCCACACATATTATAAGTACAATGAGATAATTATGTTTGAGTAAGTATAGACCAGTGGTTTTCAAAGGGTGATCGCTGGGCCAGCAGCATCAACATCACTGAAAATGTAATAGAAATGGAAATTCCTGGGCTTCATGCTAGACCTACTAAGTCAGTAACTGGGAATGAGGCCCAAAAACCTGCATTTTAACAAGTTCTTCAAGTTATTCTTATGTACACTAACATTTGAGAGCTACTAGTATAGCATTATGAGAGCATGAAGGAGGTCTAAGACTGAAAAGTGGGGCCTCAAGGATGACTTCCTGGAGGAGGTTACAACTGAGCCAAGTATGTAAAGATTATTTAATTCTAAACCCCTAAGATGAGTATAATATCAGTAGAATTATAGAAGTAAAGAAAATTTTGTCTTATAAAAAATTACAAAGGTGACTCTGCTCACCAGTACAACAGGAAGTCTTCCTAGTAGGGTAGACAACTATGTAGGTGAGAGTTTTCCAAGAGAAGGAAGGGAGAAGAGAATTTCGGCAGCAGGAAAGAAACTTTGTGAGAGAAGGCCAAAAAGAAAGGGGCCCGCGGTGACTACACTAAAGGGTCATTAAGCTATGGGCAGCAGCAGGTGATGAAGCTGAAAATGTAGGTTGGAATTAAATTGCTCCAAGCTGGGCTAAGGATTCAGTGTGTGGACAACAAGATAAGCATAGAATTCCCTGAATTCTAACATTCTGAGAGCAGATGGCAGGATGGCATGCATCTCTGAAATGGCAGGGAGGCACCTGTAACAGGAGGCCATCAAGGTGAGTGGAAGGAAAGGTAGCTGTCCTCTTCCCCTTCACTGACTGCACTGCCTCTGGGGCTGGAGGCCTCCTTTGTCTGCTGAGATGACAGGCTTTTCCAGTCCTTCAGGCAGAAATTGCTGGCAGGTTTGATCATAAAGGGCAGGTTGTTCTTGGGACTAAGAAAGACAAAGAGAGCGTTTCCTTGTAGCCAGGAGGCAAATCTTGCTTCTCACACCAAGACTAGCTTTGCCCTTCTGTCTCTCCCAGGTGCTCCTTCTCCAGCAGAAAGCCCTACCTGCCACTCTCCCTGCAGTTATTTGACTAGAGTAGGACCAGGTGTATTTCATGTCACTTGCCTTTTGGGTTAGTGATCTAGAAGTGACTTCCCACAGTATGATTAATATGGCCTGCCCTTCTTTGAAGCCACTGGGACTGTGTTGTGTCCAGAACAAAGAGATTGGAATAACCAAACTGTATTTGCAGACTGAGGTGCTAGGGGTGGCTTAAAGCTGGTTCATTAAACACAGATTTGTCTTTCACATATAGGTCTACATGGTTGTGTTCCTAAGGAGGTAGGTGGCCGCTTTGTGGAGATACTTTGCACTCTGGGATGTAATTCACACATTTATTAAAAGACACTAAGTGGTTGTTGAAAGAAAAACAGACTGACTAACAATAAACGAATACATGAATGCTGAGGTTAAAAGAATTTGGATTTTGAAACCAGACAAAACTGGGATCAAATTCTAGCTCTTGTCATTTATATAGGTCATATTGGTCAAGTTATTTTGCTTTCAGAGTGTCTATTTTCTGTATAATGCTGCTATTTGAAAGGTTTTTAAGAAGAACAAAGAAAAATCAGGCATATAAATGTATTCAGCATGATACATAGGACTCCATTGGCACCTCCAAAATGATGAATTTCTTATAAATTAGTGGTTTTTAATCGTGGCTGAATCTTAGAGTCATCTGGGGAACTTTTAAACCCCCTGACACCTGATTCCCACCCTAGACCAGCTGAATCAGAATGTCTGCGTGTAGAGACTGAGGATGAGTATTTTTCATAAACTGCCCAGGGTGATTTGGATGCACAAGAAGGTTAAGCATCACTGTTTTCTTTGGCAACTATAAAAGGTGATTGGCAACCCTGGGTGAAAATTAGAATCACCTCTGGAGCTTCTAAAATACTAAAGCCCGGGTCCTGTCCCTCAGAGAATATGCTTTAAATTGCTCTGGAGTAGTGATGTCAGTATCAGAATCATTTAAAAACTCCCTGTATACAAAGCCTTCCAATATACGGAAAAGGTCTTCCTTCTTGCCCATCCACCCACTTACCATACTAACTTATTTGGTGACTATAAATTAGAAATACTATTTAAAAATCAGGAGTAACTGAGTTTTCATTTAAGTGTTCACTACACTATTTTTACTTATATTAATACTTTATTCACATATATTGTATTTTAATCAGTTGTTTGCAAATCTAATTCCTATTAAAAATGTGAGCACCCTGAGATACGGAATGTAATTTTTGTCTTTCAAGAATCTGGCACAGGACCTGGATGAGTAAGTACATACTATTATTTGTGAAACATCTGAGTCCATACATGGACTTCCCACAATAGTAAAGTTGATTTCATCCATGTGTATAGTACAAGTTGCAAAAACTTATACAAGGATTTAATTTTGAAAAGAGAAATTAATCTGTTAGGACTTAGGGTTGCAAATGCAAAAAAATAGTCTGACCCACTTAGCTTTAGGAAAAAATATATTTGTTTGAGTAATCATATATAAACATGAGTAACTATAAAACATGCACACACAGAAAAAGATAGTACAGAAGTAGTGTTAAGATATAGCATTATTCTGAGATTTATATAATGTTACCATTGCCCAGTCTCTGTGTCGTTCATTTTCTAGTCTAAGGTAATTTCCTTCTCAGACAAACTGCCCTCTTTATGGTAGAAAGATAGCTGCTGAGGAACCAGATTTTATATTCTCTCGGGTTTAGGTAAGCAGAAAGAGAGTTTCCCAGAAGTCTAAGCAAAAGTCTCATACTATTACTCTAGCTCTGATTGGAACAGATATCTATCCTTAAATCGAGCATTAGGGTCAGGAAGAATAAACACTGTGAGTGGCTTTGGCCAATGGGGATACTTCAATCAAGGCACATGGGCTGAGGCTGTTGGCAAAGGTGGTTTTCTGGAAAACAATCAGAGCATGGTTATCTGACGAAGAACTGCTGGATGCTGGTAGCAAAACACGACAGACACTCTAATCAGAATCTATTCAGGCGATTCACTTAAATATGTTTTAAATACAAAATTTAATAGCTTTTTTATATTAGAAAAGAGATTTTCTCATACACTGTGGATAAATATTCTTACATATAGTTTGCATTCTAGTCTTAAATGAAAGTCAACATAAAAATTCTTCCTTGAACATTTCGATATATCATGCCATTGTGAGATACTACTGCTGCTGCTAATGGTAGAGAATAGTATTACTTCCGGATTCTTCCTGATCACTGTTTGGCTTTGAGAGAATCCAGAGACACAGTGTAATTCTAATTTCCACATGGTAAACATGCAAGAGATTAATTCATCCATCCATTCATCCACCCATCCATCCACCTATCTATCATCCAACAAATATTAACATCCACCCATTTAACAAAACTATGTGTTTTAGGTTCTCAGATTTCTGAGACAAGACAAAAATTCCTCCCTGCAAGGAGCTCTGAGTCTCAAAAGGACGGATATTCATGAATTCACCATAAAAGAGCATGGTAAACGCTTTGCTCAAAGGATGAACAAAATGTTACAAAAGCATAGCATGAGTGGAGGCCTTGGTGCCCAGAACAGTAAGGCAATTTGATTTCCAGGAGAAGAGAAGCTCACTCCACAGGTATAGATTCTATTCTTTGGGGCTTCTTACAGTCTCCCAGTCTATGGCTCAGTTTCCTTGGAAGAGACCCCCAGGCTTCCTTTATCCCACTTGCTCTGGTACATCTCTGCAAAGCCCAACAATCTGAGCAAGTTAGGGAGAACACTGGCATGAAGGAGGTGCTCTTAAAGAAGTAAGTGGCAAACAAGAAATTTGTGCCTCAAGCAGATCTCTGGCTAGGTCATGCTATAAATGTGTTCCAGCGGTGCACCTGGAAGGAATCATGATATACCTGGACCACATGCACAATAAAATGTAACAGGAGGTGGAAGAGCCTTCTTTGTTGGCATACCCACTCATGGTAGGATTTTAGAAGACAAGACTCACTTTTCAAAGTCGCTATCAACTGTTTCCTTCATGCTTTGATATGCTCACAGATATGTCTGGAATATATAGTGCTTTGAGCTGCCATCAGTCATTTCTCCCTCAATGTGGCTGACCGTGCTATCACAGGTAAGTTTGGGAAGGGAGAAATATTTCCATTCAACTCAATTAACATCTATTTAGTGTCTTCTAAGTGTTGAACTGTTGCTGGCATTGGAGAAATAGAGACGAATAAGACAGAAGTGTGTTTTCAAGAGATTTTCAGTTTATGGGGAAATGGCAGCGAACAGTCACAGTGCAGGATGTTAAGAGAAAGACAACACAGCATCACTGTGGGAGAGGCATTTCATCCACCACAGAGCTAGCCTCCTGAAAATAATGGGGGAACCCATTTTCTATAGATGTTGGCATCTCTCCTAGAAGTTTGCTGAGATTAAGCCTAAGCTGGGAGCCTGAGCTAATTGCCATATTTTGTATGATTTTCTTAGGTGATTTTGTTCTTTCAGATGTTTTATTCATGGAAGTAATTTTTTCATAGCTAATCCTGAAGGTGACATAATGATAACATAACTGAAGCTTAATATATTCCAAGTTTCAACTAGTAAAGATAAAATTGAATAGATATTAGATATTAGCACAGAAAACATTTCATAGGAGATACCAGAAAACCAGTTTTATTAATTTAAAAAGTCTATCCCATGCAGAGTGTAAAATGGTCAGAAGCCAACGGAGAGAAGATTATTTGGGGATAATTTCTTGGAGGAGCTGATGACAGGCTTTGAGTCCTTCTCTAAGGACGTGTCTGGGGATGTCTGTCCCTCACTTCAAGCCAAGTGAGAGAGGTGCTTCTGTGAAACCATTCAGAGAGCATAATGTATGTATCTAGGATTTGGGAGTGAGTAGTGGATTGATGTCTGACTCCCTTCAGGGGACTCTACTGAGCAAGAGGGAGAGGTTGGGGGGCTACTTGGTGGCCACATGAGAAAGAGGTGACTCCTTCTCCTGACACTCAGCAAATGCATCAAGTGAATAGGATGTGTGAGTGTCCCCTGGACCAGATGTGGGCACACAAGAGAGAGAGAGAGCTAGGCTCAAGCTCCTTTGCCTTGTACCCATGGGACTCCCTGGGTGCGTGCGTCAGGGGCCGTGCTGGATAGGTAGAGAACTTTATCCATGGGCCTGGGTGAATCCATGTCGTGTATAACTGAGGTTGCAGTAGGTGAGCTTAACAAAGGAATGTAGCTCATATTGTAGATGAGTTCAGCAAAAACATTTAGTTCATTTTGAGGCTGGCCTGCTGAGAAGTGTTCAGTCCATAGGGTTCACCCCTTGGGCCCAGAGAGAGCAGAGCTGGTTCACAACAGTACAACAAATAAGAGAGTAAGGACTTTCTTATTTCCTTCACCTATTTTTCTCACCTCTTCCACCCTCATCTGAATGAAAATGAGGATCAGAAACAGTGATTAGTCAGTGGAGAAAGTGGCACGTGAGAACGTGAGACGTGCGTCTTCCCCAATGCTGGCTACCTGCCTACCGTAGACTCTAGCAGTTGGGGTGGCCCAGAGGAAAGGAAGGTCTTATCCTTGAATATAGATAGGGGTTTTCATTCCTGTATTAGACTGAATATTTTGATTTATGATTGGAGATTAGACGTTCAAGACTTATAAAAGTGATCCAAAAAGACTTGAAACAACTGAATTTTCACCCAGTGGCAGGGCAAAGATTATCCTCGCTAGTAGGTTTAATAGGGCAGTCAGGGACAAAAAAAAAAAAAAAGAAAAAGAAACTAGTTGTATGACTAAGCCCTATGAGTTCTGCGTGTTCAGAGTTCTCATTACACATATGCCCTCATCCATTAAAAGAGGACCCATAAGAGAGGAACTGAAGTTACACTGGGCTAACACCCACATGTGTAATGAATGGTAGGCGGGAGTCCATCTGGACTAAATCAGTCAAAGTGTGGGTCTGGGCATTGGAGCAGGAAGTGATTCTGAGAGCTCCCTCATGAGGCAGCTGTCCAGAGGACGAACTCTTGGGGTTACCCAGGTTATCTCGACTCCGTTAAAAGCCAGCTCAGGTCTCTCTTGCCTGAAGGGTTTTCTCTGACAAGAGGAGATTCATAATTCATGCCACTAGCTCTCATCATGCCTGTCACGCATTGTGCTGGACACAAATTTCCTGTCTCCTTCCAAATTTGTATGTGCCATATAGTACAGAAAGAGGGAGCTGCTATCTCTAGGGTAGAAACTCTCAAATTTTAGGACTCATGGAAATAATCTGGGATTCTTCTTAAAATAGAGTCTGGCATTCTTCTACTGTAAGATTCTGTTTTAGGAAGTCTGCAGTGGAGCCTTAGAATCTGTCGTAGTAGCAAGGCCTAGGCATTTATGAACCAAGTGGCCTGGCGATTATACTTTGAAAATAACTGCTCTGGAGTTTATATTCTGAATGGGTGTAGCTGTATTCCAATAAAACTTTATTTGCAAAAACTAGTGGCCATAGATGACTGCCCCTGGTATACAGCATTATAGTTTATAGCACACTTTTCAACCTTCTACTCTGTTGGTTCTGGAGGAATAAGATTTCCAAGGAAGTGAAGGACTCATTCTGGGTCACCAGCAATCAGATGACACTACTGAAAACCCTGCCCGATTCCACTACTTACAAATGCAGTCTTCCTTTACCTACAATTCCAGCTACCACTGAAGACAGGATATCGTAAAGGTTTTTAAAATAGTCTCTTGCATATGGCAGCCATCTTGATAAATGTGGGCTGGTTTCACTGTGCAGAGTCTTTAATAAACCAGAAAGCCTATTTTTCCTTATTTGCTAGATACTTACTATTTACTGTTGTAAAAAGTTATAGCATCATGAGTACGCTCAAGGAAAGGCCTGAAATCATTCTTTTCTGTGTGTGTGTTTGTTTCTTCAGAACCCAAAATAGGAATCTTAGCCTCAAAATCCCACAGGGCCAAGACAGTGAACATTAAAGGATGAAGGAATAGAGCGGTAGCAATTGGGACAAACTTAGGAGTATACCCCGATTTCCACCAGCCACCCAAGTCAGGACAACAATTGCCCTGCAGAAATTCTGGCCCAGTGCTGCCAAATAGTGATTTTTCTGAGATACTAGAAATCTAGATTTTCACGTGAAATATCCTGATTTTAAATATTAGCAATTTCCTTCCGATTTTAACAAAAGGCTGGTGCAGATCAACTGTGGAGAATACACAGACCAAGTCTGAGGGTTATATTCCACTTACATATCACCAGTTTATGATCTCTAACCTAGCACATAGTGGGTGCTTTATAAGTGTTGATGAGAGGTATTGTATTTTCATTTTATAGATGGGGATATGAAATTCTGCGATTGTCTATAACATGGGTCAGTGCTCCTTCTGCTAAGCAAAACACCCAACTCCTAGGCGCTCCAGCAATCTCTTCCTCCCTGCTCTCTTTCATTAGAAGACTATTGACAAATGTTTTCTCAATCAATTACTGTAATCAGTCAGCTGCAACATTTACAGGTCACGAGAGCACATCAACAACTGTCAGTAGGTCAGACAATCACGATTCCCATTTGTCAAATGTGCAGTCTCTCCCCATTACATATGCATCTCCATCCAAAGTGCAGAACCTCATAAATAAATGGCTGCTGCAAAGCCCTTTAAGAAACCAGCCGGGAGAAATGAGATCATGATGGAAGTGGATCCAATTGAAAACCCCATGGCCACTCCCCATTAAAACAGTGCCCTGTAGTATAACAATTGACATAGACATTGGAATTTTGTAGCACCGACTGAGCTGTCTATCTTTAACACAGAAGAGTAATATCGGATATCTATTTTTATTTACTTTTTTACTGCTCCCAAATTTGGTGGTCTCTAAACACCTAGAAGCCTGGGATGAACTGTTTGTGTTTGTTTTCTGAGGCTGTAGCAGTGAAGGGGAGCACGAGAGTAGAGGTCTGCCTTTTCTTTATTTCACATGTGAGAAGCCTTAAGTATGTGTTCCTCGTTGAGTGACAGCATTTCCGGGGAAACCATATGGCAATTATTAAACATTTATATAATGCCATCTGTATACTCAGTGTCTCATGAATCATAAATGAGACAAGAGCCCTCCTCAGCAAGCTGAGGACTTGTGTAAAAACTAAGCAGAGAAAGTGGAAGAAGTGCGAAGGAGTGGAGCCTGTCAAGTGGAATGGTGTAAATAAATGAGAAGGGACGTGATGGGACCTCACAGGAAACCTGAAAACACCAGGAACTGAGTGTCTGTGGCTTTAGCAGAGGCAGAGAAGCAGTACCAGAAAAATCAATAATAATAATCGAAATAATGATAATAATAGTAATAGTGGCAACTTTTATTTTTTTTTATCCACTTGCTGTCCATTGGGTAACAAACAAAGTGCTTAATATTCAGTTTTACTTAATGCTCACTATCACCATGTAAAGTAGAGATTATTGCTGCATTTTGTAGATGTAAAATCTGAGCTCAACAAGGTGACGTGACTTGCCCAACACCAAGCACTATTCAGGTCTACATGCGTGAGGTCTTAGGTAGCTTTCGGTGAGTGTTGAGGGTCATGAAGACTTGGTATTTGTCTTAATTCTTTTTGCCACTTTGCTGGCTTGACTGCTGTGGCTATTAAACAAGTGAGAGAAGGCCCTTGCTTTGCTGTCATCTTCTCTCTGAAGCTTGTGATATTCACCTTTCCTCCCTTTATATCTGGTTATTGTCTAGCATAATAATGAAAATATTGTTAATATAAATTATAAAAATAGTAATGACAGTTATTATTTAGAGTGCTTACTATGCACTAGAAATTATTGTATTTTCTACTGTTTAATCTGCATGACAAATCTGTGTAGTGGGGCTATTTATCCCTACATGATACCCGGGAAAACTGGAACTCAGAGGGAATAAAGTAACTTGTTAAAGGATTTGAACTTAGGTCTGCTCCACTCTAAACACTGGGCTATAGGGTTGTTGAGAAAGAAGGAAGTTTAGGAGTCAAATAAGCCAATCCCTTGCAATATAAAGATCTCAGAGAGAATAATGAATTTGTGAATGACTTCAAGGTAGAAAGAAGCAGAAGCCAAACTGGACCATGGGTCAGCTGACTCCTCTCCAAGTCCTTTTTTTCCCTGCTCATGTGCATTATGTTGATTACCTGCTTTAGTTCTGTTACTTTTTGGGAAAGCAAATCAGAGGCCAAAAGCAGTCATGTCATTGGAATAAACAAATAAGCAAACAAAAAGCACGAGGAGCAAAGAATGATATTAGTATCAAGACTTTTGAAACTACCTGATTAAAAATACTTAATTTGGACTTAAAAACCACATCAGATCATCTTTACAACTGAGCTGGTGCAGGTGGTTCTAATAGTAGTCATTAGGATGAGCAAATGAATGATTGGACAGAAAGGGACAATAACTGGTGATTAAGTGATAGCAGATAGACACAGACCTAGGTCTGGTTCACTCAGTGCATTTTTTCAAGGGAGAAAGTCATCAGTCTTGGAGATTTCCCCCACCCAATATGAGTATCTCTAATTTATTACATATATATCCTAGGCTGGGCTTTTAAAGCAATATTATTTTTTATTTATAGGGGAATTTTTAAATATGGCATTTTTCAAAGTGTAAACTTCAGATCTAGCCTATCAGCTGGAGTCATAAATCACAGCTTCTTCATTTCCAAATCATTAGGGAGACTGAAAGCTTAAAGTATTTAATTTATCCAAACCACATGGGGTAGTTTATCATTGAGTATGATGCACCATTTTTTAAATTTCAATGCTGACTAGTAAAATTTTGAACAAATCATGCTGAGTTTTGGGGGTATATGAAGGCAATACAAACCTTTTAAATCTCCAAGGAGTAGGTAATATGAGTATCCCTGTGAAAAATGTGTAGAAATGGAAGTTAACATAATACTTAGGATATCTCCCTGATGTTACAGGGTACCTCATATTAGAACCCATTCTGCATGAAATAAGTTAGATTTTTTAAAGAGAGAAAAATGTGGTGGTTTGATGAATAGAGATGGATAAAATGAATGAATGAGATGATGCAAAATGGGCTAGTCCCTTCTTGGTAAGACAACACATTTTTTCCCTACTTACAGGTTTCTCGCTATAAATAAAGTGAATCTCCAGTACTTGCCTTGAAAATTGTCTTACATTCATGAGAAAATATTTCAGATTCTTTGATGAGTAAGTCTTTTTTAAATTTTACTCAAAATCTCAACTGGCCTCAAGTTCATGACTGGAATAGTGAAGTTACTTATCTCTTTTGAAAGTAGTGGGCATTCCTTAATACCAAAGATTTAATATATTAACAATACTAAAGTCCAGGATTTGAGCCCAGATCGGTTTTAGCTCCAAAGCTCCCAAGCTGAGGCAATCACAGCACCATCCAATGCTCTGCCTTTTAGAGAACAACAGATAGCTCTAGGAAAGAGTGAACTGATAGGAATATAATCTTCTTCTCAGCTTAAAATAGGCTTGTCTCCCAAGTGTGGCTCTACATTTACCCATTGTTTCTATTTGTGCATGGAAGCCTTCATTTATCTCTGCACTCCCATGTTCATCGAAGCATTATTTGCAATAGCCAAGATATGGAAACAACACAAATGTCCATTAACAGATGAATGGATAAAGAAAACGTAGTATATACACAAAATGGAATGTTGTTTAGCCTTAAAAAGAAAAAAATCCTACCATTTGTGCCAACATGGATGAACCTGGAAGACATTATGCTAAGTGACATAAGCCAGGCACAGAAGAGCAAATACTACATGATTCCACTTTTATGACATGTCTGTAATTGTCAAAATCATAGAAGCAGGGACCACAGTAGTGGTTGCCAAGAAGTGGGAAGATGGGGAGTTGTTGTTCAATAAGTATAAAGTTTCAGTTACACTAGATTAATAAATTCTAGAGGTCTTCTATACAACATATTATCTACTGTTAGTAACATGGTATTGTGCACCAGAAAATTTAAGAGGGTAGATCTCATGTTACATGTTCTTACTGCCAACACAACAAAACTGGAAGGTGATGGGCATGTCCATTACCTTAATTGTGCTGATGGTTTTTGCGTATATCCAAACTCATCAAATTGTAATGAATATCACTCATTAAATATGTGCAGGTCTTTGTATGTCAATTATACTTCAATAAAGCTTTTATTTATTTATTTATTTATTTTAAAAAGCAGTTCTAAAATCCCTGAAATGAGCTTGGTGCTATGCTAGGTGATGGACATTTCACTCTAGTCCTATATATGTTGTTAAAAAATTTAGACAAAATTAATTTAACAAAGTTTATTTGAGCATGAATCAGGCAGAACTCCACATGGGAAAAGGTTCAGAGAGCTCTGCTTCAGCAGCATGAGCAGCGGGCTTCTGCAGAGTGAACATGAAAGCAAAGTAAAGAAATTGCTTGATTGGTTACAGATGGGCCTTTTGCCTTGTTTAGGTACAATCTGGTGGGAAGTCTCTAGTTAGAGTGTACTTGGTGATTTCAGACTGGCTAAACTTAAGTTCTGTTTTTTCAGTCGTAATCTCCAATATTGGAGGTGAGGTCTGGTAGGAAGTAATTGGATCATGGGGGTGGATCCTTCATCAATGGTTTAGTATCGTCTGCTCTTGGGACTGTAGAATGAATTAGTTCTCGTGAGATCTGGTTGCATAGAAGTTTGTAGCACCTCCTCCTTCTCTCTCTCTTCCTCCTGTTCCAACCATGTAAGATGTCCGTGCTTCCCCTTTGCCTTCTGCCATGATTATCAGTTTCCTGAGGCCTCCCCAGAAGCCACTACACTTCCTGTACAACCTGCAGAACTGTAAGCCAATGAAACCGCTTTTCTTTATAAATTACCCAGTCTCAGGTATTTCTTTATAGCAATGCAAGAATGGACTAATACAGAACCCAAAGCACTGGAGCCATCTCAGCCTAATGGCCTTCCAATCAAATTTTTTTTTTTACGTTTTAAGACTCAAATTTGGCATGGACTGAACCTGAGTAAGTGCCCTAGTTTATTCTATAACTTTAGATGACTCTAAATCCTTCTTACGCAAAAATTTCTACTTATATCTGTCACTTTTTAAACTGTGGAGTCATGAAACACTTCTGAGCCTCAATTTCCTTATCTGCAAAATGGAGGTAATAATATAATACCTGCTTTTCTAACTTAGAAAGATTAGATGAGATAGTGTGATGCAAAATATAAGTACAAGGAATGACAATAGTACTAATTATTGGGCTTAGAGTTAACGACTAACATTAAGCACTACATGAGATAAACAATTTACATGTTCCATTTCACATAATCTTCATTAAAGTCTAAAGAAAGAGATATAATATTATTATTTCTGCACTATAGATGAATGAACCAAGTCTTTAGAGAGGTTAATAACTTGCCCAAGATCATGGACTATTGAACACTAACACTGCATAAAATTGCGCTTATTGTAGTGAAGGCTGAGAGAACCCTGAAGACTGTAAGGTGACTGTTGACTTGGCACCCAGCTGTGACATGCTGGAGGACGCTCATATTTGTGGACTATTTTAGCCTTGGCTACATAGTCCCACACCTCAGATCTGATATTTCTGATTAAAAACATTTTCAGTGAGCCACACATGGCAGCCAATGCTTTCATTTCAGAGAGGAAATGAGAACACTAATATTTAATAGGCAAGGCTATGCTAAAACTTTTATATATTTTGTCTTATTTTGGCCTCATAACAGTGCTATGTGGTAGTTGCTAATATCTACATTTATAGGTCTAAAAATGGAAGTGCAAAGAGATTATTTACTTATAATCTGCTTTCATGTATAAAAATTTAATAACATGAATATACATGGTCACTTAATAAAAGTAGAAAGAAAATATGAATACCAACATAAAAAGTCAGAATCATGGAAAATAGAGATGCGGAGAAGATAAAAAACAGAGGATAAGTTGGGAATGATGCAGATGTAACCACCTGACAGGTTCTTCTTGCCCATTGCACAGACAAAACCAATTCACTGAGACTGTGGTGTTGCAGTAGAGAAAGAGTTTAATTAATCCAAGCCTGGGCAAGTGGAAGGACTGGAGTTATTACTAAAATCGGTGTCCCTGAGAACTCAGAGGCTGGGGCTTTTATGGTTAATTTGGTGGGCAGGGGGATAGGGATTGTGTGCTGCTAACTGGTTAAGGGTGAAATCATAGGGGTGTGGAAAATGGTTGTTGTGCACTTAGTCTGCCTCCAGGAGGGGGCCAAAGGACTACTTGAGTCACGAGTCATGGGTCTGAACGGGGTCAATCGGTTGCCAGAATCCAAAAGTCGGAAAAACATCTCAAAAGAACAATCTCAGGTTCTATAAGAACAATGTTATCTACAGGAGCAACTGGGGAAGTTGAAAATCTTGTGATCTCTGGCCACATGATTCCTGAGCAGGATTAATAGAAACTATGCCTATTCTAAATCTTAGCAGAATTTGGGTTTCTCTCATAATTCTAATTTCATGGCCTTTTATTAGTTTTTGGTTCCTGAACAAGGAAGGGGTTAGTTTTAGGGAAGAGCTATGATTATCCTTGCTTCCAAGTTAAACTATAAACTAAATTGCTCCCACGGTTAGTTGTCCTATGCCCAGGAATGAGTGAGAAAAACTAGCCTGTTAGGCTAGAAGTAAAATGGAGTCAGCCGTGTTAGATTTCTTTCACTGCCATAATCTTTGCAAAGGTGGTTTCACAGATATCATTTTATGTATTTAAATTTAGCCCCAGACAAACCAATGAGCTTCATGATAGAGCTAAAAGGAAAGACAATCAGTTACACAATTTGTCTCATCCCTAAAAGGGAAAAAACGTGTATGTCAGTATGTCAGGATCAGCAAAGCTTTTCTGAGAGACAAGACAGTTATTTGTACAAAGTCACAGATTTGGAAGGAGATGGTGATACTAGCTTTAGGACTCGGGTCTTGTTGTCTTCCATCCCCATGCCCTCACTTTATGGAAAGCTGTTTCCTACTTTAGCTTGGGAAAGAGTGTGTTTGCTCTGGTTTCTGTTGATATGGTTTTGCCTTCAGCACTTACCTTGCTTCAGTATAATTAAAGTGTTTTGTCATGGGTAAAAAGAAAAGATGTTAAATTTTAATTTCCTATGTGCATAATGTGGGCAGGTTTATTTATTTTCCCCTGCAGCTAACACAGGCACATGGAGGGATAGGACCAAAGGATAGAAAAGGAGGAAGAATGAGGAGGAGGCCCTTCTTAGTGGGTATCTTTATAAACAAATTAAGCTGATGAGTAGATATGATGAGGACAGTGGATTCCATGAAGTGCATCAGGAAAAGAAAGAGAAGGAAGGAAAAAAAAATGAAAATGAAGCAGAAGCATCTCCTGTGGCTCAAGCACTACCTTATGACAGAGGAAGGCTATAAGCAAGGAGGCATCTAGATATAGATTCTAGATGAGGATAAACTACCAAACCATGGGCCTAGGGAGGGGCTCAGGACTTTGCCCTATTGTCCTTCATTAGCTTGAGTGCAGGACCCCTAACTCTTTCCTCAAAACAACTCTTCCCCATCCCCAACAGCGAATCCTGGCCATCTTACTACCACTCTGTGGTCCAGGATAGAATGAACTATATAGTTGGACACATCTGATTCCTGTCCCAACTTTATTATTTTAGCCTTGTGAACATGCTCAAATCATTCCCTGCCTTTGGGTCTCAGTTTTCTCTCTTGTAATGTGGACATAACAATCCCTTGGCTTCTGAAAAAAAGGCCAATCTGTTCACTAAAATGAAAGACTTTGGGAAACTGCAAAAGGTGTTGCAGTGAGATGTAAGGAGATGGAATTTTCTTCAGGATTTCTGCTTCTATAAGAACACTATAGAACAGAAGTGGCCCTCATTACGTTCACATAGACTAAACAAAAAATAAAACAAGACAGGCAAATGCTAATTTGAATGAGCTAGCCAGTCAATAAATATACAGTGATGAACACAGAAGACTTTACTACCAAAGAATGCTCTGACTGTGCTTTCAAGTGGATTGAGCTTCATGCTAGATTTCCTACAGACTTCCTTGTTATATCCCAGGAAATCACTTACTTTGAGATAGGTGCTGGGATTCACATTCTACAGGTTAAGAAAATGAGAATTGACAAGACATTTCGAGGACAGTAAATGACAGAGCCAGGCCTAATCTTGATCCACGCTGTGGGACTCCAAATCTTATCCAAGAAGTCATTTGGAGATCCAACAAGCACTGGCCAACAAGCTTCCCTAAACAGTGCTTGAGCTCTGGAAGGAGTTAATGCCCAGACTACCTAACGATATAATTATTAGAAAAGAGACTGACTGAACAAGATAGAATTTGAAAATGTTTAAATGTCTGCCAGCTTGTTCCAGGAAGAATAGAAAAATGTATGAGAGACATAGAGCCTGAAGTTGACATGGATGCCTGCCTACTTGGGATAGGGCTACTGTTAGCATAGTGGCAAGAAATGAAGGGAAATAAGAATAATATCTAGATTTTCTGTCAAGATTCTACATGTTTCAAAGTAATTTTATATATGTTATCTCATTCAAATTTGCCCCTTACTCCACACACCTCTCCAATGCCCTACTTCAGTCCTTTTATCTCCCAATGGAGTTCCTTTCACAGCTCAACTTCCTATCTTCTCTGGGATACTGAGAGTGATCTTTGGAAAGGCAGATCTGACCATGACACTCTTCAATCAAATTCCTTTGATGACTTTCTGTTAGTTTTGGGAGAATAAGAGTTCAAATTCCTCTCATGCCAACCAAGGACCCATAACCCCCTTCCTGTCTCAACTCTTACATGCTCCCATCACAGCCTCAGTGTTGTCTCTACTCTGCTGAGCTACTTGCCTTTCCCTGACATTCTAAGCAATTTTACTCTTCCGGGCTCTTGCTGTTTCCTGTGCTTCCACCCACTCCTCTTCTGTTTTCTCCATAAAATTTCATACTTTCATGGAGCAGCCCTGTTGTCAGCCAGTAAGACTCTTTCAGTTAGAATCAGTCACTGCTCCCTCTGTGTGGCCACTGCACTTTGTTGACAGTATTTGTATTTTAACTTGGAGTATGGCCTGATTGGTTTTTACAGAGTGAGCATAGTACATGTCTTTCTAGCTCAGGAACATCCTTGAGGTCAGACTCTCTGTCTTTTTCATCTTTGTGTTCTTACCACTTAGCATGGCATCTTAGCATAGCAAAGACAGAACACATGTTTGTGGAAGTAAATGTGAATTGATTGTCATAGCATCAGCAAATCCATCATGCTCTAGTGTAGGAAATAAAAACCACACTATTTGTCTTAATGGAAAATTTAATAGGGAATTGGCTAAATACAAGAGAAATGAAAAGGTAAAAAAAAATAGTGAAGTTATTGCAGGAAGCGGTTTTTAACCTTACAAATATAAGAGATTGGAGTTATCAGATTCAGGACATTTGGAAAAGAGACCCTATGAAGATGGGATCCCCACTGGTGAAGAGAAGGTGCTGCCCTGCCAGCTGGCACTGGTACCTCTCCAGGGGCATGATGAGGCTGGTCTGAGAGTAAAAAAAAGCAGAAATCATCTGTTGCCACTAGATGAAGACTGTTCCAGGATGACACTTATAGTAATGGCGAACAGTGCAGCAAAAACAAGTTCTTCCCTTTTTTTTTTTTTGATGTGGAGTCTCACTCTGTCACCCAGGCTGGAGTGCAGTGGCATAACATCAGCTCACTGCAGCCTCTGCCTCAAGGGTTTAAGCGATTCTCCTGCCTCAGCCTCCAGAATAGCTGGGATTACAGGCATCTACCACCATGCCTGGCTGATTTTGTATTTTTAGTAGAGATGGGGTTTTGCCATGTTGGTCAGGCTGGTCTCGAACTCCTGACCTTGGGTTATCCACCCACCTCATGCTGGAATTGCAGGCATGAGCCACAGTGCCCGGCCAAAAACAAGTTATTTTTTCATTCTGGACTCTTGCCTTCCAGTTTGCCAGAACAGATCAGGGGGCCAGGCAGCTCAGGACTAGGGCAGTTTTCAAAGTCCAAGCTGGGTATAGGATGGTGGGTCTGGAGCTGAGAAACAATAGCTTAGTAACTAGTGTAATCCCTGTGAGGTGAGAAGGTGAGATTATTACTGACTGTCTGCATGTGGAGAACCTCATTTGTAAGTGGCTCAGTGGCTGTTCCTAGTTACACAGTAATTCAGTGGCAGGGCTGGTCTCCAACCTGCCTGCTGTAAGAAATATCCACACCTGACCCAGCTGATTGTAAACTATTGAGAGCAAGGACAGGATCTGATTCATCTCTGGACCAGGCTGATATTCATCATTCACAACTGGCAATCATACTCTCCAGTCAACCAAGAGGGAATCCTCCTAGAACATTCTGGTGCACACCAGCTGAGAAGCAGCTCTGCCTTTCTTCCTGAGTGCCTGAAACACAGCTGACACTCAGCAAATGCTTGTTAAATGGGATTAAATTCCATATCAAGAGAGTATGGCTGACTAAGAAAGAACACCTCAAGAAAATTACTACTGACAAAAACATTTTTGTAGTTCTCTATTTTTCCCTTTATATTAATAAAAATTTAATATTATTTATTGAGCACCTACTATATGTCAAGCTATGTGCTAGAAGCTCAATATATTCCATGTAATTAAAGGTTGAAAATGAAAATTTTACAGATTCATTATCCTTTTCGCAGTGGATGGATCCAGAAAGGACTTGTGAATGAATGAAGTGAAGTTTTGGTGGCTGGAGGTCATGGATTTCTCATTTAAGATAAGAAGTGGCATCCTATACCAGATGGTTTCCTTCCTCTGACCTTGCATGTTTCTTTTTTCTTTTCCCTCTACTAGGAAGGGCACCACCATTCTCTCTTGTGTTTGGCACATTTCAGTTTAATGCTCACAGCTCTGTTTTGGTGTCCCCTCCCCTGTTAAGCCTGCTTTCACCCTCTATCAGCTACTCTCAATCATCTCTCCTTTTTGTGATGTTTTTAAACTTTGTGCATGTCCATCAACACCCATAAGAAAATGTGGCCTATTATCAGTATGAAGAGCTATCTTTCCCAGGAGACTAAGAATTCCTCAGAGGAAGAAGACCTCCTCCTCCTCCTCTTCCTGCTCCTCCTCTTTCTTCTTCTTTCTTCTCTTTTCCTTCTCAAGAAGGAATGATAATTCCAGTGCCTTTCACTGACACATTCTAGTTGCTTTCTGTCAACTGAATAGTGCTCACTTCGGCTCCTGGACCTGAGGTGCCATCTGCATTCCTGCCCATGGAGATATTTCACTGGATATCTAACTGCTGCTTGTCTGGCCTCTCAGGCAGACGTCATGCCCAGTTCATTTTTTGTATACCTCTGTAGTACTTACACAAGTGTTGCATCTTTCATCTCAAATTCTCAAGGAATTTCTCCTCTGTTTGTTATCGTTACACCCAGAATGGCTCTTTGAGGCCTCACAGTCATTTTCTTCAAGGTGGAGAAACTTTGGACCAGGAGAAATTTTGGGTCTTCTCAATCAGTCATAGAAGGCTGAAAATGCAATTAGCCATTCTCAGGGCAAATAGACAGAATCTCTGAAAGGCATCAAAGGAAGCTTCCTCCTTCGTCTTCCTTTCCTTGTCCTTCTTTTTTTACCCTCTCTTCTTTCCCTCCCCACTCATAGATATGTAAAACTGGAAAGGATTAAGAAATCCTGTCACCTAAAACTATTATTTGACAGATGAGGATAGAGAAGGTGGGCAGATTGGGGTTGTAAGTCCTTGATTGTCTTCTTAAAAATGATACCACAGAGACCCCTTATGACTTTTACTTGTGTGGATAGGGTTAGGCCTTGCCACCACTTCCGTTTATTTAATTTCCTGAACTGGCTGCTTGGCCTTGTCTTGGAGAGGCAACACGTCCACTGGTAACTCCTTCCATCTCTCTGCACGTGCCACCACTCACTGTTTATCAAGAGGTAGAAGAATTTTACTCAAAATTGTGGTTTAAAAAATGAAGCAAAATAAAACTTTGATTACAGAGACATATTCAGACATTTGGATTTGTCACTAGGAGTAGCGGGTCAGCATTATGTGCTAATTCCATGACATCATGCGTATGTGACATTGATAAAGAGACACTGATATTGGGTGTCTACGGTATGCCAGGTAATTTACGTATAATTGAGTTAAAAGGCAGATATAATTCCCAGCATATGGACGAGGCAATTCCAGCCGAGTAAATTGTAGGTATTCTAATGTAAAGGCTAGGCGTTTGGGCTCTGGAGTCATAAAGACATATTAGTACTTCCCCATCTGAGCTATGCTACCTCCTCACTCTGTAACTGTACACAACTCATCCTTTCTCTACTTCACTTTCCTTGTCTGAAAATGTAGATAAACAATGCTTTCCAGATCAAGTTGTTTTGAGGATTAAATCGAAAAATTAATGTAAGAAGGTTTAGCACATGCTAAATCCTTCTTAAAAGTGATAATTGTCCCAGATCGTGGAGCTGCAGAGTGTGGTGCAGAGGACTTTGAGACAGGCAGAGTTTTGTTTCTACCCTTGCTTCTGCCATCTTGCGTGCAGTGTTGGGTTGGCATGAAAATTATAGATAATTTGAATTAAAAACCTAGCACAATAATTGCCCTAGAAAAAATGGAAACTCCATTCTTGCAGTTGGCTCAGGGTAAAAGAAAAAAAAAATTGGAGTCATTTTTGACCTTTCTCTCTCATACTTGCCAGATACCATCACTAGATCCTGTGGCTCTGCCTTCAAAAAAAGTCTGTGATTGGATCATTTCTCATCACCTCTGCTGCTGTCACTGCCTCGTTTGGATTACTGCAGTGGCCTTCTACCTGATTTCTCTTGCTCTACCCTCCCCAACTTTCAGCCTAGTTTCCACCTAGCAGCTACAGTCACATTGGAGAATATAAGTTAGATCAGTAACTCTGCATCCTCCCACAGCAGCTTTGCAATTTGCTCAAAGTAGAAGCTGAAAACCTAACAAAGGCTTACAAAGCCTCTGTGAGCTACAAACCACACCCAACCCCAGCTTCAGCTGTCACTGTTTGCCAGTTCTATTTACTGGCTTTTGTTTTGTTCATCAAACACCAGAATACCTTAAACATTTGCATTTGGTGTTACAATGTTCATGCCTCAGACATTGACATGACTGATTCCTCTTGTCTCTTGAATTTCTTCTCAAGGGTTGCCCTATTGATGATGCCTTTCCTGAACACCCTATTTAAACTTATACCTGGTTTCCATCGCCATTGCCACTGCAACCATGCTGAGCTCTTTCCCACTTTCTTTGCTCTATGTTGTGCCTACCGTGAACTGACCCCTTGAGTGTATTGAATAATGACTTGATGGTTGCTACTACTTATTGTCAAAATATTCTAGTATCTAATTCTGGGTTGTTTGGCTGTGAGACTGAATATTCTACTTAACTTTTCCTTGGCAGTGAAATTTGGACAATGATACACATTTATAAGGCTTGTACTCGGTCACTTGTTTTTTGAGAAGTAAATAAAACACCATTTCCAAACAGTCTAAACAGAGTGGCTGGCATACACCAGGCGTCAATGAATAGTAATTGTTTCTCATTTGATTAAATGAATTCCATGGCCGGGCACAGTAGCTCACGCCTGTAATGCTAGCACTTTGGGAGGCCAAAGCGGGCGGATCACAAGGTCAGGAGTTTGAGACCAGCCTGGCCAACATAGTGAAACCCAAGTCTCTACTAAAAGTACCAAAAAAAAAAAAAAAAAAAAAAAAAAAAAAATTAGCCGGGCGTGGCAGTGTGTGCCTGTAATCTCAGCTACTCGGCAGGTGGAGGCAGGAGAATCGTATGAACCAGGAGGCGGAGGTTTTAGTGAGCCCAGCTGAGATCGTGCCATTGCGCAGGCAACAGTGCAAGACTCCATCTCAAAAAAAAAAAAGAAAAGAAAAAAAGAAAAGAAAAAGAAGTGAATTCCATTCAATTTGGCTTGACAATCATTTATTGAGTTGTATTTTAAAATTAAAATAATAGAGTTTCCCTTTTAAAAGGCATACCAATTATAAATAGAGAATTAGTTGTGAAAATGAATATTTACTCAAAACAAGATATCACAAGTTGCACAATGAATTAAAATGAACAAATATAATTAATGTCAGAAAAATCTACATAGTAATATTTTAATTAATTACGTTTAAACACAATTGAAAAAAACTTTTTTCCTACTTTTTGGAGCTACCTGTCTTTTGATCTCCCTGCCAGATGACAGTGGTGTCTCAATATCATTTTCTTTAGAGGGAATCAGAAGTTAACTCAGTCTTTCCTCTAGCATGGTTGACTGGAATTTGTGTTTATTATTGATAGTTGGGATGCATAAAACATATTACCTCACCCACAGGCAGTCATGCTATTTGTAGTACTGCTAGAGATGTGTGCCCTATAAATATTGGATTGCTGATACGTTCTTTTTGTGATTGCACTCAAAGAAGAAAATGTATGATGCATTTATAATTGTATCTGCTGCACAGTCTGCACATTCTGTGAGAAGAGTTGCTTTGCATTGACTGGGCATCCTGATGTTCTTATTGCTTTCACTGTTGTCCCTGTCCCACTTTACCAAATCAAGCCTTGTCTCTTACACACAGAATCATACTACAAAGGGTTGTGCTGAGATGCGAAAACTTCAGAGGGACTATTTGAAATACTGTTTAAAAAAGCTTCATCTAATCGAGATGCCATAATTTGCTCTCTCTCCACCCGTATATAACAAAGAGGTGTCTTTCTAATGAAATTTATTTTTTTAAGTTAAAATATTTATAAAATGGATAATATCTTTAGCTCAATTGTCTGTTCCTATTAATTGCATTAACATTTATATATGTATGAAGAAAAAATTTAAACTCATAAAACTTTATGATCACAGAAAATTGAATATACACACACGCATGTGCATAATTATATGTACAGTATGTGTATAATTTTGTTGTTGAGATGTGTGTTGGAGTAATCAATGAAAAACCCTAAAGTGTGGAAAATAGGTCAATATAATATTCTCTGGGGAAAGAAAATGGGAACATGTTTGCTAGGAAAAAGAGGAAGGCTATACAATTTCAACTGTTGGAAAAGAGTTTATACCTGTATAGAAAAACAAATGGATAAAATGGATAGAAACTATATCAAATTGCCATCACATTTAAATTCATGTAGATATTTTTAAGAGTGATGTAAATATTGAGATTTGCAAAATGCAAGAAATGACATCCTTTGCACCTCTAGTGAAAAATGCTAGATGTCAACCCGAAAACGTGCAAGGGTAAATAATTTTTAAAAATTTTGCATTAGGGTATATCACTGACTAGTTAATAATGATCCACAAAGATACCCATGTCCTAATTCCTGTAACCTGTAAATATGTTAGGGTCCATGCCAGAGAGGCATTTTAAGGTTGCAGATGGAATTAATGTTGCTAATCAGTTGTTGAACATGAGATGAGGTGTTGTGCTTGGATTAGCCAGGTGGGTCCAATGTAATCACAAAGCCTCTTAAAAGTAGAAGAGGGAAGCAGAATAAGGAGAACCAGAGAGCTGCGACCTGACAGTGACTTCATCAGATGTTTTTGGCTTTGAAGCTAGAGAGACCATGAGCCAAGGAATGTGGGTGTCCTCCAGAAGTTGCCAAGACCAAGAAATAAATTCTCCCTTAAAGCCTCCAAGAACGAAAGCAGTTCTGCTGACTCCTTGATTTTAGCCCAGTGAGACCCCTTTGGGGCTTCTAATTTCCAGAACTAAAAGAAAATTATTTTTTCCTGTTTTACGCCAGTAAAATTTTTAATAATTCACTACAGCAGCAGTAGGAAAGGAATATGTACATATATTAACTGACATAACTTTACTACCATGTTTCAAAGAGAAAAACAGACTTCCTTGTTACGTTTTCAAGTAATCAAAATACTGAATTTAAAAGTAGTGAAGGAACACTTATTCATCTCAAGTCCACGTATATAGCTAGCAGTCTGAACATTTTAGAATAACAGTTCTCAAACTTTAGTGGGCACCAGAATCACCCAGAGGGCTTATAAACACAGATCGCTATATACTTCACCCACAGAGTTTCTGATTCAGTGGGTCTGGGGTGGGGACCAGGACTTTGACTTTCTAACAACTCCCTGGGTGCTGCTGCTGCTATGGGCCTGAGGACAACACTTGGAGGACCACTGACCAAGAAGACTGAAAGAGAGAAGAGGCTTCTGAGAAGTCAAGCCTGTGTTAGAAATTTTATACATTAATACGTGTATGTTTTAGTCACAGAAATGCCCCTTTATCCCCTACTTAGAGCCCATTTACTCTATTTTGAATAAAACAAGGCAATTTTACTACCAATTTTTTCTAGCTTATACCAGACTATAATAATAAACAGGAGGCACTGTCATTTGCTAGAGATAGCAAATTTGCAACAATAATGAAGGAAATCAGGCTGCCTGAGAGTGAGGTGGAAGAATGAGAAGCCATATGAACTTAAAATATTCATATGGCATATGAATATATGAAGTTAACAGACATACAAAGTTGAAATATTTAAGTATCTGCTTCCGTGTAGTGAATTGGTGATTAATCATCAGTACTTGTTTTGCTCTGAAATTGCAATGTCCAATAGAAAAGTCACTAGTCACATGTGGATATTAAGCACTCAAAACATGCCTGATATGAATTGAGATGTTCTGTACATATAAAATGCACATGGAAATTTGAAGACTAAATATAAAAAATGTAAAATACCGTAACAATTTTTAAATATTGAATATATGTTGAAAGAATAAGATTTAGGATATATTGAGTTAAAATATAGTATTAAACTTGATTGCACTTGTTTCTTTTACTCTTTTAAAGACATGGCTTCCAGAATATTTGGACCATTCTGAATAATAATGACTGAATAGGACACTGGTAGTTAGTTCCAGACTTCTGAGTTTCTTGAGGGCAGAATGGATTTATTTACTCGGTCTGTCCCAGACCCTTTTGCAGTGCATGATCTATGGGTAGTATTTGTTTTATATCTGTTGAAAGAGTAAACGAATGTATAAGTCAATGGATTAAAGAAAAATGTTTGTGGAGGTATCACACCATCTGATTTCAAACTATACTACAAAGCTGTAGTAATTAAGACAGCATGGTATTGGCAAAAGAGTAGAAACATGGACCAATGAAATAGAATATCTAGAAATGAACCCACACGTACATGATCAATTGATTTTTGACAAAGGTTCCAAGAGTGCACAATGAGAAAATGATAGTTTGTTCAATAAATGGTGCTTGAAAAAACAAATTTCTATATGCAGAAAAATGAAAGTTGACCCTTTTTTCACACCATGTATAAAAATTAACTTGAATTAGATTAAAAAATGTAAGACCAGAAACTCTAAAACTACTAGAAGAAAACATAGGAAAAAACTGCAAGACATTAGTTTAGCAAAAATAGACAAAATATGACATCAAACTAAAGGACTTCTGCACCTTAAAGGAAACAATTACTGGCGTGCATAGACAGCCCACAGAATGGGAGAAAATATTTGTAAACCATACATCCAAAAAGGGGCTACATCCAAAATATGGAAGGAGCTCACTTAACAAAAAACCCAATTAAAAAATGGGATCTGAATAGACATTTCTTAAAAGAAGACAAATGGTCACAAATATATTTTCAAAAAAATGCTCAACATTGTTAATCATAAAGGAAAGACAAATTAAAACCATAATAAGATATCACTCAACACTTGTCAGAGTGGCTTATATAAAAAAAGCAAAGATAACAAGTGTTGGTAAGGATGGAGAGAAAAGGGAAACTTTGTACACTTTTGGTGAGATGTAAATTAGTACAACTATTATAAAATCCAGTTTGGAGGTTCCTCAAAAAATGAAAAATAGAATTATCACATGATCCAGCAATCCTACTTCTAGGAATTAACCCATAACATTTGAAATCAGTTCGTCAAAGAGATGTCTGCACCTCTATATTCATTTAACACTATTCACAAGAGTCAAGTTATGGAATCAAGCTAAGTGTTAATCAATGGATGAATGGATAAAGAAAATGTGGTATATATACACGGTGGAATACTATTCAGCCTTAAAATGGAAAATTCTGTCATCTGGACAACATGAATGGTACTGAAGAACATGATGTTAGGTAGAATAAGTCAGGCACAGAAAGACAAATACCACATCTTCTCACTTTAATGTAGAATCTAAAACGCATAGAAAAAGAGTAGAATGCTGGTTACAGAGGCTGGGGGAACAGAAAATTAATGATTAAAGGGTATAAAATCTTTGAGACATTAACAATGTGATTTATTCTTTTTTGAGTTCTATTGGACCGTGTGTTGAACATAGTTAATAATAGAGAATTGTTCATTTCAAATTTGCTAAGAGTGAATTTCAAATGTTCTCACTACAAAAATGTTAAGTATTTGAGGTAATGAAAATATTAATTAGCTTGATGTAGCTATTCCACATTATATTCATAAATTATAATATCATGTTGTACCCCATAAATTATAGAATTATAAATTGTCAATTTATGATAAAACTGTCTGAAGTACTCTGTTTAAGAAAGTAAGAGACTTCTTGCAGAAAGATTTCCAGCAAAAAATGGATAGGATTTTAAAGCTCATTCTTTAAGGGTTAAAGTAAGCTTCAGTATTCTGAAAAACATACGAATATGAGTTGCCTCATTCTCTAACAATTCAGGATGGATGATCTACTACTGTCTTTAGATTTAAAATGCCTGTTTCCCTCCAAACAACACATAAATATTTTAAAAACAATTGTAGTGTAAGTTAGTAGCTCGTGAATCATTTATTGAATGAACATGAATTTGACATGCTTATCATACTTGAATTAAGAAGTGGTAAAATATGAAATAAAAAGTCCTAGGCTTAAAAGTCCTACACTTAAAACTCAGAAGATTTGAAATAGAGTCTTAAATCTCAACCCCAAGTTATGCAAGTCTCACCTTATGCAAATTGTATTTTAGATGCATTGTTCCACAAGGTACACCCTATAAATTTAGGTGTGTAGAACATTTTTGCTCTATATGTGGAAGTACAAAATGGCCTTATGTCCAGGTGCAAACTAGAAATAAGAATCCAAGTGGGTGGAGGGAGGAAGGGTAGACATCCTTTGTGTTTGTTCTGTTCCCATGAAGATTCTTGCTGCTTTAGCTTGCATTAGTTATTCAGTGCTATTTCTGGGTAAGTCCCTTCTTTTAACACTACAGTTAATGCTGGGAAGCAACCAGGTGATAGCAAGAAAACAAGGAAATAGTTTAATTTATAACTGACTATGTAAATAAGAATGCAATATGAAGAAAGTCAACACATTTCTTTCATTGCACTTCAACAGTGAAAAATATTTTGAATACAACAAGAAAAAGACATGTCAAATGTCTGCCACTGCTTTGTCTACTCACCACATGTGGCCATTAAAACTGAAATCAGAATTAATTAACATTGAATGAAATGAAAAATTCAGTTCTTTAATCATGTGAACTACATTTCAGGGGCCCAATGGCTATATGTGGCTAATGGCTACCGTGTTGGACAGTGTGTAGAACATTTTCATCATCACAGACAGTTCCATTGGAAAATGATGCTTTAGGCAATTAATTCTCTTAACTTGTCTGAGCTTGGTCTCTTTATGTAGCAAAAAGGAAGAATAGTAGTCAGACTTTAGTTACATCACAAGACTTCTGCGAGAGTCAAATTTCATAAAAGTACTATGCATGTGGTACATGAAGGTGGATTATTATCATTATCTCAATTGAGGAAGGAAGTTTGGAAGTGAGAACTGGTGGTAGACATATGATTGGGTGTTCACTCCAAATAAAGCATAGAACTTTATTTGATGCACCCCTGAACACTTCTATATCCCTGAATACTGCTGTATCCTGAATACTGGTTCAGCAGAATGTATATACTGGACTGAACAGCTCTTGTGTTCTTACACCTTGTTGGTCTACATGTTCTACTCCAGCCATTGCTACAATAACCAGTTACCATGCAGGTCAAACCAACAGCATCTAGCCTTGACTACACCCTGTAAGTCTTGCTTTCTCCCCTGGGCCTTTTATGACATGGCTAATATGCAGTACTTAAAGAAACCTGCTCCGTCATTCTGATTCATATGCAACTCTGAGAATACAGAAGAGGTAGCACCTTCTGGGATAACCCTTGACCAGTGAAGGTGAGGTGGTGGATAAATACTTCCCTCTTCTGTCCCCTAGGTAGCAATTGTACAGAGCATTCTACAAGGCTTCTCAGAGGGTCTGAAGTGGGACCGAGCCCCAGATGCTCACAGTGGTGTTAGCTCCATAGTGCACCTGTCCATTCCCTGTTTCATTCTCCACATCTCCCACCCCCGATTTCTTGAAGTCACTTCTCTGAAATAAACTCTCTGAAAGTCTCTACCCCATGTCTTACTTTTTAGGGGGAATTTACATTGAGACAAGGTCTTGGGATGATTTCCTGCTTTTAGTCCACAATTTTTTTTCAAAGTCATTTGAGATTTGGGATTTAAACAGGTTGCTTTAGTATTGCCCATGGTCTTGGGCTCAATGACGTATTACTCACATCAATGAGCCAGGCAATTTTTACTGCATCTACAACATGAAAGAAGATTGTAAAGATGGAAAAACTAACATATACAAAGTTCTCCATCTCCATTACAACCCAAATCCCCTTCTATGATATTAAAGTCAGAACGTTTTCTGTGAAGTGATGAATGTGTGCCCAGAACTGTGCTAATCAGTACAATATAATCAGTATGAAATGATAGGAATAGATTTATTTCTCATCCCCAAATAGCTTATAAGCAATATAAGAATGTGCGCTTTGATATCAGAAGATCTGGGTTTCTGATTGTTATTTATCTCAAAACCACAGTTGTTTCCTTCATATCGCTTTGTATTTTATAACGGCTTATTTAGGAAGTAGACTGTAAGCTCAATGAGGGTAAGAACTGTGTCCTGTCACTGAACATATCACTGGGATATCCTCTATCCCAGGATAGTACCTGGCACATAGAAAGTGCAGTAAATGTGTTTTTGATTTAATGAATGACTGTTAATATTTATTGAGTTTTAACTTTTTGCTAGGCCAGGGGCTGGCAAACAGTCAGTGGGCCAAATCCATCCCATAACCTGTTTTTGTAAATCAAATTTTATGGAAACTTAGCCATCCTTGTCCTTGGCCACACTGTCTATGGCTTCTGTTTAGCTATAATGGCAGAGTTGAGCAGCTGTGACAGAAACTATATGATTCACACAGCCAAAAATATTTACCATCTGGCCCTTTACAGAAACATTTACCTATCCCTGTGTTGGGCTATACATTTCTATGAAAACTAAATTTTCTGTATGAGCTATGACATGAAAAATGTCTGTGTCAAACCCCTACTGAATAGAAGCCATTATTCTAGAATACTACACACCAAGGCACAGAGAATATTGTCTGTGTATAGAGTCTGAAGGTGTGAAGGAGACAGAGCTAAGAGCCTTTTCAACAGGGCCTGGAACATGGACCTGGCCAAGCCTACTCCTCTTCTTGGTGTAGTGTCTTCATGGCCTTAGCAGCAGATAGGAGGAATCACTCTTATTTCTCCCCCAAACTCCCTGCTCAGAATATCTCCATTCTGCTTTCTTTTGATGAGATTCATAGTTACCAATTCATCAAAACAGTAAATTCCACATGTCTATTTTTTATTGTATCTACATCCCTAGGTTCCAGGATAGTGCTTCTGCATTATAAATGTTTACAGAATTCATGAACTTTTCCCCATATTATAGATGAGGAAACTGAGGTTCAGTCAAAGAAATAGTCTTGTTGCAGATACAGAAGCGATGGTCCCTTCATACAGGTAATGAATAGTGGAGATAGATTCAAACATGGGTCCACCTGGCTCAACAGCTGGGTTTTCTGTCCTGCCACCTGGTAGCTGTGCTCTTGAGCCAGGTCCTTCAGGATTCTAGGGCTTACTTTGCTCATCCATAAAATGGGCAGAGAGTTGGGAATTAACTGGATGATTGCTAAATTCATTTCTTAACTTTGGAAACTACTAAAACAATATGAGCTATTGTTTGTAGCCATAAACTGAAAAGACCAATTTTGTTTAGCTGAGGTGAGAAAACCTTTTCAAAAGTAGGGAAAAAAATGAAGGAATCTTATAGTGGCTGAACAATGTAATCAAATAAGTTACTGTTTTATACAGCTTCAGGCCCCATGCCACAACTAGGTCAAAAATCACTTGAGTAAGACTCAAAGGTCAAGTTGACCAGAAAATAGAAATCAAATGGACAAAGTGGCAGAGACAAAGCCCACTTTGCTTTCAAACTAATACCCTTTATTCGAGCTGGAAAGGGCTTATCTCAATTGCTTAATCCCATGACAACACTTTACACGGATTCTCTTTGGTTTTCCCAGTGCTGTAAATCTTATCTCTCTTTAACCCATGCTAAGTTATTTTTTTTTAAATCAGTATTTTTAAATTGTAATTATAAAAATCATTTTCTTCCTCTGTTTCCTTTACTTTTAAAGGCATGCTTTTTAAAATCTTCTACACTCAGGTCTCCTTATCTGTGACCTGCCATCTCAGCAGCTTTATTGTCAAAGCCTCAGTGTGGCTTTGGAGCACAGGACTTATTTTTACTTTTATGTCCTGACTTGCCCTGGGCCGCCTGAGTCATTCAGAAAAGGTGGCCCAGGGACATGAAGACCATTTCTTTTCCTTAATTCCCGTAATTAATTGCTTTTTGATTAGGGGCAATGACTCTTTGGCAAATGACCCTGCCAAATACTTGCTTACTCCTCTTGTGAGCTATTCAGCTTCGGCCACTGAAACCACACGGTTAGTTGCAGATGAAGTGTGATGAGCTATCTCGGGAATATTGAGCCACATCCCAATCTTGCCAGGCTACGGAGGGTTGGTTATTCATGAACTATGGGGGCTTTTAAACTATACAATGGTTGCTGTGCTTGAAAACTTTGAAGATACTTAAACAAAATATTTTTTCGACAGTTTTTCAATGAATATTTACTGCATTTACCATTTTAAGAGTCAGGACATGAAGATAAGGCAGACCGATTATGCTTCTGCCTTCACAGGCATTCTAGTGCAGACAGAAAATGTACAAGAAACCAGTAGTATACACACACACAAACAAATACATAAGGAATTGTTGATAAGTGCTCTAAAAGAAATAAAATATGATGATGAGGTAGACAGCGGTGTCATGCTGAAGATAAGAGGCCAAGCAAGTCATCTCTGAAAAGGAAGCATTTGAGCAGAGGTTTGAGTGATAAGAAGGAGCCAGGCATATGAGGAACTGGCTGAGTAGGGGTGGGGGTGTCCAGGTAGATGGGCTGATAACTACATAAACTCTCAGATGAGAAGGAGCTTGGTAGGCTTGGGAATACAACCAAGCCCAGTGTTGCAAGTTGGGTGAGCATGGAGGACAGTAATTCAAGGTGAAATGAGAGAGGTATGGAGGGGGCTGGATAATGTTGACATTGCTACCTGTGTAAACAGTACAGGCACCAACTGTGTGCTGGGAACCTTGCTGGGTATGGGGGTATAAAGACCAATAAAATATGTTTATGGACCAGATACATTGCCCTGGGGGCATTACCTTATTGCATATTGCCAGTTGTCACCGTATCTCAGCAATGGCAAGTCCCTCAGGTCTCAGTACTCAGGTAAAGCTCCCTTCCCAACCCAGGACTTCTATCACTGATGCTCCTGGACTGCTGGGACTTATCACATAACCATTACACTTCTCATCCCTCCCTTCTTAGTCACCATCAGAGGTCAAGGCTCCCATCTAATCTCTTATCAATGGACCTGCTTCTGTGCTTCTCAAATATGACTCTATCCCCATCTCTTTCTGCCCTTCTAAACCCCTGTTCCCCACCCCTGGAATTCACAGTGAATCAAATCTGAATCTATCTCCATCTTTCTCTGCACACTGGAATTCACAATAAGACATGAATAAACCCCCATATGTTCCCCAGTTTCTTGGTCCTATCACCTCCTTGATGTAAATGAAGACTTTCTGTTCCCTGATAAAGCAGCTTCCCCTGTCATTGGTAACTGTTTCATCTCTCACACCTCAGATGACTTAAGGCCTGGGGGTGAGGATGCTACCTCCTTTCTCTCTGTTGTCTTTCCCTACTCCAAAAATCCTAGCATCTTTGAAGCCCATCATTAGACTTTATTACCCAAAAGAACTTGGCATACAGGAAAGTGTTGACTTTAGTTACATATTTTATTATTTTATTTTTGTTTTTTAGAGCACTAGAGGAAACTCAAGGTCAGGGTCATAAACCGTGGAATCAGATTGCTTAGGTTGGATTCAGTCTCTGCCATTTACTAGTTATGACAGTAAAAAAGGTTAATTAGTATCTTTGGGACCCAGGTTATTCATCTTTAGAATGAGGATAGGGTAGAGGTGAGAATTAAATGAGGTAATACACATGAGAATTAAATGAGGTAATACACATTAAATGAGGTAATACACATTGAATGGTGTTTGGTATATTTTAAGTGCCATGTAAGTGTCTGTAATTATTTTGTTGTTATCAACTGACTGATAACTTGAATGTCTGGCTTACTTCCTCTTCTCTCTGTCCAATATCATTCTTGGCAAATTCAGCATTCATGAAGGTGGAGTCTCTATGACTCTGGCACTTTAGCTCTTTGGCCTAGTAGCTCTGACCATTTCTTCCTCCCACCTCTGCCACCTACTCACATAGTCATGCCCTAGGATTTGTCATCTCCAGAAATTGCATCATCTCCAAAATCTTGATTTCAGTACATCCCACTTGCATACAGTATTCTTCTCTCCTGGTAGCTTATTCCCTCCGGCATCTTCCCTCTGGAGACTGACATCATTATCTCAAATCCACTTACCCTTCTATAGCTTTGTCTGTATGTATGTTTCCCTTCTCATCTTCACTTCTCTCACCTTCCAGCTTAGAGTTTATGGCCCATCATTAAGATCAATGCCTTGAAAAACCACTTATCTTTCTTTCCTTTCTCTCCTTTTGCCATTCTTGACTAGATAAATACTGGATAAATCCAAACTATCACTTAGTCTGAGCTTGCTCCTGAGAAGTTGAAATATCACAATATTACTCACAGGACTCACTTTGCATGTGCACTTGGTTACCAGATAATCTAACTCAGATATCAGATAATCTAACATTTCTATAGGAGATTTACTTTTCCATTTTCTGAGATAATCATTGCATATCTTCCTCTCCTTAAGTCTCCAGAACCTCTCCCCATTAACTGATGTTTTATTTTCATACTTTACCAAAAAATTAGATGAAATAGACATTATCTTCAATTCCCTCCACTGATTCTATGCCACCAGCTCCATCTGTACATTACTTCCCACGATAATTGAAGATCTATTTCTACTCCTCTCTAAGACAAGCCAGTTCTTGCTCTTTGGATCTCACTCTTCTAACACTTTAAAATACTTCATTCTTACAACTATCTCCCTTTTCCCAGCACCGTCAACATTTTTTCTTTCTTATGGTATCAATTTCATCAGCACTCAAACATGTTTTAGTATACTTGATCTTACAAGAGAAATAAGGACCTTGACTTGAGCCTAGGTCACTGTGCCGGACATCTTCTCTTGGCTCCTCTGGATCCACTCTGACCTCTCTCCACCTTGGACACTGCATCAATAGTTTCCATGCACTCAGGTTTAAGGTTGAATTTGCTAAATAAGCAGCTTGCAGGAGATTGGAGGAAGAGAGGAGAATAGCATCAGAGTATTTACTCCCCTAGAAACTGCACTCAAAGCACAGAGTTACAGTGCCATCTCTGAAGGTTGTCCATGCCCTGCACATATCTTCACACGCAGTTCTTTAATGAATAAGCCTTCCCAGAATTATCTTAATTTGACTATGCCTTCTAACTTTTACTAGAATCCTGCCTGATAAGGTCATCTTCTAGCTACAGCTCAAATTCTCTGCTATATCAATCTCTTGGTTTTTCTCATATTTTTCTGGCTCCTCCTTCTCAATGCCCATACTGGCTCTTCCCAAATTGAATAGATGTCTACATGTCAAAGTATCCCAAGGCTTTGTTCTAATCCCTTTCTTTTCTCTGGCCCCTTTTACCTTATGATCTCATGTAGTTCATAGCTTGAGATACCTTCTATATGTATTAATGACTTTCAGATTTACACATCCAGCAAAAACTCAAATTCTAAGTTAAATACACTCATGTAACTACCCAGTAGATACCTTCACTTGGAATCTAAAGGGCATATCACATTTCACATGGCCACAATTGTGACAATGATTCCAACTCCTAAAGTCTTTCAAAGGAATCTCCCTCTCCACAGACTTCTCTGCCTAATTTAAGAGTACCACAATCCATCCTGCTTCCCAGGCAAAAAAGCTAAAAACTTTGATTTGTCTCATTTCTTATAACCCACATTCAATCCATCAATAAGTCTTATCAGTTACCTCTCCAATAGATCCCAAATCCAACCACTTTTCAGCATCTCCATTGCCGTACCTAGAGTCCAAGACACTGTCTCTCCTTGCCTGAGCTTCTGAAACAGCTTCATATCTGGATTGTCCGAACTCACTTTTGATAGTCCAATCTTTACCTTGCACTCAGAGTAATTTTTCTAAAGTGTAAGCTGTCCCCCTCCTTTAAATCTGACCGAGCTCTCGCTGCTCCCAGAATAAAATCCAGACTTATGATCATGAGCTGTATCACCTGACATGACTTGGCCTCGACTGCTGACTTCGATGTCCTCATTCTCTCTTCTGTCCCTGCTCATTCACCAGTGTCCATAAACACTGAACTTTCTTTTGTCCCTTGAACATTTCAAACTCATTCCTATCCCTGGGCTTCGCTCATGATATTGTCTGCTTGGAATAGCTCCCCTCATTTCTTCCTGGCTCACTTCTTCTCTGAACTAAAATAGTATTCTCTTCCTGGTTACTCTCAGAAATATCACCCTGTGTTATCCTCTCAATTGCATTTATCATTGCTTAAAATTATTTAATTTATTTATCTGTGTATATGTTCATTATCTATCTCTCCTCACAGCTGAGAAGATAGTTGCTCCACAATGTCCCACCTTTAGAATTGTGCATGGCACATGATATGTGCTTAATAAATATTCATGGAATAAATAGATGAATGAGAAACACAAAAATGAATTAAAATTGTGATAAGTACTGTGAATTAAGTAAAAGATGTCGTGGAAGCTATAACACTGGGGACTCGTGTAAGACTAGGTAGTTACTGAAGGACTTTCTGAAGCAGTGACATTTAAGCCGAGACCTGAAAGGTGAGTTAGAGTAAGTGCAATGTTGGGGAAGAACTGTCCAGGCCAGGGAAGCAGCATGTGTAGGTGACGTGAGGCCATGAAGAACTTGAAAGGTGAGTTAGAGTAAGTGCAATGTGGGGGAAGAACTGTCCAGGCCAGGGAAGCAGCATGTGTAGGTGATGTGAGGCCATGAAGAACCTGGTGCATTAGAGAAATGATTGGAGGCCAGTATGGATTGAGTGGAAAGCGTGGCATAAGATGAGTTCGAAGGCCAGTAGAAACCACTTATAGAAATGTGGTAAATGCTGATGTACAGTCATGCACAAAGGAGGCAATGCCCAGGGAAGGGAAGCTGCTGGAGCTGGAGGAATGGAATTCAAGAAAGTCTTTACAGAAGCAGCAATATTGAGGCTGAGAAGTTACCAGAAGGGTGGGAATGGAGGGGTCAGAGGAGCAAATCGGGGAGGCACACACAAGGGCAGACAAGTGTAGAACAAACTGCATATTCTGGGAACCACAGGTATGGTGTGTCCAGAAAGGCACAGCAAAGAGGAACACTCAGGTGACTATCTTGCTTGTCTTTATATCTCTAGCCCATTCTAGGTAGTTAACCAATATTGGTTCATTGAATAATGGAAAAAAGGAAATACAGGAGACAAAACTGGAGAACTGGGTAGGAGCCAAGCCACAAGCATCCTCATGTCTTTACTAAGGGTATGACATTTTATTTGATAAAAATAAAACACAATAAAAAAATCTTATGATAGAACTGACATGATGAGATGGAAAACCTAGTCAATCTCGTATTTTCTCAGAGTTTTAAAGAGTTGCCCAGTTATTGATTAGGAAGAAATTTATCATTCATCTACTTGATTCAATGCTGTACACACTCACAATTTGCTCAATATAATTTTATTGTGAATCTTGAGCCTTGTGGTAATTTTCCAGAATACATTGGGTTCTTTATTCTAGGACTGGGATGTGGAGTTCAATTCTAAGCAAATTTTTCTATTGGGACAATTGCAAATTTAAAACGATTAGCTTTAAATAGAGCATTGTTTCTTATCATGGATTATTTTGGTTCTTAAATGTCTGTCAAAGTAATAATAGGAGATTTGAGCTATTTTAAATATTTCAAAAGTCCAACACATTTATCAATGATTAGGTTGCATGTACTAATTAAATTTCAAGGTTCTTTAGTATTAGCTAAAATTACACTAATTTCAATGTGCGGTCACATTGATGAGCATGAATGACAGTCTTAAGTGATGATAGCTTCTTTGCTGAGCAGTGTCCCTGTGTAAAGATGTATACCTCTCCAATCATCTTTGGAGGACCTAAGATCAATTTGCATGAAATAGTATTCATTAGACATTTCTGGGAAGGAACTCATTCTAAGGAAAAGTTCAGTCAAGTAGCTCAAGTTCAGGCCAATGGGAATGAAGGACTGTTGAAGGGAAGGCAGGATTTATAACACAAAACTATCTGGGTGGTCTCAGAACTTAGTCACTGAGAGCCTGGGCTTTGGAATATTACATATCTTCACTTGAATCCTAGCTTACCAATTCTTGCTGGGTAATTTTGGACATTGGCCCAATCCTGTAGAGCCCCTGTTTTCTCATTTGTGAGGTGGGAATCATCATGGGTACTATATAAGTTTGTATTAGGGAGGGGGACTATGCATGAAAACTATTGCTCTAAGTTCTCCATAAAGAAAAAAGTGGCTATGTTCTGTCCTACTCTGTCCAGGCCTTCTCATGCCTTCAACCATTGCCCACGTCCACAGCCCAGTCATCATCATCTGCTTAGTTGCAATGTAACTCCACACGTGTCTCGGCCAATTCACTAACCTCTACACAATGCAGCAAGATGGCACTGGCAGTATGGGACCTAGATCCTGGGTGTTGGAGCCAGGCAACATGGCTTGCTAAAGGCAATGTACAGTAGACAGAGTTTGAAGACAGCTCCTAATAACCTACACCATTTTATTATCCCCTCCTGTTGAGTGTGAAATGACCCTGTTAATATGATGATACATAGCAAAAAGGATTTTGTAGAGGTAATTGGGGGCCCTAATCAGTTGAGTTCATTGAAAGGGAGATTATTCAGGTGGGCCTGACCCAATTACATGAGCTCTTTAAATATGGATCTGCAGATCAGAGACAAATGAAGTCAGAGACTCAAAGCATGAGAGATGCTCAACATGATACTCTCCACTGCTGGCTAAGACAGAGGGAGCCATGTGGCAACAAACAGATTGTCTTTTAGTGGCCAAGAATGGCAGCTTCAGATGACAGCCAGCAAGGAAATGGGAACCTCTGTCCTACAGCAACAGGGAACTGAATTCTACCAACAAACTAAATGAGCTGGGGAGAGGACCTCTCATTCCAGATGAGATGAGCTTGAGTTTGGTAAACATTATGATTTCAACCTTGTGAGTCCCTAAACACAGAACCTAGCTAGGCTATGCCCAGACTCCTGACTCATGTAAACTATAAACTAACAAATAGGTGTCATTTTAAGCTGCTAACTTTGTGTGAGTCTGTCTTAGAGTAATAAAAAACAAGTACAGAATAATTGCCTACCTGGAGTTTCTGGGTAATTAGGAGCATGAGAGAATCTCACTGGGGCTTTCTGGCACCTGGAAGGTCTTCCCTATGGACTGGCAGAATACTTCCTGTTCAAGCAAGTCTCTCCAAAGCAATGGAGATCATGAAAACCTGCACTCATTGACACTCCCCCAATCTGCTTAGTTGTGTTAGACTTTGTTAAATATGTATTTATTTTGCATATTGAATATATATCAGTCATGCAGCAGACAGATACAAAACTTACACTGGGTAATGGAGGAGAGTTTTATAAATGGACTCTATGCAAAGGCTTAGAGACATAAATGTGGGAGTGTGCAGTACCCCAAAGGTTAGCAATAGCAGTGAACTCTCAGTACCCCTAGGGAATAATCTCCTGTTTTCTAGATCTCTTTCCCAACTGACTTACTTTGATGGTATATGATTCCCAACAGCTTTCTGAGTAAGGTTGTCTGATAGACAACAGTTTTGGGAAAATTGAGTGTCTAAAAATATCTTTGTTATCTCCTCACACATTGGACTACGGGTATGGGATTTTAGGTTGGAAAACATTTTTGTTCAGGTGTTTGAAAATGTTATTCCATTGTCTTCTAGTTTTTGATGTTGCTGTTAAGCCCAATGTCATTGTAACTTTTCATGCTTTAAAGGCAATTTTTTATTCTCCTATCGCATCATTTAGTATCTTTTTATTCTTGGAGTTTTAAATTTTGTCATGATGTCCCATGATGTGGGTATTTCTTTTTTCATGATGCAGGAAACCTGTTAAATCCCTTTAGTCTAGAAAGCCATGTATCTTGATTCTATGCATATTTTTTAAAAAATTCCTAGATAATTTCCTCCCATGTAATCTCTCTGTCATTTTTTTCCTAGAACTAATATTTGTTAGATATTAGACCCCCAGAGAATTGTCTAATTTTCTTACCTTTCTCCAGTATTTTCTATTTCATCAACTTTTATTTTTTCAAATTTCTGAACAGTTCTTCAACTTAGTATTCCAATTATCCTCCCTTTTTCTTGACATTTTAATGTTTGCTTTCACAACAATTCCAAGGATATTTTTCTTTTGTAAATGCTTACTTTGTTCTCTGTTTTATATATTCAAGATTTTCCTCAATTATTTTATGATATTTTGGCACTCTACTAATGACTAGAATGAAGCACTGGAAAGTTAATTAGAGGTGCTGTGTATGTGATTGGGGCTGTCAACTGGTTGACCTCACCATAGAGTGATGAGAAGAGGATCTGCCATTTTGTTATGATAGTATCTGAATGTTTGTTTTCCTCCTGAGACAGATAATCTCCATGGAGAAGAATTCTCCAGTGTCACAGGTGGGGAATAGAGACCTGAATGACAGCATTAGGGAAAAATCATAAATAGCACTTTTCAAAATGTATATTTTGACTTAATTTTTACATTTTTGATATATCTTCTTATATCCACCCTCAGATAGGCCTAGTGTCTCCATGTTCTGGTTTTCTCTGATAGAGCCTCTGTAGATACTAAGTGTTGGGGAGGAAGTAGTTGTTTGGTTATTAGGACTAGACAGTGAATCTATGGTTCTAACTCCTCCTTACACATATTGTCAATCAACCCTCTCATTTTTTTCCTCTTTCAAATACACTGGATGCCAATGAGCCATTATCTTTTCTGCATCGTCTGATGTTAACTAGCTTTTGACATCCCTAATATGGACTTAGTTTTCCACTTGTTCTGCTCTGATCAGTTGGCTACCTCTATCCTTTTGTTTCCCATAGTTAACAATTTAGTTGACATCTCACAATTGATATCATTACCTTTCCAGTTCTCTTTGTTCTTGTAAGTTTATATCGTTTTTTCATTCCTTTACAATCATTTTATTGGTTTGCATAAAAGAACAGAGTAAAAGCAAAGATTCAAGCTGCCATGTTTAACTGGGCATTTTCTGTGCTACTCTTCTTAGGAGAATTATCTCACTCAATCCTCACAGCAGCTCTAGGAGCTAGGTGCTGTTATTGCCACCTTCTTAAAGGTAAAGAAACACAGATATTAGGCCTATTTGCCAGCATCACTCAGCAGGTAGGTGAAGGGGCTGGGATTTGACCTGAGCTCTTTTGACTTTATTCAGGACCTGTATTTTTTATCTTTTGGCAATATATTCTTTTAAACATCTAATATTTGAATTTGTAGGAGTCTTATATTACTTTCCTGGAGTTACATTTGTCTTCCATATTTCTGCCACATTCTATAAGGGAACCTTATTTACATTTCAGTGATTTGCTGTCTTTTCCTTGGCTATAGATCACACTGCTGATTAATTTGACACATGTTCAAACTATCTGAGATGAATATTTATATTTATTTTATGTATATTTTCTCCTGGGAGGTACCCTTTCCTAGAGTCTATGCCTGGCATCTATATCTTCAACTAAGAAGAAAATGTATTTAAGGACATGTGCATGGAGAGTGTCACTGGATCTGGAGTCAGTAGGCTTTCACGTTAGTCCTGCATCTACCAGCTGCTAGCTGCATTGTATTAGAAATTCATACGAACTCTGAGTTTTAGCTTTCTTTTCTGAACAGTGGATTAATTATTCCCATCCTCCTTGCTATTACAGGATAGCCAAAAACAAATTTTAAAAAGCAAGAGAATATTCTGTAATTCTAAGACAGTCTTCATTAAGCTGTCATTCATTTACAATCATCCAAATTTTGACCACATCCACGTATCACTTTCACTGTTATTTAGTATTTAGTAAATATATTTGTCTTAAGTCAATTTACTTCTTTTTTGCTTAAATACATTTATTTATAAAGGGAAATTAATGGAAAGAAAAAAAGAAAAAAAAAAACACAGGCTCAAACTATAGGAACGATCAAGGCCCAAGAGAGAAAGTGTTGCTCACGGATGTGTTCAGGAAGAGCAGACAGGAACGGATCTTGGGCTTGGGGACCAGTTTTTCATTGCGTTGGCTCAAGAAATTGGCATGAAATGAGCAGAATGAGTACGGGAGAGGAAGATCCAAGGCAGCAGGTTGACCCACTGAAAGAAGTGAACTCCAATCTGAGAAGGAAGGTTGGAGTAGAATGGGATGGAGGCTTTTGATTGAGTGGTAGGATGGGGCACTGAAGCTAGAAAGAGGCCGTGACAGAGAAACTAGAGTCAGGGGTTTCAAGAAACATTTAGTTTAAGGACATCATGTAAGGGTCAAAACTGAAAAATTGGGAGAGCTTGAGGAGATATAAAACTGCTTTGGGGATGAGGGGATGCTTGAAAAGTTAGGGATGATTAATAGGATTTAGGAAATGGAAACTGCCACGTAGATGGAGCCATGGTGTTACTGCAGCATAGTAAGCCAGCACCCCAATTTGGAAGTGACAGGTCTTTCAGGAAACGTGGTAATGGAATATGTGTCTTCCTCATTTTAAGTTTTATAGCATTTCTTCCTGGGATTAAACTCTGAGAGCAGGAATGCCCATCAGCAAGGGATAAGAAAAGTCAGGATATCAGTCTTGGGTGAAACAGTCAATATATCCCACCCAAAATTATTTTGCATATTGTATAATACCACATGTATATACACCATATTTGGGAAAACGCTACTTTAAAGCATTCCACAAATATATGGAATTACTTACAATTAGTTCTTGGAACAAACTCTATTGTCCTTACAATTCTCCTCCATTCTTCCCTGGTAACTATATCCTGGTGTCTAGGAACTAAAAATGATCCCATGGGCACAGTTGGCTATGTGTTTATATGGCATCTGGGGAGCCATTGGAGGATTGGGCGTGGTAAAATTATAAACATACTGAAGTTCAAACTTAGAACACCTTTTAACATCTGGCAAATATAAACCATCCACCTTTTTCATTTTTGTTTGGGCCTTTCTCAAAAAACCAAAAGTTCTTGCTCTAACAATCTTGGCTTAGACAGGAGACGGTCTGAAGTAAATGCGGTAGAAACAGTTACATCATAAACTATTCCAAGACGTGTCCTAAAATGGGAAATCTAGGAGATAGCTCAGTGCTCCATCTTGATGGTTTCCCATACTGGAAAGCCAAGGACAAAGGAAGATTAAATTTTCTAAGCATTATCTTGGGATTGGGGTTTCATGCTTGGGAGGCCCACGCCTGAAGTTCTGCCTAAGAACAGACAGATAGCAGCAGCTCAAAGCCTGATCTACACAACTTTAGCTAGAGCAGGGTCATTTAAAAGGATAGTGGTCATTGTTAATTTTCAGCATTTGCATAAACAGGAGGAAACAATGAGGAAATTGTTTAAGAAGGAGAAAAAAAACCTCCTATAGCCCTCTGTTTCTCCCTCCCTTCCTTCCTTTCCTGCAAATGACTGCTTGCTTAATACCAAACTAACCATTGTGCTTTTGAGAATCCATGATTACTGCTTGGGCTGGAAGGTAGTAAGATTTTGAGGCCAGAGGGGAGGTCAGAAGTCATCTAATTCAGTCCTCTCACTTTGAAATAAGAAACTTACAGCCCAGTGAAGTGAAATGATGATCCCAAGGTCACCCAATTGGTTAGTAGCAGAATCAGGCCTAGGTCAGTATTCCCTGCCTCCATCTGTTGTAAATCCTCTTGGACAGGCTTTGTGGCAAGCTACCAGCAAAGCTTATTGGAAAGCATTTAAGAACGTTAGAGTGTCTGCAGATGTGATTTTAAAGGTTATTTATTTGTTTTACTGCAGATCATGACTTCCCCTCCATCCGTCTTCTTGTTTCAGGGCCAGATTCTGCCCTTTGATGTTCTTTGTGGCATTCTCGTTGTCTTTGGCCCGAATCTGAAGCAGGGCTTGACCCAAAGCTACTGGTGCCTTTGTTTGCTCCCAGAGGACTTCCCCTCCTCCCAGGAGACTCAGCAAAATCAGTTGTCTTAGAAATACTTTCTACACAAGATGCATCCTGCTGGGTCTGTGTCATTGAATCTTTGACCTGGAAGAGACCTCTGAGGCCATCAGTCCAACCCCTGACCCAGTTCAGGCATGTCTTCCAAAAATTCCCTGGCATATGGTCACATAGTCTTGTGGCTGGAAGATACCTTGGAGACCAAAGAATATCTTGATTTCTTTTTGTAGGTAAAGAAGCTTAGATTCAAAGGGGAAATGATTCATCTCCATACAGGTGGCAGAGCTAAAATTGTAATTCATGTTTCTGACCCTGAGTCTACTGTCCACTGTTCCATTCAACTTCTGATTATTCTTCTAACAATTGTCCAGTGAATTATCCCTGTCTTTATTTGTTGATCATCATTAATTTACTAAGCCCTTATTTTACCCTGTAGTAATAGTTAAGAAAAATAGACATTTAACTAGATAAAAAGACCACACAAGAATGGTCTTCATTCCCTAAAACAATTGTGTTTTATTTATTTATTTATTTATTTATTTTTAGGTTCTTTTGGTTTGTTTGTTTTGTTTGTTTGTTTTTGAGATAAAGTTTCACTCTGTCACCCAGGCTGGAGTGCAGTGGCACAATCTTGGCTCACTGCAACCTCCACCTCCCTGGTTCAAGGGATTCTTCTGCCTCAGCCTCCTGAGTAGCTGGGACTACAGGCACACACCACCATGCCCGGCTAATTTTTCTATTTTTAGTAAGACAGTGTTTCACCATCTTGGCCAGGCTGGTCTTGAACTCCTGACCTCATGGTCCGCATGCCTCAGCCTCCCAAAGTGCTGGGATTACAGGCGTGATCCACCGCACCCAGCCTTTTTGTTTTTTTTTTTAATGCTGCTGTAACAAGTTCTGAAAACTTTGGTTTAAGCCAAGACATATTTATTGTCTTAGTTGTGGAGGTCAGATGCCTGATGTTTCTGGGCTAAACTCAGGCTGTTGGCCGCGTTGTTTTCCTTTTGGAGACTCTAGGGAGAATCTGTTTCCTTGCCTTTTCCAGCTTCCAGAGACTGTAACATTCCTGTTCATGGTGTGGCACCTGCCTCCATCTTCAAAGTACATTGCTGTAACTCTGCTTCCATCATTTCTGACTCTCTCTCACCTACCTCTTTGCTTTATAAGGCCCTTGTGATTACATTTGGCCCATCTTAATAATCCAGAAAAATCTCCCTATTTTGTGATCCCTAATATAATCGTATCTACAAAATCCCTTTTGCCATGTAAGCTGACACGTTCACAGGTTCTTGGAATTTGGACCTGGATGACTTTGGAGAAGCATTATTCTGCCTACCACAGCGACTGTTGACAGAGCAGTCCAGTGCTGTCACTGACATATTAAGAAAGAAAGCCGTTGCAGAAAACAGATGCTTGAACCAAGTTGTGAGGGATGTGAAGCGTTCACTAGCCAGGGCGGATAAAATAGGGAATGATGAGTAGAAAGAAGAGCATGTTCAGAGCTGCCCAGATATGAGAGTGAGCACATGGCACCTTTGGGGAATGCTGAGTACTCAGGATGACTAGGAAAGACTATTATCCTATTAAAAATGCATTCTTAAAGTCTCAACAAGTTTCACACATAATGCAGTTAGGATAAGACATGCAAAGAGATATCCAACTAACTCAAGGTAATATTGTAAATGGCACATTCATAAGGATTGAAAGAGGAGGAATATAATGAGAGAGGGAGGTTTGTATCTTAAGTCTGCTGTTGAGGGACAAGAATAATCAGAAAGGGTCAAGTGGTGTGAACTGCCCAAAATAGAAAGTCTGGAGAGGCCTCAAGGGTAAGAAATATTTATTTTTAAAAAAGAAGAGTGCTACAGCACACATAATCTTTTGCGGGGAGGTCAGAACTTAACTATGTGACATCACATATGGGAAACATTCATTGTTGTCAATCAAATGCCAGAAGCTGCTGAATTTAGATCCAACGGTGACTCTCAAGCTTCATCTTTGCACAGTAGCTTATTTGAAAATTTACTTGGGGTTGTCTTTGGCTATACTTCATCATGATGATCTTTTCCAACAAATTTAAAATTTGTTCAATTTAGAAGTTTTCCCTCATACTTTTTTTTTTTGCACCTTCTTCAACTTTCTTTCTAGCAAGGACATATCCAAATGAATGAATGTTAATAAATGTAAAAATGCAGATTTTATGCTAGGTCTTGAGATGTGAAGAACTGCAATATGTATAAGAGACTCCTATTTCTGACTATACTATCAATAGATGTGCCCACAGTTCATTGGGTCTCACAAAGAACATCGTAATTCCCACGTGTTCTATTACCGCAATTTGGATGCCAATTACATTTTTATCAGCAAGCAGTTATTGATACTAATTATGTCTCAGGTTGTCTTATAAGCTCAAGGGATAGAGGAACATATAAAATATTGCATTCTCAATGGATAGTTTTATATCTTAGACCTAGGACCTAGAGATGTCCTAGGCAATATTAATTTTTTTGGCACCCTCCAATTCACTCCCAAGTAATTTACTTGCATCCTTTAGCTCCTTGAATCCTCTTTACCCAAATTTTGTACAAAAGGAACCAGGAAGAGTAGCAAGCTCATGGTAGCCGCTCAATCAATGGGTTTGGAACAAATGAGGACATTTAAGTAAAAATCTGGAGGTAAATTGCCTGTGCCCAAAGAGCTATTAATTGACAGTGCTGAACTTGAACCCATATCTATCTATTTTCAAAGCCCTTTCTATTTGCACACCAAAAAGCTGCTGATTACTGATAAAAATAATGACTAATATTTATTAAACTTCTGTGATATGTCAGACACTATTCTGTTTCATATGCATTAAGTCAATGCTTCATTTGAATAAAAAACTTACAAAAACTTCACTGAAAGAAAATATTTTGTGATAGATATTGTTGGTATCCCCACTTTTCATGTCAAGTAACAAAGACTGAAAAGTTATGGAATTTTCTTAGCATTATCAGCTATGTAAATTATATAGAGAAAATTGAACACAGGCTTATTCAAGGACCCATCTTGTTATTATCTAGAGTGAACCTGGTTTACAGAACAAAGACTGTGAAAGATTTAGGAGAGTAAGGGCACAGTCACTAGAGGTATGGAGAATGATGACTATAGAAAATTTCAGATAAGGGTATATTAATAGACACAACCTACCTAAATTCTCTCTTCTGGTAGTTTAAAATCATGATCAGTAGAGTCTTAGATAACTTGTGGTCATATCTCAGGCCCACTGTAGAGTCTGAGGGTACATCAATTGGACTCCTACTTATAGTGGTTCTCCTTGTATCTGTTATATATTTTAGGCTTCTCTATATGGTTTAATTTTGAATAATGGTTTTATAGTACTAAAAGTCAGAAAAGTCATTTTCCTACTTATAATATCTGGGTGTAGTCATCAAAGCTTCCTCTAATATCTCTGCTGGTGGGGAATTAATTACACAGTGATATGGCTTATTTTAGTTTCTGATATATCTGTATATTAGATAGATCTTTGCTTAGGTCAACCTGGCTGATGGTGTTGTTTAGATTTTCTGTGTGTTTATTGATTTTCTTAATATTTGTTCTATCAATTACTGAGAGACAAGTGTTGAAGACTTCAACTTTAGTTGTAGATTTGTCTATTTCTCCTTTCAGTTCTATCAGCTTTTATTTCATATATTTGAAAGCTCTATTGTTAGGTGATTAAACATTCAGGATTGCTATGTCTTCTTGGAGAATAAACCTATCCCTGTAATATTCCCTATTTTGAAGCCTACTTAGTCTGATGCAGTATTGTTACTTAATTTTTTAAAATTAGTTTGTGAATGTTATATCTTTTCCCATCCTTCTACTTTAAACCTTAGTATATCTTTGTATCTGAAGGCATGGAAAACATAACATTGCATCTTGCTTTTTATCCAGTCTGATAATCTCCATCTTTTAATACACCTATGTGTGTTTTGATTATGGTTACTCTAATTATTTGATATACTTTGATTAATATCTGCTATTTTGCTAGCTATTTTCTATTTGCTCAATCTTCATTTTTTTTCTTACTTTCCACTTTCTTTCGAATTGAGTATTAATAATCCCATGGTATCTCCACTTTGGCTTATGTATTTGTATCTCTTTTTAAAAATGCTTTCAGTGGTAGCCATAGGGTTTATAGTATGCATCTTTGGCTAATCAGCATCTGTATCTTCAAATACGAACAGGGCATGATGGCTCACATCTATAATCCCAGCTCTTTGGGAGGCTGAAATAGGAGGATTGTTTGAGGCCAGCAATTTGAGGCCAGCCTGTGCAACACAATGAGAACTCATCTCCTAAAGTAACTAACTAAATAAAAATTAGCCAGGTGTGGTGGCACATGCCTCCAGTCCCAGCGACTTGAAAGGCTGAGGTAGGAGGATTACTTGAGCCTAGGAGTTCAAGGCTGCAGTGAGCAACGATCATGCCACTGCACTCTCTGAGTGGGCAACAGAATGAGATTTTGTTTCAAATAAAAAGAAAAAGAAATAAAATGATACCACTTCAGGTGTAGTTTAAGTACCTTAAACGAGAGTGACTCCTAGTTCCTCCTCCCAACATTTGTGCTACTGTCAGTCATTTTACTTTTATACACGATATACAAAGAATATACATATTGCTATTATTTTACTGTAGATTTTTAAATAATCTTTATGAATAATTAAAAAATAATTTTTAAAGGCTTTATCTGTACTTTCTTATATGCAATTTTTAGGAGTTTTCATTTCTTTTCATAGACCCAAATGTCTGTCTGGTTAATTCCTTCTGCCCAGAGAATTTCCTTTGTACTGCAGGCATGCTGGTAATAAATTCTGTCAGTTCTTGTTTGACTAAAAAAGTTTTATGATTCCTTCATTAAAAACATTTTCTTTTCACCATGGATAGAATTTTACTTTACAGTATTTTTTTTCTTCCTCTCAAGACTTTAAAGATGCTACTCCATTATCTTCTGGAGTAAAGATGTTACTCCATTATCTTCTGGCTTATATAGCTTCTGACAAAAAGTCTTTGTTTTTTTATGGATGTAATATGTCTTTTTTCAGTTTTGCTGCCTTCAAGATTTTATTTCTGCCTTTGTTCTACAGCAGTTCAAATACAATATTTATAGTGGGGGGTGTGTGTGTGTGTCCTGTTTCATATTCTCTGGGCTTTCTGGATATGTGATTTAATGTCTTTCATTAATTTTAGAAAATTTTCAGCCATTATCTCTTCAAAGATTTCTTTTGTCCCATTCTCTTTCTTCTCTGGAATTCCAAAGACATGTACTGAATGTTAAATAGTTTGATATTTTGAATAGCTCTAGGGTGACCTACTATTTTTTCCACTATTCTTGCTCTGTTTGTATGTTGTATTTCAGATTGTATAATTTCTAATTACCTACCTTCAAGTTCTCTATTAATTTTTCAGTTGCATCAAATCTACTGATGAGCCCATCAAAGGCATGCTTCATCTCTGTTACACTTTTATTCATTTCTAACATTTGCAATTAATTATTTCTTAAAAATTTGATCTCTTTGCTAAATTCATTCAACTGATCGTGCAACTTATGTATCTTTTTCACTAGAGTCTTTAACGTCTTAATCAGTTGTTTTAAATTCCCTGACATTTTCAACATCTATTTCATTTCTGAGTCTGGTTCCATTGATTGAGCTGTTCCTTGACATTATGTTTTATTTCTTTCTGTCTTATATTTTTGTATACCTCATAATATTTTTATATGACAAGACTGAGATATGTAATTTTTATGAATCAATTGGGTATACTGTGAATTTTGCCAGGATTTTGGGGGAAGATAGTCTTTGGTTTGAGTCATTTAAGTCAAAAATTAACCTCAGTTTGAGATTTGTTAATGATATGCTTATGGTATTTGGCCATTCTTGCATTGCTATAAAGAAATACCTGAGGCTGGGGAATTTATTTCATAAAAAGAAGTTTAATTGGCTCATTGTTCTACAGGTTTTATAGGAAGCAAGTTGCTGGTGTCTGTTTCTGGTGAGGCCACAGGAAGCATACAATTATGGCAGATGATGACAGGGAACCAATATGTCACACAGTGAGAGTGAGAGCAAGAGAGAGAGTGGAGGGAGATACCACACTCTTTTAAACAACCAGATCTCATGTGAACACACTCATTATGAAGGGGATGGCACTAAGCCATTCATGAGGGATCTGCTCCCATGATTCAGAGACCTCCCACCAGATTCCACCTCCAAAACTGGGGATTAGATTTCAACATTAGCTTTGAAGGGGACGAACATCCAAACTATATCATTCTCCCTCTGGCCCCCAAATCTCCTGTACTTCTTACATTGCAAAATACAATCATCTTTTCCCAAGGTCCCCCAAAGTCTTAGCTCTTCCCAACATCAAGTCCTAAGTCTCATCTGAGACTTACATCCTTTCACCTAGGAGCCTGTAAAATCAAAATAAATTATTTACTTCCAAGATACAATGGAGATACAGGCACTGATTAAACATTCCCATTTTAAAAGAGAGTCAAATTGGCCAAAATAAGGGGGCTGCAGGCTCCACACAAGTCTTAAATCCAGTAGGACTGTCATTAAATCTTAAAGTTTCAAGATAATCGCCTTTGATTCTTTGCCCTGAATCTTGGTATGAGGGGTGGGCTCCTAAGGCATTGGGCAGCCCCACTCCTGTGGCTTCCCTGGGTGAAGCCCATGTAGCTGCTTTCATGGGTTGTAGTTGAATGCCTGTGACTGTGACTTTTCCAGGCTCAGGATGTAAGCTACTAGTGGATCTACCATTTTAGGGGCTGGAAGGTAGAGGCCCCATTCCTACCAGTGAATTCACTAGGCAGTGTCTCAGTGAGGACTCTGTGTGGAGGCTCCAACCCCACATTTTCCCTTGGCACTACCCTAGCAGAGACTCTCTGTGGGGGCTCTGCTCCTGTACAGGCTTCTGCCTGGTCACCCACGCTTTCTTACATATCCTCTGAAATCTAGGTAGAAGTTACCAAGCCTCCTTTACTTTTGCGTGCTAAATACCTGCAGGCTTAACACAATATGGAAGCCACCAAGGCTTACAGAATGTGCTTTCCAGAGCTATGACCTGAGCTGTACCTAGGGCCTTTTGAGTGAGGCTGGAACTGGAGTGGCCTAGATGCAGAGAGCAGTGTCCTAAGGCTGTACAGGTCAGTGGGCACCTGGGTCTGGCCCATGAAATCATTCTTTGCTCCTTGGTCTCTGAGCCTGTGATGAGAGAGGTTGCTTGAAGATGTCCAAAATGCCTTTCAGGCCTTTCCCTGTTGTCTTGGTTACTAGCACTTGGCTCCCTTTTAATCATGCTGATCTCTCCAGCAAGTGGGTCCTCTGCAGCCTGCTTAGATTCTCCCCTTGAAAATGAGCTTTTCTTTTCTACCACATGGCGAAGCTACATATTTTCCGAATTTTTATACTTTGCTTTCTTTTTAAATATAAATCCCAGCTTTAAGTCATTTCTTTGCTCCTGCATCTGAGTATAAGCTGTTAGAAGCAGTCGGGTCACATCTTAAATGCTTTGCTGCTTAGAAATTTCTTCTCCCACATATCCTAAGTCATCACTCTTAAGTTCAGGCTTCCAAAGATCTCTACAGCATAAACACAATGAAGCCAAGTTCTTTGCTAAGGCATAACAAGAGTGACCTTTGCTCCAGTTCTCAATAAGTTCCTCATTTCCATCTGAGACCTCATCAGCCTGGACTTCACTGTCCATATCACTTTCAGCATTTTGGTCTCAATCATTTAACCAGCCTCTAAGAAGTTTCAAACATTCCCTCATCTTCCTATTTTCTTCTGCACTCCTCAAAGTCTTCTTATCTCAGGCCTATTATCCAGTTCCAAAGTTGCTCCCACATTTTCAGGTATCTTTATAGCAATGCCCCACTCCTCAGTACCGATTTTCTGTGTTAGTCCATTCTCACATTGCTATAAAGAATACCTGAGGCTGGGTAGCCTATAAAGAAAAAAAAGGCCCAGGGGCAGTGGCTGATGCCTGTAATCCCAGCACTTTGGGAGGCCATAGCAGGTGGATCACCTGAGGTCAGGAGTTCAAGACCAGTCTGGCTAACATGGTGAAACCCCGTCTCTACTAAAAATGCAAAATTTATTACTTTTTTTTGGTGGTGGGTGCCTGTAATCTCAGCTACTCAGGAGGCTAAGGCAGGAGAAATGCTTGAACCCAGGAGGTGGAGGTTGCAGTGAGTTGAGATCATACCACTGTACTTCAGCCTGAGCAACAAAGTGAGACTCTGTCTCAAAAAAAAAGAAAAAAGGTTTAATTGACTCATGATTCTTCAGGCTTTACAGAAAACATAATGCTGACATCTGCTTCTGGTGAAGCCTCAGGAAGCTTACAGTCACGGCAGAAGGTGACAGGGAGCCAGCATATCCCATGGTAAGAGCGGGACCAAGAGAGAGAGGGAGGAGGTGCCACACCCTTTTAAACAACCGGATCTTATGTGAACTCACTCATCACCAAGGGGACAGTGCTAAGCCATTTACAAGGGATCCATCCCCATGATTCAAACATCTCCTCCCTGCCTCACCTCCAAAACTGGGGATTACATTTCCACAAGAGATTTAGAGGGGAGAAATATCCAAATTATGTAACTTACCTTTCCTGCACAATAAGATTTAAGTTCTAGAGGTACGTTGTGTTTAGACTGGAGACTCATGTGCAAGATGTGTTCCTCGGGATCTGCTCCACTGTCAGGTTTAGGTCTTTTTTCTGATGTTATAAGATGATTTTTTTCACATGCTCTTGTCCTCTCATAGCAGGAACCTGCTGCTGACTGAGGAGAGAAACAGAGTGTTTTCTGCTGTTTGAATTGAGGCTCAGTTTCACATAGGCATTGTGTTCCTGAATACCCCGATAGTGGTGCCTTCTCCATGATACTGCCCTTTCCTAAACTGCAAGAGACCTGTTTATCTGAGCTCAGCATGTATTCTTGCTTTTCTTTCAGAGATAGAGAGTCTATTTTTATTGCTTCTCCCCAGATGCAGTGGGTCTTCACCGCTGTCCCAAGGCCAACATTGTTTGTTGCCTTTTTCTTACAAGCTTGAGCTATGTGTTCTACAGAAGAGATATAGTGAAGAATCTCTGTAAGGCTTTATTCCAATCCTACACTGGCTGCTATTTTTCTCTTTGAAATATGAGCCATGAGGAAATTTTTCTTAGGATTCTCACCCTGCCTCCAATCATCTTACAGCTGATGAAATTTGTAGTCTATTGAGAAGAGCCGATGAATAGCGTGAATCCCATTTCTCTATGGCTTCCAGGGATTCCATAATCTTATGTTAACCCATACTCAGCCTTTACCAATTTTTAAAACATTAGTTGAGTTATCATCAACAGGCTGTATGGTTACTGGGGGCGTCTATCCTAAGAAAACATGTGTTCATGTCCTGGCTCTTCCTGAAGGCATTTTTCTTACTTTTTATTTAGGACCAGTTTGTTGTCCTGCGACCTCAGTTCTCTGATTAGTTACAAAAGTAAAGATAAAAATAAAAAGCTGTGAATTTGCAGATTCTTTTTTTTTTTTTTTTTTTTTTTTGAGACGGAGTCTCGCTCTGTCGCCCAGGCTGGAGTGCAGTGACCGGATCTCAGCTCACTGCAAGCTCCGCCTCCCGGGTTCACGCCATTCTCCTGCCTCAGCCTCCAGAGTAGCTGGGACTACAGACCCCCGCCACCGCGCCCGGCTACTTTTTTTGTATTTTTTTGTAGAGACAGGGTTTCACCGTGTTAGCCAGCATGGTCTCCATCTCCTGACCTCGTGATCCACCCGTCTCGGCCTCCCAAAGTGCTGGGATTACAGGCTTGAGCCACCGTGCCCAGCCGAATTTGCAGATTCTTTAGCATTATGTCCTAGTACCTCTAGGAGTGCTACTCTTTCCTGCTTTCTATATCCTAAGTAGAAGCCAAAAGTCTTTCACAGCTTTTTTTTTTACATTTATTGAGGTATAATTGATAAATATTGTATATATTTAAGGTGCATAGCTTGATGTCTTGATACACATATACATTTTGATATAATCACTATAATCAAGGTAATTAATATATCCACCATCTCATCAATATGAGATAACTATTTACCATTTTCTGTTCTTTTTTTTTTTTTTCTGGTGATAAAAACAGTCATCTACCCTCTTAGCAATTTGCACAGCATTCTTTGTGATGGAGTCACAGACACTAAATGGAAGGTTTCCATTGATCTTTCAAGGAATTTTATCATTCAAGGAATTTTATCATTTTATCTTTAATTTAATAAACACTTTTGACCATATAGGACTCCCAGATCTTGCCTTCAGGCAGCTCATAGTCTGCTAGGAGGAAAAAATACAGCAACAGATAATTTTTGAATAGCAAGTAAGTGCTAAAATACAGGTAATCTATGCTAACAAATAAAGGGGATAAATGGATCACTGCTTGGGTAAAAAACACTTAGATTTTCTAGGGGAGATGACACTTGCATTAGTTCTTAAAACAAAAATATTTTACCAGCATAGAAAGCTGGGTAGAACCTTCTAAAAAGAAGAAACATCATATTTTGAGTTGTAGATTTAGCATAATTTGTCTGAACAAATTTATATGTGTAGAATAATATTACACTCCACTCACAGACTCTGTTGTTAACAATTTGATGTAGGGACACTCAAACATTTCCCCCGGCATATTTATTTATTTATTTGTGTAAAATGAAATAATATAGTGTATTCTGAAAGATCTGATAACTGCTTAATAATACAATGATGCTGAATAATTCACATTTTCTCTTGTTTAACATTTCACTTATTTTTATTTATTTTGCTTTTGTAAATGATTGTTATAAATGTCTTTTAGGTGCAGTATATTTTTTTTTCATTCCTTTTGGATAATTTTATTGGATATATTTGTATAAGGGAGTTTCTGAATTAAAGACTACTGACATTTCCAAGACTTTGGTACTTGCTACCAAATTGGTTTTCAAAGTGGTGGCTCCAATATTTGCTTTCTCAGTAGTTTATGAAAGTGCTCATTTCATCACATACTCACAGGAATATTGTATCTGCATTAATAAAATCTTGGCTAATTTGGCAGCTAAAATGGCATTTTATTAACATTTAGAAGTTTGTATTATTTGAATATAAGTAGGTCTCATAACTTGAAATATTTCTATTAACCATTTTGCTTCCTCTTTTGTAAATCCTCCTTTTATGCCCTTTGCCCATTTATATATTGGAAAATATGGTTTTTGGTTTGAGAGTTGTAGGTTATTGTATTATATTTATTGGCTCTAAATATTATGAAATCTTCCTTTTAAATCCTGGAGCAGGAGTGCCTAAATCTGACTGCTCAAAAATGCCTTTGGAGCTTTAAAAATGTATACATTCTTGGGCCCGACCTGATTCAGTAGTTCTAGTGCAAAGCTCAGGAATCTGCATAAAAATTTCAGAGAATTCTGATATGTTAGCTCGGTTGAAGAAGCCCTGCTCTTGTCTCCTATAGTCCAGTTACCCTGTTTTGTTATCATATTTAGCCTCGTAGGGTCTGCTCTTCACCTGAGAGTAAGCTGGTGAAGGTTGTGTTGCAGAGGTTGAGCCTGGAGAACACTGGCTTTTCAGATGGGCTGGTGTTTAAATTCCAACTTCGGTGCTTGCTAAGAGGGGAGACTAGGGCATCTTGGCTGTTTCATTTTTCCTCATCTTTAAATGAGGAGAATAATATTTTCTGTATTTAGCACTTTACTACTAAATCAAGGCTACCAGTTACTAAATTTTTGTAATGGTTCTGGGATAAGATAGTAAGGGTCTGAAAGAGAAGGAAAGAACATAGCCATTAGATGAAAGAATTGGAAGGTTATGCTCTCCTCTCCTCACTCTTACCGAATGCTGAATGTGGTAGGTATTATGAGAAGCAGTAAAACTGTATTATCTCGTTTATTCTTTGTTTTTTCTTTTTCTTTTTTTTTTTTATTATACTTTTTCTAGGGTACATGTGGATAACGTGCAGGTTTGTTACATATGTATACCTGTGCCATGTTGGCGTGCTGCACCCATCAACTCGTCATTTACATCAGGTATAACTCCCAATGCCATCCCTCCCCCCTCCCCGCTCCCCGTGATAGGCCCCGGTGTGTGATGTTCCCCTTCCTGAGTCCAAGTGATCTCATTGTTCAGTTCCCACCTATGAGTGAGAACATGCGGTGTTTGGTTTTCTGTTCTTGCGATAGATTGCTGAGAATAGGCATCGAACTTGTCTCAGAGCTGATATAAAGAATAAACGATCTCAAGAGTATCAGCGATTGAGGATCGTTTATTCTTTATATCAGCTCTGAGACAAGTTCGATGCCTAGTTCCAATGAAGAAGCCGACATAACAGGGAGAATGAAGTTATCATTTACCAATACAAGGAAGACTCTAGAAAAATCAGGTTTGGGGATGAAGATCAGAAGCTCTTTTTTGTATGTATTAAGTTTGAGATCTATGTTCATCATCAAATGGAGATATTAAAGATGATAGTTGTATTATGACCATAGAGTGTAAGGGAGAGGCCCGGGCTAAAAGTATAAATTTGGAAGTCATCAGCACATTGGTGTTAGTAAATAAAATGGGAAGAATGAACTCAGCACAAGCACCCGGTGAGTACAGGTGGAAAAGAGGAGTGGGGCCAAGACCTGAGCCATGGTCTTGGTGCTGAGAGATCAGGAAGACTGGGAACAACTGGCAAAGAAGATTGGTAAGAATTGGTGAGTGAGGAAGGAAGAAATTCAGGAGAGGGTGGTATCTTGGAAGCCAAGTGAAGAAAGAATACCTACTTGGTAAGTATTTTGAAATTAATTAATGATGTATCTAGGCAGAATCCAAATTCAGATCTCTTTGACCCAGGAGACTATACATTCTTTTTTTTTTTTTTTTTTTTTTTTTTGAGATGGAGTTTCACTCTTGTTGCCCGAGCTGGAGTGCAATGGTGCAATCTCAGCTCACTGCGACCTCCACCTCCCAGGTTCAAGTGATTCCCCTGCCTCAGCCTCCTGAGCAGCTGGGATTACAGGTGCTACAGGCATGTGCCACCACACCCAGAGAATTTTTTGTATTTTTAGTAGAAACAGGGCTTCATCATGTTGGCCAGGCTGGTCTCGAACTCCTGACCTCAGGTGATCTGCCTGCCTCAGCTTCTCAAAGTGCTGGGATTATAGGCAAGAGCCACCATGCCCAGCCTATATCTACTATTTATTATCCCAGGGGCTGACAAACTGTTTTTTAGAAGATACAGATAATTAATATTGTAGACTTTGTGTGCCAACAGGCAAAATTGAAGCTATCACTTCAGTGCTTGTATAAGCATTTAAAATGTATTCACTAGACTAGCCTAAAAAAAAAAAAAAAAATAAAATAAAATAAAATAAAATAAAATAAAATGTAGCCGCTTCAAAATTTAAAAATTATTCTTAGCTCAAGAACCATAAAACAAAACGAAACAAAAAACCAGGCTGCTGGCCCATGGCTGCAGTTTGCTTCCCTCTTCCCTACATATTATTCACTTTGATTCTGGAAATATTTATTACTAAAATGATAATACTCAAGCATCATCATCTTAATCAGCTATCTCAGTCTCACATAAAATTCCACAATAACCCAGATGGACTCATTTCACCAGCAGCATAATTTTAACTTTTTTTCTTTATATAAAGGTGGCCTGTATCTAATCCAGCAATTTTATTTCTCCCAAGACACTATTTCTTGTTCCATTTTGCTTAGCTACATAGTTGGCAAAGAAATGGAGCGTGGAAGCGAGTGCAGAATTTGCATGAGCGTATTTGTCATAGGTTGTGGCCCCTAAAGTGAGTTTCTAACCTGACAGTGTGACAGAGAGAAAGGGTATTTCCCTCTCCTCTTGTTTTCTTTCTGAAAGTCATGCTCAGAAACCTCAAATAAGTCACATTTATTCTCCCCAGGGTCATACCAAGGGGTGTCATTATGATTCATTCCTCCAGCATATGAACTCTGCCCACAGAAGCAGTTTTTAGAAAGATAAAGTTCAAACTTAGTACTATTGACTTCTATTTTTCTTAACTTGATTTCTATCAAAAACCAGTTCAATGACCTAAAGTCATTTACTCTCCTCTTCTGCAGTGCCTTCTGTCTACGCTTTCCACATCCCTCCCCAATCCCCTAAATCCGAGAACTGAGGAACACATTCACAGATAGAGCTTCCAAGATCCCTGGGCCATTTTTGTTTCCTCAATGCTACTCTCCCCTAAAGTGTTCCACAAGGACAAATAGACTCATTGGGAAAACAGTAACTGCCCACATTTCTCATTCATCTCTCAGGACACGTGTATTTGCAGATATTCCCAATCAATCATGAAGTGATTGCTGCTAGAAATTCTCCCAAAGGTCAACCTGCCTTCTTGAAATTGCTTCTATTTAGAAAAACAGTTTAATTATCATAGCCAACGACCTTTGCTGAGTGGTCTCTCTAGACGGAAGGTGATCAAAGGGTGTTAAACTTTTGGGCTCTGGTAACAGGACATCCTCCCTACCCATGTAATTCTGTCTTGGCTTCTTAAATAGCTATATTGAATCTGTTCTTGCCCCACAATTGGGAATGAGGTGCTCTTTCTCCCTTTCCTCTTGTGCTGTTGGCTGGGGCTGCCAAATACTGCACAAGCTGCTGCTTCTTTTTTTCAGAAAACCCATCTTTTCTTTCTTTCTGTATTGAGAGTGTTTCTTTTGCCCAGACTCCCTATGACCATTTCCAATGAAGTTTGCTATTTATCCTGAAGCCTATCTGGCTTCAATAAAATGCTTTGTAAACTATGAGATTTGTAAATTTATAATTTTTCTTCCTCAAGACCCAGGACAATGCCTGCCACAAGTTAGATAATCAGTGAATGTGTCTTACATTACACTAAAGAGATGGCTTATTATTGGTATCTGATCGGCAGATTTGAAAGGGGAAAGTAAAAAGTGAGAAGGCCAATTTATTACCCAGGAAAATCCTGGATAATAGACTATGATCCCCTGTGGGCAGAAAATAAATGTTTGTTGACCCAATAATGATGAGCATGGAGCTGGTTGTGGGAGTAAAACAGAAAGAGCCATCTCTGAGAAGTGGAGTGGAGAAAGAAATGTCAAGCAGGAAGCTGACCTGAATGGAGGAAGAAGTCAAAGCAAATTATAGGCTACTAATCTGAAGACTGGCAACCAGAGAGTTTGTTAAAGAGAGAATCATCTGAGAGTCAAGAGATATGGGTTCCGTGCTTGCTTCCCTCTCTTCTGTAATACCAGGCAAGCTACTTACTCCTCTTAGCGTCAGCTTCCCCATCTTTAAAATAGATGGAACAATACACTGCACAGAGTTATTGCAAGAATTATTATTGTTTTCTATTAATAACTCCCTTCAGTGCTCAACTCAAGAGCTGACACATATGAAAATTCCTAGCAAATAGGCAAACCGTGCTGGGTAAGATACTTTTGCTGGTAGGAGAAAGGAGCCATCTCCAGGACTGTGAAATCATAAGGCATTTGTAAGACTTGCCCTGATGGGACCCGAGGGCTAATAGCATGTACAAAAGAGCATTGTCTTTTCAAATCTGCTTGTAATCCTTGCAGAGACTCACATGTCACTTTAAAGGGTTAACAGGAAACTAGACGTCATCTTGTCAGCCTTCCTGATCTCTTCCAGCTGAAAGTCATCTTATTCTGCTCTGAGCACCCACTCCATCCCCATCTGTTCTCTGCTGGCAGTACATTACCCTGTCCACCTCAGATCTTGGATATTTAATGCACTTGGCTTATCTCTCTCTCTAGAAGGTAGGCAAGTTGGAAGCAAGAGTCATGGCTGGGTTACCAATAAATCCCACAGAGTTCTGCCAACATGTCTTATGCTGCCAGAAATTCATGACATGCTTGTTAAGTCGCTGGGTGGATGGATGGACAGATGGAGGGATACACGTGCCACTAAAAGTGTTCAGTACTGAATCTCAAGATGTTGGTAGAGAGCCTGCCCCATAGTGGACAATCAACATGCGCCAGCTCACTGACTGGGCACAAAGATGTCCCTTCCATTTTGTTCTCACTGATCTCTGGGTCCTAGCACAGACCTGGAACCTAGAAAACTCTTGCACAAGAGTTGTTGACTGACTTACTCACTGTGTTTCTGAACCACAAGAAACCAACCAGCACAGAAAGAGATGCCAGCAAGATGGTTTCACTTAACGCATTCCTCTCCAAAAGAGATTGCCACCATGGTTAGTATACACCGTATGCTTTTCCCTGAACCTCCAGTCTCCTGTCTGGAGCAGAAGTAGGCAAACCACAGCCCATGGGCCAAATCCAGTCCACAGCCATCTGCTTTTGTGAATAAAATTTAACCTGGAGCAAGTCTGAAGTGTGATTCTTCAGTTTTACGAGGAGGCCCTATTTCTAAGTTTGCTTCACTCGAAGCGTTCATCCAAACACTTCAATTCGACCTTGTTCTACCAACACCCCATTGGCCCTCCAGGGCTCCCACTCTCTCCACATCTCCATGTGATGGTTTCAAATCTCTGCCCACACTTCCCCAGCTTCCTACCCCTGCAATAAGAGTTGGACTTTGCTTCATCTCACTCCCCAAGTCCCTGTGGCCTCTGTGACCTTGCCACATCTCCTCTTTCAGAAATGTACCTCATCCTGCCTCCTTTCACCTGGCTCAGTTGTGTCTCCTCCAGGAAGCCTTTTTGATGCTGGTATCCCTCTTCTGTGTTCCAATCACATGCCATGCATTTACCATTGCTACCTGTCTAGCTTCCAGGCCGGGCATGGTGGCAGAAGCTGGCCTTCTTTCGGGACACTCACACTGGTCACCCCCCCTGCCAAGAACACCTGCCCTTCCGGCTTCTCTTCCCTAGCCCACTCTTATTCCTGAAAGTCTCATTTGAAATGTTATTGCCTCAGAAAAGCCGTTCCTGAACCCCCTGCCTATATTCCAAGGTCCAGGCCTATGTCTTCACAGCCCTTTTTCAAGGAATTTATTCCAATAAAAGTAGATGGCTTATGGTGTGAATTATTTATTAATGTCTTCCTACCCATTTAACAGACAGCCTCATCAAGGCAAGCCAGCCATCTGTTCTATAGACCAAGTGTTTCCTCAGACTTGGTCCACACTAGTAGATAGTTTTCTGGTGAATGAATAGAGTTGACGTCACTCCTCTAAATTAAACTAATCAAGTTGGAACTGGGTGCAGTAGCTCACGCCTGTAATCCCAGCACTTTGGGAGGCTGAGGCAGGTAGATCACCTGAGGTCAGGAGTTCAAGACCAGCCTGGCCAACATGGCAAAACTCCGTCTATATTAAACATACAAAAATTAGTCAGGCATGGTGGTGGCAGGTGCCTGCAATCCCAGCTACTCAGGAGGCTGAGGCAGGAGAATTGCTTGAACCCAGGAGGTGGAAGTTGCAGTGAGCCAAGACTGCACCACTGTACTCCAACCTGGGCAACAGAGCAAGATTCTGTCTCAAAATAATAATAATTAATATTAATTAATAATAGTAATAATAATAAAGTTGGGAATGGGTCAGTTAACAAAAGACGCTAAGATAGAAACCAACGTCTCCACCAGTTAGCAACACAGAGGGTGGATGTGTGCGTTAGGCTTTTCTCTAAGAATAGGATTTTGTCCTATCCAAGAAAAATGACAAACACCAATGAAGAGGGTTTTATTTTTTCTTGGTGTTTTGAAATGAAAGTATTAGCTTTTCTAATCAAGAGAAAGTCATTTGTCCCCACTTCCCCTGCAAACAACACAAAAGAACCCATGATATTTGTTGAAAACCAGCTTACAGCCTAATCCTGGCCCTGGAAGCATGCCATTCTTTAATAGATACAATTAAGTTAAAAGACTGGGGTGGGTCACATGGTTTCAGACAATGGCCCTATATTTAGGAGTTTTGTCCCAAATATAATCAGATTCCAAAGGCCTGTGAGGGTTTATTTATTTATGAAAATGAGGACCCAGTGCCTTCTGAAATAAGCCCTTTTAGTGCAGCAGCCGTGTGTGCTGGGGCAGATTTACTCTGAAAAATAACAAGGCTTCTCTGACCCAAGAAAGTCACAGCCTGAAATGCTTATTTTTGAAGCAGCATTTATTTTCTGCTGGTTTAGAACATGCTCCCCTTAGGAATAACCTCCTGGCTGCCCCAGAAATGCTGATATGTGGATTGTATAATGTCAGCTCTCCTGTGCGCCCTATCCGTGCCTCCTTCCTCACAGCAGGGAGGCGTTCAGCCCGCCCCTGTCCGTTCCTTGCCTTGCTCTTTTCTAAGAACTGGAAATTATTCCTGAGATGAGAGGAATAAAACATACATAGGACATATCCAGTCTATTTCTGAAGCAGAACATGGAGAAAACCTAGCAAAGAGATTACAAAAAAAGAAAGCAAAAGAAGGTTTTTTTCCTAGTCCTCACTCCCAACCCCTTCCTGCCCAAGTTTATGTTTGCTAAGGGCTCCTCTCATCAGTCCTGCTTCCTGGGCTGCATTCAGAATCAGGAGAGAGGGGAGCTTCATAGTGTTTCCATGTTTACTTTCTAGGCAAGGATAGGTAAGAAGGGTCCCGTTCACGAGAGCACTGCTCAGACAGAATAGCAGGTGGTGGCTGGGTGGGAAGGAACGAAACCCTAGAACATTTCAGTCCTCATGATCCTCTTATCTGCGCTTCTGATCAGAACATGACTCCTGATTGATTTTGAGGGAAGTTCCAATACCTCTGGCTGTCCGCATCCTTCCCTTTTCTCACAGAGTGTACTCAAGTGTGTCTGGTCATATGGTTTCTGATTTACACCCAACTCCTAGTTCCTCTTTCTCAGGTGGAGACCTTCGAGACCTGGGAAAATGACACATGCCTCCTTCAATAAGCAGTTGTCATCAACCATCAACCATCAGTTAGCTCTGAGCTGAGCAGCTTACACGTTAGGCTAGGGAAATGGGGGCATTGAAAGAGCAAGGCAGGGCTCTGCCTTCATTCTAACCATACACATATTCTCCAAGCAGCACAGGGCGAGTCAGAAGACATAGGTCCCAGATCTGGGCAACTTTTCCCGTCTGTAAAATGGACTAAGCACCTCTTACTTGTTATTTTATGGGGCTGATGTGGGAATCAAATGGGATGATGGGTGCAGAGGCCTTTATAAACTCTGCCTCTCTCCGTAATGCAAGCTGCTAGGGGTAGATGGCAGGCGAGCGGGGTCAACAAGGTTCTCATCTCAACCCTTGCTGCACACGCACCTCTGGGGAAAAAGTGATGACCTAGAATCATCTCTAGAGTTGAGGGTAGGGCCTGTTATGGGGCTTTTTAGTTTTTAAGGCTCCTACGGTGGTGATGGTGGGAAGGAGGATCTGGAAACAGATAGAATACAGAAAAGTTACAGGTGTTAAGAGAAAGCAGAACTTGTGGATTAGGGTGAGCCGGCGGGAAAAGCCTTGAAGGAAAAGATGGGAATCTGAGAAGTAGAAGGGACCCAGGCCAAGGGGCGATGGTAAAGAGAATGGAGTGAAGACAAGTGAAAAGGAGAAAGGGGAATGAATGATAGAGGGGGAGCTGGAACATCAATTAATCACAAAGTTGGTGGCACCTGGTCTGGTGAAGGCTGCACCTCTTCTACGAAGCCTGGCGACTCCAAGTGTCTCCTATTGGAAGCTTCATGTCACCTGTGTCACTCTGTCTCCCCATTGCCATATTGTTTCATCATTGCTCGTGTGTGTATCTGTCTCCCTCAATGGATCAGGGGTTCTTTGAGGGCACAAATTATTTCTTTCACCACTGAATCCTCAGCACCTAGCAAGGTTCCTGGCACAGACCTAGAGCTTAATACATGATGTCTAAATGACAGGTGTTGAGCATCTGGTAAGGACTTGTCTTAGGTCTGAGTCTGCCACTAATTTACTGGGAAGTCTGCAATCCCCGATTTTGCCTATTTGGGTTTCAAGCCCCCCCCCCATTGTGAGATGTGAAGTCCCTAGGAATTCAAGTATGTAAGTAGCACTGTGTCTAGAAAAAAAAAATCAGCGAGGTATCAGGCTCAAATAATTAGAACACATTAATTTAGGTCAGTGCTTCTCAAACTTTAATCTGCCTACTAAGGTACATGCGGACTTTGTGAAAATGCAGACTCTAATTCAGTAGGCCTGGAGTGGGTCTTGAGATGCCACATTTCACACAGGCTCCCAGATGATGTCAATGTGGCCTGTCAGCAGCGCTCACTTGAGTAGCATGCGTCAATAGTACTTACTTCCAGGTGAGACAAATGCTGCTGGATTTTGACTTTGATCTGAAGTAGCAGGTGGTTAGGCTATGTTCGTATGCTAACAAAATGACCTGCTGAAAATGTCCCACTCCAGTCCCTGAAATAATGATGTTTTTTAAATTCTTGGCAGAGATACTTCGTTGGCTAGAATTATAGGATATAGGTCAACCAAATCTGGGCTCAAATCCTGTTCCCATCATTTCTTAATTATATGATTTTAGGCAAGCAACCTCAAAATCTTAGCCTCAGTGTCCTATTCTGTCAAATGGGATCACAAAACTTATTTCAACAAGTATAACTCATAGGGCATGATCATTGATACGAGAATGCAGGTAATGCAATTAACATATGGTGGGTGCTCAGTACCTGCTAATTCTCTTCTTATTGACTAAGCAACACAGGAAGTACAGAGATTTCAGGAACTATAGATTTATTGTTCTTTCCACATCGAGAAAGGAAGGTTGAGTAGTATAGCAAACGCAGTACGTTTCACTTCCTTTCTTTAGGGAACATAAAACCCCCAGGTGTATCTTAGTACAGACTCAGTAAGAGAGAAATAGTAAAAGTGAAAAGTTCTCAGAGGGAGCTGACTCACCACTCCTCAGGGACAGGTAACCACCCTGTGAGGCTTTGTGAGGAAGGTGGTCTGGGCAGCTTAGGGGAAATATGAAGGAAAAGACAAAGACATAGGAATTCCCTGGCTCACAACAAAAGCCTTCTTTCTTCAACACTCCATTTTCAACACTGAACTCTGACTCTTCTTGGACTTATCTTTAGACACATTCTATTTCTTTGATTAGGGAAGAGGAATCAGAACAACTTCATATCCTGGCCTTCTGAGAGGTCAGGTATGAGCACAGGTATTGTTATCTGACTGGATCTTTACTGTGCTCCCTTTTAGTAACCTCCATAATAATTTCTTAGGTTCCTAAATAACAAGCTCTAAGGGCCACTCCTGGGGTGATTTTCAGTGACTTGACATCAGAATAGTTGTAATCAGCCTTGTCAATCTTCCACTGTACCTTTTGCACCTGTCTTCCAATTTCCAGGCACACATTAGGCCCAAGCTCACCGTAGGCTGTTCTAATGACATCTCTTTGGGACCTCAGTCAATAGCTCCCTGGTCAGGTGTGTGCACGCTTTGTCTTTAACTCTCCTGTACTCTACATTTGCTAATCCTGGCCAGGAGTTAAGAAAACAATCTGATTAAAGATGTAATCCTGTGACCATCTGCTTGATTTATCACTCCCTGAAAGAATTTGCATTTTGAAAAAGGAACTTCTTAAAGTAAATGAGTCTTTAATTTCGTGGGTTAGTACAATAACTGCTCATTTTATATATATTGAGGGAATTTAAAAACATGCAAATGTGTAGGCCTTAAAGTTTTGCATTTTAAAGGCTTCCATTAGGTTTTGAGCATCTGTAGTTTAAAAAACTTTCCAGGTGATTCTGATGTTCAGCCAGAGTTGCAAACTCCTGGCGATTGGTGGATTATGTATGGGCCATTAGAACAAGTTTTTTTTTTAAATTTTTAATTTTTGTCTATTCTTGACCTAAACATCCACCAATTATCCATTGCTGTGTAGTAACACACCCTAAAACTTAATGGATTAAACAAAAAATAAAAATACTTCTCCTGATTCTGTAGGTTGCCTTGGCTCAGCACGCAGCTCTTCTCTGTCTAGTGGTATCAACTGAGTCACTGCTTTGGCTGTATCCAGCTGGTGTCTGGGCTGGGATGGAAGATCTGAGAGACTTCATTCACATGGACAGTGCCTCATCCTCTTCCATGTGGCCCCTCCATGTGGCTGGTTTGTGTTTTTTCACAGCATGGTAGTCTCAGGTTAATCTGATGTCTTAGATGGTGGCTGGCTTTAAGAATGAAAGCAGAAGCTGCCGGACTTGTTAAAGAATAAACCTGGAACTGGCATAGCATCATTTTTGCTATATTTTGCTCACCAAAACAAGTCAAAAGTCCACTCCGGGCTTAAGAGAATAAGAAGCAGACTATAAATTTAGATGGGCAGAGTATCATGTGCATAGAGGAAAATAATTAATTTACGGCATCATCTTTGGAGATAATTTACTGTAACATCTTCCAATCAATTTGCCAGATAATACAAACTTGCAGCATAACACCTTACCTCTGAAGAATGTCAGTCCTCATGGTATAGGAGTTAGGAAGAAATTACTTAGGCAGATAGTGAGGGTACAGGAGTCCTTGGTAAAGTTTTCCTTTTAATGAAAAGCAGCCCCCAGATCATTTTCTAACAAAGAGCAGCCTGTATAATCAAGCTGCAGACATCGATAAGCAAGCTGGAAGCTTGCACGGGTGAATGCCCACAGTTGTGCCAATAGGAAAAGGCTACGTGGGACTAGGCACGTTCAAAAGAGTGGCTCCATCTTCCCTTCTCTTTGCCAAACCATGTGTACAGTAAGGAGAAGACAATATGGCCCCCGCCAGGCAAAGACCCAATTTACTTAACAAGATTCAGGTGGGGTGACCAGCCTTTCCCTCTGCACTATGTAAACATCACACCTGGTTGAACCAATCTGTGAGCCTTACGTAAATCAGACACTACCTCCTTCAGCCTGCCTATAAATTCTGGTGCAGTCCACCAAGGGGTGGTTTTTTCCCCTTTTGGGAGCCCCTCTCTCTTACAAGGGAGAGAGCTGGTCTCCTTTCTGTTTCTTTTGCCTGTTAACCCTCTGCTCCTAAACTCACTCCTCATGTGGTCTGTGTCCTTAATCTTCTTGGCACGAGATGATGAACCCTGGGTATTTACCCCAGACAATGACGCTGCTTCACTTAAGCCAAATAAAAAAAGCACCAAATGTCCATATGGAGCATATAAGCATTCAGGACCCTCAATGGTTTTCTTAAAAGAGATTTGAGGATTCATGGGGTTCCTCCCCATCTAATATTGCTGTAGATGTGGCTCAATCGATCAATTCTAACTAGAGGAACCTCAGGCAATCACTCCACATACATTTTTCAGTTTCCAAAACCTAAGGGAGGTTTGTGGGAGGAGAGCATAACCAAATGGAACATGGGCCATGATAACAGAAATGGTTTAGATTCCTAGATCTGCCAGCTGTGAAACCTTCAGCAAGCTGATTCTCTGAGCCTCTGTTTTGTCTTCAGAAAAGTGAACATGACATCTTCTCTCAGGCTTTCTGTGAAAACTCAGGGTGATGTGTTTGTAGATGCCACCTGACCTGTTTAGCAAATGTTGTACCTTTTGCTACTAACATTTCTCTTTCATAAAAGACATAACTTTGTAGAAGTATTTAAACTTATAGGAAAAAGAAAGAATTTTGCAAACACTTCTGGGAGAAAGAGGAGAGAGAGAAAAAGCTTTGTGTATATTTAATGAGTAAGAGCATATAATTTAAAATGTGAAAGTTAATATGTTGAGTGAGTCATCTATTGATAAGCATTGAATGTAGTTTTAGTTAGTTTTCCAGAACAATGATTCTACCTTCCTTGGAACATAGCTTCTAGGAAGTTTAGTGAGGAAGCCTTGAGAAGGCATCAGCACTCTAAGCCAGGTGGGCTGTAGAGTTAGAATCTGAAGCAACCGGTAGAGAGAAAAAAAGAAGAATGGATTACAAAAGATGGGCAAGGTGCCTGGAATTTCACACCTACATCATCTCCTTTGTGGTAAAGGGGAAATCCCAGGATCCATAGCTACCCCTGATACACTAGTATATCCTCGACCTATTGGAGCAAAACTATAGAGAACAATGACTGCATTATTTCACAAGACACCCTTTGATCCAGTTTAGAACACTAGTTTTCCATTCTTCTGTCGAGAATGATGCTATTATATTTCTAACAGAGATTCTTTCAAAACCATAGCCTGGTAGTTAACAGGAAAGAAGAATCTCAATGATCCAGGGCCCCTAAATAGAAATTAAGAAGACTTTTCCCAGTCCCAAGATTTTATTCTTGGGACTAACAGATAGTTAGCTTAAGGAATGAAAGGTAGATAAGTAAAATAGGTTATTGTCTACTGTATGGTGGCTACTATGCTGGGTACCTCACAATATTTTTCTCATTGTATATTTTTACAACTCTACAATACAAGCATTATTACTTCTATTTTATGGATGGACAAACTGAGACTTAGAGAGTTGGCCAATCAGGTAAGGAAAAACTTCAAAACCCAAAGCATCTAATCAGTGTCTTATTATGTAACAGTAAAATGAACAATTCAGAAATGCAAGATAAAACAGTTTCACCTGTCTCAGAATATGATTGAAAAACTTGACAGTTATTTCTGAAAGATATACTTATTTGAGTAATTTAAATAAGCTTGCTTTTATATATGTAAGGAACTATACAGAGAGGATATTAATTCTCTCTTACATCTAAGTAACAAATTTTAAAACGCAGTATTTGATTGCAATAAAAAAATAACTTTAAAAAGTACCCTGGGGCCAGGAGTAGTGGCTCACACCTGTAATCTCAGCACTCTTGGAGTACACCTGTAATCTCAGCACTTTTAGGGAGGCCAAAGTGGGAGAATTCCTTGAGACCAGGAGTTTGAAACCAGCCTGGGTCAGGGTTAGGGTTAGGGTTAGGAACAGAGACGTTCAGCCACCTGCCCAGGGTCACACAGCCAGTGATCTGCCTGACTCGGCAGCCCATGCTTGCAACACAGTGAGACCCGCATCTCCCCCAAAACTTTAAAAGTTAGCCAGATGTGGTGGCATGCATCTGAAGTCCTAGTTACTTGGGAGGTTGAGGTGGGAGGATCGCATGAGCCCAGGAGTTTGAGGCTACAGTGAGCTATGATTGCACCACTGCATTCCAGCCCAGGTGACAGAGCAAGACCATGTCTCTAAAAATAATAATGATTTTCCCCCAAATATAGATTTTTTAAGTTGCCCTTTTCTGATTATAATTCAGTAAATTTAGAAATCTAGGGCTATAGTTCATATGCCCAACAAATAGAAAATCAAAGTAAATAGAATTTTTAAAAGTTTAACTACTGGGAAAGTATGAATATGGAATGTTCTTTAATATAAGCCTGAGAGCCAAGAAGAAATAAAAATAGAAATGAAATCCTATCTAGGAATCAGTGAAAAGACGATTACTTGTTGTCAAAACCTATTAGAAATAAATCTATTATTACAGAAAAATGTATAGCCTAAAATGCCTTTATTATTTTATCACCGAAAATAAATAATTTTTGTTAAGAATCTAGGGAAAATTCAAAGTAAATCATGAGGGAATACATGGGCATTGCCAATGCAAAAGATGAAATTTGTGATATAGAAAACAACATAGTAAAAAGGATAAAAAGAAGCAAAAGCTGGTTCTTTGAATAGACCAATGAACAAAATTAACTTTGGTAAGCCTGCGGCAGGAAAAAACCAGGGTTCAATTCACTTGCTCCAGGGCACATAGGAGAACATCCATTATTGATTGATTGATTGATTGATTGACAGTTTTACTCTGTCACCCAGGCTGGAGTGCAGTGGTGTGATCTCAGCTCACTGCAACCTCCGCCTCCCAGGTTTAAGCAATTCTTGTGCCTCAGCCTCCCAAGTAGCTGGGATTACAGGTGTGTGCCAACGAGCCCGACTAATTTTTGTATTATTAGTAGAGACAGTGTTTTGCCATGTTGGCCAGGCTGGTCTTGAACTCCTGACCTCAAGTGATCAGTCTGCCTTGGCCTCCGAAAGTGCTGGGATTACAGGTGTGAGCCACTGCCTTAAATCTGTCATTTAAACCCTGCCCATCTGTACCCAGAGCCCTGTCTAATACATCGTATGCATACTATGACAGAAATAAAAAATAGTAGAGCATTAATAAACTAACTTGAAGATAGTCAGTAAAGGTTTTTCAACATATCCAAGATGTATGGGCAATACAGAGCTGGAAAGACTTGTATTCTTTCTCCTTTCCCTTTTGTGGTCACAAGTGGTGGATTCCTGGTTCACACTGATATGTGTGAGCTATGGCTAGGTTGTAATGACATTTTTCCATTTTCAGAACATTTCTGTAACTTTTCCACCAATCCCAAGTATAAAAGATTCAGAGAAAGATGAGGAGACTGGAACTAAGAGGAGCAAAATGACCGATCCAAGAGAAGAAAGCAGAATTGGACCCAAGGAGCTTTATTGAATTTGGTTTATGTATCAGACATGGTTTTCTGTTGTCCCTGTGGTATGTTTCTTTGTTATCCTCGTTCTTCCCAACAATGATGCTACGGCACAGAGACGTTCAGCCACCTGCCCAGGGTCACACAGCCAGTGGTCTGCCTGACTCTGCAGCCCATGCTTGCACACACTCTACTGAAGCATTTCCTAATACCTGCTGGAGCATTTGGGCTCTCCTGATGTGCTCCCCTCCACCTCTCTGCCTCCCGCTATGTGCCCTCACATTTCCTTGCTGGCCCACGAGCTGTGAAACACATTAGGAACTAATAGTCTAGGAGGGGCATGGGTTTGTGGAAAGAAAGCACCACAGTCCCCTTCCTCAGCTGTACTGTTCTTTCCTTCAGCTGATATTTCTCAGGTTACATAAATGGAATGTTATACAAATGTTTCCGCCATGAGTTTCCTTTCAAAAGATGAATAAAAGAATGAGGCATTTTGTTTTCCTTTGTTCCCTGGTAGCACCTATGTTAAGAATTTGTGCTTAAAACATGACTCACTAATTCTTGGAGCAGAGCACAAGGAAGTGAACAGACCTAATAGCTCTGTGAGATGTAGGCTTGAGCTTGTGTGGGAAAGAATCCATTGGAACCACGTAGACGAAGTTTCATTCAAAAACAATCCTCCCCGCCCTTACCCCTTCCCCAACAGCTCCCAACATGACTGCGTTGTTTAAGTAGCCCATTGCTTTCTTGTATGACTGTCAAATATTTCAGGCAAGTGATATCTAGTTCTTCTATAAGTGGGTGCATGCTGAATTGTTAAGGTTTATAATTATTAACTGAATCATTGCTTTGTTGTTCGATAGGCAGTTTAGATTTTGGAATGGTTATTTACAGAACAAAGGCAGGAGGGAAGTGGTTTAAATACAGCACAGGATAAATAAGTTGAAAAGTACCTAATTTTTGTGGATTTAAGTACAATAAGCTTTCAAATAACTCATTGCATTTTAATTCCTTCGGTCTATGTATGTTATGGGCAGGAAGTATTCTCTCTGTTGGAATGGTGAGATCCAATTCTCAGTGCACAGAAAGACATTTTTGGAACCTGCTTTCTAGAAAGTGACCTATGTGGGCAACCCCTACTTCACCATCCCCTTCAGATCCAGTAATTTGATTGCCCAGAATATTCTCATTATAATTCACTGGCACATGGGAGCTGCACAAATATCAGTGAGTCAGCGTGCTGGCTACTGGGGATCCACAAGCAGGATACTTAGATGCTCAGGATGTTTTCTTTGGAAGGATCCCTTCTAAAGAATGTCTTTTCTTTGCATGAGACAATGAGGGATGGGAAGTTACTCTGGGTGTGACTATTTATCCCTCTTCTTTCATATTCCTTGCTCAATTCCTTCAAAAAACCAAGTCCTGGAGCAAAGAGGCATTTAGGGAGTCAGCTAGGACTCTCTAGAGACTGATAAAATTGCTCCCAGTAGCCTCTGCTGTCTATTCATCAGATCCCAAAGCTATCAGAGAAAGTCTGCTATTTTCTCCTGCTAACTGTTGCATAGACTGGCAATCAGGCTTACCACCAAATTTTCCTTGATTATCAAAATGATATTACTCCTAGATAATTTAGTGCTCCTTTCTCTTAGTTAGGACTCAACAATACCAACCTCACCAACATCAGTAGGACCACCTCTGTCATCAGTATCATCATCACCACCGTCGGTAACATTCCCACCAAAAACAATCATCGTGGCTACTAACCAGCGCCTCTTCCACAACCACTGCCATCATCGCCACCTTCCTTTAATTCAGCAGTTATTTACTGAGAAGTTATTTACTCAATAATGCACTGAAGATATCCAAGCACTGGGCTAGTGAAATCAGCCCAATTGCGCCATAGAAATAACGTTTATGGGTTTTTTGAATAAATATAGAAATTGACTCTCCTGCTCTTAAAATTTGAAACTTATATTTGCCCCATCTGAATTCTCTTCTCAGGAAACTGACCCTCAGGCAAGGGACTGAAACTCACTAGATCACCACATCCAGATAACGAGAGCTCAGACCCCTCATTCATCATGATTGCTTCCTTATCGCTCCCTAATTCCTTCCTGCTTGTAGCTACAGTCCTTCTCTGCTATATAAACCCCCAGTTGTAGTCAGGCAGGTTGGAGACTCATCTCCTGTCTCCTTTGCTGCAGCACCCAGATAAAGCCTTCTCACCTGGCAACTCTTGTTGTCTCGGGGTCTAGCTCTTCAAGCAGCAAGCTACAGGACCAAGACCAAACCCCTGGCATTTTGGTAACATTAGGCCCTAAGACTATCAAGAAGATTATACCAGGATTTTTGCCTTGAAGGACAATATTCTAGGAACTTAAAAACGTGTATAAATGGCAATTATAAAAATGTGGAGAGGTATATGCCATAGGAGGTCTATAAACAAGTGATCTGCCCACCTTGGCCTCCCAAAGTGCTGAGATGATAGACATGAGCCACCGCGCCCGGCCACATTTCCACTTTGATCATCTTCCTCTTCCTCTCTCTTTCTTTTCTTCTTCTCCTCCTTTTCCTCCTCTTCCTCATTGGGCTGATTGTGTCTAATGTTAAAATGAATGGATAACATAACCTTGGTCTTCTTTCAAATATGGCAAAGTTCTTTATTTTAATATGTAAAACTTTATGATCAGTTGCAAATTACAAACACCAGACAGAATTTGGCTAAACAGAAAAACTTAGAACACTTAATAATCCCCCCCCTTTTTTTTTGTTTTTGCAGGGATCAGGGAGTAATGTGAGAGAAAAAAAATATGGGGTGGGGGAGAGATAGAAATAATCTTCATTGCAAAATATAATTTTAAAATGTTTATCATGAAGAATCAGCAATGCTAATTTTCTTTTACATTTTAAGAAATGGGTTTTTAGATGCAGGGTCATTTGAAGGCAGACAGTTTCTCTATTCAGGGAACATTCATACTTGCTCCTGGACTTCTAACATGATATCATCATTTCCTCATATTACCACCATTGGCATAATGTTCTTTTGCCCACACCTTGCCAACTCTACACATTCAACTATAACAAGATACACAAAAGGATCATATGCTTGAAATATTCCTTCAACCTGTCTAGCACCATCAAACTGCAATGATAGATTCTTGTCCAAAATCAATCAATCCAAAAGATTCTTGTCTTTTAAGTTCAGGTAGAAGAAAGAGGTAAGATTTTCTTATGATTTTTTCTAGTGAACTTAGACCTACTTTGACGAAGGGTGTTCTAGTTATCTATTGCTATATTCAAATTATTTTTAAAAGTCAATGACTTAAAAAGTAACCATTTCAAGATATCTCTATTGTGTGTGTAAACATTTTAAGATGGATCTATAATTCATTCCTTTTTCCTTTTCACCTTAACTACAGTGGCCACAGATGCTCTACTGTGTGCATGTAGAATTTAGGTAGAGGTTGGCTGCTTTCTTCTTGTGTTCCAAGGAACATCAAGCAAGGTAACTCAGTGGTACTCAGCTTGCAGGTGGACTGATCTGAGGGTTCCAGGGTGGCTTCACACACACATCTGGTGCCTTTTTCACAATGGGTAGCACAGCTGAAGGCTGGTCAAGCATTTATTTCATCTTGTATCTACTCTACATGGCTGACATGGACTTTTTGACAGAATGAATTCCAGTGGCTGGGATTCGAAAGTGTTCCAAGAAAAATCATTCATTCCAAGAAACCCAGAACAAAGAGACATATATTCTAAGAAGCCCAGGAAGAAGCTTTAAGGCTTCTGGTAACCTAGTCTTGGAAATCCCAGAGTGTCACTTCAGCTGCATTCTGTTGATCAATCATGTCCCCAAGACCAACCCAGGTTTACAAAAAAAGGTTCAGACTCTTTTTGGGGAGGTTACATGTGGTAATTTAATACATTTATATAATTTGTAAAGATCAAATCAGTATACTTAGGATGTCCATCACCTTAAATATTTGTCCTTTCTTTGTACTAGATATACAGACTGCCCCTCTTGATGAAAGAAATAGCAAGGGCTCTGTGGCCATCTTTCATATATCATAGAAGGAACAGCAATAACAAAATTGAGAAATGAGGGAAAAAAGGTGCATTCTTGTCAGAGAACTGAGTCATAAAGTTGGGATGGATTATCAAGTTCATGGGAGTTAAATCTGGAAAGGTAAAAGAAGAGGCTTAGGGGACAAGATTGAGAACTCTGTACTTGAAGAAGTGGGAAATGGGAGAACTGATAAAAGAATGTGAGTGATCAGATCAGAGAAGATGTGGGTATTGGTGAGGGGGTTGCTGAATGGTGGGGATGGGGAATGGGTGGGAGGTAGGAGACACTGTAAGTAAGTAGAGAAGCCCACCAAAGCAGAGGTAACTGGAAGTCTTGGGGAGAATTTGCCCAGGTCCAAACCATATGTTGCTGAGGCAATAAAGGAACAGATAGAGAATTTCCAAGATGTATATATCATTATCATCTATAGTGTCGTTCATTATGAGAGACACTCCCCTAGTGGCATGCAGAGTATAGGAGGATAGGTGGTAAATGAATGAAACACCAACTTACAATGGCTTGCAAATATTAATAACAGGGAATGTATTGGCTCATGTAAATTAAAAGTCCAATGTTTCATCCAACTTTAAACATTTGATTCAGTTGAATAATGCCACTAGGATTATCTCTTGTCTCTGACTCCTCTGTGTGGTGACATTATTCCTTAGCTATTTCTTCTAATGTTGACAAAATATCTGAAATAAGTATAAACCTCACATCTTCACACCATCAAATCATGTGTAAGAGAGTATACTTCTCTCTCTTAGAAACTCTAGCCGATGATTCTTTGTGTTTAATTGGCTCGGATTGGGTTTTAGAATTCAGTTCAGTGTAACCTTTCTGTCCCATCAGTTGCTCCATGCCCTAAGTTTTACAGGGGCTGGCATCAATGTGGGTTTACCAGAGCTGCCTATGACAAGAAGGGTATGTCTCTCTAATTCTGGGACTCAGTATTAGGAAGCCTGTGGCATATTTTATTTTCTGAAGATGGTTCCAGCAATACCACCCATCTCACACTCTTTAGAACCTTATCATTCTTCCATCAAGTAATGGAGTCTCTTTCTCATCTTCCACTGGCCGAGGGCAAAAAAGAAAAAAAAAAAGAATAATAAATAAATACATGTAGTCTCTGTTCCCTAACCTTGAATATAGGCAGAGAGTATGTGACTATTTGGATCTATAGCGTATGGCAAAAGTGATAATACTGTTACTTCCAAGACTAGGGCATGAAAATGATATGCACTTCCTCCTTATTCTCTTGGAATGTTTGCTCTTGTCATCTTGCTCCAGGCTGCAAGGAAGCTCAAGTAGCCCATGGAGAGGATGCAAGGCTTCCAGCTGATACCCTCAGCCAGGCTCAGCAGCAGTCAGAACTAGCCTACCAAGGAACCTGCTGATCATGTGCATAAGCCTCCTTGAACGTGGATCCTCCTGCCTGGTGGAGCCATCCCAGATGATGCCACATGAAGCAGACACAAGCTGTCCCTACTAAGCTCTGCCCAAGTTGGATATTCATGAGTGAAATAAATAACTCTTACTAAGTAATTAATTTTTGGGTGGCTGTTAGGCAGCTATGGTAGATAATTGGAACAGAGCTTATTGATGTAATACATCTATATCACATCCTCCGATTCATTTTTTTAAGTAATAAAGTTGATGTTTGTTTTGATTTTCAGTTGCAGCTTTAAATATTTTGTCTTAATTAGTCAATGTTTTCCAAACTCAAAATGGGTTTTTGTAAGAGTAGTAGTAGGGTCCTGGAATAATGGCAATTCTCTTTCACTGGAGAAAGCTTTGTAGAGAAAACAAAAGACGTTTTACAAGTACTCAACTGGTGAAAACTGTCATAAACCTTGAAAGTATTTTTAAATTCATCATTATCAATTTATAAACGAATTCATCATTGATTTATCCATTCATCCATCCAACCATCCATCCATTTCTAGATCCTCTCATAAGAGGAAATCTAGGAATAAGCCTGATCAATGAAAGTTTCATGGGAAAGAGGAAGTAGGAAGAAATTATTTTATTTTTAGAGTTTTGGGAGTTAGTGGGTTATGGATTTGCACTGGAGGAGATGGGTGAGAAAGTTCAAGGTTTCTAAAATGGGAAAGTAGACCTGGAGAAAACGTTGCAACCAAGATTATAAGGCCAATTACCAGGTCCAATTTCCAGAAAGTAATTTTTAAAGCAGGAATATTAGGTCATATCAGTACTTGAAAGAGTGATTGGGGCTAATTTGTTCATTCATGTAACAATAATTTATTATGTGCTACTAAGTACCATCACTGTATTATAAACTGAGGGTTCAGTAGTGGATAAGAGAAACTAATTCCCTGGCCTAATGAAGCTCGCATTCAATGGGAAAAACAAGCAACATATATGTAAATTAGCAAAAATTAATAATATCATTCAAAGAGTGCTAAGAGCTCTGAAGATAGTAAAGCAGGATGACTGATAAAACAGGACTAAGCAGGCAACATTAAGAGGTGATTAGGGAAGAAAACTCTGAAGAAAACACATTTGATCTGGAATCCAAATGGCAAGTAGAATGAAGAAGGTAAATAATTCAAACAAGAGCATACCTCTTCCATAGCAAGTGCAAAGACCCTAGGCAAATGCCATAGTTGAACTAGCACCCACCACTGGCTTCAAGTGATGGGTGAGTGTCACAGATTCAAGGAAAGGGCCAAAAGGGCAGACAAAATCAGTTCATTAGTCATTTATTCGTCCACCCATTGACACATCTACTGATCCATCCATCCATCCATCATCCATCCTTTCAACATACATGTTGGGTGCCCTCTACATACCAGGACCTGTACTGGGCATGGGAACTGCAGAGATGAAAAGATGAACAATCTCTGTACTTGAGGGACTCATCTCACTCTGTGAGATGAACTGGCATGTGACTGAAAACTCACTATATTGGTAAGGAAACTAAAATACAGAGCTTAATGATTTAACCTGATACCACCCAAGTGGTTAGCGGTTAGTGGCAGGGCTTCAGCATTTTATCTTCCTTCCCTACAGGGAAAACCATTATGTATGACCTATTTTTTCAAACTCTCTTCCTCGGTGGGGCAACAATTAGAGTTTATCTATTGCTAGTGCTTACCATTTTAGGCTCCTTTAATTAGAGTGTTTTAAATTAGTGTTATTTTAATTTTACTTATCTCCTGAGACATTATAGAGGATGAATAGCAAATGAAATAATGTACATGAAAACACATTGTAACCCATAAACCGTCATACAGATGTGTGTTACATATAGTTTTATATTTGAGGATATAGCTTTATGCATTAGTACTGCTTCCTCCTCAGGGATGTCTCCAAAAGAATTCAGAGTAAAACGGACTTGTGGATTGATGCTTTAAATATATTTTATATTTTCTTTAAAAATAAAATTGACTCACAGTAGGTGCTTAATAAATATTTGTTCAAAGAATGGATAAGATGCAATATTCAGAGACATAGATTCAGTGTAGTAGGTCTCAGTGTGGCTACTTACTGTGCAAAAGATGTCAATTTGTGAGTGTAAATTCATCTTAAGGAAATTCTCTGATTTAATTTAAGCATTTGTAGAGAGAATTACTATGATCCTCCTTGGGAATGAAAAGTATATAGCTCAGGGAAGGAAAATCACATTTTTCAGGAGAACTATCTGGGGGCAGATTACCCAAAGTGTTAATTATTGTAATTATTATTTTTAAGTTGGTTTTAAAAATCCTATATGATGTAATATCATGTTCTCTTTTTGTTTCTCCAGCTAAGCTGATGATCCTTTAAATAAAAAACTACAACCACCTCTCTTAATCTAGAGACTACTCAGTGGTTGATTTTTCAGAATTGGAGCCAGGCTGTCTGGGTTCAATTACAGGCATAGTATCTTAGACTTTGAGTTTGTTTCTTAACTACTCTGTCCCTAAATTTTTTTCTTTCTTTCTTTTTTTTTTTTTTTTTTGGTAAAACAGGAATTATAAGTAGTATATGCCTCATAAAATTGCTGGAAGAATTAAATGAATTAATTTATGTAAAGTACTTAGAAGAGCACTTATGTTAGCTCGTATGTGTCTACTTACTTTGACCTCCCATTGGATTATAAAAGCTGGAGAACAAGGGCTCTATCTTATTTTGCTGATGTTTTCTTCAGTGCTGGGACTAGGGTGAGTTGAGTGAAACACCTGACTGGCTGCAAAATTCAGTGAAAGAGTAGAGGAAGCAAAACACATAAACAACCAAGATAAATAATATTTTAGTGCAGTGCTTTTAAAAATAGAAATTAGTGCAAACATTCCATTGTGAACATAATATTTTAAATAAGACTGGATTTGTATTAATCATTATGTAAGACCATTTCATTTGGTCAAGATAAATTGTTAAACATAGCAATTTCCCCAAATAAAAATGAGATCAGCAAGAAGCTGATTTTGAATATATTGGTGAGTTTTCTCATCAACAAAACAGGAAATTAAAATTAAAATAAGTTCATTTTGGGTATAAATAAAATATTTAATCTTAAAATAATGTATTGAGTTTTAGTACACCTACTTTTAGACTTCAATATTCTTCAATGATTTTAATGTTCTTAAATAAATTACAAACATATTAATATGCCACATGAATGGCCAACAAATATATGAAAAATACTCAATTTCTTTCATCATGAGGGAAAAGCAAGAAAACCACAATGAGATATTACTTCAAACCTGTTAGAACAGCTGCTATTAAAAAGACAAATCATAAAAAGTGTTGGTGAGGAAGGGGAGAAAGAAACACTTGTACATTGCTGGGGAGAATGTAAATTAGCATGGAAATTTTGGAAAATGGGAATTTCCTTAAAAAAATGCTAAAAATAAAATTACCATATAATCCACAATCCCATTTATGGGTGTATATTCAAAAGAATTGAAATCAATATTCAAAAGAATTGAAATCAGTATGTCAAAGAGATATCTGCACTCCCATGTTAATTTCAACATTTGTCACACTAGCCAAGTTATGGAAGCAATCTAAGTATCTATCAACAAATTAATGGATTTTTTAAAATATAGTATACATATACAATGGTACACTACACAGTCTTTAAAAATAAGGAAGTTCTAATCTTGTGACAGCATGGATGGAACTGGGGGACATTATGCTAAGGGAAATAAGCCAGGCACAGGAACACAAATATTATATGCTCTCACTTATATGTGGAATCTGAAAAAAGTCAGTCTCCTAAAAACAGAGAATAGATAGGTGGTTACCAAAGGCTAGGGCAAAGTGGAAAGGATGGGGAAAAGGAAGATGTTATTAATTGAAGGGTACAAAGTTTTATTTATTGGAGAAATAAATGTTATTTCTTGGAGAAAAGATTTTAATAATCTATTGCACTGCATGTTGACCACAGTTAATAAAAATGTATTTTATGTTTCAAAATTACTAAAAAAGATTTTTAACATTCTCACAACCAAAAATGATAAATTATTGAGGTGATGGATATGTTGATTTAATTAAATCTTTCGATAATGTATACGTAGATCAAATCATCACATTGTATCCCATAAATATATATGATTTGTAAACTAAAAATAAAATAATAAAATTAAATCTTTATATTAAAACATATATAGGCCGGGCGCAGTGGCTAGTGCCTGTAATACCAGGACTTTGGGAGGCCAAGCCGGGCGGATCACGAGGTCAGCAGTTGGAGACCAGCCTGCCCAACATAGCGAAACCCCGTCTCTACTAAAAATACAAAAAAATTAGCCGGTCGTGGTGGTGGGCGCCTGTAATCCCAGCTACTCGGGAGACTGAAGCAGGAGAATCACTTGAACCCAGGAGGCAGAGGTGGCAGTGAGCCTAGATTGTGCCACTGCACTCCAGCCTGAGCGACAAGGGCGAAACTCCGTCTCAAAAAAAAAAAAAAAAATGTATATGGGGCATATGTTTTTTCTTGATCCTCATACTCCAACATTGTTTGGCATTACTCTGATATTCCTGGATCCTTGCACAGGTTCTAGTGCATACAGGGTGTTCAATTCGTATTTGTGAAAGGACTTGTGAGCTCTATGAGGACAGGGCAATAATATATCTGTCTTTTGAACCTCCTCTCTTTAGTACCTAGTACAGTAGACAATATACTAGTACAGTAGAAAATATATTCCTAGTACACAGAGGAGGATAAACAAATGTTAGTTGAATGTTGGTTGAATGAAAAAATTACCTTAACTCCAGCTTAATTCAAACCTTAATTCATATCATGCTATTGGATTTTGTAGTATACTGAGATGTTCACTGTGGATTACAGAAGTCTGCTTTATTAAGTCCTAACTATTGACTTGGGCTTTATAATCCTTCTCTTCCACTCGAGATACCGTAGAGACTGAGGACAAGAGTTAGCAAGTAGGGAATGCCCCACATAAATCTCTGTGTCTTTTGCTTGCAAAATTACTAAACGAATAGCTTCCAGAAGTTTCTCACCATGATTATTATGAGCTATTTTTTAGGTTGAGGTTACACTGCAGTCATTACTGCACTCTCCCTGGGCAACAGAGCCTGGGTGACAGAGCAGACTCTGTCTCAAAAAAAAAAAAGATATATTTTGTACATTATGATATGGCACATACACATATATGTATATTTACATATGATTAAAACAAAAGTGTCATCAAATACTAGTGTTATGTAACATGCATTCTATACTTAAATTTTTTAACAAAGTATTAAAAATGTATTTGTGATGACTTCAAAGTAGCTTAATGACCTACTGAAGGCTATGTCCTAGAGTCTGCAAAACGTTTCACTAGACTTTCAGTTTTTTAGAGCAAACCATTTTATCTCTGTTTATGCTCCTAATATGGCCATTGGTTCAGGGAAGGTGTTTAATGAGTCATTTAGGCTGTAGGCTTTTATGCAAAGGATAGGCCACTAGTTTGAGTCCTAGCTTTGACGCTAAGCAGCTGTATACATTTGGGCAAATGACTTAACTGCCATGAGTCTCTTTCTCTCCGTTTCCAATAATAATGATGACAACAACAATAATCATAATGAAAATTGGTTGAAGGGTTACAGTGCACCTGCATCATTGGGATGATTGAAACTTGACACAGGTGCTATGGGGACCAAATGGGATCAACGTATAAAGCACCTGCCGTGAATGAGAAACTTAGTCATTGCTGAGGCAATTTACCCCTTCATATTTCTTCTAAGCCATGACTTTCTACTGGGAATCAGAAGCGTGTTGCTTGCTCCTTTGGGTACTTGGCACGCGTTGAACTGGGACGAGCCCAGTGCTTTGAAGAGCACTGTGAGAGTGCACCACAACCTGAATTCTCAAATACCCATCTTCTTGCCTTCCTCCTGGCCCATTTGCAACTCTTTGGTCTGCTTTTGTGGTAGTTGAGTCCAGCTGGCCTCCATCCACATTCCAGCGTTTCTGAGAACACTGGCAGCATTGTTGATGTCTGAGACCTACAGGACAAAGAGCTCATATCCTCAGGCTACCTGTGGCATTTCTGTCCCAGGACATTGTACTGTTCTCCTCATTGGTCTCACCAACACAGGGGACCAGAGAGGAGAGAGGACTGGGCAAAATGCACTATGAATGTAAACCACAGGGGACAGATGAATTGTTTGAATGTCTATTCTGATTGGGTTGTCTATAAAGGAAGAAGCGTTTATACTTGTTTTAAACCAGGTTCTCGACTTTCCCAGCTGCACTGGCTCACCTTGTTCACACTGACTCAATAATGTCACAGTCTTAGCATCTGAGAAGTCCATCCATTGCTCAGGAAAAAACTTGCAATAATATCAGTTCTAATACCAATGCCTTCTAAATGTGTCTATCATCCTACAACTGTACATAATTACCATTCATCGAAAATATACCATATTTTATCTGCTTGACATAGACCATTTCAAATCTTTGTAAGAACAAAGTGTAAAGTGAATTAACATGCCTAGTTTGCAAATTAAAAAAAAATATATTTATTAAGAAAGGTTGAATGTCTTTCAAATCATCCAGCTCATATTTATGGAATTTGAATCAGAGCCTAAGTCTGTCTGATTCTGGAACCAAGTTCTATTTTCTTCCTAAAACACCTGTCCACAAACAGGTGATGTTTGGTTATTCATGTTCTCATTACTAATCATAGTTCACATTAAATTTACTGAATGTCTTCTGTATGTCTGGCTCTGTTGTGAACACTTCACATGTACTGCTGGTATCACTTATTGCCTACAACTCTTTGAGAAAGGCATCTTATTATCCCATTTTTTCAGATGAGCACACTGAGGTACAGCTACACTTGGCAAGATTGGGTGCTGCTGTAAGTACAGGATCTGGATTTGAATCCAGGCAGTCTATGTCATTGACCTCTAACCTGTGTTGTTTCATGTTCCTTTTTTTCTTTTCTTTCTTTTTTTTTTTTTTAATCTCATACTACCTGTGAAAGAGAGCAAACATTATCAGTGTTTTACAAGTGAGGGCACTGAAGGAATTTACTTGCGCCATATTACAGAGTTTCTAAGTGGAAGACGGATTGAATCTGGGTCTCTTGGCTCCTGGTTCAGTGCTTGCCTCATTAGATCAGAATATGTCATTGGAGATGTTCCTTACCTGCCCCTGTGCTTGGCACCTGGGTATGCTGAGAAGGTGCATAACATTGATGAGCTTTAGGACTTGGATGGGTCATGTAGCTTGGGTTCAAATGGAATCTTCCTCTCCTGCTGGTGTGCTTTGCTGGTTCCTTTCACTCGGCTGTTACAGCCTGACTCCCTGCACTGCCCTGGCCTTCAGCATGTGCTTGGTTCTTCCTTCTGCCTCCTTGCTGCCCATCAAGGCTCCTTGGGGATTTCCTATATTCAAGGTATCTTTTCAGTATAGCAATAACTTGTCATCTGACTTTCTTTTGGCTAATGAGAGATCTTGTCTCTAATTAAATTGCTGGCCATAGCCTAGCAGGAAAAACCTTGGGAATATCTCAAACAGCACTTTTGAAAATTTCCACTCTCTACTTTCTGCATACAATGCACGAAAGACACAAGAGAATGCCTGCCTATATCCTCTTGTATGTATCCGATGGCCCTTCCAAATAGAATAACATATGGCTATATTCATAATAAACACCAACAGAGGCAAAAAAAAAAAAAAAAAAAAAAAAAAGAGGGGGAGGTAAGTAACCATCCCACTTGTGTGATGGGAATTTTCATGTATACTATCTCATTTATTCAGACAACTCCTTGAGATAGGAACAATTATGCTTACCCCTATATTTAAAGGGGAGAAAACTAAAGCTCAGAAATAGAAAGTAAATTCAGCTGGTAGAACAGGGACCCATATCTAAAACTGTATCACTTTAAAAACCAATGCTTTCATCATAAAGTTGCTGTTTCTCATAGTTCAATATGTTATGGGTATTTATCATACATGCGCGTGTCACAAAAACACCTTCTTTCTTAAGTTTTAATTGAAATGAGTTTTCTACCCTTCGAGTTTGCATAAAGCTCATAGTTATTTTTGCTAATTGTATTATCCATACTTGTTTACAGAATGACTGTATTTCTTATTTTGACAACAGTCTCAGTTTCTGATAATTTCATTCTTTTCAAACACATATACCTAAAACTAATGAATTTATATTGCACCATAGAACATTAATTTAAAGAAATTCATAAATTAACAAAATCCCCTCTTGAATTGTTCAGCTTGGTATTGGATTTGGAAACAAGTTGCACATAGCTATATACATGAGCATGCATATATTAAATGCTGTGATTCTATCACATGTCTGCATATAACTAAGCAATAATTGCAAACTCAGTCTGTTTTAATTGACATCAAATGGTATTCAGCACACTAATCATTAAGAAGTGACAAGATGTGAAATGTGCTTGGTGTTTCCAAAGTAAGTAAAGGGCTGTTTTGAACTTAATATATGGTGCACGAAATATCTTTTCTTCTGATTTGTTTATAATCAATGGAGAAAATCTAATATGTAAAGCTTTGGCTCTGTGCACACTTTTCCTTCCCCATATTCTGTATTCCATCTCAGTTCTGCTCACACTATCCAGAACCTCCCTCCACAAATATTTTCTCAGGTTGGCCTCAGATAACCTCATTGCTGACTCAGATTTTTGGATACATACATTATATATTAAGAATGAACCTCTTGTTCCAAGACCTTTAAGCCTTATATTTAAAAGAATGAGTAAATAATAGCCATTTAGAATAAGTCTTTTAAATTACAAAAGGAATCTCACTGGTTTTCTAGTTCTGATCATCTAAACTGAAAGTGACATCCACTATATTATCTAGAATCCTGTGAAAATTCTAATTTCAAGAGTGAGTACCTATAAGTATCTATTATATGCCAGGTACTACGTGCTAAGCTGTGCAGTTCCATTTTACCTGCGGAGGCAACAAAGATCATACGCTTTCTACATGTATTGCATCATACTAGGTGCTATGGAGTATTAGAAAACTATAGAAAAAAATATTTCATCTGAAAATTTTTTCAGTTAGTTACTTGAGGGAGAAAAGGTTTAACATAGATCAAAAAGTGAGCGTCGGCCGGGCGCGGTGGCTCAAGCCTGTAATCCCAGTACTTTGGGAGGCCGAGACGGGCGGATCACGAGGTCAGGAGATCGAGACCATCCTGGCCTACACAGTGAAACAAACCCCGTCTCTACTAAAAAAATACAAAAAACTAGCCGGGCGAGGTGGCGGGCACCTGTAGTCCCAGCTACTCGGAAGGCTGAGACAGGAGAATGGCGTAAACCCGGGAGGCGGGGCTTGCAGTGAGCTGAGATCCGGCCACTGCACTCCAGCCTGGGCCACAGAGCGAGACTCCGTCTAAAAAAAAAAAAAAAAGTGATCGTCAACTACTGGGAAATTCTTCCAGAAGGGAAATTTAAATTGGCTCTTCATGGACAGAAGGTTGGAGAGGAAACTCAAAGGTAGGTTGAATGTGGCTGGTGTGAAAGAGAATGACCAAGTGAAACATAAGGCCACTGAGAACTATTGAGAGATGGTTTTTACATAGATTTTGTGACAGCAGGATCTTCTCAAACCAGAGTGAGTAAGTGGAAATAGTACAGGCTTTAGAAACAAACCAGTTTAAACCCTTGCTCTGCTACTCAATATCTAATAACAGCATCAGGTAAATTATTTAACCTCTTAAAACCTGAAGTGCCTAATCTGTAAACTGGAGATAATAAGATTGTCTACACCACCTCACCTTATTATTATAAGCGATTAAATAACACAATCTGGTACAAATTGGGATGTCAATTTGTCTGCTCATAATTGTCAGATTATTTTGGCAAACAATGGCTGTGACAATGACAGGCAGGTGGGGTTGTGAATTTGCTCCCCAAGAATCTCACTTGTGGAAGGGATTTTTGATGAGAGCAAGTCTCAGAAAGAATTCTGCCGCTTGTACAAACACTTATTATCAAATAGTTCCCAAATAGTCATGCAGCCTATTCCCAGAAACCTGGTGATTTCTCCCTCTCTATCCTTTTAGTCGTTTCAATAAGCACCTTGCATGCAGTCCTTATTCTGAGGTGCATACAGGTTCAGGAAATTATCCAGTAAGATAAGATGGGCCGGGCACGGTGGCTCACGCCTGTAATCCCAGCACTTTGGGAGGCTGAGGCAGGCAGATCACAAGGTCAGGAGTTTGAGGCCAACCTGGCCAATATGGTGAAACCCTGTCTCTACTAAAAATACAAAAAAAATTAGCTGGGCGTGGTGGCGGGAGTCTGTAGTCCCAGCTACTCGGGAGGCTGAGGCAAGAGAATGGCATGAACCCGGGAGGTGGAGCTTGCAGTGAGCTGAGATCGCGCCACTGCACTCCAGCCTGGGTGACAGAGCGAGACTCCATCTCAAAAAAAAAAAAAAAAAAAAAAAAAAGAAAAGATAAGATGACAGAGTCCTCCATTAACGGGAGGAGAAAGATGATCAAATAGAATTCTAGACCTAGTTATGCCAAAGATGTTAGGCTACTGGGCTTGTCAATGTCAGCTGCTTTATTCATGAAAGAGTAAACTTGTCTTATAATGTTTCTTGTCAACTACACATCTTGAATATCGTTTATTTCACCAAGGCATAATTTCTGGCATCCTTATACGAATCAGCAAACCCTCTGATGTAGATATGGATAGTGCTACTAAGCACTTGCACAGTTACATCTAGAGTGTGGACTCCTAGATATACCCCTACAAATATGAACTAATCACACTGTGCTGTGACTTCCTGATCTCTGTTTCTGCCCTATAATATGAGCTCCAGGAAGACTTTTAAAATGTGTTTAATAAAACACTGCATTCAAAATACAAAAAGCAATGTCAGCCACATAATTGGTGCTCAATAAATATTAGACAAGTGAATGAACAAATTAGCAAATGAAGAAATGTATCACCCTTAGGGTTTAAATTAAGGCTAATATAATGCATTTATATGCATGTATTACTAATACATATTAGAGTAAGTTACAAATAATATAGCATGTAAAGCATCTGACACATTGTATACATTGCTTTTCCCTTCTAATACAAACTCATTAAGTATATCATTCTTCTCTGCAACTTCTAAAACAGAGGCTTGAACAAATTAGATATCAGTTATATTAAATTAGGATAAATGCACAGTTTTATGCATTCATTTTCCTCATAAGTAAATTGGAGATAATATTTCCCATTCTGTCTACCTTATTGGACTTTTGTGATATTCAAAACACAATGAATGTGACAAAAGTGCTATAACGTAAGACAATATTTGCAAAATATAGACCGTGAAATATGTACATCAGAACTATCTGAATTACTTTGAAAATACTGAGTCCTGGGACTCTCCTCAAGATTTTCTAATTCGTAGCATGGCAAATATATCTGAAAATTTGCCTTTTAATAAAATCCCCAGATAATTCTTTTTCACTTTTTAAATTTTTTAAAGATTTTATTTTTATGTTCCTTTTTTTGATCCCTGGGTGCTTCATAAACATACTTTTTTAATTTTTATTTCTTTTTTGAGAAAGAGTCTCACTCTGTCACCTAGGCTAGTGTGCAATGGCACAATCACAGCTCACTGAAACCTCTGCTTCCAGGGTTATAGCGATTCTCCTACCTCAGTCTCCCGAGTAACTAAGATTATAGGCACCCACCACCACGCCTGGCTAATTTTTTTGTATTGTTAGTAGAGACGGGGTTTTGCCATGTTCTCGAGGCTGGTGTTGAACTCCTGACCTCAGGTGATCCACCTGCCTCGGCGTCCCAAAGTGCTTGGATTACAGGCATGAGCCACTGCACCCAGACTCATACTTAATTTTTAAAATTGCCCTAAGAGATAAAAAGGGAGATGGTAGTGGTGTTTGCAATGAGGATGATGACGAGGTGAACCACAACAATGACTAGATGAGGAGTTCCATGAGGCAAAAGAAGGACAATGACTTTTTGCTTACTGTTGTAACCTTGGCACCTGTCCTATAATCAGTGCTCAATAAATGGCTTTTGAATGAATGATTTGATGGTGATGATGCTGTCTTTTAAACTCTCTTTGTGACACCCAACACAGTGAGGGTGACTTGTTCCTTGAGACAACAGATGCAGGTCAAGCATGTGAATTTCTGTCTATGTCTTGCCAAAAGGAAGAGGATTTCCTTCTTGTGTTTTCTTCCTCTTCCATTTGAACAATGTCCACAAACTTAGAGAAGGTATATAAACACATAGATTGTGTCAACCCAGCTCTGGGTTGATAATGGCCACATTTCCTGCCTTATGAAACTGTCAGAATCTCTGTTGTCAAAGTTCTCTTTGTTCCCCAAGTACAGTTCATTAACCTTCCCCAGAGAAGAGAAGGATGCCCAGGGGCCTCGCCCTATATTGTTGGCCTTTGGCTGTCTCCTTCCAATCATTTCCCACAGTGGTTTGGAAAAGGCAAGGAGGAGTTCCTTGGAAATTGTGCATAAAGTTGATGACCTGAAGAGGTAGCTAATTGCCTAAAGACAGGCTTGATTATTTTTACCAGCACAAAAAGAGATCAAGTGATCCAGGAAGCTCTTATCCTGGTTTATAACATAGGCAGGAAACAGCTACAAGCTTGTTGATTATTACAAAAAATGATGCCCCACCCCATCTCAACACGGACACATATGCATATATGTTACTGTGTGTCAACTTCCAGTGTGGAGCAGCTGGGAGGATCCTTGGGCTTGGCTTTAGGTCAGTGTTCCAACTCATTACCCAAATGAAAGACTTGTGAAGCCACCTGCTCTCTTGTGTTAAGTCTTCCCCAGCAGACAGCATTGGAGTAGAGGGCAGAAGGGTGATTGGGAACAAAAGGGATACATTCTGGGCCCTGAAGGGGCAATAGACCTCATGATTGCTATTACCAGGTGCCACCCCCACTGTTTTCCTGTTAGATCAACTTCTTTCCATATCTCTATCTAGGCAAACTGGTAAGTCAATATGGTTCAAATGAGAGAAGAAAGCATACAAAACACCACCCAAATTGAAGTCTTCACCATTTGATTGCCTGTAATTTTCCAGGCATTCCTGCAACGAGTTGTTAGCAGGACCCTGGCTTTGTCTTTTAGGGAGTTTGGTAATCTTGGCTCAATCTCACCATTGATGGAAGCCCAAAGTTCTTCCTTGCTTATTATTTATTTCTAGGGGCTATACCCTCTCATGATTACCTTCTGCCTGAATCTTCTCTCTGTTTTATCCTAAATCAAAGTGGTTCTAAGAATAAGCTTCGATGAAAGTTTACATAAAAAACACAGTCATGTTGAGAACATATAAAGTTAGAACTAATTACTGAAGATTTGAAAGTCCCAGGGAAGTTCACATTATAGAATTTGCTGCACTTTCATTCATTTGTCTCATCTTTTCTGTTCTTAGCCAGTCTCTGCTGCCCTTTACGTCACCCCAGGACTGAGACTGGTGGCACCAAACTTCTTTCCCTAGAGTATACGGGAACAACCCAGCTTTCCACAGGCCCTGCCACCATGCAATGCTGTGGATGTTCAGAGCAGAAAAACTCTAGTGTGAGTACCTCCTTGGAAGGCTGCTTTGGTCATCACTCATAACATTATCTTCATTGTTTTGATTTCTTTGCTTTCTAACCCTTATAACAATACTGAAATAACCAGAGAGGAGGAGTTAGCTGTCCCAGGTCATGTTAGTGATAAGTGGTGGAACTGGGATTTAAATTTATGTTTCTCTGATTCTGAAGCCCATGTTCTTTCTATTCTGCCATATCACATGCAGGCACAAGGTTGGGGAGGAAGCCTGAGAGATGATGAGAAAAGCTTTAGTGAAGGTAAAATCTATGGTTCCCATTCGTGGCAGGACCCCAAACCACTGATAATATGTCCTGCAATGCAAACTGATCTCTGTAAGGAGGAGACATCTGCCTCAGTCTCTTATTGCTCTAGCCAATAACCATAAACTTAGTGGCTTAAATGACAAAAGTTTATTATCTCATAGTTCAGAAGGCCAGACTCCCAAAATGGATTTCACTGGGTTAAAATCAAGATGTTGGTTAAAAATTGGTATGTTTCTTAAAAAAGAATTACACTTAGTCATATATATATATTCATGTTGAGAATAATTGTATTTTTTAGTTTAATTATCAATTGCCATTATATTCCACAAACATTTATTGAACATTGACTACACATTGATTACTGGGTTTAGCACAAAGGTACAAAGATAACAGGATGTTACCTCTGTCCTCAAGAATCGCATAAACTAGCATCAAAATTTTTATTATAAGAATATGAACAAAGTGCTATGGCCAGGTGCAGTGGCTCACATCTGTAATCCCAGCACTTTCAGAGGCCGAAGCAGGCAGGTCACCTGAGGTTGGGAGTTTGAGACCAGCCTGACCAACATGGAGAAAACCCATCTCTACTAAAAATACAAAATAAGCTGGGCATGGTGGCACATGCTTATAATCCTAGCTACTCAGGAGGCTGAGGCAGGAGAATCGCTTGAATCCTGGAGGCAGAGGTTGTGGTGAGCTGAGATCTCACCATTGCACTCCAGCCAGGGCAACAAGAGCAAAGCTCCATCTCAAAACAACAACAACACACACACACAAAAACCTGCCAGGCGCAGTGGCTCACGCCTGTAATCCCAGCACTTTGGGAGGCCAAGGCGGGCAGATCACGAGGTCAGGAGATCGAGACCATTCTGGCTAACACAGTGAAAACCCGCCTCTACTAAAAATACAAAACATTAGCCGGGCGTGGTGGCAGGCACCTGTAGTCCCAGCTCCTCAGGAGGCTGAGGCAGGAGAATGGCGTGAACCCAGGAGGCAGAGCTAGACTCCGTCTCAAAAAAACAAACAAACAAAAAAACCTTTTAATAGAGCTATGTGTGAATGCCAGGTATACGAGTGTATAACAGTGTTGTGTGTTTGCAATGTTGGCACTGGCTGCCTTTCTCTATTATACTTTCATGTAGCAACTGTTCATTCATTGCCAGCCACTTGTACTGGCTCTGGAGATATAACAGTGAGCAAAATAAGCAAGGTCCTTGCCTTCATGTTTCTTACTTTCAAATCAGAGCATAGTAGCAAGCCAGAAAGCAAATAAACAAGATAATCATGGACCAGCACTATGAAGGACCTCTGGGAGGTGGACATTAGACTGAGTGATTAGGGGAAGTTTCTCTTTATTTCAATTAAGCAGAAGGCTAAAGGATGACAAAATTTAAGAAGTCTTCTAGGGACTTTGCTGAAGAGGGTATTTGGGGATGACAGTAATCTTCCTGCAGAGGGTCATAAGAATGAACATAGCCATCCTCTGGGACCACAAAATTCCCTGAGTTGTGCTTCCCTTTCTGGGACAGATAAAAAGCAAAATAATAATCACAAGCTCTTAGTATCTACTCTCCTGGCCTCTGATGAGCCAGGCAAATGATGCACAACTTTGGATCATTAACAGTGTATTCATTTTCTACTGCTGCCTAATAATAAATAACCACAAACTTAGTGGTTTAAAGCAACACCAATTTATTATTTCATAGTTCTGTAGGTCAGGAGTCCAGTCAGATCTACCCAGGTCTCTGCTCACTGTGCCACAAGGATGAAATCAAGGTATCACCTGGGATGTGGTCTCCTCTCAAGCTAAGAGTCCCTTGTAGCCCTCATAGCTGTTGGAAGAATTCAGTTCCTTAAGGCTGTAGGCAAAATGCTCCCATTTTGTGGCTGACTGCAAGCCAGGGACTGTTCTCATTTTCTGGAGACTACTTCAGTTCCTTGCCATGCAGCTTCCTCTAAGTGCAGCTTCTCACATTTCAAATCTATCTAACTCCAGGAAGAGCCCGGTGCCTTATAAAGTTCTCCTGATTATGTCAAGCCCACCTTGATAATCACTCTTTTGGTTAACACAAAGTCACTGATTAGTAACCTAACCATGAGGGTAATAACCCATCACATGAAAGATTCTACCTGTGTTCATGGGGAAGAGGTTAGAAAGGCTCTGAATAAGAGGGACTGGGATCTTGGAGACATCTTAGAATTCTGCCCGCCACAACCAGTGAATATCCAGGCTGACCTGGGAGACCAGCCTCACATTTATCTGGCTGGTGAGATCAGGTTTCTCTGTATTAGCTTTCCTCGAGGTGAAGCCATTCATGGCACAAACTGCCTAATTATGTCAGTTTCACTAGACTTATATGTTAATAAAGACTAATGCTGAGTGTTTACCATATGCCAGAAATCATCTTAAGAGTTTTAAACCAATCTAATCTTTACAACAGTCCTTTAAAATAGTATACATATTTTCAGTTTACAGTTGAGAAAACTAAGGAAGTCATCCGAAAAAAAGATGAGTAATTTGTCGGAAGTCACATATATGCAGGGACAGGTTGGAATTCAAACAGTTTCCTCTCAGCATGCTGACATGGGATAGCAGATCCCTCAGTTTCCCTCTCTGGGTCTAAGAAAAGCTGCATGACCTCAAATTTTACTAAAACCCACCCAAGCTGGCATTTCTAATAAACCATGACTCTGATAACTAGTTAATAATGCTTTCACTGACCTAAGACAGCCCAAACAAAATGAAAAGATTTGAGTAGCTAAATTGCTCACTCTTTTTATGGGGGAAAGATAACTTCCTCAGATTCTTATGAATGAATCATTATATTGTTGTATACCAATTCCCAGTCTCTTAAGTGTTTCTCAAATACTTCAGCGACTATGCCACAAACCATAAATGAAGTTTTTAAAACTCTCCTTTACTCAAAATTTTCAGATGAAAGAAAAAATACTATAAAAAGGGCTCATATGGGTCACCAAGAATAATACTAAATAACTATTTTTTAATTATTTATCTTTAACCAAGATTTCATGATTATTTCTCCTTTTAACCAGAATTTATGAGTTATTGTTTGGTAGAGGGTGTCCAGGTGGAGGTTGTGTCCAGGTTCCTAGCACCTTAAACAAAGAATTGGACAAAGTGCATAAACAAAGCAAGGAAAGAATGAAGTAACAAAAGCAGAGATTGATTGAAAAGGGAAATACAGTCCACAGGGTAGGAGTGGCCCGAGCAAGAGGCTCAAGGACCCAGTTAGAGTTTTCTGAGGTTTAAATACTCTCTAGAGGTGTCCCATTGGTGTCCCATTGGTTACTTTGTGTATACCCTATGTAAATGAAGTAGGGGCCCATAATCAGTCTGATTGGTTGTGGTAGGGAACCAATCAGAGCCTGAAGCAAAGTTACAAAGTTACACTATATGCAAACGTCTGATTGGTCGTGTAAAGCAACCAGAGGCTAAACAGAAGTTACAAAGTTATACTCCTATACAAAGGAAGACTTGCCCCGCAGCCAGCCTGATGGGTTGTGGGAAGTGACCAATCAGAGGTACTTTTAGTTTTTCATCTGCCACACAGAAAACTGGGGGTTGCAAAGGGAGTAGCCTCTGGCTCTTTTGTTACTTGGGCATGGAAAGTTGGGGTTTTCCTTTTGATTGAGTTCTAGGAAGGAAGCTTGAATCAGCCTGAGGTTCCCTGCCTTCAGACCCTATTCTCCTGCCTCATTATTACAAGTACTACTTCCATTCCATCAATCAGAAGGATAAACCCGTTTTTGTATTAAGCTGAGTTCCGAGCTTTTAATCAGACACATTTCTATGAAACACTTCTTAAACTCTGGAAAGCAGTCATGTAATGACTGATCTTTAGATAAGAGACACAATAAAATAATGCTCTTTGAAATTTTAGATTAAAATCTTTTCATCTAACTACTAAATTGTTTTTCTTTTTTATTCACTGGCAAAAAAGAATAAAGGCAATGTGGTTTGTGGATTTAGCACCTCTCTGAAGATAACTTTAAACTGAGAATAAATGACTCATTTATTGATTATGTATTCATACACATGTTCTACTTTCCCCTCTCTCTGTGCAGTTATGTAAATTTGGTTAGTCTTCTGACCTTTGTGGATCATGATGTTTTACAAGTTGACCACGGCAAAATGGTCTACTATGTGCCTTTTATATTGTGTCCCAAATTTTGACCTGTCTGTTGAATTTCTTTTGTTTTGCCTTAAGGATATACCCTGTAACAGCGATGTCTGTCAGAGAGAAAGTTGAAGTTACAGGGTAATGCATCATAGTGTAAAGCTGTGTACTGTGTACAGTTTCTTTTTTTTTCTTTTTTTTGAGGTTGGAGTCTCACTCTGCGCCCAGGCTGGAGTGCAGTGGCACCATCTCTGCTCTGCAAGCTCCGCCTCCCGGGTTCACGCCATTCTCCTGCCTCAGCCTCCCCGAGTAGCTGGGACTACAGGCACCCGCCACCACGCCCGGCTAATTTTTTTTTTTTTGTATTTTTAGTAGAGATGGGGTTTCACCATATTAGCCAGGATGGTCTCAATCTCCTGACCTCGTGATCCACCCGCCTGGGCCTCCCAAAATGCTGGGATTACAGGCGTGAGCCATCGCGCCCAGCCAAAGCTGTGTACAGTTGAAATAACAAGTAAGATGAATGGCATAATATAAAACCAGCCCCTCCCTAGGAAAAGTGTATTTTTATTAGAACATACCAGAAATTTCTGTAGCAAGTTTACAAGCATGGTTAAAGTAGCAAACAGTACTTTAATGCAATTTTTAAGCATGATCAACTATCTATAGGGCAATAACTGTTAATACTTTTTATAGACATTGTAGAACATGCTTATACTACATAAGTGATTATATTGTAATTTCTGATGGCTTATTTCGTGTTATTTTGAATCCTGCATTATTGTGATTTCTCTAGATAAAATCTTTCTAATTTTTAAGCAGCAACCCTTCATCCTGTCCAATTTTTTGAAATCTGCTTTTTAAAAAACAAATAAACTTGTACCCATGTTTGTATTCCTTCACGTGTATTGTCAATATTTTAATATTCGCTTTGAATCATGGTTTGGCCATTTGTAAAATAAAAAGGATTAAACTAGATAGTAAAGTTCATCTGCACCACATTTTAGAAATCGAAAGTACATTGTGGGTGAGACTCTAAGTTTCCTGCCGTCACCTTAACTGGGAGAATCTGGTTTTATCTATTTCTTATTACGGGGTTTTGGATTCTTTAAAAATGCTTTCATTTGCAACTAACAGAAAATCCCACTCAAACTGGGTGAAGCATAAAAGATAATCTATTTATTTACTTAACTAAGAAGGCCAGAGGCAACTGGATTGGGAAACAGCTTGATCCAGCAGGTTAACTATATTTACATTAGAGGCTCATTTCTTTATATTTCTCAAGGATCAGCCTTCTCTGCTGGCTTTGACCTCAGGCTAGAACTGCTAATGGTAGCAGCCATGGCTCCTGGCAGTTCTAACCTTCACATCCTCATCATCTCAACCAGTGAAGCTATTCTAGTTCAGTAGTCCCAGGCAATTCTTTGGGATCAATCTGATTGAATCAGCAGAGATCACTTGGCTACCCTAAAGCAATCATGGTCCCAGAGAAATACAACCTGATGCATGGTTTAAACCAATTACTGACCCAAATTAGAGCTGGGTTGTGGTCAATCCTACATACTGTATGTGAAAAGGGTAGTTTCTCAAATAAAATTTAGGTTTTATTTGAGACAAAATACCAAGGAATACATGCCTATCTATGGTACGTTGAAAATACTGTCTGAAAAAAGATTTTCATTACTAAAGACAAGTTTGGAAGCTCTAGAGAAGACCATCCCTAAGTTTTTCCAACTCTACTTTTCTGATTCAGTGCTTGCATCTGAAAATAGGTCTCCAAGTTCCAAATATAGCTGTTAAAAGCCCACTTGATTGTTATGGTGATAGGAATGGCATCAGCTAATCTCCCAGCAGGCAATCAATAAATACATACAGGTACCTTCTCTGTACAAGGGTATAATGAAGAGAGTCTGGTTGGAGAGTCAGGTGAGCTACCTTTAAGAAGTATTACAAATTCAGTATCTTCTTTCAAGGCCCCATGTCTTTTCTTGATGTTGTTCCTTTAATCTGAAAAGCCTTCTTCTCCCTCATCCTCAAAGCCAAGCTCAGAAGTCATCCCCTGTGATAGACCACCATCCATCAACTAGAATTACAACTTCTTTTTAAAGTTCCTAATATAATCCCAAGATCAGCCCTTAACACTGATAGTGTCTTTGGTCTTCTGCTTTCCCACTGGGACAACTTTTTAACCCTCAATTTCTACATTTGTAAGATGGGGATAGTAATGCTTCTTTAGAGTGACTGTAAGAATACATGAGTAAAAGCACTGGAAATGCTTCATAAATACTTGGCATTCTAACTATCTCACACATGCAAATTCTATCCCTATAAGAAGGTTAAAATGAAATAAGTTGGTAACATGAGGAAGGGTGAGGTCTTGACTCAGCATTTGAACCAGACACATACATAACTGTTCCTGAAGAAACAAATTCCTGAATACTTCAGTATGCCACAGTTGAGCCATGTCACTGATCACTAACCACCTGGGATTAACACTGCCTTGCAGATAGATTTCAGCATTCCCCGGGCCTGTTCAGTGCCTGCCATGCATCTGCATTGCTCATGTGGAATATTTTCTTTGAAATATGGGTTCCCACTGAGAGGAAAAACATCTTCCCTTTGTTGGATGTACAGAAGCAGGATTTGGATGGCTGTCCCCTAAGGATATACTAGGAGGATCCTTGCATTGGTGACAACGTTAGGGCAACGTTAGACGTTACTGTTATTCTAGGACTCTAAATGAGTAGGTTTTTCTTTTCCTTTTCTTATCTTTTAAAAAATATCTTTTATTTTTCCAGACTTTGGGGAGTTACTTAATCCTAGTTCTTCAGTTTTCCCACCTGTATAGGGAAAATAAATTCTGGTCTCCATTTTATTTCCCCATTAAGAGATGATAACACATGAGGTAATAATAGAAGATTTGTGTTATGAAATACTTGGAAGCAAAATTGAAAATAAATCTATGATTTTACCTTAGTATATGCATAATTCATATGCCTAAGCAGCACATATATTCCAAATGTATTTGAACCTTTCTCTATAAAACACCCAACCCTCATAGGGACCACATTAAATCATTTCAGGCTTCTTTGACTAGGATCACAACTTGACACAGTAAAAAATGCAAAATGAAAACAAATGTAAAATGAGAAAAAAGTAAACAATGAAAAATAAGAACAAAACATCTTTTTCTTTTCTTTCTTCCACTTTCTACAATCAAAGCAGAAGCTGCTGATTTGAAGAATATTTCTGTAGAATTTTGAATGCTGCCTCTGATAGTCTCCTGTGGTGGATCCCCTCCAGCTACAGAACATTCAGCAGTTTTGGTTCCCTGATGACACAAGTTCCCACTTGTTGACTGAGAGGCCTTCTTTGGACCTGTTTCAGGACAGATTGCTTCTTCCCATCTCCCAACATGGTACCCAAGCAGAAACAAAGGAAAATGACTATGCTTATAGGCAGTTTTACGAATGAGATTTAAAGTTGATGAACTCTCTCTTTTCCTGCTTGGTTCAGAATGCTAGGACGCTAAGCTTGCAAAGTCTTGCTTCTTAGGAATGAGCCCTATTTGGGTCCGTGCTGCTTAAACAAGGAAGAAAAGGTTAGCACCAAGATGTAAAGAGGGCAGGGTTTAAATCATTGCTCTGTTTTTTTGTTTTTTTTTTTTTTTCCCCCAGCTGTATGACCAAGCATGGCTGTATCTCAGTTTTCTCATTTGTGGGAAGAGGATAATCATATAGAACTGCTGGGTGTGTGTGTGAAACTCCAATAATATTATTATTTAAAAGTGTGTTTACAGTAGGCACTCAATAATCATTGGCTTCTGTCCTTGTTTGCTTCCCTATTCTAGGTTTATTCTGTTGATGGATAAGGAAATGATCAACCACAGTTAAGTGAATAGGAGCCTGACTCTAATATAATTTTACAAGTGCAGAGCCAAAACTAGATGAAATGGAGGAGGCATGGACATTGTTTTTGAACGGACCACATCATTCCTCTGTTCTATGCGCTCCTGGCGGTGTCTGTTCTGCTCTTTCTCTGGGGCACCTAGACCTTTTGTGTCCTTTTTCTTCCACTTAACATCTTTGTCTCCAGAAAATATGCAAGAAACTCATTCCAAACTGAGGTGTGAAAGACTGGTAAGGTTTCATATATATGTATATATACATGTGGATAAAAATGTAATTCAAATTAATGAACCATTTACTATGGAACACTGACCACAACCAGGTAAATGTTTGATTTCCCCATTCGCATATCTTATTTATTCAGCAAATATGCACAGAGCTCCTTCTCAGTGACAGGTTGAGGGGGGTGGAGTACATGAGTGAGACATGGCCACTGTCCTCAAGGATCTCCCAGTCTTATGGGGGTACAGCTGCATAAATACAAATAATAACAGCAAAAATAGAGCACTTAGTATGTGGCAGGCACTATTCTATGTGCTTTCCATATATTAATTCATTTACTGTTTGCCACAGACCTATGAGTTGGTTACTATGATCGCTTATGGTTTAGAGTAAAGAAACTCTAACCAGAAAGGTTAAATGTCCTACTTAAGGTTAGACAGCTAGTTAATGTGGTTTAGTTCCCGAGTTGTTGCTTATTACCTCTATGCCTTACTGTCTCACTATACACAAGACAGTGTCATAGTGACTTCTAGGAGTCTGTTGTTAGGAAGTAATCATTGATGCAGACAAAGACTACAGATAGTAAATTTGATAAAACAAACGGAAGAGGAAAAATTATAAAAATCAATCAGTAGTAGAATGCTTAAATTAATTATGATACATCTATATGAGGAAATATTCATAACCATTAAAAGAAATAAGGCTATCACTCCAAACTTCAGTGAGAAAAAGAAAGTATAAAATACGGTTTACATGGATTAGTTTAATTTTTTAAAGTATGCATAATATATAAATATCTCTGTGTTTTAAAAGTGTTTGTTGGCCGGGCACAGTGGCTCATGCCTATAATCCCAGCATTTTGGGAGGCCGAGTTGGGCAGATCATGAGGTCAGGAAATGAAGACTAACCTGGCCAACATGGTGAAACCCAGTCTCTACTAAAAATATAAAAATTAGCTGGGTGTGGTGGCGCATGCCTGTAATCCCAGCTACTCAGGAGGTTAAGGCGGGAGAATCACTTGAACCAGGGAGTCAGAAGCTACAGTGAGCCAAGATCGCACCACTGCACTCCAGCCTGGGCAACAGAGCGAGACTCCATCTTAAAAAAAAAAAAAAAAAAAAAAAAAAAAAAAAAAGTGGTTGTTGTATAGTAGGCACTTAATAATTATTGGCTTTTTTCCTTGTCAGATTAATATCAACACATATACAACACACTCTCTGCCCTGGAGGAATGTCTAGTTTAGGGAGAAGCTAGATATTTTTGTAATTGAGCTTCAGGCAACATTAGAGGGTTGTTTACCAGACAGTGGTGCCCAAGGGATTTGGACTTTGCTGGGAGCCCTGGGGATGGATCAAGGAAACATTCACAGAGTAAGACAGCCTTGCTGTTTCCATCTGGAACTTCTTCTTCAAAGGACAAACTGATTTTCTGTTTATGTTTGTCTCTCTAAGAAGGAACCAGGGAATGTCAAAGAACATCTGTCTTTTTCTAAACCTCCGATGACCTTGCAGCAAGTCTGTCTTTGACTCCTACTTCCATGATGCCAGCTGAGAGGTCCAATCTGTTTTAAACCTTTCTCAGTGTCCACTGAGATGTGTCATTTGAATCCAGGAGCTCCTCTAGTCTCTGGGATGGTAAGAGAGCTGAAGCTCAAATCCTGGCTGCTGACCTGAAATTTTCTGTAGCTGGGATGCTGTCTAGAGTTGCTGCTAGGTGTTTGAACCTCTCGTGTAAGATACCCTGGAACTAGTGCTTCCTAATGAGTGAGAAAGAATCAGCACTCCTGTTGACTGCATGCTGGCTGTGCACCAGACATTGTCCCTGAACTTTTCTCCTCTCTTTATAATAATTACGTGATGTTGGTTTTATTATCTACAGTTTGAAGGTGGGAAAGGTCTAACTCAGCAGGTGATGGTCATGCCAGCCGAGGTCTTATGGACATTTATCACTAGACTGCCTAACTTCATTCTTGGCACATAGACGGGACTCAGTAGTTGTATTTTTGATTCTCACAGATACTAAGTGGCAGATTTGAGACTGCAATCCAGGTGTACACGATCCCCAAAACTCTTCTTTTTCTGCTGTGGTAAGCTGCTCCTCAGCCTGGATTCTCACCTGCCACAGTGCTCTTTTTGTGGGTATTTTGCCTCCCTGGCAGGTCTTACTTTTTAAGTAAAGGTAGGTTCATCCACTCCAGCCACCTCTGTAACAATCAGTAATTCGTGGTGGTTTCTAGATCAAAGAGTTGGGGAGCGTGCCTGGGTGGAGTGTGGGAACCCTCTGGATGTTTGCTGGAACGCTGCTCCACACTGTGTACCTGGGAGGGTAATCTTTCATCCTTTCTGAGCCTTCCTTAGAAGCCTATCAAACAACTCCAGACCTTTTCCTTGTCCCCTTTATCGCCCTCGGGAGCAAAGTTGGGACTTGTGCAACTGCAGGGCTCTTTTCTGTGGGAACAATAATCTCATTTCAATATGTGTGGGTGGGTAGATTATACATTATGGGCTTGGAGCTCATTTGTAGGACTAGGGAGGGACTGGGTTAAATAGTTGTATGATTAACAAGCTGCTGTGTTTTTATGGTCTGGAAAGAAAAGATTTCTGCAAGGATTATCAGTTCAGATTGGGAATGATTCACCCAAAAGTATTCAATAGTTTGGGTGGTAGGTGTGGGGTGTGGCAAAGAATTTACCCCCGGACCTCTGGGAAAAGAATAGTATGTAATATACTTGGAAAAGTTTAATCTCTGTTTTTTAAAAAAGTCCTTTCTTTCCTTGAGGAAAAATCTCTAACATTATGGAGATTTAGTCATATAATAAATATTGTTTTGTGTTCTATCTGGGCATGGTATTAGCAATATATGTTAGATGGAGCAGGGATTTGGGAATCAGTTATCAATATAGGTGATTTTGAGCAGTCAGATCATTGCTTTGGATTCTACTTATGTTGCTCTAAGGGCAGGTTTTACTAGATAATCTTTCAGGTTTCTTACACGTGCATTCATTTACTGAGTGCTTATTGAACACATCTTACAACTGAACAAACTGATGCTGATGTTGGGCTCTAGGGTCTATAAACATGGCTCTTGTTCCCTGCCTGAATTCAGAACCAATTGAGAGAAAGACACTGAAGTGAGACAGATGGGGATCAGAGTATCACCACCACTATAGATAAACACTATTGTGGGTTTATGGCTAAAGGAAACAGCAGTACTGGCTTTCTTAACACCAAATCTCAGAATAAAACAAATTTATTCATCCAATTGCAAGCATTACTGGATCATTACAGGATTTCCCCACCCTTGTATTGATGGGGCAATTCTTCTCCAGCCAAGCTTGAAGCATGGAGGAGAAGAGCACAATCTATGCTCTCTACTCTCAGGTACACTTTCAAAGAATGAAAGAAAGGGAGAGGCTGTACCAACAACCTTAGATCCTTCTTCCAAAGACACCCAGTAACTAAGTCAGTCTTCCTCTCAATAGAAAGTAAGTGGAGAGAGGCCTTAGGGTTTAGAGTAAATTCCTTTTGATATGGCTTGGATTTTTGTCCCCACCCAAATCTCATGTCAATTTGTAATCCCTGATCCTGGAGGAGGGGCCTGGTAGGAGGTGATTGGATCATCAGGGTGGATTTTCCTCTTGCTGTTATCATGAGAGTAAGAGAGTTCTCATGAGATCTGGTTACTTAAAAATGTGTAGAGATCCACGCCAAGATGGCCAAATAGGCACAGCTCCAGCCTCCAGCTTCCAGCGTGAGCGACACAGAAGACGGGTGATTTCTGCATTTCCAACTGAGGTACCGGGTTCATCTAACTCGGGCATGTCGGACAGTGGGTGCAGGATAGTGGGTGCAACTCAAAGAGTGAGAGCTGAAGCAGGGCGAGGCATCGCCTCACGCAGGAAGTGCAAGGGGGAAGGGAATTCCCTTTCCTAGCCAAGGGAAACCATGACACACAACACCTGGAAAATCGGGTCACTCCCACCCTAATACTGTGCTTTACCAAGGGTCTTAGCAAACGGCACACCAGGAGACTATATCCTGAGCCTGGCTTGGAGGGTCCCACGCCCACAGAGCTTCCCTCATTGTTAGCACAGCAGTCTAAGATCTAACTGCAAGGCAGCAGCGAGGCTGGGGGAGGGGTGCCCATCATCGCTGAGGCTTAAGTAGGTAAACAAAGTGGCCGGGAGGCTCAACCTGGGTGCAGCCCACCACAGCTCAAGGAGGCCTGCCTACCTCCATAGACTCCACCTCTGGGGACAGGGCAGAGCCAAACAAAAGGCAGCAGAAACCTCTGCAGATGTCAGTGTCCCTGTCTGACAGTTTTGAAGAGAGTAGTGGTTTTCCCAGAATGGAGTTTGAGATCTGAGAACGGATAGACTGTCTGCTCAAGTGGGGGGTCCCTGACACCCAAATAGCCTAACTGGGAGACATCCCCCACTAGGGGCAGACCAACACCTCACACCTCACATGACCAGGTACACCTCTGAGATGAAGCTTCCAGAGGAACAATCAGACAGCAGCATTTGCTGCTCAGCAATATTCACTCTTTTGAAGCCTCCGCTACTGATACCCAGGCAAAGAGGGTCTGGAGTGGACCTCCAGCAAGCTCCAACAGACCTGCAGCTGAGGGTGCTGTTAGAAGGAAAAATAACAAACAGTAAGGACAGCCACACCAAAACCCCATCTGTACATCACCATCATCAAAGACCAAAGGTAGATAAAACCACAAAGATGGGGAAAAAGCGGTACAGAAAAGCTGGAAATTCTAAAAAACAGAGCGCCTCTCCCCCTCCAAAGGAATGCAGCTCCTCACCAGCAACAGGACAAAGCTGGACAGAGAATGACTTTGACGAATTGAGAGACTAAGACTTCAGACAATCAAACTTCTCCAAGCTAAAGGAGGAATTACGAACCCAGCACAAAGAAACTAAAAACCTTAAAAAAAGATTTGACGAATGGCTAACTAGAATAACCAATACAGAGAAGTCCTCAAACGACCTGATAGAGATGAAAACCATGACACGAGAACTACGTGACAAATGCACAAGCTTCAATAAACGACTCGATCAACTGGAAGAAAGGGTATCAGTAATTGATGATCAAATGAATGAAATGAAGCAAGAAGAGAAGTTTAAAGAAAAAAGAGTAAAAAGAAATGAACAAAGCCTCCAAGAAATATGGGACTACATGAAAAGACCAAATCTACGTCTGATTGGTGTATCTGAAAGTGATGGGGAGAAAGGAACCAAGTTGGAAAACACTCTGCAGGATATCATCTAGGAGAACTTCCCCAACCTAGTAAGGCAGGCCAACATTCAAATTCAAGAAACACAGAGAACTCCACAAAGATATTCCTCAAGAAGAGCAACTCCAAGACACATAACTGCCAGATTCACCAAAGTTGAAATGAAGGAAAAAATGTTAAGGGCGGCCAGAGAGAAAGGTCGGGTTACCCACAAAGGGAAGCCCATCAGACTAACAGCAGATCTCTTGGCAGAAACTCTACAAGCCAGAAGAGAGTGGTGGCCGATATTCAACATTCTCAAAGAAAAGAATTTTCAACTCAGAATTTCATATCCAGCCAAACTAAGTTTCATAAGTGAAAGAGAAATAAAATCCTTTACAGACAAGCAAATGCTTAGAGATTTTGTCACCACCAGGCCTGCCTACAAGAGATCCTGAAGGAAGCACTTAACATGGAAAGGAAAAACTGGTACCAACCACTGCAAAAACATGCCAAAATGTAAAAGCTGTTGATGCTAGAAAGAAACTGCACCAACTAACGAGCAAAATAACCAGCTAACATCATAGTGACAGGATCAAGTTCATGCATAACAATATTAACCTTAAATGTAAATGGGCTAAATTGTCCAAATAAAATACACAGATTGGCAAATTGGATAAAGAGTCAAGACCCATCAGTTTGCTATATTCAGGAGACTCATCTCACGTGCAGAGACACACATAGGCTCAAAATAAAGGGATGGAGGAAGATGTACCAAGCAAATAGAAAAGAAAACAAAACAAAAAGGCAGGGGTTGCAATCCTAGTCTCTGATAAAACAGACTTTAAACCAACAAAGATCAAAAGAGACAAAGAAGGCCATTACATAATGGTAAAGGGATCAATTCAACAAGAAGAGCTAACTATCCTAAATATATATGCACCCAATACAGGAGCACCCAGATTCATAAAGCAAGTCCTTAGAGACTTACAAAGAGACTTAGACTCCCACACAATAATAATGGGAGACTTTAACACCCCACTGTCAACATTAGACAGATCAATGACACAGAAAGTTAACAAGGATATCCAGGAATTGAACTCAACTCTGCACCAAGCAGACCTAATAGACATCTACAGAACTCTCTATCCCAAATCAACATAATATACATTCTTCTCAGCACCACATCACACTTATTCCAAAATTGACCACATAATTGGAAGTAAAGCACTTCTCAGCAAATGTAAAAGAACAGAAATTATAGCAAACTGTCTCTCAGACCACAGTGCAGTCAAACTAGAACTCAGGATTAAGAAACGCCATCAACCGCTCAACTACATGGAAACTGAACAACCTGCTCCTGAATGACTACCGGGCACATAATGAAATGAAGGCAGAAATAAAGATGTTCTTTGAAACCAATGAGAACAAAGATACAACATACCAGAATCTCTGGGACACATTTAAAGCAGTGTGCAGAGGGAAATTTATAGCACTAAATGCCCACAAGAGAAAGCAGGAAAGATCTAAAATTGACACCCTAACATCACAATTAAAAGAACTAGAGAAGCAAGAGCAAACACATTCAAAAGCTAGCAGAAGGCAAGAAATAACGAAGATCAGAGCAGAACTGAAGGAGATAGAGACACAAAAAACCCTTCAAAAAATCAATGAATCCAGGAGCTGGTTTTTTGAAAAGATCAACAAAATTGATAGACCACTAGCAAGACTAATAAAGAAGAAAAGAGAGAAGAATCAAATAGATGCAATAAAAAATGATAAAGGAGATATCACCACCAACCCCACAGAAATAAAAACTACCATCAGAGAATACTACAAACACCTCTGCACAAATAAACTAGAAACCTAGAAGAAATGGATAAATTCCTGGACACATACACTCTCCCAAGACTAAACCAGGAAGAAGTTGAATCCCTGAATAGACCAATAACAGGTTCTGAAATTGAGTCAATAATTAATAGCCTACCAACCAAAAAAAGTCCAGGACCAGACAGATTCACAGCCAAATTCTACCAGAGGTACAAGGAGGAGTTGGTACCATTCCTTCTGAAATTATTCCAATCAATAGAAAAAGAGGGAATCCTCCCTAATTCATTTTATGAGGCCAACATCATCCTGATACCAAAGCCTGGCAGAGACACAACAAAAAAAGAGAATTTTAGACCAATATCCCTAATGAACATCGATGCAAAAATCCTCAATAAAGTACTGGCAAACCGAATCTAGCAGCACATCAAAAAGCTTACCCACCATGATCAAGTGGGCTTCATCCGTGGGATGCAAGGCTGGTTCAACACACACAAATCAATAAAAGTAATCCAGCATATAAACAGAACCAAAGACAAAAACCACATGATTATCTCAATAGATGCAGAAAAGGCCTTTGACAAAATTCAACAGCCCTTCATGCTAAAAACTCTCAATAAATTCGGTATTGATGGAACATACCTCAAAATAATAAGAGCTATTTATGACAAACCCACAGCCAATATCATACTGAATGGGCAAACACTGGAAGCATTCCCCTTGAAAACTGGCACAAGACAGGGATGCCCTCTCTCACCACTCCTATTCAACATAGTGTTGGAAGTTCTGGCCAGGGCAATCAAGCAAGAGAAAGAAAGGGTATTGAATAAGGAAAAGAGGAAGTCAAATTTTCCCTGTTTGCAGATGACATGATTGTATATTTAGAAAACCCCATCGTCTCAGCCCAAAATCTCCATAAGCTGATAAGCAACTTCAGCAAAGTTTCAAGATACAAAATCAATGTGCAAAAGTCATTAGCATTCTTATACACCAATAACAGACAGACAGCCAAATCATGAGTGAACTCCCATTCACAATTGCTTCAAAGAGAATAAAATACTTGGGAATCCAACTTACAAGGGATGTGAAGGACCTCTTCAAGAAGAACTACAAACCACTGCTCAATAAAATAAAAGAGGACACAAGCAAATGGAAGAACATTCCATGCTCATGGATAGGAAGAATCAATATCGTGAAAGTGGCCATACTGCCCAAGGTAATTTATAGATTCAATGTCATCCCTATAAGCTACCAATGACTTTTTTCACAGAATTGGAAATAACTACTTTAAAGTTCATATGGAACGAGAAAAGAGCTGCATTGCCCAGACAGTCCTAAGCCAAAAGAACAAAGCTGGAGGCATCACGCTACCTGACTTCAAACTATACTACAAGGCTACGGTAACCAAAACAGCATGGTACTGGTACCAAAACAGAGATATAGACCAATGGAACAGAACACAGCCCTCAGAAATAATACCACACATCTACAACCATCTGATCTTTGACAAACCTGAGAGAAACAAGAAATGGGGAACCTATTTAATAAATGGTGCTAGGAAAACTGGCTAGCCATAAGTAGAAAGCTGAAACTGGATCCCTTCCTTACACCTTATACAAGAATTAATTCAAGATGGATTAGAGACTTAAATGTTAGACCTAAAACCACAAAAACCCTAGAAGAAAACCCAGGCAATACCATTCAGGACATAGGCATGGGCAAGGATTTCATGTCTTAAAACACCAAAAGCAATGGCAACAAAAGCCAAAATTGACAAATGGGATCTAATTAAACCAAAGAGCTTCTGCACAGAAAAAGAAACTACCATGAGAGTGAACAGGCAACCTACAGAATGGGAGAAAATTTTTGCAATCTACTCATGTGACAAAGGGCTAATATCCAGAACCTACAAAGTACTCTATCAAATTTACAAGAAAAAAACAAACAACTCCCTCAAAACTGGGCAAAGGATATGAACAGACGCTTCTCAAAAGAAGACATTCATACAGCCAACAGACACATGAAAAAATGCTCATCATCACTGGTCATCAGAGAAATGTAAATCAAAACATAATGAGATACCACCTCACACCAGATAGAATGGCGATCATTAAAAAGTCAGGAAACAACAGGTGCTGGAGAGGATGTGGAGAAATAGGAACACTTTTACATGGTTGGTGGGACTGTAAACTAGTTCAACCATTGTGGAAGACAGTGTGGCGATTCCTCAAGGATCTAGAATTAGAAATACCATTTGACCCAGCCATCCCATTACTGGGTATATAGCCAAAGGATTATAAATCATGCTGCTATAAAGACACATGCACACGTATGTTTATTATGGCAGTATTCACAATAGCAAAGACTGGGAACCAACCCAAATGTCCATCAATGACAGACTGGATTAAGATAATGTGGCACATATCCACCATGGAATACTATGCAGCCATAAAAAAGGCTGAGTTCATGTCCTTTGTAGGGACATGGATGCAGCTGGAAACCATCATTCTCAGCAAACTGTCACAGAACAGAAAACCAAACACCGCATGTTCTCACTCATAGGTGGGAATTGAACAATGAGAACACTTTGACACAGGAAGGGGAACATCACACACCAGGGCCTGTTGTGGGAAGCGGGGAGCGGGGTGGGATAGCATTAGGAGATATACCTAATGTAAATGACGAATTAATGGGTGCAGCACACCAATATGGCACATGTATACATATGTAACAAACCTGCACGTTGTACACATGTACCCTAGAACTTAAAGTATAATATAAAAGAAAAAAATAAAATAAATAAAATAAAAATGTGTAGAACCTCCCCCTTTGCCCTCTTCCTCCTGCTTCAGCCATGTAGGACACGCTTTGCTTCCCCTTTGCCTACTGCCAGGATTGTAAGTTTCCTGAGGCCTCCCCAGCCGTGCTTCCTGTATAGCCTGCAGGACTGTGAACCAATTAAACGTCTTTTCTTTATAAAATTCCTGATCTTAGATAGTTCTTTATAGCAATTCAAGAATGGACTAATATACCTTCTTTTGAAAACCAGAAAAGATAGGGATAATTGTTGTGGTATAGCCAGTAGAGACTCTCCCAACAGCCACTGCTTACCTATACTTTTCACTCTCCCTATTGTTAGACTGAAGCCACGTGAATAAAGCAGGCTAGTGGACTTGAGTGGAAGTAATGCATGTGAGCTGATTAATTACAGCCCTCTTCTGTCCCTGTTAGTCTCTGCCTTGGTGACCCTGGAGGCCATATGTTCTAGACAGCATGACTATAAGAAAAGGGAGAATGGGCCAGGCGCGATGGCTCACGCCTGTAATCCCAGCATTTTGGGAGGCCAAGGTGGGCGGATCACGAGGTCAGGAGATCCAGACCACCCTAGCTAACACGGTGAAACTCCGTCTCTACTGAAAAAAAAAAATACAGAAAATTAGCCGGGTGCCGTGGTGGGCGCCTGTAGTCCCAGCTATTCAGGAGACGGAGGCAGGAGAATGGCGTCAACCCGGGAGGCGGAGTTTGCAGTGAGCCGAGATGGCCCCACCGCACTCCAGCCTGGGCAACAGAGGGAGACTCTTTATCAAAAAAAAAAAAAAAAAAAAAAAAAGTAAACCAAAAGAAAAGGGAGGAAGTAGGACCTGAAATGGACTTTAAGTGGCAAATCCATCTGTGGTTCCAAGCAGCCCTTTGCTCTTCAGCAACAGTATCCTTGTCTGGTTCCAGATCTTAGCGGGTAGCCATGAGCTTTCATCCTTGCACTGCAGCTGACAATGCCACTGTCACCAACTTTCTCTTGGCCCCCAAACAATTTGAGTTGGGATTTTCATGGCTTATAATGAAATGTAATTGATATAGAGGCTAAAATTCACATTTAAAAAAAAGAAAGATACCAAAGGACCACGTGTCAACTATTTTGCTGATCTAAAGGCTCTTCACTGTTTTCTCCAAAAATCTGGGTTGTTTATAGTGGTTCTAAAAATTGCCTGACGAAAAAGCTCACGTTTGAATCATTTTACCTTTCTTAGAGGAAAACATTTATTGAGAATACAGGGAAACTGCCTCTATTTAATCAAAACATTTTACTCAAGATACAAAATGGGAAAAACTGTAACATCGCAAAAAAGGAACATAAAAGTCATTTAAAACCAGGCAGTATAAAAAGCCATAATTATATTAACAGAATGAAGAATAGAAAGCATTTGATCATCTCATTAGATGCAGAAAAAGCATTTGACAAAATTCTACATTCTTTCATGATAAAAATTCTCACCAAATTAGGTATAGAAGAAATGTACCATAACACAATAAAGTTCATATATTAGAAGTCAACAGCTAACATTATACTCAATGGTGAAAAATTGAAACCCTTTTCCCTAAGACCTGGAACCAGACAAGGATGCCCACTCTTGCCACTTCTAATTAGTGTAATATGGGAAGGCGTTGCCAGAGCAATTAGGCAAAAATAAATACATGAACAAATAAACAAAAATAAAAGGCATCCAAGTAGTAAAGGAAAAAGTAAAATTGTCAATGTTTGCTGATGACATAATCTCATACATATAAAAAACCCTACAGACTTTACCAAAAAAAACTGTTAGAACTAATCAATGAATACAGTAAAGTTGCAGGATACAAAAAATCTCACATAAAAAATTGATAGCGATAGCATTTCTTTTTCTTTTTTCCTTCTTTTTTTTGAGATGGAGTCTTGCTTTGTTGCCCAGGCTGGAGGGCAGTGGCGCGATATTGGCTCACCACAACCTCCACCTCCTGGGTTCAAGCGATTCTCCTGCCTCAGCCTCCTGAGAAGTTGGGACTATAGGCGCGCACCACCATGCCCAGTTAATTGTTGTATTTTTAGTAGGGATGGGGATTCACTATGTTAGCCAGGCTGTCTTGAACTCCTGACTTCAGGATCTGCCCCCCTCGGGCTCCCAAAGTACTGGATTACAGTCGTGAGCCACCATGCCCCGCCAAAAATTGATAGCATTTCTATACACTAACAATGAATTATCTGAAAAAGAAATGAACAATCTTATTTACATTAGCTACAAAAATACAGAAATATTTAGAAATAAATGTAACCAAGGAGGTGAAAGAGCTGTACCCCCAAAACTATAGATGTTGATGAAAACAAAGAAGAAAAAGTAAATGAAAATACAGTTCAAGTTTATGGAATTTAATATTATTAAAATGCCCATATTACCCAAATTGGTCTATAGCATCAATGCAATCCGTATCAAAATCCCAACATCTTTTTTCATAGAAATATAAAAAACAATTCTAAAATTCATATGGAACCTCAAAATACTCTGAATAGCCAAGGCAATATTGAGCAAAAAGTAAAAAGCTGGAGATATCACACTACCTGACTTCAAATTATGCTACAAAACTATAGTAATTAAACAGCATGGTACTGGCAAAAAAAATAATAAAAAAATAAAAAAAATGGACATATATCAACCAACAGAACAGAGTAGAGAGCCCATAAATGGCCCCATGCACATATGGCTAACCAATTTTAAACAAAGGTACCAAAAATATGCAATGGAAAGAGAAAAATCTCTTTAATCAATGTTGTTGGGAAATGGTATTGGGAAAACTGGATTTCCACATTCAGAAGAATAAAATTGGATCCTTATCCCACAACATGTCCAAAAATCAACTCATAAGCATACAGATTTTAATGTAATACCAGAAACTCTAAAACTGCTGGAAGAAAAGCTTTATGACTTTAATCTGGGCAATAATATATTTGGAATAGACTCCAAAAGTTCAGGCAACAATAACAAAAATGGACAAATGGGATTATATAAAATTAAAAATCTTCTGCATAAAAACAAAACAAAACAAAACAAAAAACAAAGCAATTACCAGTGTATAGAGACAACCTATGGACTGGGAGAAAATATTTGCAAGCCATACATCTGATAAGAGATTAATATATACAAAATATATAAGGAGTTCAAAAAACTCAATAGCAAGAAAAAAAATTTTAAGTGGGTAAAGGGTGTGAATAGACATTTCTCAACAAAAAACATACAAATGGTGAACAGACATATGAAAGAATGCTCTGCATGACTAATTATTAGGGAAATGCAAATTAAAACCACAATGAGATATCATATGTCAGAAAGGCTTTTATCAAAAAGGCAGAAGATAACAAGTGTTGACAAAGATGTGGATAAAAGGAAACCTTTGCACGCTTTTGATAGGAATGCCAATTAGTATAGCCACTATAAAAACACATATGGAGGTTTCCCAACAAAACAAAAAAATGGAATTACCACATGATCCAGCAATGCCTCTTGTAGGTCTTTACCCAAAAGATTTGAAATGTTTGTTATGGAGGTGTCTGCCCTCCAATGTTCACTGCAGCATTATTCACAATAGACAAGGTACGGAATCCTCCTAAGGACTCCTCAACAGATAAATGGATAAAGAAGATGTCATATAAACACACAATGACATACTATTCAGTCTTTAAAAAGAAGGAAATTTGGTTACTTGCAATAACATAGATAGGTTTGGAGAACATTATGCTGAGTAAAATAAGTCAGGCACGGGAAGAAATACCACACATTCTCACTTACAATATGGAATTTACAACAATCAAACTCAGAGAAATAGAGAATAGAATGGTAGTTACAGAGGCTAAGGTGAGGGGAATGGGGAGATGATCAAATGGTATAAAATGGCAGGAAGAATATGTTCTTTCCTGTTTTTAAATTCTATTGCATATTGTGGTAAACATAATTAATAATAAAGCATTGTACAGTTAAAGATGGCCAAGAGAGTAAATTTCAAATGTTCTCACCATAGAAAAGTATTTGAGGTGATGAATATGTTAACTAGCTTGATTGTATTTATAAACTATAACATTACTTTATAAACTTTTTATTTATTTATTTATTTATTTATTTATTTATTTATTTCTTGAGACAGGGTCCTCTCTCTGTCATCCAGGCTGGAGTACAGTGGCAAAATCTCGGGTCACTGCAACCGCCACCTCCTGGGGTTCAAGTGATCCTCCCACCTCAGCCTCCTGAGTAGCTGGGATCATAGGTGTGCACCACCAGGCCCAGTATTTTTAGTAGAGACAAGGTTTTGCCATGTTGCCCAGGCTAGTCTTGAACTCCTGAGCTCAAGTGATCTGCCCACCTCAGCCTCCTAAAGTGCTGGGATTACAGGCATAAACCACTAAGCCTGGCAAACATCACTTTTTACTTCATACATTTATATAAATTGTCAATTTACAATTTAAAAACAGCAATAAAAATCTAGTTGAAAGTTCTTTACTCAGTAGAAACTTATACAAATTATAACTGCTTGTCTCTTTAAGTAAACTTAGTTTAGTTAACATGCATAGCTGTTTTCTGTCTCTCCCTGAGCAATGCATTTTTCTTGGGGTGTACTTCTAATTCTAGCTGTCCCAAAGGAGCTGCAACACTTCAAAATTGGTAAGTAGGTCAAGTTTGCCTTAGATGGTCCTCAGATTCCTGTCAATACCATTTCCTTCTTTCCTCATTTTGGGAGAAAGAAAGGAGAGAAGAAGGAAGGAAGGAAGGAAGGAAGGAAGGAAGGAAGGAAGGAAGGAAGGAAGGAAGGAAGGAAGGAAGGAAGGAAGGAAGGAAGGAATTATCAAATGCATTATTAAAATCTGATTGTCACTGCAAACTTATGAGGTAAATGTTTTCACTTCAAGTCTATAAATGGAAACTGAGGCTCAGAGTGATCATTATGACTAATCTTTATTCAGTGTTTTGTATATCATAGGTGCTTTTCTAAGCAGCTAATATGAATTAGTCCATTTAATTCTCACAACAACCCCATGAAGTAAGCAACATTATTCTCACTTCATGGAGGAGAAAACAGGCACCCCAGGAGATAAAATAACTTATTCAAGCTTACACAACTTGTGTCAGCGCCAGGATTAAAACCTAAATGGTCTTGCTTGCAAGTCTATACCTGTAACTATTAAGTTGGCTTGCCCCTATGAGCCAAGGGACCTGTGCAGGTTGATTTATTCGTGGTTTCAAAGCTTATTAGTAGTTTTTATGGTCATGTTTCTTTAACGTAGACAACATAACTCAATGCAGCTATTTTCAGCAGAAAGAGTTCTATTAAAGGTGGTAAATAGCTATCACAGCGATAAAATGACTTTTATGAAATACAGACTAAAATTTCAGGAAAGATTCCCAGAGCCACACCTTGGAACTAACACACCCAGAGGGCAGCTGCCCCTACCACAATCAGGGTGCCCTGAGTCAGGAGCTGACACCCCAACTGCGGACTATAGAACCAGGCTACAGCTGCATTAGTCTGCAACAGCTGAATAAATTCTTTGCATCTTGCCTCACTTTCCATGAATATCATTGACCCCTCAAAATGCATCTCCCAGAACTTGTCTGATGAGCAGGGCCTGTGCCACCTGTCGGCCCTGATGGATTCTATGTTGGAATGGAGAGATTTACACTGTAGAGAACTACCACAATGTGGAGAAGGTGTTCACACAGGCTAAATGGCAGATGCCCATCACAGTTGCAGAACTGAAATTTGAGCCCAGATCTAGCCAACTCCAGCGTCCCTGCTCTATTCAGTGCTGCCTTCTAAGTCCTTTCTCCTTGAGGACCCAGGGCTCACCAGGGTTAGGATCTCTGGATAGACGGTACCTCACATGCGATATTCAGGATTCCAAAGGGATAGCTGCTTCTAGACCCATGCTCATTATCTAGAAGGGCATGTCACACCCAAATGCCAGGAACCGTTTCTTCCTGAAGAACTGAAATGGATTCTTGAGGTAGAAACCTGAAGATGCCCTTGCCCACTCTCTCTGAAGCATAGAGAGGACCCAAAAACTCAGTAACTTGTTTTCTCTGCTCTTGAGCTTCTCATTTGCTTTTAAACTGAGAGCTCCATGAAGGAAAAACTTGTGTTTTCTATATTTCTAGCTCCTAAGACTGGGCCGGGGCACTAAAGTGCTCAAATCAATTTCTTCTGACTAAGTGGAGGAGAAGAGGGATGTATGGGTGGTGGAAGGGTTCCCATGATTCTAAGTGGCTTCCCTGGGAAGGACATGTTTAGTCAGATTTAGGAGATAGTTCATGGAAAGTTAGGGAGCAAAATATAAGTCAGGATACCATGTCTCACTCCAAAATCAGCCATAAACCTCCCACTGCCATATCTACTTAACACTCCACAGTCAGCCTCAATCCCTCTCCCCACCAATTTCACACTTCATCATAAATACAAATCCTCTGATACAAGCAATTCACATTCCACATCAAGCAAAAATGGTCCCTCCTTACAATCACTACATATTCTGCAGTAAATCCAATCGTCCAACCCAACAGCCATTTTACAGTCCACAGCAAACTTCATTCTTACCTTCTCTGACCTCCTCACATCCTGGGGGAAGCCCTAACCTCCTACTCCACAGTAATTCACCTTTCCACAAGAGGCCCAACGCTTCCCTCCCCCATAACCGCTTCACACCCCATAATAAAATTCTCACGCCTACAGCCCTTCACACTTGCTAGCCATCCTCAGTGATCCCTGCCCACACCAACTCGTGTTCCAAGAAGAACCCAGTCCTCCCTCCAACAACTGCTTCACACGTCACACTAAACCCAAATCCTCCCTCACCAGAAACCCTGACCTTCTAGAGCAAACCCAACCCTCCCACCACAGAGCCCCTTACTGCTCTACCGCAATCTCCAATCCCCCATCCAATAACCACCTCACGCCCCAACAGGAAAGCCCTCCCACCTCCACTGCACTTCACACTCCATGGAAGGTACCAATTCTTCCCCCACAACCACCTGCTTCACGCCCATGGAAAGCTTCAGTCATCTCTCCACAAAACCAGGTTATTTCAAAATCAAGTACTACTCATCCCTCTCAACAGCCACCTCACATGCCACAATACACACCAATTCACCAAGCCTCAGATCCCTTAGACTCCACAGGACAGCCGTGGCTCTTTTACCTTCGCGTTAATCACCAATCTTTCTACTCTACACATGCTGCACACTCCACAGGAAACCTCACACCTCCTCTCCCACACGGCTTCATGCGCCTTGATAAACTGCAGTTCCCTTACCCTCACACCCGCTTCTTACTCCGCGGGACCCCCATCCTCAAGCCGTTTCACACTCCCCAGTCATTTTCAGTCCTTCCTCCCCCAAATGCTTCAGACTCCACAGCGGACGCCAATTCTCCCCTCTCCCAGCCCTTTTGCAGTTCACGTGAACCCCCAATCCTTCCTCTCTACAAACAATTCACATTCCCAGGTAAACCCCACCCCACTCACCTTCATAGTCCCTTTCTCATTCCAGAGTAAATCCTCATTCTGTAAGCCAGCATCCACTTTTAAGCCCTTAGTTATTTGCAGTTCTTCCACCCCTACAAGCCACTCCACAATAAACCCCTATCCATGCTCCCTAAATGACTACACTCCACAGCAAACCCTAATCCTCTCGTGCCCACAGCCCAATCACATGCCAGAGTAACACCGATCCTCAAATACGACACATCCTTCACACGCCGTGATGAACTCCAGTCCTCCGACCAACCGTCACTTCTTACTCCTTCCTAATCCCCAGTAATCTCCCCTACAACCGCTTCACGCAGTGATTCCCAATGCTCCCTTCCTATAAACAGCTCATTCCACACGAAATCCTTGTTCTCTCTCCACATAACCACTTTACACGCCAGAGAAGCCCCATTCCTTCAATTTCCCTAAATTCTCCAAAGGACTTTGATAATCGAAAAAGTACTTTATAATCACATCGTGGAGAGACGTTAATAAAATTTAAGTCTACAATCCCAAGGGCCTATTCTAAGGATTTACAGGGAAAGAAGTGTCACCTTTTCTGCATAAGGATGTACTCGGCCACGCTATTCATACTGCTGAAAACTGGATGCATATAAGTGTGCTCTTAAAAATAGTGTCTAAATAACGTGTTACAGCTATAACAAATGTGGTGTGTAAACATGGACTGTTTTCATGCTATATTCAGAGAAGAAAACGATAAATTTGGAAATGGTAACTCTACCCCGATTAAAGCTCAAATGTCATGTGTGTTTGTGGTCACAGGGAGAAAGGACATAGGCAGATGGAAGCCGTATTTTTAGGAGGTGTTGAAATTATGAATGAGTTACACATATATATATATATATTTCTATATAGCTCCTTGGCATTGCTTGTGTGGTATGAAATAGACATTTCTGAGAAAAGCCAGTGAACTCCTTCAGTCCTCCTTTATTTAGAATCCTTTCCCTCACTGAGCACTTGGGAGTACCAGGTACATTGCATAATACACATCACCTTCCTGGATCTTCCCAGTAACCCTGGAAGGTAAGAGGCTTGGAAAGGTTGAGTAAACTATATGACCCAAGTCTAATTCAGGCTAAGTAGTGACTTTAAGGTTTTTGTCCCAAATTTATCTCTTTTACTTTCATCAGATTTTGATGTTTTCATTTGAGATAGACAAAGGAGATTAAAGGCAATTACCTGCCACTATCTCTAGCCCTGAGTGGAATAAACCTGCCTCGCTTGCTCTGTGCATTTTCCTGTCTGTGAAGCCAATGGTTTTGCCTGTCTCATTCACTACTATAGTCCGAGGGCCTATTATAGAAGGTGTTCAAGAAATATTTTTTAATAGATCTTTTGCCTTTGGAATGAAATCCCTCTCCTTATGAATACATCTCTTCTCAAACTCCATCCACTCTGCTTGGCTACATGGTCAACAGTCTATGAAATAGCTGAAAGAGGTAGAGAGGTGTCTGCAGATGAGGTAAAATATTAGCTGGGGGAGTATTTAGAAGACTCTGAAGTGCTCTTTAAAAATATAGCGTAGGTGGGGCATGGTAGCTCACATCTGTAATCCCAGCACTTTGAGAGGTCAAGATGAGAGCACTGCTTGAGCCCAGGTGTTCAAGGCCAGCCTTGGCAATGTAGTGAGACTCCCATCTCTACCAAAAAAAAAAAAAAAAAAAAAATTAAAGTTAGCCAGAGATGGTGGTGTGTGCCAGTAGTCCTAGAACTCAGGAGGAATGCAGAGGGAGAAACACTTAAAACCCAAGGGTTTGAGGCTACAGTGAGCTGTGATTGTACCACTGCACTCCAGTCTGGGCAGCAGAGCAAGCAAGACCCTATCTCACACAAAAAAGAAAAGAGTAAGAAAAGTAAAGCAAGATTTTATTTTCTTCAGGCCAAATAGAGGCATGTGTAGAAAACTGAATTCACTATCTGTCCGGAAGAATATGTCTACCAACTAATTTACTGAGGATCAACTTTGAAGAGATTTCCGATGCTGTTTTATTTAACCTAATACCTTCAGGTGTAATTTGTACTGCACTGATACCCTGTGAGAATAGCATCAATAACTTTTTCAGGTAGTAAATGACCGAAGCCTATTTCAAACAGGTTTTGGGGAAAAGGGGAAATATAATTGCCAATTAAAGATATGCTGGATCCCAGTACACCAGGCTTTCAGAACCTCTGCCTCTCTCTGTGCAAGAAACAGAGTAAAAGTGAATTTAATAATGGCCATTAGTAAAGGTAAATAGGTTCACATCCTCTGTTTAAGGGTATAATCTATGCTAGAAAGACTTTTTAAAGTGGTAAAATAATTTTAACTTTTAAATTTAAATTTAAATTTTTTAAAATAAATTTCTAAACAGGAAATACTCTCTAATAATGTTGGTTACATGAGCCATTTGCAGTAGGAGCTTTGCAATATTTTACCATATGTGACATCCAACACTCAGGACAGTCCTGAATTAGAGACCTCAGTAATTGCTGGTAACAGACAGGAATTATTTTTATAAATAACCCAATTTTAGTAACCCTCAAAGAATTCTCATAATAGGTTAACATAAAGTAGTGCAAAAACTCAAGTCCATGGAACTGAAACTCACTTGCACATAAGAAGCAAAGGGACAGCTTGAATATCCGAACAAATGCACGGACCATCACTCCTCCTTCATATCACACTTTGAGAACTAAAGCAAAGGTACTGTGGAGTTGGGAGAAGTAAGGTCATGAGCAGTTCCCGGTATTTTTTAAAGCCCAAGGAAATAACACATTAATTTGTTAATACTGGTTTGTGTTTGTGTTTGTTTTTGTTTTCGTTTTGAGACAGAGTCTGGCTTTGTCAACTAGACTGGAGTATAGTGGTACCATCCCCACTCCCTGCAGCCTCCACGTTCCAGGTTCAAGCGGTTCTCCTGCCTCAGCCTCCCAAGAAGCTGGCATTACAGGCCTGCGCCACCACACCCTGCTAATTTTTATATTTTTAATAGAGATGGGGTTTCACCATGTTGGCCAGGCTGGTCTCGAACTCCTGACCCCAAATGATCCACCCACCTCGTCCTCCCAAAGTGCTGGGATTACAGGGGTGAGCCACCACACCCAGTTTAATTTGTTAATACTTTATAAACTATCAAAAGTGTTAAATAAACTGTGCTTCAAGTTGGATTTACTTTTTGATTCCTGTTGATCAGAAGTTTTTATTTGTGACTTACATATCTTTGATCAATAGAAAACTGAGAAAAGGAATTAAGGACTCATGAAAGCGGTTATCATTTATTTTTGAATCAGATTCTTTCCAAACATTGGATCCTTGGGCAAAAGCAACAAAAGAGACATTCCTCGTACTAAAAAGGCCGGATACCAGTACTGCCATCAGACTCCTATTTTAACAGCAAGCCTGGGGAGGTAAGTTCCTTCTTAAGGCTCACACTGGGTGAGTCCAGTGCCCAACCAGCCCATAAGCACAGCAAGAGCAGACTTCCTGTCTTCTTCACTGTTTATATTTCCCTCAGGTCCTCTTTATTGAGTAGTGGTGAATTAACATCTTTTGATTTATTCTGTTGAACCGGATAGCATTTTATTTCCAACCATGCAATTGCTGATGCTCCTGTTTCCTTTTTGCCTTTTACCCTGCAGCTTAACTAACATTGACTACTGTGTTAGGATTAGTCATTGCTGACTGTGCCATCCTGCAGCCTCATAATCAGAGGCTTGTCACCAAGCATGGCTGCCCCAGTGACTGGGATGGAAATGAAAATAAAGCAAGTGTTATATTCCTCACCCTGAAGCCCGAGAGAACTGCACCAGGTTTACCAACGTGAACATGGGTAAGAAGGAGTTTTGAAGTCCAGCGAAGACTATAGCTAGTGAAGCTGGCTGGAAGCAGGGTAGATCTGGTCTGATGTGTTGCAAGATGTGAACTTATTAAGGCATCACAGAGGCAACTCCCAGCGGGGGTGGAGGAGAGCAGCAGGGATGGAAAGGAAGAAGACGCTCAAAATAGGATGTTCCAAAGGATGATTGGAAGAGAAGGGTGATGTCTGGAAGTGATAAGCCTCAGATATTTGTTTGCACCTTACTGGAAAGCCATGTAAATTAACGGAAACTTCCTGGCAAAATAGCTTGACTTGTAGGGACTTCACAACCACAACAATCCAGAGGTGAGGTTTGCCGGCACCCTATTCATTTCAATCCTGAAGGCAATTTTCCCCCTGGCCCCAGAGAAGCTCAAGATTGTGAATGAAAGCAAGAAACGTGGCATCAGTGAGATGCCATTAAGAGAGTCAGGGTTAGCATAAGTTGCTTCACAGTGCCTTCATGTAGCACTCCCAGATTTCAATTCAAGCCAAGCCACCTCTGTCAGGACATTCACCAGGAGCCCCAGAAGTGCCATATTTACTAAGACCAAGTCAGCAAGCAGTGATGCAGTGTCACCTGGGTGCTCACCATGGTGCTTGGCATTCTTTTTATTTTGTTTGCTTGTTTTTGAGACAGGGTCTTGCTCTGTTGCCCTGGCTGGAGTGCAGTGGCGCAATCTCAGCTCACTGCAACCTCTGCCTCCTGGGTTCAAGCAATTCTCCTGCCTCAGCCTCCCTAGTAGCTGAGACTATAGGCACATGCCACCACGCCTGGCTTGTTTTTGTATTCTTAGCAGAGACGGGGTTTCACCATGTTGGCCAGGCCGGTCTCGAACTCTTGACATCGTGATCCGCCCTCCTTGGCCTCCCAAAGTGCTGGGATTACAGGCATAAGCCACCTTGCCTGGCTGGCATTCTTATACTAATTCAGGAAGCAATCACTTATTCAATAAATCCTGAGGGCCAGCTGTATGCAGGGACTATACTGGATCCATGCAGATAAGCTAAAGAGCAAAGCCCCAGGTCCTGTTCTCAAGAGGCTCCTAATTTGGGGGAAAGAGATAGACATGCAAAGAGAGTTGCACCCCAGCATGATGACTCAGCATGTGAGCTCCTCACCTAGCCCTGGAGGATAAAGAGAGAAGAAAGACTGCCTCTAAGCAGCAAGGAGGGAGGAGAAGGAAAGCTAGGTGAGCAAAATACAGTGGGTCCTCCTTATCTGTGGGCTCCACATTCACGAATCCAACCAGCCACAGTCAAAATATTTGAGGAAAAAATGGTGGTTGCATTTGTACTGAATATGCACAGACTTCCTTTTCTTGTCATTATTCTCTAAACAATACAGTATAACAACCATTAACATAGCATTTACATTGTGTTAGGTATTATAAATAATCAAGAGATGATTTGAAGTATACAGAAGGATGTGCGTAGGTTATATGCAAACACTGCACCATGTTATATAAGAGACTTAAGCATCCGTAATTTTGGTATTCATGGAGGAGTTCTGCCACCAATTCCCCACAGATACCGAGGGACGGCTATGCATACCTATGTGCAGGGTTTGTTTGGTGCTGCTGGCAGATAGAAAAGAAGGGAGGAATCAGGGCCTTTCAGCTTTCTGTTCTGGTTGAAGGGCTTGGGACCGATGAGAACTAAAAGTGGCTAAGAAAGTTGCAGCCTCCATAAGGAGACTGATGATGATGATGATGACGATGATGATGATGATGATGATGATGTGTGTGTGTGTGTGTGTGTGTGTAGTTAATAACACAAGCTTTGGATCCAGGCAACTCTAGGTATGACTCCCCATTCCTTTCCTTTCTGTGTCATCTTGAGCAAGACACTGACTTCTCTGAACCGCCATTTTTTACATCTGTAAGACGGATATAAAAATATCAAGCTTGGGCTGGTTGCAGTGGCTCATGCCTGTAATCCCAATGCTTTGCAAAAGTGAGAATGGAGGATTGCTTGAGGGCAAGAGTTCAAGAGTTCAAGACCAGCCTGGTCAAAAGAGAGACAGAGAAGGAGAGAGAGAAAGTGAGATTAGTCTCAGAGATAGTGAGCGCTTGTCACAGAAGAACTGGAGTTGCAGGAGAATTTCAAGTGTGGGCCTAATGAAACAGAATAGATTTTAGGATTTCTTTCAACTTTGATCTACTAGGATTCTACTAAAACTCACTGAGCTTCAGTTTTCTCTCCTCTAAAGGGAAATTATAGTAGTTCCTTCCACACAGGGCAATGGTGTTTATCACAACCTTATGTGCAATTTTTTTGGCAAATTTTAAGGGCTGTAAATGGTGGCTATTATTGTTGTTAAATGAGGAATTAGCGGCTTCAAATAGTCATTTATTGTGTGAAAGAGGCACATTAGGCTGGAAATGACATTAGGAGGCCATTTGCTGTACAATACACTAAGGCTCCCAGAGAATTAAACACATCATTGCGATCATGGCAGGACTGGTCAGGGTATTTTCATATGTGAGAAGAGTGAGAGGAACGCTGAGGAACACTTAGGCAGAAAGGAGTAGATTAGGGGCTCCAGGCAGAGGCAATAACATGACACAAATAATAAAAGCTCCAATGATTGAGCTGCTACTTGCCGCACAAATTACCCGTTTAATTCTCACAGCGACTATGCAAACTTGATATTCTTGTACCCATTTTACAGATAAAGAAACAGTGGTTCTGAAAATCAGTGACTTACTCAAGGTTATACAGTAAGAAGAAAAAGTGGTGCGTCATATTTGGAGTTGCGTGGGTCCAAAGCTTGTGTTTTTAGCTACTCAGACACCTGTCACCTGCATGAGGACAGGAACCATAGGTGAGCACAGCACGTGTGGGAGACGAGCTGGAAACTCCTCCGCCAGGAACAGTCAGCCTGGGTGGAACACAGTGAAGATGCAAATGTGTGGGGTGAATTGCTTCAGCAGCCGTAATGTCAGATTGGAGTTCAGCAAGATTCTGATAGAACAGGAAGTGCTGTTGAGGGCAGTGAGCAGGGCCGTGTGAAGTTGTTAGAGGCAGGCTCTGAAACAGACAGCACAGGTTCAAATCTCAGCTTTCCCACTCGTCAGATGTGTGATGCTGCAGAGAGAAAGTATGGAGGAGAAAGGTTGAAGCAACCTGCACAGAACACAACCCACATTATGTTTATTTCTCTGGCTCCTGAGAAGAAAGGGTCATTAACCAATGAACCTCAGAGAATTCATGTTAGGAAGTGAACCTTAGCATATACAAAACTTGCCATTTGGACAATCCGAGGGAACAGGGAGCAAAGAACTCTGATGAACTGGGCTGACAAGCCCTTTACTAAGATTAGAAAGCAAGAGCGAGGGAAAACAGCACCGTCACCACCTCGATGATGCAGATGGTAGCACAAATACAATATGAAACAAAGCTGTGTGTTGTCTTAATTTGCAGTGATTTGCAGAGTACCACCCAGATAGTTCTCATCAAAATTTAGGTTCAAAAGCTATAAAATAGCTGCTGGGTGGCAGATTACACTGGCTCTAGAATAAAAAGGTGAAAATTTGCCACACAGCTTCTACCATCAGCTCCCAGTGATATGTCTCAAGGTACAGTACACCTCCGAACTAGTTTCCTGGGTAAAATGGAGCAACAGTAACCAACTTATCACTGGTTCAAAAGTTACATTAAATAGAGATGGGAAGGTACCTTGCAACTTGTAATGGGATACAAAGAATAATTATCAGTATTATGATAAAGACCTCAGCACAACAGTCCCCCATACAGGGTTCTTTCCACATACCCATTCATCAACCACACACAGGAAATAGAGACATCAATGACTGACATAACTAGGAACTCTTTTCTCTTAAGTACAGAGTCGGAGAAATTAGATTTCTGGGAGTGAAAAGTGTTGTCTGGGATGAACAACATCAACACCAATATCATCTGGGAACCTTTTTAAAACTGCAAATGTTGGGGCCGCATCCTTGAACCACTAAATCAGAAACCCTGGGGGTTGGAATCAACATCCGTTTTAATGATGATGACCACTGACCTAGAGAAAACGATCACCTGGCAAGAGACATGACCAGGTGACTTTACATGTCGATCAAAAACATTCCCAACAGGAAGAAAATGGACTTTTTCTGATGAGCTCAAATTAAATGATTAAAAAAAAAAAAAAAAAAAAAAAAAAAAGAAAATCCTGGAAGTTACTGGCACATGATCAACATGGAATGACACATGGTTTTGTTATAATTTTATCTCTTTCTCCTGTAGTGGGTCCTATAGTGCCACCTCAAAATTCATGTCCACCCAGAGCCTGTGAATGTGACCTTATTCAGAAATATGGTCTTTGCAGGCTGGGCGTGATGGCTCACGCCTGTAATCCCAGCATTTTGGGAAGCTGAGGCAGGCAGATCATCTGAGGTCAGGAGTTTGAGACCCACCTGAACAACATGGCAAAACCCTGTCTCTACTAAAAATACAAAATTAGCTGGGTGCGTTGGCACATGCCTGTCATCCCAGCTACTCGGGAGGCTGAGGCAGGAGAATCACTTGAACCCAGGAGATGGAGGTTGCAATGAGCTGAGATTGCACCACTGCACTCCAGCCTGGGTGACAGAGCCAGACGTCATCCAAAAAAAGAAATATGGTCTTTGCAGATGTAATCAGTTTAAGATGAGGTTATATTGGGATAGGTTGGGCCCTAAATCCAATGCCTGGTGTCCTTATAAAGGGAGGAAAATTTGAAGACGCGGAGACATAGGGAAGAATGTCATGTGAAGATAGCGGCAGAGATTGGAGTGACATATCTATAAGCCAAGGAAATCAAAGGATTGCGGGCACCTCCAGAAGCTAGGAGAGAAACAGGGAACAGGCTCTGCCTGAGAGCTCTCTAAAGGAACCGATTCTGCTGACATCTTGATTTCAGACTTCCAGCCTCCTGAACTGTGAGAGGATGAATGGGATAAGCCACCAGTTTGTGGTCCTTTGTTATGCCACCTCTGGAAAATTAACACACTCCCTTTTTAAAAAGCAAACATTTCTCAACATGGTGAAACCCCGTCTCTACTAAAAATACAAAAAAAAAAAAAAAAAAAAAATTAACTGAGCACGGTGGCCTGTAATCCCAGCTATTCAGGAGGCTGAGGCAGGAGAATCACTTGAACCCGGGATGTGGAGGTTGTAGTGAGCCGAGATTGGGCCACTGCACTCCAGCTTGGCAAGAGAGTGAGACTCCTTCTCAAAAAAACAAACAAACAAACAAAAAACCACAAACATTTCTCAATATTTAAATTTCTGGAACCACTCCAATTACTCCTAATTTTTCAGACTCTTGAAAGTCCTTCTCTTCTGAGTGTAGACTCTTTCCTTAGGCCATATTGTACTTAATTATGGCTCAAGTTTGTATTTCCAGTCCAGATCCCTTCTCTGAGGTCATAGATACTCAGATTTAGATAATTAAGCATCCCCTGAAGAGGTGGTATAGAATAATGAATAAGTCTTGGGCTTTGGAATGGAGTTTTTTCCAATACTCTGAAGGCTACATGAGAGAAGAAACTGACATTTTCCTATTATATTCTAGTATTCAGGTTTATGAGGCCCTGAAAAGGTATTTGTTTAATGAATGAAGAAAGCAAAAACATTGGTTAGAATGAGGAGGGGGCTCAGGCTTAATTGTTTATAGTAACACTATTTCTTCCTTGCTTTCCATACTGCCATTGGCAGGTGGGAGAAGAGTGCCTCAGAGTCCTGGGTGCTCCAAGAAAGACCCCACACCCTACCTCCCCTGACATTCACAATCTCACCACTGGTGTCTTGCAGAAGATCCTCCCTTGATCTCCACATCCATAAAATACTACGAAAACCCAAGACACGCAGCTCATCCTTTAGCTCCCATATACTTCCCCAGTACCGCTCTGTGTACCACCTAATCTGACCCCATCTTCACCTCTTTCTAATTCCCACACCCTCCCTTGTACAATTCCAGATCAGTAATCAGCAAAATGCCTTATAACCTGTGCAGTTTCTTTATAAATCCCGTTTTGCCTTTTTGCTCTAATGGAAACTCAGATACTCCTGGGATCCCTGCCTCCTCATAAAGTCCTTCTAATTTGTCACTTTTTTTTTCTGTTTCCTTCTGTCACTAGCCTGGAGGCTGACTAGGTGTCCTCTTATTTCCTCATTCCAGCCTCCAGATGCTTCTCCCTGCCCGCTCTCTGAAAACTCGCTTTGAAGTTTATGTCATGCATCTATACCATCAGTTGCCCCTCTTTATTGCAGGCATCTACAAACCCATGATTCAGATAATTCCCCCTTATTCTTTGAAGTTTTTAACTTCTGACCTGTTCTTATAGTCATAATCACACTGTTCATATCATAAACTGATGACTTCACTAGCAGTCAAGATAATCTTTCCAGTAACTTGACCTTAACTCTTTTACCTCTTCTCTCTTCTTTCTAGGTCTGGGCATTAAAATCACTGCCACTCCCTGTAATCTCGGTTTCAAGTATTTCACTTTCTTAACCACCACACTCTATCTTTCCAACTCACTCATTCTAGGACCTTGAATCCAAAAAATGTGACTGCACAGTGACCTATAGTGTCTGGATCTTGTTTCCTATTTCACTGGGAGAAGAGAAGGCAGCAGAAGGCAATTTTCTCCCAATACTCCCTCCACGTCTACCTTGCCTGTATCTGCCCTATATACTCACCTCTCTCTCAGTTAGTGTAAATTAACAATCCATGTTTGTGTGCAAGGCCAGTCTCTGCATTTTTGTAGCAGAACCCATTCCCTCTTACCAACTCCAGGATGGTGCTTCAGAAAGCACCCTTTATCTCCCATACCAAAGTTTTTATTTGCAAATGAAGCCTGTGTGTAATTCCTCCCATCTTTAAAACTCCTTTCCTTGATACCACATTTTCCTGCTCCCCTTCTTAGCAAAATTTCTCCAAAGAGATGCTCTTTCTCATTATCTCTTAAATCTGTTTCCCTTTCTCTCTGAAACTTACTCTATTTAGCCTTATATTCTTCCCTCTTTATAAAAATGTCTCTTGCTAATGTTCCAAAGGCCTGCATATTGCGGATCTCATTCCTATTTTTAATTGACCTACTGGCAACATTGGACCTAGTGATAGCTCCTTCTGCATTGAAAATATTTTCTCATTTCTTCCAGGATACCATTCTCATATTCCCTACAGGCTGCTCCATCTCAATCACCTCTCCTGTTTGCTTCTCAACTTCCTAAACAATACACTTTGGTGTACTCTAGGATTCAGTTCTTAAACATCACGTTTCTCTGTCTATACTCACTCCCATATAGTCTTACAGCCTTGATACCATCTATACACTGATGACTCCCAAATTCATTGCCAAATCTGTGTCTCCCCTGTGAATGCAACAGAACCGCATACACAACTACTCATTTGACGTCTACACTTGAATGTCTTAAAAAGTTTACCCAAAACAAACTCCCAAATTCCTTCCTCCCCAACTTGCTCCTTCTGCAGTCTTGACCTCAAAAAATAGCAACTCCATCCTTCAATTAGAACAAAAGTGCCTAACTCCTCCTTTTGCTCACATTTCACATCTAATTCATTCCCAAATCCTACTGGTTCTGTATTCAAAATCTCTCTAGGATCCACCTATCACTCACCATCTAGAATGCCACCCTGGTCCATGCCACCACCATCTCTGTTTTATTTTTTTGTTGTTGTTGTTGTTTGTTTGCTTGTTTCTAAGACAGCCTGATACCTGAACTCTCTGCTTGTGCCTTTGGCTCACTTATAGTTTACTTCTAACACAGCAGCTAAGTGATGACTTTATAAGTGTACATTCTATAAATGCCACACCCAGCTCCTTCAGTTCTTTTCCTTTTACTCATGATAAAAGTCTAAATTATTAAAATGGCCAGCTCCCATTATGGCTCCAATTTTACCTGTAGTTTTATCTACTCCCTGTTGTGGTCCATCCATATTGGCCTTTTTCGCTATCCTTGAAACAAGTCCGCAAGCCTTGCCTCAGGATCTTTATGCTTGATGATTCCCCTGCTTGGAACATGTTTCCCTCAGGTGCCCTTCACTTCCTTCCGGCCATTGTTGAAATGCAACTGTTTTGAGATGCCTGCCTTCACCTTGTTTTAAACAGCATCCTCCTTCACAGAGGGCCTTCATTCCTTTTTACCTGCTTTACTTATTCCCATGACAATTCTTATCACCTAGTATATTATATTTTGATCTAATTATTTTATTTAATGCCTGTGTTCTCCCATCAGGGCAAGGGACATTTGTCTGCTTTGCTCCCAGTTTTATTCTTAATGTTTGGGAAAATGCATGGCACATACTATTTGCTGAGTCACTGAATGAATGAATCTACGTATTACTTTTTCCCTGTTGTGGATTGGGATATGTATGAGAAGAGACAGAAGATCTCATTCAAAATAGGAGATGCTTCATCACTCTCTCTACCACTCACTTGTGCACTGGCTCTGTCTTAAACGCTTACATAACCCCCTGTTTCCAACAGAACAATGAGCAATCTTAGAAATTAAGGAATTCCATGCCACAGTCTCTACTTTCTTTTCTGTCTGTCACTTATCTTGTCCTTTATGCTTTTGGGATGGGGATGGGTCTGTGTCACTTTTATCTCAGAATATTCAGTCATTTTAAGACTTAATTTGGGGCTTAGTGTTCCCGACAGTGGTCATTGGTCCATTTTGATTTTATCTTTTCCCCTCCCCTCCCCTTTCCTCCCATCCCCTCCCCTCTTTTTTTCCATTCCTCCTGTTCTGTGCAGGAAACGTGCAAGGGGAAAAGAAAAGACACATACACACATACACAATACCTTGAGGGGTAAACAACCTTTATCCCATGTAAATGGCAATGCAGATACAATAAGCAAATGATATAATAAGCAAATCAATGTAATAAGCAAATTGATATAATAAGCAAATAATATAATAAGCAAATTGCAATGAAAAGGAGAGAAGGGAAAGATATATATATTTATACTCACCAGATTATGAAGGATTCACCACCAGACTGGGAAACAACAACCTGGGCTCCAGAGCTGGCCACTCATCTGTGCACAGATGAGGAGCAGTCTCATGAAGCCTTGGTGCAGTCTGGGACTCTAGCTCTTTTTGTAACGAGTTATTTGGTGTAAGGCCCAGTCACTACGGCCCTCTGCAACTGGGCTCAAGGAACACAAAAGGTCAACTTGTTTTTTGCGATTCTCTATTGTTTTTCAATAACTAACGTATAGGAATAGATTGAAATAGGGATTTCTCTGAAACAGCGCTGGATGAATGCCTCAAGGGGCTCACAGAACCTGTTCTGGGACTTGGTGACCATTGTTTGTGTCCATGTTCAATTGAGTTCAAATTTAATATTTAATTTCTCCTCCACACCTCACCATCTCACCCCTCCCCTTCCCTCTCTTCTCCCTCCCTTCCCTCCTCTCTTCTCTTTTCTTCCTCGCTTTCTCTTTTCTTTCCTTCCCTTTTTCTCTTCTTTTCTCTCTCTAATTTTTTCTCTTTTTGTGACTGGATTAGAGCTCTAATAACAGAAGGTCAACTGTCCTTCGGTTATTAGATTTTAGATGATACAGAAAATAAGAGAAAGTGAAGAAATCCCATTAAGCTTTTAGAAAATCTTCACTCAAATCACATCATTCTCACCACTCTGGTTCCTGAATTATTTGTTTATTACTTGGCATGCCAAATTTCTTTATAAGTTTAACAGGAATTAACATTTAAAAGTGTGTGTTTTTTTTTCATAGTAAATCAAACCTCCAGATCTATCATTGAGAAAATAGTATCATGAATCCCCGTGTAGACAGAACCTCTAGTTCCCGAAGTCCTTGTCCCTTTTCTTTCTGCCCCTATACAATTAATGACCATTTTTTTCCTTTGTTTAAGAGAAGAACCAGTCTGAAAACAAGGACTCTGTTGCTTCGATTTCTGGAACACCATTCTAAGAATACAGTGAGACAATGGTATGAAGGCAAATGCTTTTGATGTGCAGATGGCTGGTTTTGTTGACAGAGAAAAAACAAAACAAACAAAAAATGTCTTGTGACTTTCATTGAGGCAGAACTTGAAGGCACTTACAGAGCAGGTTATAGAAATTGTGAGAACTGATTGATGCAGGGAAGTTCTCACAGCAGGAAAATGATGACTCTGAAAGCCACCAGAGTGCTTGGGAGGAGCTTGAATGTTAAGGATAGAAGAATAGAATGACTATTCAAGATGCACAACATGACTATTGGAGTTCCAGCTCACCCCCTGGTGTAAAATGTGAAGCTGGAGGGTATAGAAACCTAATCTCATTTAGGAGAAAGTAAGTAAAACAGAACTGGAATCCTTGAATCCCTGGAAAAAGCCTAGGGAGTCTGCAAGCCCCTCAAAGAAGTTCCATAGTCAGCATGGAATTACAATCCAATGTAGTGAGAAAGTCATAGGGAAGCCAAGGGGTGGCTCAGGCTCTCTCTCACATGTCACTGCCTACTGGAGAGAGAGCCACAGTGCATTATTGCCACTGGCCCTCAGGGGACATGGAAATCCTGAACTTGGAGGAATCCAGGAGGCAACATGAGGGCACATTCAGAATGTGGACCTCAAGACTGGAGGCCACAGAAACATCTGAGGTCATTATGGAGGATGACAATAAGAGCATCTACATCCTTGACATCTGGACCCAACAAGAGCGTCAACATGCTGAGGAAGTTCGCAGCAGAAGACAGCGCGCGAACCAGACAATGCTCCCCTGACACCGCAGGGCCGCACAGTCTTCTTTCTCAAGTGTCCTCTTGAGATATTGAAGAAGGGTATAGGAGAAACCCTGAAAAATAAGCATGCTTCTAAAATAGCCTGAGGTTACCTGAAAGAGACTGCTTTAAACCACGGCCTCGCCCAGGAGCCTGAAAACTCTTTAAGGACCAGTGCTGGGGTTTACCCAGTTTTGTGTCCCAAGCAGCTATCACAAACCAAGGTGCTGAAGAGTATCTCAGTAGAGGACTATTGAGTGATGAATAAACAGTAAATAAAAGCATCAATGTTTACAGCAACTGACTAGAAGGAAAGTATGAACTCACAGAGGAAATAATAAAAGGAGAAAGGCAGATGATACCTCTCCTTTGGTTCAAAAACAAATTGTACAAAAATAGGGCTCTCAGCTCTGTTCCAAATTACTTACTGTGAGTGAGAAACCAAATTCAATTTAATGCAGTAAGAATGAACTGCAATTACAAAAGGAAGAGGTAGAGGAGAAAAAACAAGCAATTTGGTTCTGTTTTATTCAGAGTATGTAGATGACTGGGTACCACATAAAGAAAGAACATTGACAACCTGTGTATTGATCTCATTAGAAGAGCAGTTGAATAATTAAATCTGGAAAGACCTGGAGAATTGATGAAGAAATTGATAAATGTCTTTGGATATAAAATAGTTGTCATATAGGAGAAGCCACAGATTTGTTTTAGTCTGCTCCAGGGAGCAAGAAAAAGAGCAGAGATGGGGAATTGCTAGAAGGAAGATTTCAGTGTATAGAAGGAAGAGCATTGGAACAGGATGCCTGAAAAAGAAATTGCACAACTATAGAGGTGAAAGCCCTATTCCAAATCCCTTACTGTAAAAGGAAACAAAAGTCAATTTAACATAATAAAATTGAGCTCCCCGTCACTGGAAGTGTCTTGGCAGGTGCCGAATGCGTGTTTGTGGGAGGTTTGAAAGAGGAGATTTAACATGGGTAGGAGATAAGTACAAGACCTGAAAGTCTCTTTCAAAATTGGCGATTAATGGGCTATCTCTCTCTTAGATGTTCATTCAGGCAAAACCAAGGCGAAGAACACCTGCTGGTGCCAGGATGCAAGGAAGGACACAGTGGTCAAAATATAAGCATCCGTGGTGAATTAACTGCAATCCTGCATGCCTCCCTGTGTGTTTGCAGCATGACTTTGTAGCTCCTCCCATGAAGAGACAGGATCTCTTTCCCTGCCTTTCAAATTTGGGCTGGCCACGTGACTTACTTCAGCCAATATAATGTCATACAAATGATTCTGTGTCTGTTTGGGGCCTAGACATCAAAAGACTGTATGCATCTTTTCTTACACTCTTGAGACCATACCACTGCTATGAAAACAAGCCTAGGCTAGTCACTTGTAGGGTGAGAGACCAGCTAGAGAAAAGTCCACTTATTTCAATTGTGAACATCCTAGATTTGCCCGTTGTCAGCTGACCTCGAAACATGTAGGTGAGTCCAAATAGCAGCAGCTGCCTACCCAACTGAGGGCTGATTGCGGATGCATGAATAAATCCAGCCAAGACCAGAAAAAACTTCCCAGCTGACCTATAGACTTGTGAGCAATATAAATGTTTATTATTTTAAGCATTAAATTTTGGAGTGATTTGTTACACAGCAATTACTAACTAATTTATCTTCGGAGACAGGGAGACTTGCACCTCACTGTTTTGTGAACTTCAGCAAGCCTCTTTAGCCTCTCAGCTTTGGTTACTTTATCAGTCAAATGTGGACAGCTTACATGGGACCCATTACATTTCTTGGGAGGATTCAATGCATAATTTATATTAAGTCATTTTCATAGTGCCCAATACATAGTTAACACTCAACGAATTTTGTTCATTATTAGTATTTTTATGAGTGAGCCGGAGAAAATTACCACTGGGGAAGTAAAATCATCACTGGAGAAGAAATTTCATATGACATGGCTTTCTTTCACACATCAAAAAGGTAAAATAGTTATCTTCTGTAACTTTTTTTGATTGATGTGCTTATTTTGAGAGAAATCACTTCCTTTACACTTCTGTGTCCTCGGCACATGTCCAAACCAACACAAAGAACTTTAGATGATGACACACTCTCACCTCCTTTTGGACGTATGTGGCAGCCATGTATGTTCCTCACTTTAGGTTATCTTGGAAGGCTATTTCTCTGCCTAGATGATGGTGGGTGTCAAAATTTAAAACTAATCAGAGCTAAGGAAATGATATCCTCTTGTAATCTTGAGGTCTTCCCAAGCAAAGGAAGCACAGAGTAGTAAAAAAGGTATTTTTATAAGAACACGTTATAACAGAAGGGCTAAACCTTGTACTTTCAAATAACCTTTAAAAAATATTCCATCCCCAGAGAACTTTTTATATTATCTCCTTTCACAAATTTCAGAATGCAAGGCGTGAGTATAAATCTCTTTTTCTGCAAGAATGACTCTGTCACAAGTCAAACAAGTAATAATTCAACTTAGCCTTAGAAGGGACTGCATGGTCTAAATGTAGGTCCTGCAATCCAATTACCTATTTTATTTTTTGTGTCTCCCCAAATTCATTTTTCCACTCATCATTGAAAACTTCCACTGCTGAGAAACTCACTACTTCATGGAACAGCCTATTTCATTGTTTTTTTTACCTGTTAAGACAAGGATTCAAACACAATTAGTTTCTTTGGGAGGTTATTCCATAATATAAGATAGGGATATGGAGATGTGACACAGAGAATGGAAGAAAATCAATACAGGATATGCACAGATATGTTTTGAGACAGGGTCTTGCTCTGCTTCCCAGGGTAGAGTACAGTGGCACAATCACAGCTCACTACAGCCTCAACTTCCTAGGCTCAAGTGATCCTCTCACCTTAGCCACCAAAGTGGCTGAGACTGCAGACAGGCACCACCATGCCCTGCTAATTTTAATTTTTTTTTTTTTTTTTTTTTTTTTTTTTAGAAACAAGATCTCACTGTGTTACCCAGTCTGTTCTTGCACTCCTGAGCTCATGTGATCCTTCTGTCTCAGCCTCACAAAGTGCTAGGGGTACAGGTGTGAGCCACCAGTCCCGGCCACAGTATGGGATATATTTTGATTACTTTTACAGCTTCAGATAAATGAAGCTTAATTCTGTTGGAGAACTTTAAGAATGATATTCCTAGCATATGTATCTCAGAATTAGCTAACCCAAGGGGTAAGGGAGCTGGGGTATTTATGCACCAGATAGCACAATTATTGATTGAATTTTCTATTGAGAGGAGTTAACTTCCATGCAAGTGGCAGGCCGGAATTGCTGATCTGCCACTTGTACAGGCTGAGCTAACTTCAGCCTTGTGGCAAAGGAGCATAGTGCTGGCAGTTGGCAGTCAGACTTGTGTGCACACACGCTGTAAAAGTGGAGGAGATAAGAGTTCCACAATGTGCACTGCAGGTTTGAAAATCTCTTTCCCATAGAAAGCATCTGCCATTTCAGCCATCCCAACCTCCTTCCTTCTTCTTTGGTTCACCTTTTCTTTGGAGAATCTCCCTTTGCCTTGTCCCTGTTCACATAATTTAGAAGGAGGTGATTTTAGCTCCTTTTAGCTGAACTTCTAGCTTGAACATCAGTACATTCCTCAGTTCTGAACAATAATTGTAAAGTATATAATATATACAGTGCTTGGTTCAGAAATGGGTATGTGATCAAAGCCAACTTACTCAGATGCAATCCTGAGATTTTTCTAGAGCAATTAGGAAAGGGTAACTATTGTCTCTGTTGGGACTGCTAAAATGATAGGCTGTGAGCTCAAATGATCTTGTGGCCGTCATTGTCAAGCCCTGAGAAAGAAGCCAACAGAAAAAACATAAACACATTCTACCTGTATTGTTTGAGCATCAGTATCCATCTAATTGTCCCCGGACTTTGGTCAGTTTGAACTGGGTCCTACCCAATACACTTAATTTAAGTCTCTATTACTTGTAATTTCTTCTTATTTGACTTAGGACTACTCAATGGGAACATGCAGATCAAACCCTGTCTCTTTTCCTATATTTTCCCATCAGAAAAGTAAAGAGACTTACGTGATGTAGGCAGTATATGCATTTGCAGTGATTAAAAAAAAAAAAAAAAAAGAAGGAGGGCAGTAGACCCGAACAGACACTTTTCTAAAGAAACATACAAATGACCAAGAGGAGTATGAAAAAAAATGATCAGCATCACTAGTCATCACAGAAATGAAAATCAGAATTGTAATGAAATAGCACCTCACACTTGTCAGAATAGCTATTATTTTTTTTAAAAAAGACAGCAAGCGTTAGTGAGCACATGGAGAAATTGGAACCCTTGTATACTCTTGGTAGGAACGTGAAATGTGCATCTTCTATGTCAAACAGTATGAGGTTTCTGAAAACATTAAAAATAAAACTATCATGTGATCAAGCAATCCCACTTCTGTGTATTTATCAAAACAATTGAAATGAGAATACTGAAGAAAGATATTAGCACTTCCATGTTTATTGCAGCACTGTTCACAAAAGCCAAGATGTGGAAATACACTAAATGTTCATTGACAGATGAATGGATTAAGAAAATACAGGGGCTTGGTGTGGTGGCTCATGCCAATATTCCTATCTCTTTGGGAGGCTGAGGTGAATTGCTTGAGCCCAGGAGTTCGAGACCAGCCTGAGCAAAGCATGCTGAAACCTCTTGTCACTACAAAAAAAAAAAAAAAAGGTGGGGTGGGGGGCGCATGCCTGTGCCTGTAGTTTCAGCTACCCAGGAGGCTGAGGTGGGAGGATCACCTGAGCCAAGAGAGGTTGAGTCTGAGGTTATGAACCATGATTGTGGCACTTCAGTAAAGGCTGGGAGACAGAGTGAAACCCTGTAAGAAAGCAAGAAAAGCAAGAAAACAAGAAAGCAACCAAGCAAGAAAGAGAAAAAAGCAAGCAAGAAAGAGAAAAAAGCAAGCAAGAAAGGAAAATATGGCCTCTACACACAATACAATACTATGCAGTCTTAAAACATAAGGAAACTCTACAGTATAAATAACATAGGTGAACCTTGAGGACATTATGCTAGGTGAAATGAGCCAGTCACAGAAAGACAAATACTGCATGATTCCATTTTTATGAGATAGCTAAAATAGTTGAATTTATAAAATAAAATACTGGAATTATAGATGGTCAGGAGCTAAGGGGAAGGAGGAAATGAGAAGTTACTCAGCAATGGTATGAAGTTACAATTAAGCAAGATGAATGAACTCTAGATATCAGCTCTATGACATTGTACCTGTAGTTAACAGTGACTATACACTTAAAAATTGCTAAAGTTGAAAAAAGTGACAATAAAATAGTGAAAAATAAACATAGAAGATAACATGATAATACGAATAAAATAAAAATAAAGGTTTTAAATTCTGAAAAACCTGGATCTGAAATGTGGCTCAGGTATTTACTAGCTCTGTGGACTAGAGTAAGGTATTAAAACACTGTAAGCCTTATTTTTCTCATCCATAAAATGGAGAGGAAGAGTGCCTGTTCTGCGTGGTTCTGGATTTTTGAATGGTAAATGGCCAGGGAATTTGGTGTTATCTAAAGAAAAAAAATAGCAGAACTGAAGATTTAAAAAAATGAATGTTTTATTGAGGTATGATTTGTACACATTTAATGTACACATGTGATAAGTTTAGACATATGCATACACTTATGAGACCATGGTTACAGTCCAAGGCCAAGGTGCCAAACATACCCATCACCTCTAAAAAGTCCCTTTTGTTCCTTTGTGTTTGTTTTGTAGTAAGATACTCAACATAAGATCTATCCTCCTAAACACATTTTAAATACACAATACCTATTGCTAGCTATAGGCACTACTAGTGATCTAGTAGATCACTAGAACTTATCCATCTTATGTAACTAATACTTTATACCGATTGACCAACAACTCCCCATGCAGGTCTGGCATAGAGTAACATAGAGTAACAACCCCATAAAGGCACCTACAATTCTTTTATTTATTTATTTTTTATTTTTTTAAAATTATACTTTAAGTTCTAGAGTACATGTGCACAACGTGCAGGTTTGTTACATATGTATACATGTGCCATGTTGGTGTGCTGCACCCGTTAACTCGTCATTTACATTAAGTGTATCTCCTAATGCTATCCCGCCTTTGTCCCCCCACCCCACGACAGGCCCCGGTGTGTGATGTTCCCCACCCTGTGTCCAAGTGTTCTCATTGTTCAGTTCCCACCCATGAGTGAGAACATGCGGTGTTTGATTTTCTGTAAAGGGAGCTACAATTCTTACGTCTTCCCTGAGATTTCTCTTCTCTAGGGTGAACCTCTATGCCATTTCTAGATATACATTGTTTATATTTTTCAATATAATATCACCATAACTGTGACAATGAGGTGTGATATTGGAAACTATGGGTATCAGGACTAATAAGGAATGTGTGATGGCTGAATGGCTACATGGCATAATTTGTGACTCCTACTTATATCATTGGCTACTCTTATTTGAGTATAGTCTTAATTTAAAACACGTATGTTAAAACTCTTGACTGGCATGCATAGTAGTGGTTTATTCCATTTGGGAATTGTTTTCTTTAAAATCCTCTTGGGTTGAGTCCAAACTTGAAAGGAAAACCACTGAGAAAAGTGGTTTTCCTTTTTCTTAAAGCGGAGGCTGCCACTAGATAAACAATCCAATTAAGAGATGAGTGACTTTTTGGAGTAGCCAGCGCCCAAGAGCTCTGCCTCCCTAACCATAGGGCATACTTGAGAAACATGCCTGATGCTGTGGTGGAGTTCCATGCAAAACAGAGGCTTACAAAAGTTACGTGACCTAGACCAAGTCACAGAGTGAACAGGTGGAGTTATGAAGGTCAAGGGCTGACCACTGACACTGCAAAGCAGGTCCAGTTTCCAGTTATAAAATCCATGGTACTTTCTGGGCCAGAGAGTGCGTTTGGAGAGACGTGCATTCTTTCCTTAAACCATCACTAAAATGTTGCTTACAATTTTTTACTCTGATAAGTAATTCGTAGTCATGGATTTCTCATTGTCATATCTACGGCTGAGTTGTTTGAGAAACAGAGTCTCAGATGGAGACTTGCACGCAGAAAGTTCACTGGATAGTGTCTTTGGGAACAACACTTGTAAGAGAGTGAGGGAAACAGGAGTGGGCAGAGGGAGAAGTTGAACTGTGAGGCAGATGCAATTGTTGACTAGCCCATTCCACAGGGAGCTCTAGGACTATGGTGGCCCTGCAGAGTTTTCCTGAACTGGGGCAAAGAGCACATCTACACTGACTAACATTGGATCCGACTGACCCTGGGAAGGGAGTATAACTGTGGGCAAACTAGCAGTCTCCAAAAGAGGGCAATGCAATTAGCATCCAACACCCCCATCAACTGGGTAAATTAGTGCCTTGGCTCTGAAGGGGGTTCTGAATGACACACCAGAGCATTTGTAGGTCTCTGTTCAAGGAAATTTAAAAACGCATTTCACACTTGGCTAATTCAAACAACAACAACAAAAATCTGAAAGCATGAAACCAGTGCTATTCCCTAGAAGTAAGGAAAGGAATATGATGACATGGAAATGACTTGAGATTAGAAGTTAGACAGACATGGGATTCCATTTGGAATACTCCAGAATTGGAATTGTATTCCCAAATGAATACAGTTTCTCTTGGTATGGTCTTGGAGCAATTCTACATTACTTAGCTTCTCTGAGCACAAGCTTTTTCACTTATAAAATGATGATGTTAGTAATAATATTAGTTTCATGGCATATTTGAAAAAACATAATGAGAAGTCACTTGAAGTACCAAGCACAGTGCCTGGCATATTGAAGGCACTTGATAACTAGTAGTTTTCTACCACCTAAACAACAGTGAATGGCTTTTACATATGTCATTCTTTATTCAAACTTTGTAGAGTAGAATGTACCAAACGTTTAAAGAATTCGTAACTGGTTGAACGCAGAAAAATACAGGCAAGTAATGGGAAGAGAAGTGCTGAAATGGAAGCAAACATAGTGTGTGTTGTGAGTGCAGACCTGAGATCTTGCAGAATAGTGCAAGGACTAAGGGAAAAGGAAGGATCTGACCTGTGTCCTGAACCAGAAAGAGAAGTGAGTGTGGTGATGGAGCCATGAGGGAGAAAATTCACAGAAGGGCTTCTCAGGTTCAAAAGCACGAAGACAACAGAGAGCACAGCATGTGTGGGTGTCTGTAGGTGGTTCACTACAGTTGCAGCATAATATGGGTGAAGAGTAGGCAGCTAAGGGAACACTTCATTTCAATACGCTTCCTATTGCCAGCTCCTAAGCCATCACTGTGGCTTGGGATCACTTGTCTTAAATTCACTAAGAAGCATTAAAGAATGGAGGTGGTGGAAAGAGTTCACAGCCTGTTTAAATAGAGTCTACCTGGGGCTGAAAACCAGTTGGCATGGAGCTCACTTGTTCCACCTTGTTAACAGCACTGGATTTCAGGTTTAATGGCTTTAGGCTGGTTTAGTCCAGTCTTGCTAAGGAGACCATGTTTCCTTTGGATGATTGGAGAAGTCACCCTTTCACAATGTATGGTGAAATAAAGTCAAACTTCAGATGGGAATTCTGAGTTCATTGCAAGCCCAGGACGCTCACAGCATAGTTAGCAGGAGCAGCCTCATAGAGGGGGATGGGTCTACCCTAAAAGGCTTTTCCCTGAGGCCAGATTCCATCCTTCACTTACCCAGCTCTGGCTGATTGGCTAGGGAGAAAAGTGCCCCATGGCCTGTCTATGACACGATTTCCACTGTAAACTTTGTTTTTATTCTCTGTGAAAGAGTACTTTATGCCCTGAACTTTATGAATGTAAAAAAAAAAAAAAAAAAAAAACCAAAACATTCATTTTCAGATGAAATTTTTCAAGCTTGGACTCAACCCAAGAGGATTTTAAAGAATTGGCAATTGGAAGTAAAATGTTCCAGGAGGCTTTTAGAAATGCAGTGTTAACCAAAAGATAATGAAAATTTCAGAGTGCCTGGTTTGTAGGCTTCAATGAGGGTGGTGGGTTTACTTGTACACACACCTAATTCTGGTCCACTTCCACATTTCCTGAAACATCATAATATTCTAGGCTTATACAGAACTTTATTTATTCCAGAATTTCCTTTCTTAATTAGCTTCGTTTTATCATATTTTCACTGTGAAGTGAGTTAAGAGATAAAGAAATTGACACACAGGCAAGTAACAACACACATTGCCCAACATGGCCAATATTTAGTGGGAAAAGTATAGTTAGTGGACATGAGACATGGCTGGGGCTCATAGGTACTGCTGCTGTTGAATAGATGAATACCTGTGCCTTGATTACTTATGAATTCTTTGACTTGACTTGCTCATCTGTAAAATGGGATAGTAATAGTACACAGAATGATGTGTGAATCAAATAATCATGATTTAATCACCACTCAAATGGTGGTAGAAATATTTATTTGTAAATTACAGTGTCACTTAAATGTTAAATAGTATTTAAATGCAATTAAACATCTAGTTAGGAATGTAAATGTGATCAACCCATCTTCTGAGTCTTGAGTAGGCATTAGCGTTTCGAATGAATCATTATTATTAGCCATCATCAGTTTTTCAGGGAATTGGTAGGGTCAATACACCTTTCAAGTTCTACGAAGATTATAAAATTCATTCCAGAATCCCCTATGAGCTTCTCAGTCACTTTTGCCCCTTGTCGAGTGGGGTGGAACAAGATCCATGTGGAATGTGCAGTTTTTTCTTACACTAACTCCCTCTGCTTCCTGTGGAATAGCCTCTTATGTAACTTGGAGTGACATTGTTTAACGCTCATGAACTGCATAGCTATTAGTTAGAGAATACAACTACAGAAAGCCATCCAAGCCCTCGAGGACTCTGTGTTCTCAAAGACATCAAAAGCAACGCACACCTACTACTCTAAACATCTGCCAAATCATGTCTACTTTAAAAACTGTAACAAGTATAAAACCTACCAAAAATCAAAACAATGGCTAACCATGCACATACAAAAAAATAAAATTCCCAGATGTACCATATCAAGGAATGGAGCACATAAACATAATGAACTTCCTATTTCCTATAAATAGACTCTAGCTCTTTATCCTTGTATATCTCTAATACAAGGATTTTAAAGGGGAAGCAATGAAATTTGTATATCTGTGTCCTACATTCTCTAATAGACTATGGAAACTGGGGGTATCTTATTCATTCCTGTACCCCCAAAACACATGGATAGGGTGGAGAAATGCACTTAGTAAGCCCCTATTCAGTGTCAAGTGCTATACCAGATTCTTTACATTGATCATATCCATTCATTCTTTGAAATAATCCTTAAGTGGTAGGTATTACCATCCTTCTTGTTGACAGATAGGGAAATAGGCTGCTGATGAGAAAAGCACCTTGCTCAAGGTCACATATACAGTAAATGGTAGAACCACAATTCATGTTTGAATCTGTTTCCTATCATATTCTTTTGCCTTTCATATATTAATAGTACAGCATTTAGCACATAATATGTATTTATGCCTGATAAACAGTATGTGCTTACAATATGTTAAATTGTCATATTACTATGCCTAAAATAATGCTTGTATAAGATATAGCATCTGAATACAAACAGGTCTAAATACAGAATTCTGTAGAATTAATTCTTAGTTAGGTACTAGGTCTTAGATATTGATAGTAATAGTCATGTACCACCTATCCATTCTGGTAGGGCCAAATGTAGCATAGTCATAAATTAAACTGTAATAAGGGCTTCACATAAATGGATTTATTTAGCCTTTTGAGATAGACACTACTGTTATTTCCATTACTCTAATTTTACAAATTAGGAAAATGGGTCAGAAAGTTTGTCAAACCAGAGCTGAGAGTCAACCTCAGAACTCAGGGAGCTCTAGTTTCCTTATGTGTGTGTCTCTCAAACTTGACTGCACTTTAGAATAACCTGCAAATTTTCTGTACTCTGGAAAGCCTGGACCTGACTACTGGAGATTCCGATTCAATTGATCGGGGGTGAGGTAATGGCATTCATGTCTTTTCCAAGATATCCATGTGATACCACCGTACAACCAGGGCTGGGAAGCCCTGCACTAGAGTAGACCTCCTCTGAATTCTGTTGTGGAGAAGCCTTGTTCTTTGTGTGAGTCAGAACTGAGTGTATATATATTAATAACCCCCCTCTTCTCATTGACTTCTACAAACCAGGCTTTCTGAAGTTTTCATATAAATTGCATTTACAAGACTACTAATAAGAGTGATTGAACCCATCATTTGGGGCATGGAAACTATATGTGGTTTAGATGTTAGGCACTGTGCTAGGAGCGTTGTGTGGCTTATTTCAGTCAACCCTCAGAGCAGCCCTATGAGTAGGTAGTTTACTATAGGTTGGGTATGTCAAATAGGTTTCATCTTTCATCTCCAGTAATCAGCCTCCCAACTTGGTTGACTACTGGAGCTCACAGCCTTTCCACTCACAGTGTGGTATGTGGGCATCACCTGGGAGCTTGTTAGGAATGCAAAATCTCAGGTTCCCTGCCAACATTCCCCTAATCAAAATATCAAGTCGGCATTTCCACAAGGTGATTCCAATACACGTTAAAGTTTGAGAACCGCTGGTCTAGAACCATTTCTTGAGCAGATTCTGTGTTCCCATTGGAACAGGAGTCAGCAGGAAAATGTGCTCTGGTAAATGTTCTGTGTCTGCCTGGGCGGAGGATGGACTCATGCCTTCGGAATCAGGCATTTATTAATTCGGCTTCATATACAGACACAGAGGACACTATAGAGAACATGTAATGCGTTCTCAATTTAGGCACTGGTCCTCCCTTACTAAACACTGGCTACTGTTCTTTACCAGCATGGGTAAGGGGTCCATCTCATTTTGGTCCTGTTATTTATTTTCAGTAGGTCCAGCACTTCTCTTGACTTGCATTGTCCATACTGGCTAGGTGTGGCTAGCTCTCCAGGCTTGGGTTACCAATTAAAACCTTCTCGTCTTTGCTTTTTACAGAATGGCAGCAAGATGCTGCAGCTTAGGTGACCAACCGACCTGGTTTACCTACAATGGAGGGGTTTCTGGAGATGTGGGAGAAGGTCTGGACAGTCTTGGAGAAACTGGAATGGTTGGTCATCTTAATTGCAGACCCTGTCTCTCTCATACACGTTGAGTCTGTGTTTGCTGTTTCTTGTAGGGCTACTTGTTTCTTTATTAGATTTATATTTTCTGCTTTCTGGCAGTAAGCAATTATTCCCAGTTTTTTTTTTTAAATCAAGAAGTACTACTTCCAATGTGTAGTCCACATTAAAAATAAACACCCTATATCATAGAAAAATGAATCTATACTTTCTGTAGGGTACCTTTAAATGTCTCCTTTTCTCATCCCACTTCCTTCAGCAACAAGAACACTGGGAGTATTTGTTAATTACTTTTTGGCAGATATTATGTTGTTGAGAATGGTTGGTATAAGAATGTTATAATTACAATTTGAGTGACTTTTAATAATTTGTAATCAATATTAATTAGGATTGGCCGGGCGTGGTGGCTCATGCCTGTAATCTCAGCACTTTGGGAGGCCGAGGCGAGCAGATCACGAGGTCAGGAATTCAAGACCAGCCTGACCAACATGGTGAAACCCCATCTCTACTAAAAATACAAAAATTAGCTGGATGTGGTGGCTCACACCTGTAATCCTGCTACTCGGGAGGCTAAGCCAGGAGAATCACTTGAACCAGGAGGTGGAGGTTGCAGTGAACGGAGATCATGCCGCTGCACTCCAGCCTGGGCAACAGAGCGAGACTCCGCCTCTCTCTCTCTCTGTGTGTGTGTGTATATATATCTTTCATATATATATATATCTATATATCTTTCATATATATATATCTTTTATAGATATATCTTTCATATCTATATATCTATATATCTTTCATATATATATCTTTTATAGATATATCTTTCATATCTATATATCTATATATCTTTCATATATATATCTTTTATAGATATATCTTTCATATATATCTATATATCTTTCATATATATATATCTTTTATAGATATAATATATCTTTCATATATATATAATATATATATTAGGATTAACGACCTATTTTTAGGCTCTATCCCACGACCACCAGTTTTCAAGTGCAAGTGACAGAGTTTATGATGCCAGAAACTGATTTATCTTGGTACATTATTTAACTTCCTTTAATTCTTTACTGTTGAGCTATAAGGTTACCTTTCTGTCTTTGTAACTTCCCGATCTTCATAAAAAGAAGTGGCAAAATTAAAATTTCAACCATAAAGGTGAAAGAATTGTGTAAAATAAGCTCTGAAATTTCCTTAAAATCTAACATTTTATATTGTAGATGACTAGTAGGTTTTAGATTATTGCTCTGGATATTAACATTGTAATTCTTTCAATTTGTTAGATACTTAGCTGAACAATTTATATTGAAAATAACGAGAGATTTTAAAATCACGTATATCTGACTTACCCTTTGGCTTGGAGAAACAGACACAGGTCAATTATAGATATATTCATTTGTTATTTTAATTAGATTATATGGACTGTGGCTCGCTAATGTTCAAGACAGAAAATGAAAGTGTTTTCTGCCCTTTCCCCTATGCTAAGGGATTATTGAGATAATGACCTAATAGTCTGGGTTGCGTGTATGTCAGAAAAACTTCATTTTATTAATAAGTGATACTACAGATACTGCCAATTTATTATATTGATAGCAGCTGTGGATATGAGATGAGTGGACATAATTTGTATAACCAAACTACAGGTTTTTTTTTTTTTTTTGAAGTCATATTATTCAGGGAGTTGACAGAGGTGTGAACTGGACTTTAAGAAGCTGCACATAAGATACTAGTATGATCAAGCTGGAATGGACTTAGACAATTTGAAACAACTTTTCTTAGTTTTCGGTTGAGGAAACTGATGGGTACCAAGCCTAAATGACTTGACAAAGCTCATAGAAGATTAGCAGGTAGTAGAATAATGACTGCTGACTCCTAATTCCACGGATCCTCCCTGCCACTGTTTTGTGTTGAGCTGCAATGCTTCCTTGACTGTTTTCCACACCAGGTTCTTATCAATGATCTTTCGCCTAAGAAACAGCAAGGATTCTGGCAAGCACACCATCTAGAGATACATCTTATTGTGGTTTTTCACAAAAATCGAAAGAAGAAAGGAGGCTTAGCTGGTGTTATAATTATTGTTATTTTTTTCAGTAGGGAAATCTGTACAAAATGATTTATCTCTAGTGATTTGCCATTGATCAATTTTTTTTCTCATTTCACTTTGTTCTTTTTTTGTTTCTATTTTTGTTTTTCTTTTTTAATTTTTTTATCCTTTTTCTTTTTTAAATTTTCTGTTTATCACAAATGATCATGTAATTATATGTTAATATTATGTAACCCCAGTGTTCTCAACTGTCTGTGATTTAATGTTACCCAGTTTTCTTTTCTTAATTTTAAATAAATTTGAAAAACTATCTTATAGTGTTTTGAGCCTGTGTTGGTACATTTAGTTCTAGTTCATTGTGGTAAATCCATTTCCGTTTCTAAGTTTCCACCTTTTAGTAAAGACATAGTTCTAAACTGGGTTTATATTCTCAGTTACAAAGGATTCTAACTGCTAGTTTTGTGACAGCGATCACACATACTATCAAGGGATGGGTCAGGCAGTTTTGGAATGTGCTGATGCTAGCATTTGTATAAGCCTATGGCTCTTCTAGTCTAAATTGTTCTTATTTCTATTAATCCTTCAACTTTTGACAAACATACAACCATAGAAACGAATAATAAATTTGTTTTTTGGGAATTATCCAGGATTCTTGGTTAAGTGGGGAATTTAGGCTTTGATAGCATAAAGGATCACGGATAAGAATTTTTCATGGTGGCTCTAATTATAATGCTGAGCATGTGGCAGGCACAGAAATATTTACTCATTGACTGAATATAGCACATCATAACGTTGATTTTTTTTCCCAACATAATTTTAGAGCTAGGCATATTGTATTCTATTACATTAGACTATATATCCTTCTTAAATAGTACCAGCCTTGCTAGATAACACATGTTAGAGGAGAGGCCCTTCTTCTTAGCCCTCAGTGTTTCCATCTATGGGAAAGAAGTTCCACCATACTAACATTACTGTCGACTCTCCACCTGCTCACTCACTTCTCCCCCAGGGAGGAGTGTTCAATATGGTTTCTGAGGTTAGAAGGAAAACTCAGACATGTGTAACATGGTTCCTTCAGTCCCATGACCCACTGTCCACAAATGGGCTGCTCACAGAGTGCATGCCTTCACCCTTGTTTCTGGCCATGCAGGCAATTATATGAAACAGTCCCAGCTGAAGCCTGAGATTTTCCTGCATTGCCTAGTCCTGGTGGGTATCTGTCTACTTCTGGAGTTTGGATTGGAAAGTCCACATGCCTGAAGGTATAAACCTATTCTACAAGGGGGTGTTTTCTAGAATGAAGGTAATATTTTTATCTTACGTTTGCAGAAAGAGGCAGAAAAATGATATAGGTGAGTGCGTGGACAATGACCTCAAACAGCTAAGATTCAAATCCCTGCTGTGTTACCTATCAAGCTAGAGTTGAAAGGATTAAATGAGCTAGTGTACATAAAGCATTCAGAATGTTGCCTGGCACAAGGTAAATGCTCTACAAGTGCCTGATATTAATGTTAGCCTTTTGTTTCCCCGTTCAGTTGGTTCAGAACATAGACATTATGTACTGGCTCTGTCTCACACCTCAATAACAGAGATTTCTTAAAGAATAATTTATAAACTCTTTTCAACTTCAAATCACTCTGTGATTAGGCTGATCTTATACCTTATTAGTTCTTAGCACCAAAATTATTTTTCCAATTGTAGAACTAATCATGTTTCTCTGAAATTCTTAATGAGTGCAGACCTCTCAGGGGGGCTTCAAACACTCACAGTCAGACCTCAGCATATGTTTCCAGCCCTGTCTTCCTTACACACTGTGCTTTGGCACGAGTCTACCATTGCTCATAGTTCTGAATCCCATGCAATCTTCACACCATGCAGCTTTGCTCTTGCTGCTTTGAGGGCTTTCCCCCTGCTCTGCTTGTTAGATCAGAACCCAACCTTCATGGCCCAGCTCACAGGCCTACTCCTTTGTGAAACCTTTTCTTCTTACTCCCCATTCATGGAGGCCTCATCTGTTCTGAAAGCAAAAGAACATCTCATTGCTGCTGTAACCCTTACTTACTAGAATTTCATGAAAATTACATGAACTCTGAGCTTCTCAAGGTCTTGGCCAGAGATCATGTTCTCTTTACTTTTGTATACTCATCTCACCCAGCCCCTAACACAGTGACTTGCTCCTCAATGATTACCCAAGTATGAGTCCATCAAGGAATTCTATCAAAGTCTTTTCCAAAATACCAACCAAACATATGTATCTCCTTCCATCTCCACTTGATCACCATTATCTCTGACTGGGTCTACTGTGAAAGCCTCCTAAATTTTCTCCCTGCCTCTCTGCTGGTCCTAATTCGGGTTATTCCCCAAATGGTTATTCCCCACTGGAATAATGGAGTTAAGATGTAAACCAAATTAGGTTACCTCCCCACATAATACTGAAACCTCAATTTTGATCTTTCTTCACCTGCCCCTCTTTCACACCTCATATTTTATAATCCCCCATCTGCACCCTTGCTCACTGAACTCTACTGACATTTCTCTTCTTTCCTTCTTTTGGTTTCTCAGACAGGCCAAACTTTTCTTGACCTCAGTCTCCTGCACACTCTTTTCCTTCTCCCTGAAATGCTCAAGTCTTAACTTTTTTTTTTTTTTTTTTTTTTTTTTTTTTTTGAGACAGAGTCTTGCTCTGTCTCCCAGACTGGAGTGCAATGACATGATCAAGGTTCACTGCAGCCTTGACCTCCTGGGTGCAACCAATCCTCCTTCCTCAGCCTTTCACGTTGATGGGACCACAGGCATGCACCACCACGCCCAGCTAATTTTAATTATTTTTTGTAGAGATAGGGTCTCACCATCTTGCCCAAGTTTGTCTAGAATTTCTGTGCTCAAGTGATCTTCTCACCTCGACCTCCCAAAGTGCTGGGATTACAGGCCATGAGCCATGATATAGGCTATGACTAGATGTTGTTATCCTTTAAGTTTCCGATTACAAACCTTCTCCTAAGAAAAGACACCTTGGCCCTCAATCTAAGTTGAACATCCCCTCTGTGTAATTCATTATACTGTGTAGTTGTAACCCTCAGAGCCTCATTGTTTTTTCACTGCGTTCATAATGATTGGTAACAATCTTTCTTCAGTGTGGGTTTTCCAATAGTATTATCTGTTTTCTCCACTGGGCTAAAACTCCATGATGGCAGGAACGAAGCCCATCTTGTTATCATTGTGTCCTGAGAAATGAGCACATACAGGATGCATGAGAGAACTGTGCTCAGTAAAAAACAGTTCTAGATAGACTCTGAGGTCTTAAAAATTCTCCAAGCAGAAACAGGACCCAGAGAGTACCTGGTTAAAGTCCTTCATTTTACAAAGGGGAAAATCAAGATCCAGGACTTGTAATGAGATCTCCTAATGCCCCAAGTGAGTGTCTGCCCAAAGATCTCTGGTTTTTAGGGTATCCTTCATTATCAAGTTCTCTTGCCTTAGGCTTCTGGAAACTAGCCAATAACTATAGATTATTAATAAAGTAATCTAACAGGAAAATCAAATGCTTCCTACACAACGTTTCACTGAGAAATGAAAGCAAAGCCTAAGGAAATGCCATCTGACTAATTTCTAACCAATGCAAATCTTCTCTCTTAGTCACCCCTAACAAAAATGTCAATGTTCTATAAGCACAGTGAGAGCTGCCAAGGCCCAAGACAGCTTTTTAGATCTGCTCTTTCTCACAGAAGGGTCAAGGATCTACTGCAGAGTGGAGTGGCTCAGAGCTGCATCTGTTTATTGGGCAAATAGAGAAAACCCAGAACCTTCAACAAACACCCTCTTTCTTCTATGCAGTGGAGGGTTTTCTATCATTATCTGTGGCATATTTGTTAGCTGGTTGCCTTTATTCATGTTCCTGGTTCTTTTCCTTTTCAAGTCTCAATGTTGTCGTCTCTAAAATAGAGTGATTGATATTGGCAGTCTTTTTGGCCTTGACATTCTTTGACCAGGATTCTCCAAACAGAAACAAGATCTAGAGAGTACCTGGTCCTGTTTCAGATGTGTAGGGTTAGTTCTCAACTTCAAAGGATAAATATGATTTGCTGAGCAGGTTACTCAGGATCTACCATGTATAGGAAACTAGATAATCATTTCAGCTCCTCATTGCATCCTCTATTATCCTGAGTAAGTATGAGATGCTGGTGATTCCTGGAGCTAACATTTATGTTTTCTGTTCCTCAGGACTTTGTTGGCTGCTAGACCATTTATTCAAAGCGGGAGGATGATGTTCTAAAAGCCAATAATAAAGCTCATGGCAATGCAGGGTATATGGAACCCTTTAGGATGGCCAAGATTGTCCATCAAATGCCAAGTCACCAAAGGCACTCATTTATTCTAAACATATACACTAATCCACCCTTTCTAATATGCATTGTTCTAGGTTCTGGGAAATAAGACATCATTAGGAAAAGATTTCTGCCTTCTAGAAGTACACAGTCTAATGGTGAGACAGGCAGGTAAGCTTTTACAACACAGTGAGACATGCACATGAGTAAAGCTGTTTTTCCTTGGTGTGCCCACAGTAAAGGGTATAACTAACTCCATCTGTGGGCTTCAGAAAGGGCTTCCCAGAGGAGGATATTGGAACTAGCTCTTGAAGGATGAGAAAGAGTTTGCTTCATAGAGATAAAGCCGAGGATAAGAGCAGGTAGCAAAGCAGCAGTACACAAAGGTACTGAGTCCAGGCCTGGTCTCCTTTGGAAATGATGAGGAGTATAAGAGAATTTTGTGGTAACATCAGTAAGGAAAAAGATGAAGAAGGGAGAGTAGAAATGAGGCTGGATGGGCCGTTTTGGAGGCTGACTAAGGAGGGTCTTATGTGCTATGTTAACAGGCCTGGACTTCATTTTATGTGCAAACAGGGAGATCCAGACTAATGAGGGGTGTGTGTATGTCCTTGTATGTGCATGTGCATGTAGGTGACATAATCAGGTATGATTTTTAGATGATACCTGGTGACAAAGGAAGGGTGGAGAATGTGAACTACAGAAGCCTGAGAGAAAATGGCTGCTTGGGAACAGTGAGAATTCTGGCAGCTGCACTGCTGATGAGTAAAGTGGAGGTAAGCTTTGGAAAAGTGTTTAGGGCCAATCAGTAGAACGTCATACATTCATACTAAAGGTTGTTTTTTTGTTTTTTTGTTTTTTATAAGTATAGATACAGAATTCTACTCATAGCTTTTCTCCTGTGGTTTACATGACAGTTATTAATGGCTCTCCTGCTAGGAGCCTGACATCATGGTGAGCATCAAGAAAGGAATAACCTAAGCTGAAGACGTGCCTTTTCTACAGGAGGCCAAGTTCCACGTTCTGTGCATGCTTTTGGTGAAAGTCAAGTCAAGCCTCCAGAAGTGCATGGTCTATTCTCTCGGATCATATGGCTGTGACCAACCTCTGGCTTCTTGGAGCCACCATTAGCCACCCAGGGAAAAGTAATTGGCTTTATGTTTGGCTCCATCACTGCTGGGGACAAGCTCCTCTGCATTCTCAAGCAGTAGATGAAATACAACTGTGCTCCTGAATGCAGCAAAGAAAAGAGAACCCAAATGGACCAATGTGAAATCAGGACCTTTGGAGGCAAGAATGCACACATTTATAAATGAATAAACATAATTTTTCTCTCTTCTTCCCATTAGCAGCATATCTAAAGGCCCTGACTCAGCAGTAGTGGGTCTTAATGCTTGTGCTTGTCCACCCTTCTCGGCAGTGATTGATTTCATTGTTGGCTTGTTTTCACGACTTGAATGTGGGATCTTCAGAGGGCCTAATTCCTTGCAAGTTCCATTTCAGGGTGGAAGAGCTAGAACAAGCTCTAACCGGTAGACAACTCAGTGACTCAGGAGCTTAAGCATTTAACTAATTAGTAAGAAAAAATGTGGTGAAGATTTGTAGTTAATAAGAAGGAAAGAAGAATCACTGGGGCTAGAATTATGCAAGCTTTTGTTTCCTTTTGGGACTATGTCAGAACTACGGGAGAAGAAAGGCTACCTTTTACCTTTGAGGAATTTTCAAAGCTTTTTTTTTAGGTTTGTTTGTGACTGACAAAGTGCACAATTTCAACACTTCAGAAAAATGCCTCATCATTTCCTCTTGTGAAATCTGGGTGCTTCTGAATGAATCCATGTTAGGAATGCGGACTTTCATCCATGAAAGTCAATGTCCAGTCTTATTTTGGGCCAAAGGCTATTACTAAGTTGTAACAGAACAGAGCATTTACCTTCCCCAGGTATCCTGTGATCTACATGTGTCCTTGCAAGGCTATTAATTAAGAGCATAGCCTTTCATCAGATGGGTTCAGATCCTAACACACCCTCTTTCTGGTTATAGGACAGTCCTCTCTGAGCCTCAGTATTCTCATCTCTAAGATAAGGCTAATTATACCTACTTCCCAGGGGGGTACTAAGGATAAAGTAACAACACATGAACATTTTTTTATCCTTGATTTTCTTAGCTGGAAAATTAGGCTAGAAATACTTCCAACCTTGGGGTATTTAAAATAAAAGGACAAATATATGATGAGTCTAAGTACCAATACATTGTGGCTTTTGTAATTACTATTCTGAAACAAGAGTGTGGCCTGGATACTTTCCAAAATTCTGCCCTCTCCACCTAGCAAAATAACAACCAGACTTACAGATATGCCAACAAGCTAGTGTTTAATAATGGCGCTTGATGATAAATGGCATTTCTTTTCGACATTTGTCTTTTTTAAAAACTTGGTGCTCTTAAACACACCATTGGATAAGTGTTGACATCGCATTCGCAAGAAGAGACCTGGAATCTAAGCATGAAGGGCCTGTCCTGATGTTGAGAAGTATGGATTACATTTATTTGTAAACTTAGCTTCTTGCTCGTCTTATGGTTGCTTTTCTTTTTCTTTCTTTCTTTCTTTCTTTTTTTTTTTTTTTTGAGAGGGAGTCTCACTCTGTCACCCAGACTGGAGTGCAGTGGTGCGATCTCGGCTCACTGCAACCTCTGCCTCCCAGTTTCAAGCAATTCTCCTGCTTCAGCCTTCCCAGTAGCTGGGATTACAGGCATGTGCCACCACACCCAGTTAATTTTTTTTTTTTTTTGTATTTTTACTACAGATGGGGTTTCACCATATTGGTCAGGCTGGTCTCGAACTCCTGACCTCTTGGTCCACCCTCCCCAGCTTCCCAAAGTGTTAGGATTACAGGCGTGAGCTACCGCACCTGGCCTTATGGTTTTTCTCTTTTTTTTCTTCCCTTCCTCCCTCTATTCCGTTGTTCCTTTTACTCTACCATGCCTATTGTAAAGAATAAACAATAGATTGGATCTACTCTCAAGATTCAGGAGAAAGAAAACCATCATTTATTAAATGGCATCTACACCCCAGGCTTTGTACCAGGCACACCTTCCACTGTTCCTAGTTATTCCTTACTGCACCCCTAGAAGTATATGTTTTCCCAGAAAAGATAAACAAGTTGCCAAAGTCACATATCACATAGCTAGCAAGCGAACATGGGTCTGAAACAAAACACTGTCCAGTTCCAAAATCCGTATACTTATTTCTTCATGTTTCCCCATGAAAATGGCAAAGGTGAGGAGTGCGTGGTGTGGTGTGTGCACACATGCATGTGCGTGCGTGTTTGCACATGGAAAATTCCAAATATCACAACTTGTCTATAGACACTAGAGTCATTCTTTGGCTATGGCTGCATCCATTGTCCCAAACTCTATCTTGACCTCAGTTTTTATACTTACAAAAGTAAAGAAACTTTAAGGTCCAACAGGTTTACTAACCTCCCCCTTGATCTGATAGCTGCAGAATAATTTTTGTATGCTTCCCAGTGGGCTCCCAGTCTTTTCACCTGCTAAGACCATCTGGTAACTCATCACCAAACATGGTGCCTGAGAGCATCACTGGTGCCCTGCGAATGTCCACCTGATAAATGAGTAAATTAATGAACGAATAAGAAAACGAAGGATACGGTTGCCCCAGACCAACTATATCTTGGTTTTGGCTTGTCATTCTAGATTTGTGATACTGGTTTCTAGCAGAAGTTCAAAGCCTCTTTTTTGTTCTTTTGTTCCTCTAATTTACTCCCCCTGTCCCTCCACCAAGATGGGAATGAGGGATAATCTGAGCATTCAGGTTTCAGAATGCTAATTGGATAGCAGCTAATTAGAAGTAGATCCATAAGGATTTAATTAGACTTTCTGGGTAGATTTGGATATTGCTTTGAAAATGAAAAGGCCCCGTATCCAGTTTCCCCTGGATTATAATAGTTTTATGGCTCTGCCCTGCTTTAATTGGAGGCTAGTTGGCAATACCCTGTCCAGGAAAAAGGACTCTTCCACGTAGTCCTGTCTGTTCTACTGAGTTCTACATTGGGGTTTTAGCAAACAATTCAGCTAATATATATTATTTTCTTTGTTCTCAAGGATTTAGTGGCAAGATGTCATTATAGACAAGAACAGGATTCACACAGTTACATGTTATGTGTTCGTGTCCAAAGATTGTATCACTCTGCACTGGCATCCCAATCTCACCAACACCTTTAGCGGGAACTTCCTGTTTCAATAGCATTTCTCAACACTCTACCTGATTGCTTGGAATCTGTGAGACGGGCATATTCTCCATGTCCAGGTCCCTATCTTATTTTTGTTGAGATGGTGTTAAGACTTTATTTGTGAGGCTTCTGGGGAAGAGGAGTAAGGTATTGATCCCCTTGACTGGATAATCTGGGTCTCAAAATGAATAATAAATAAGCATTACATATTTTGACCACTTCCTTGGAGGAGAACTTCTTAGAACGTGTGCCATGTCCACTGCACTTTTGTTTGCACAGATAACTAGGTTGGAGAAACATACTACTAGATAAATCAATTTGTTCTCTTAGTACTCATGATATGGTTCCTGGGAATTGTTGATTCACCAAATTAATCTTGGCCAGGTACATACCTGGCAGGAATCCAAAAATTCCCCTTGGCTCCTTGAGGTTCAGGATCATCATTCTTAATAAATATTGTAAGGGAAAAATCATGGTGAGTTTGCCCCAGAGGCTGTGAATCGGGCCTGGGGTACATGAAGAAGTCCTTAATTGCAGTCATTTACATGGTAGATTCTCTATAATTATTTAATTTGCTATAGGTCTATGATTTTTAGTCCCTCTTCTCTTGATGATTGAACATGTATAATTCCCATTTCAGTCATATTACCTAGATGAGCAAAAGTAGCTCTAGACTCATTTATGTATTCTAGTTGCCAAGGAAAAGGGGAAAAAAAAAAAAAACAATCAACAGGACACTTAAACTCTTCTAGGGCAACTTCAGGCCATAGTCATCGATGTTCTTGCAGACTATGAGGTATTTTACGTTCTGATAAGGGATAAAAATTTGTGCCTCAAATGGCTCCCGTCACACTAAGATCTTGCAACAATAACACTACTGATTCAGACATTAATCTTAAGTATCCAGGGAACCCTCAAACATTATATCCCACTAGCAAGGACCATGGTAATTGCCACGTAAATCCCCTCCATAATGTGGCCCTTATTATGACCAGCCAGCCAAGGCTTGCCTTTAAATCATATCAATTGAACCGAGCCTTGTAGAAGCATTATCACCTACACATACCTCTGCTTCTTTTCATTAACCTGTTATCCTCTTTACAAATGGGATTCTTCACCCACTCCCTTCTTCTAGATTAGCAATGCCCTGTTAAGTAAACGAACATGAAATTCAAAGGGAAACAGGAGCAATAATCATTACCAGCTGCCGTGGTAAGCATTGCGAAAACACTCACGATTCACAGAAAAATCCATGCTGTTCTTTGAAGGCATTCAAGCCTTAATAGCTAGCTGGATGAATGTTTAACTTCTAGGCCAGGCACTACTGTGTCCCAACAATAAGTCCTGTACATTGGAAAAGGTGCTGAGACATGAACTTTGGTCTCCTCTGCAATCCATCTGGAGTATTCAGTGACAACACCAACTTTGAAGTTGCACTGACCTGGCCAGCCCTGCCACTTACCAGGTTGGGGAAGTTATTCATTTCTTTATTAATTCATTCATTCATTCAATTTATGGATATTTGGTGTCATACACTTGCTAGGCACAACATATATATATATATATATATATATTCACACACACGAACACACACAGTGCATATATATATGCACAACATATAATATACATATTATATATATATTTTATATATACATAATCAGTAGAGTAATGAGAACTCAGAGAAAGAGTAATTTAACCAGAATTGGAAGGTCAATGAGGGCCTCCTGGAGGAAACAATATCTAAGTTAAAACATGGAGACTGAGGAATATTGGGCCAAAGTTTCTCTTTTGAGAAATGGGCATGGTGCTCTCTTGAAAAGTAGATGTGATGTTGAATCAGATGATTTTCTTAAAATGGACAATGGCTTTGGACTCAGATTTGGCATTTGACAAATATTATTAAAGTTTTTGTCTGTTTATAAAATTTATGTTTTTCATTTTATACAATTAGAAAAGGTCATAAATATATAAAGAAAAAATTTTTAAACACTCATATCTCATATCCTAAAGATCTTTACTTTCTGTTAACACTTTAACACATATACTTTCAAACATCATGGCTTCTTTGTATACTTATATTTTGGGGATTATCCTTTTTATTTATTTTGGACCCTTATTTTTCACAGTTATTCGTGCATCTTAAGTTTCTTCCCCCACCATCAGTAGCTGTAAATATTGTTTTCAATGGCTATGTGTTACATCATATGGATTTATTATAATTTAGTTAAACATTCACCTATTTCTAGTAATTAAGACTGTTTTCAATTTGTAGCCGTTATAAATCCAATTTTTGACTATTATAAATCATGCTTAAATGAACATCTTTGTGCCTATTTTTGATTATTTCCTTAGGCTAGCTTCCCAAAATTGGAATGACTGGGTCATAGGATATGAATATTTTTGAGGTTCTGCAGTCATATTGCCAAATTGTCTTCCAAAGGGGTTATAACAATTTACATTCTGACCGGGAGTGAATGAGTGGGCCTGTCTCCCCGTATGCTGCCGGCTAAATTGAAGTTACTATTATGGTTATTCTTATTACCATGTGCCTTTCAGTCCTCAGGGACATATTAGGTTTTAAAAATTCAACTTAGATTCTTTTTTTCTTCTTCTGAATTTAAAAGCAGGACTGGTATATTATAGCTACTTGGAAAATAGAGAAAAAAGGAAAACAAAAGCATGAATAACCTCACTGATCAGACTTAACCACTCAATATTTTGATATATTTATAAAATAGAGATGTATTCTTTTATATGTTTAATGTTATATGTTTAAAAATTTACATGTCTGCATATCATTAACATTCTTTTTAAAATGTCATTATAAACAATTGCCTACATAACCATTGTTCCGATAGATCAATTTCACTTTTTTCTCCCCAGCTACAGGGATGTTAGGAATTAAACATCTGTATCAAACTGTTTAGACTAGGATTTCTCAATTTCGGCTTGGGTAATTCCTTACAGTGAGGGTGCTGTTCTGTGCATTGTTTGATGTTTAGAAACATCTCAGACTTCTATTTATTAGATGCCAATAGCACCCTCCCACCAACCCCCAAAATTGTGACAATCAAACACATTTGCAAGCATTATCAAATGTCCCCTGGGAGACAAACTCACCCCAGGTAGACAGCCAGTGTCCTAGACCTACCACCTGGTGCTGCTTGAGTTGAACATCCCTGGCAATGGAACACTGCAACTAGCTGACAAGGCACCTTTAAATTTTGGACAGCTCCATTCAAAAAGTTCCTTCTCACACGGATCTGAATCTTTTTCTGAACTTCTTAGTCACTATTACTACTGTCACTTACATGAACTACTTAGTCATATATTGCATTAAATATATGTGTGTGTGTGTGTATATATATATACACACACACAGAAAAATTTTGTCTTTTGCACCTATCTTTTAAAGACTAAAAGACTGCTAACACCTCCAAGTTAAAGAGTCTCTTTATTTTTTCCCCCATTAACCAGACATGTCTTAAAGTCCCCTCCCCGCTTGGTTGTTATATACTGAATATATGTGTCTCTTTTTGTCCACTACCGTCTTTATTTGTATGGCATCAAGAACTGAATGATTACTTAAAGTATAAGCTTAGTACAGCAGAACAGAGCAAAGTGAGGTTTTTCTGCTTCCATCTCACTCTACAGACTATGAACCTTATGAAATTACCTTTATTCAACATTTTTCATCTACCAAAATGGAAATTTTATGTTCTAAAACCTAATATATTTCTACGCATTCAAACACCAGATTTAGCTTTTTGAAGACCATATCACATCAATGAGTCATATCCATTTCATATTCTTACTATCAACTAGACTCTAAGACTTTGTTCAGATCTCCCCCAATTTTGGCTTGTCTGATTAATCTAAGGAGAGTCGTGGGGCACATTACTAATGACCTTGTGCTCCATGGAAACTAGATAAAAAATTATAGAAATATAGAGTGAGTAAGTAGGAGAGGAACCACACAACCATTTGTTTTCACATCTTCCCTTCATAGATGGGGGAAGTGAGAGGTCAAATACTTGCCCAAGTTTCACAGCTAGTTACTTCCAGTAAGATTCTATTAGAAGCCTGACTTTCAGACTGTTGATCTGTCCAAAGACATTAAGAGGAACAATGGGATAGATTAAGGAAAAAAATGTGTACACACACATGTGTATATCCTGTTAGTGCAGACAGAGAGCTAGACAGAGCAAGGAAATGCAGATTGAATAGCAGCGACATCTGCAAAGACAGAGAATGAATGAAAACTTCAGACAATTAGCTAACACAGTTATGACGACAGTAGCCACAGTCAATAAGATAATTTGACTGAGTGAATCTGAATGGAAAAAGGAATAGGTCAATTGCCTACTGCTATATCCAAGTGTTTGGGTTTTCCCTTTCAATACTGCCACTTTAAATTGATCTCATTAATTGACTGCGGGGGTTTTGGAAAGACACAAGTTATTGCTACTCCAGATCTCCGAGTAAATTAATCCCAGTCACATGTCTCTTCTACTTCTCCTTTGATGTTTCTCAAGCTGGTCAAGGCTGTATTCCACTAGAAACAGAGGATAATTTCTAAATTAAGTATTTAATAAATTGAACCAAAAAGTCACCACCAGCAGCAAATTTGGAAAATAACACTCATAACTTCTCCTACTTTGGTCATTTTCAGTTTCCCAAGCCCCTATTGAGCTTGATAAATGGACAATATAAATAAACAATGTGTATATTTCGCAAGACATTTGTGATTACCCAGGCACACTTATCTCTACCTCCCTGCAGCCTTTTCCCTGTCAACTCATAAACTTCGTATTTGCTTTGTGACTCAGCATACCTGCGACAATAACTATATGGCTCTTTATAGATATCAACAGGATGTTTGATTTAGGTTAGCCATGAATAAATACTGATATCACTAATCCTAAAAATCACAAATATGATAAAAATAAATATTCTGACCTTGCGGTGAGTGAGTAATTAGACATGAATTACCTTTGTCTTTTTGATAATGATGCAAAGCAGAATGGCAGAGTGAGGGGACATCCTGTATTTATGTGCTTCCACTACAATGGGTAATTAAGTGCAGTTGAATAGTTTAAGGTCAAGCTGTGGTCCCTGCCCTTGATTTGCTGCTTTTGATAGTACAGCTGAAACTGTAAACAGCAATGCCCTCCAATGGTGAGGAGGTTTAGGAGCATGGATGAGTTTTAGAGTCAGTGAGAAAAACTGGGCTCAAATTTCAGCTCTAACTAGCCCAGTTGGTTGTCTTGAATGAAAATGAGATGAATTGTGAACATGGAATAAACAGTAAGAGATACACACAGTACAAATAAATATTATTGCTTTTTCATAGTGAGATTTCTGATTCCATTTAAAGTAAATGGTTCCTGTTTAAAGGGTTATGCACCTTTTAAAAAATGTGGCAGAGACTATGGTGCTTTCCAGAGGAAAAACACAGACACCCACACACCCCACATACACACACACACACACACCCCAACATGAACACACCCACATACGAGATTCCAGAATCTTGTTAGAACTTGGACAAATCTGTTTAACATAGGGCTCCATGAATCCTAGATAAAAAACTCTTCATGAAAGATGTGTTGGAGGTAAAAATGCCCTTTGTACTGTCTAACACTGTACCTAGAGGAAAAAGCTTTAGAATCATTTTCTCTTATTACATGTTTCAATATTTCCAAGTCCTTTCCCAATTAACAACTGAGGCTGAGAAAAATCAAACAACTTGCTCAAGTTCAGGATCAGCTTCACGAGTATCTGCTCTGTGGGACTGCAAAGGTCCTGCATGTACTTAAAAGGACCTGTGCTTGGTTCAATTTTCTGCAGTCATCGACTCAAAATTTTGAACAGTGGGTGCTACATTTTCACTTTGCCCTGCATTTTACAAATTGTGGAGGTCATCCTGCCTATGGCCACGCATCTTATGAGTTTAAAAACAGAGATTCAATCTCCCCCACAGCATACCCTTGCCTCTTTCCCTTTTTGATTTTCCTCCATCACCCTCATTCTCACTTCATATAATATAAATTCAGTATAAATTGTATACATGTATTGCTTGAATGTCGTCTGTCAGTAGAATGTCAACTTCATGGGGGCAAAGATTTGATTTCCACTGTATCCCACACCTAGTATAGTGTCTAGCACATGATCAGTCCTCCATAAATATGTGAATAAATGAATGAATTCAATACAGGCACACTTAACACTGACTTGTTAACCCTCTCAACCACTGCCCTGTAGTTCCTTAATATGACATCATACTGCACACTGAGATCATTCAGAATTCTCTGGGGGTCAACCAATAGACATGACTCCCGTAAAATAAGAATCTGTGGTTTTGACTGGAGAAAAAATAGGAGACACTTTTATGAAAATAGAAGCTTGATTTTTGCTGTCACACTAGATTACTGGAATAATAATGAGAAGGAAAAAAATCTACAACTTCTTAAATACCTACTCTGGAGTCAAACATACCCCTAGTAAAACATAGTAGGGGTACATGTTAGTACTGTACACTAAAACATACTTTATCTCATTTAATTGACTTGTCCTTCAACACTCTAGACAGATAAGCTTTCAAATCTCCAACTTATAAAAAAGAAAACTGAGACTCAGAGGAGATCACTCCTTCACCCAAGCTCCCTCGGCCAACAAGTGGTGAATTTGTGAACCAGCCATCAGCAATGATGATGATTATTAATTATAGATAAAACACATCAATCTTAATAAGATGCAAAACTCATATTTTCCCAAAAATAAAAGAGTATTTCTCATTTATAGTGATATTCAGGTTTAGAAACCAGTTTTCCCACCATCTGCTGGTTGCTTTTTGCAGGATTTTGTTTTCTTTGGCATTATTATAGGGAAAGAAGTAAAGAGGTAAACTAAAGCCAGTCCACTCATTTCCTCCCATGCTTATCAACTTAGGATTTACGGTGCCAGGTTCTGTGCTAGCTGCTTGAGGGAGATACAGGAGCGAATCAGACACTATCTTGTCCTCAAGGATGTCCCTGCTTCCTGTTGGCAACACAGCTGTAGTCACTTCATAAACATTATCTTAGCACCTACCCTGTGCCTGTAATAGGGCTTAGTGATTAACGGAACACCACTCTTGTCCTCAGGGGGCTCCCAGTCTGGGAGTGGGGAGGCCCTGGCTTCCAAGTAATACAAAGGACTATGCAAAAGCTACATTGTAACTTGCATGAGAATGGCAGGGTCTGTCTTGCTCCAGCTGTATTCCCAGTGCCCAGCACAGGTAGTGGCATATACTAGATGCCCAATAAATATTTGTTAGAAGACTGATATGCCCCAGTGGGTGGACATTTGAAAGACAGGTAGTATCAGAGTAGTGATTTTGAGCCTTTATTGATAAAAACTATAGAAGAGGAATGAGTATTTGAGGAAAAAAGGATCATCATGAACAAAAGACCAAACAGGCTGAAATGTGTGTTGGAATAGTTCAGTTTAGCTGGTTATGGGTTACCCATGCAGTCGGGGGGTGGGGTGTGGGGTGTGGAGGGAGGAAGCAGTGTAAGGTTGGCCAGCGCAGGTTGTGAAGGTTTTGTGTCCCTGGTTAGTGAACGATAAAAGGTAGAAGCTAATTATCTAGAACCAGGATCGCAAATGAAAGAGCTTATAGGGCCTGATCTAATCAATAGACCTATCTTTTTTCCTGGAACATTGTTGAAAGTGTTTGCATTTGACTCTCTGTACCACACACCTCACTACTCCCTATTGCTCCTAGGGCCTCTTCACATACTCCTGTGAACTGCCTGCCTTAGTGAAAGAAATTAACAAAGAATGGCCAAATGGAGACTCTTAAATAGGCAAAGCTCAGTGAAACTCATTTTGAGAAAATACAATAATAAAGGGCTTGTGCTGGGTATGGTGGCTGACATCTGTCATCCCAGCACTTTGGGAGGCTGAAGAGGGAGAATTGCTTGAGCCCAGGAGTTACAGACAAGCCTGGGTAACATGGTGAGACCCCACCTCTACAAAAATATAAAAAATTAGCAGGACTTGGTCGTGCAAGCCTTTCGTCCCAGATACTTGGGAGGCTGAGGCAAGAGGATTGCTTGAGCCTGAGAGATCGAGGTTGCAGTGAGCCTTAATGACAATACTACACTCCAGCCTGGGCAACAGAGTGAAACCCTGTCTCAAAACATGAGAGTTTGGGGTTGAAGCGAGAGAAGCAAAAAGCAAAAAAAGGGTTAATTTGAAGTGGACATTTGGGACCTATTGTAGGGAGAGAAACAGGAAGTCAGGGGATTTGTATTCCATCCAGATGTGAGGTGGACAGGAAGAGGGAAGGAACGTTCAGAAAGATAATAGGTTCCATTCTCTGCCCTCTGTCTGGGGCCATGGGTGGGGTTGGAGGCTGGGAGTGGAGTGAGGAGGGTCATCTGGCCTACTGAGTGAAGAATGAGGAGGCTTAGTGACCAGAGCATCATGTTTGCTCAATTCCTCACTTGCCTGAGACATCCTTGTTCTTATCAAAGAAGCAATGCTTTACAAAGTCTAATATTCTGTGTTGGTCTGGTTAGGGAGAAATAAGCAATTTCATCCACAGTTCTGGGAGTAAATTGGGGAAGCCTTTTGAGATGAAGAATTAGCAGTTTTTTTCTAAGAGTATTTTTTTTTCTTTGAATTCAACTTCCCAAAATATACCCTATGGAAATAACCTGAAATGAAGACAAAAATCTAAGGTATACTGATGTTTATCACAATATGCAAAATAGTAAGAAAATTGGAAAACATCTAAATGTCGATGGTCATGCAAATATTGCTTCATTCATAATATGGGATAATGAACAACCATTTTGTGCAAAATACTATATAAAGATAATTCAATAATCCAAGAAAGTATATATGATACACCATGAAGTGAAAAGAACAGTATACACAGTTGGATATCTAATGTGATACACATAGGAAAAAAATTCTCAGTTCTATATGCCAGGTGCTGGCAAAGCATGGCCCACAGGCCAAATCTGTCCTGCCACCTGTTTTTGTAAATAATTGGAACATGGCCACACTCCTTCTTTATGTATTGTTTATGGTTGTTTTTGCATTACAGCAGCAGAAGTGAATATGCGCAAGATACCCTAGGTCCTCTAAAGTCCAAAATATCTGCCATCTAGCTCTTTAGAGGAAAAGTTTGCTAACCTGTGCTGTGTGCCAATTTTGTAATTGCAGAATGATATTTTTGAGAAAGCGTTGTTATATTTATCTTTTATTTTCTTAATGGGTATGTATTATTTTTATATTGCATAAGAATATGCTGTTTAAAAATATCTGGCTACAAACGAAAACGAAACGCCCAGTATGATTTTATTCAGTTTTGCTTTCAGGTATGCAAAGTGGGGCCGTTGTGCTTACGTTTCTCTGAGATTTAGGAAATCCCAAAGCTCAGCCCCAGGGGTGATGATTTATAGTAACCTCTTCAAAAGTGGGCATGGGAAGAAGGGAGTCTGTGTTTCCCACAGCTATAGGCTTGGCTACAATGCAGATTTTATGTTCATGCTGGTTAGTTGAGGAGGCATGTGTGGTATAGAAAGAGAATTATCCTCTGCTGTCAGAGACCTGCAGCCTGTTCCCTGGAGCTGACCTTTGGACCAGAAGAGGATGCCTGATCACCTCTGGGCCTTAGTTGTCCGGTTCCAAAACTGACATCATAACCCATCACCTGCTACTAGTCAGAGACTGACTCAGATGTCCTCTTGACCTTCTTTCCAGCTCCTAACTCTGGAATTCCATGATTCATCAATAACATCTGATCAGATTTCAGCAGTGAGGATCTTGCTCACTTGCCATTCAGAATTAATGAAATGCAGGAATGCAGCCAATATGAACAAAAGGAGAGCCCCTTTCTCCCTTAGGAAACTCATGCAGATCACATGATGCTACCTGGTGATCTGTGAAAACTACATCCCCATGTGAGATGGTACCTACCATTTCCTCCCTCTTCCCCAACCCTTATTTCCTCCAGTGGCTTTGTTTTTTTGTGTGGTAGATGCCCTGTAATGTGCACCATTCTATGTACTGTTCGAAGAAATCTGGTATCTGTGGGAAGGAAACAAAACTCTATTTGCTATGCTTCAGTCACCAAAAAAAGTACTATCTAAAAATGTCAGTTCACAAGTAGAAATATTCAAATAGATATTTTTCTTTTAGATCATAGTTCTGGTTTCTATTTTCAATGGGGATTTCATGGGGGAAAATATTTCACCCTGAGAGCTGGACATTTTAAGACACAAAATGTAAGGACACCCACGTATCTCTACATCGTTGTTCATAATTTCCCAACTAGGTTCAGAAGGACTCCCTTGTATGCAAAAGTGATTTTTTGTAAGTGTCATGTGCATGTTATTCCTTTCTAAGTACAGGATGTAGTAAGAAAGCTGATTCTAAATAACCTTCTTGGAGAGAAGGAAAAAGAAAGCTAATCACTCTTCTATTTGACGGTTTAAATTTTCCTTTCTAGATAAGCATGTTCTGATAGGTGATTTTCTTGTCCACAGCTCTGTATGGCTAAGAGTTTTCTCCTAAAATCCCTTGAAAACTGTGAAAAGACCATAAGAAGATCATATCTCTAATTCTATTTCACAAGTCACACAATATTCCAGCCAATGACAGATGGTTGAGAAAGGCCATCCACCTTCCTTCCCCGTCCTCCCACAGCCACTCAACCACTGCCCTGAAACTTATATGCTGCTATCCGCAGCTCCGTCTGGAGCATCACAGCTATCGTCAACCCTGACACTCTTTCTGAACAAAACACTGGATAGACATCAGAAATATTTCCTTAAGGATGTTACTGAGCCACACAGGAAAACCTGCCTTATGATTTTGGATGCACAGATCTGATTTGACTAAACATGATAACTAGAGAATCACTCAATTTACTCCCATTTTTAACTCTAAATCATCAGACTGTCTCAAATCCAAAGCACACACAGACCAGCCTGACCAACATGGTGAAACTCCGTCTCTACTAAAAATATAAAAATTATCCGGGTGTGGGGATGGGTGCCTATAATCCAAGCTACTTGGGAGGCTGAGGCAGGAGAACTCCTTGAACCTGGGAGGTGGAGGTTGCAGTGAACAGAGATCACACCACTGCACTCTAGCCCGGGCCACAAACAAACAAACAAAAAACAAAGGGCACACAGAGACTGAGGTCCTCTTTGGCATTGAGAAGATGGCTATGCAAGTCCCGACTAGCAAGTGCAAATTTCCCAGCTTCAGTTCTGCCAGTGTCCCTTCACCCCTTCTCAGCCCCACTGGGAGGCAGGAGGGTGCTTGACAATAGCCCTGGCAACAAACTGCCAGGGTGTAATGGGAACTGTTACAATTCTGAGATTCTGTGTAAGCACTGGCTTTTCTGCCTAGAATGCCTTCTCCTCTCTTCTTTAATTGCATGCCCCTATTTATCTTTCAAAGCCCTGCAAAAATTACACTGCACACGGGAAATGCTCCCTTTCTACTGCAATCATTTAGATGACTCTATGCCATTCCGTTCATTTATCCTTCCTACCACAGAAGTGCTTTGAGATTTTGGAGTCAGACTACTTGACCTTGAATCCCGGCCCTCTCATCAGAGACTTGACTTATTTTAGGCAAGTTATATAACCAGTTTTACTCTCAGCTCCTCACCCATAAAATGGATCTAATGAGAGTACCTACCACATAGAATTTTGGTGAAAACTAAATGAGATGAAGTCCTGTAAGGCAGTGGTCCCAACCCTGGGGACACAGACAGGTACCAGTTTGTGGCCTGTTAGGAACTTGGCCACACAGCAGGAGGTGAGCAGTGGGTGAGTAAGATCAGCAGTATTTACAGCTGCTCCCCATTGCTCACATTACTGCTTGAGCTCTGCCTCTTGTCCGATCAGCAGTGGCATTAAATTATCACAGGAGCATAAATCCTATAGTGAACTGCGCATGCGAGGGATCTAGGTTGTGCACTTCTTATGAGAATCTAATGCCTGATGACCTGTCAGCATCTCCCATCACCCCTAGATGGGAGTGTCTAGTTGCAGGAAAACAAGCTCAGGGGTCCCACTGATTCTACATTATGGTGAGTTGTATAATTATTTCATTATATAATACAATGTAATAATAATAGAAATACAGTGCACAAGAAACGTAATGTGCTTGAATCATCCCCAAACCATCCCGGTCCACGGTCTTCCACATTTTGTCTCTTCACAAAATTGTCTTCCACAAAACTGGTCCCTGGTGCCAAAAAGATTTGGGACCACTGCTTTAAAGCCTTTGCATAGTGCTTAGAATTGAGGGAAAGAAAACAATGCAGCTAGTTGTTACGATCACTATATTTATTGGTGAGTTTCAAAAGGAAAAGAATTCTGTTCCATTTATGCTTGAGCCTTGAGTTGCTAACCAAGCCTGACACAAAATTACTGTTGAAGGGATGTGTGAGTCCTAATTGAAATGAGGCCACTTAAGGGAATTGTGGACCAACCCCTAAGCAAGGAGAAAGCCATATCTTAATTATTGCAAGTATTTCAGGCAAGGTGTGGATGGCCATTTGAATTCAAGCAGAATAGGACATGGGATGAGAAAGAAGGTGTGTACATGGCTTGATCTTTGAACTTTAGCTCATCATCTGGAAGAAGGCTGAGTATTCTGTGCACTCACGGAGTAGCTAATGCTTACTCCCCATCCACCCACAGTTCTTTCTATAGGAAGGCTCCCTAGAACGCTTTCTGATATTGGACATTCATTCCATATTCTACTGTGTATCTTTTAATATAAATATAATTATATTAAGTCTCGGCATGCTTGCTCAGTCTCTCTGTCTCTCTCTCTCTCTCTCCTCCCCACTCCCCTCTCTCTTTCCCAACAGACTTGGAAAGCAGGCATCACCATGTCTATTTAACAGTTGGGGTTCCTTGGCTACCAGGTGCTGGAGTAGGAATCTGAGCCCGGACATGCCTGATCTGCAAATTTTGTGTTTTCCCCACTGTGGTGGGCAGATCACAACAATCAGCGCCAAGTTCATAGAAGGGGCGCCCCCTGTGGTCAATTGAGGGATTTGTGTTTGAGGCAGATCTCAAGACGGAATGGGTGGTGAACTTAGCCTAGGACGGGGCGGAAAGGAGTCCTCACTCCCCAAGCACCCACGGCCTCAGTCCTTCTTTCTATTGATAAGAAATCAATATCAATCCTTCCTGCTGAGTCCAGCCTCCAGCTCTCACCCAGACTATCTGCATCCTTCTCTCCACCATGCTCCTTTGGAACTTGCATAAAATACAGATTAAGGGAATTCCTGCCTACTTCCCTTTCCGCATTATGACCAAATGGTTTTATACTATCATTGAACATTTTAGTACAAAACATGCCACCTTTTAATCTATTCATTCATTGAACAAATACTTCGGAGTGTTTACCATGTGCCAAGTGCTGTTCTAAAAGACATAAGCTGTGAGGTTATGCTGATCTGATTCTCACAGCAACTGCTTTCGAGATATGAATTGGTATACTCATTTGACAGATGAGGAAATTGAATTCATGTAGTGAGAAAGGAAGAGCTGTAATTCAGGGTTACCGGTTTCTCCTGTACTAAGCACTGAGCCACATTAGAAGAGAAGGCATGAGGAAGACAAAAGTGAGAAGGTAGGAGAGAAGATATTAAGTATAGGTCTATTAGTTCCTCTTAAAACTATTTATGAAAGAGGGGGATGGGGTAGTGGATGGGAAAGACAGATAGATTCATGTCCTTTCCTCCAGGTTTCCCCCTGTTCCCTTCCCTTTTAAATGCCTGCTCATGTTTTGGCTACCTTCCAAGCTCTAGGAAACACTCTGGAATTCCAAGCTGGGAGGGGTTTCCTTTGCAGATCTGGCTATTGTAACTTTACAAGAAACTGCTCAATACTTCCTCTCACCAGTTACAAACCACGGTTTTCTGAATGAACTTTATGTTCATTAAACAGTTAACCCTTCACCTTTCTGACTCACATTTTTCATGTTATTAGTCAGCTTTTAGAGTAAGGTAAAATCTAGAACAGCCTTTATACACACCCTGCCTCCCACACACACACACACATACATACATAATACAAACACAGACCATATATGTCCACATCCTTATGCACAAACACTAAGAAATACATGCAGACACAAATATACATGTACACAAAATTAAATACATCGCTATGGCACATTCACTATATATGTAAACACCCTTACACACACACATACATACACGCGCGCACACACACACACGCACGTATGGAATTAGCTTTTTCTCCTTATGGGAGGAGGGAAATGAAAAGAACCAAAACATTCAGATTCCCAAATGGACACGTAAGAACCCCGTCATGGAAACAGGTCTGGGTTTTTTTTTCTCTTTTGAGGGAAGCAGGGTGTTTCTGGTTACTGTCACCATTGCCGTTGTGCCCCTGCTTACCATCCCCCTGCCCACCGCGCCTCCCCCCTGCCCCCCGCCCCACCACTGCTAGGGTTTACAGGTCATCCCTGGATCACATAAGTGATATTGTATTCTTTTTTCTTTGACACAAAGTAAAATTATAATTAATCTCGAATAAAGTAAAAATGAACTCCTGAGTTCCAGTCCCTTATGTAACAAACCTGGTTTATGGCAGGCACTCAGGAAATATTAGTTGCATGAATGAAGGCTGCATTTTCATTAGAACAACACACAGCCCAGCCCCTTCATGTTTCAATGAGGGTTCAGATACCCAGAGGGCTATGCGATTGTCCAGGAGTCCACTCTGCTAATTGTTAGCAGAGTGGAACAGAAGCCTTAATTTCCAGAATCTAGTGAACTTAATGAATCAAGACCATTGCGATTGGAAATCTGTTCTCCTCTGCTGCTGGGTCTCCTCCTTCATACTCAAGCCAGAAACCAGGAAGGTATGTGCCACAAAGTAAAGTGGGATTCAGGACAATTATCCATCAAGACTTTGTTACAGATTTCCAAAGCAGGCAATTCAAGTCACAGCTTGACTTTACTGTCTCCATTTTGGTGGTTAATAGAGACAACTTGAATTCAAATTTGTCCACATGAATTTCCCTTGTTTCTCTGAGGTTTGACTTTTCTGCCAAAAGAGAGAAACACAGAGAGAGGGGAGAGAGAAAAGAGGGGAAAGAGAGAAGAGAAAGAGCCCAAGGAAATGTGACTATAATAATTTTTTAGAGTATTTTTTCAATTTTTTAATTGAAGTATAAAGTACATGTAGTAAGGTATGTAAATAACTCAAATCTTAAGTGATTTTTACATACATGTATACCTGTGTACACCTGTGTAATTACTACCTAAGTCAAGATGGAGAACATTTTAATCACCTTAAAAGGTTTCCGGTGTCTCTTCCCACCAATACCTGCTGATGTGCCCACTCTCCTTACTGCTATCAGCAGATTTGTTTTACCTGTCCTTGAACTTAATATAAATGTAATTATACTGTATATGCTCTTTTGTGTCTGATTTCTTTCACCCAGCATACTTGTTGGTTTAGTTCATGTTCTTGTGTACATCAGCAGTTTGTTCTTATTAAGTAGCAGTGTTCCATTGTACAAATGTACTATATTTTATCCTTCTTCATGTTAATGAACATTTGAATTGTTTTTATGTTCTTGTTATGAATCAACATGGTTATAAATAGTTTGGTTATGAAGAGTTTTGCACATGCTTTTTAGTGTATTTTGTTTCTCTTAAATATATACTTAGTAATGGGATTACTGGTCATACAGTATAGGATAGGCAGAAGTTCAGCTTCAATTGACACAACCAACTGTTTTTGAAAGGGGTTGAGGCAGTTCACACACAATAAATAACTAACAACATATAAAAGTTCCAATAACTCCCAATATTTACCAATATTTGATTGTATTAGTCCTTTAAAAATTTTAGCCATTCTGATGAGTATGTAGTGGTAATTCAGTGTAGTTCAATTTGCATTTTCTTGATGAGCAATCAGTATGAAATGCCTGATCAAAATTTTTTTGTGTGTGTGTGTGTGCCATATTTAAAGTGGTTGCTTGTCCTTTTGTTATTATTTTGTAAGAGTTCTTAATGTATTCTGGGTATGAGTACTTTCGCAGATAGAAACATATGCATATATTATGATAAAATTATTATTCCAGGCTGTGGCTTGCTTTTTCACTTCTTGTGTCCTGTTTAAGAAATATCTGCTATCCCAAGGTAAGATATTATTCTTTTTTTTATGTTATTTTGTTTTACCTTTCACATTTGGTGTACACTACATTTGTAATTAATTTGTCCATATTATATGACATATAGCCAAGACTTATTTTTTACCATACAAATACCCAATATTGCCATTTACATAGAACATCATTCTCTTCCCACTCAATTGCCTTGGCACTTTTGTCATAAATCAGATGACTGTGTATGTGTAATTCAGTTTCTGGACTCTGACTTCTGTTTCTTTAGTCTATTTGCCTATCCTAGTAGCAATATGCACTGTGTTAATAACCGTAGCTTTGTAGTAGGTCTCAAAATCTGACAGTGTAATTCTTCTGGTTTCTTTCTTCTGCAAATTTTCTTTAGCTGTTTTAGGTCCTTTGCATTTGTATATAAACTTCAGAATCAGCTTGTCTATTCCAACAACAACAACAAATGAAAGTTTCAGAAACTTTAACTGAAATCATATTGAATCCGTAGGCAATTTTGGAGTAATTTGCATCTTGGCAATGTAGAGTCTTTCGAACCATAACCATGGTTATGGTTCTCCATTTACTTAAATCTCTCCATTTACTTAAATCTTCTTTAATTTATTTCAACAATGGCTTCCAATTTCCAGTGTGGAGCTCTTGGAAACTATAATTTATGTGAACTTCTAGTTCGATATTTTTTGGTGTCATTATAAACATTGTTGTTTTAAAAGTTATCTTCAATTTTTGTTGTCAGTGCACAGAAATACAATTAATAATAACTTTTATATATAAACTGTATCCAGTGATCTTGCTAGATTCACTGATGAGTCTGATATTGTAGATTCCTTGGGATTTTCTCTGTACATAATCATATCCTTTCTGAATAAGATAGTTTTACTTCTTCATTTTTAATATCTATGCCTTTTATTTATTTTTCTTGCCTAATTTCACTAGCTAGGACTTCTATAATATTGACTACAAGTAGTGATAGGAAGAAAAAGTAAAATAGGTATAGTGTGAATGTGAGAAAAATATGGCATGAAATATAGAAACTGAAAGGACTAAACCCAATATCTCTAGTCCTATATGTGGCTTAAGGAGAAAGAATGCTGCCTCTAGAGCACTTTTGGTGAGGCAGATTTTGTGGTTGTATTAACAAACCACTATTACCCAGGACTGAGTTAATTATTCTTGTGGGTTTTTTTTTTCTCCAGTGCCTTACTTGACTCCATGATCCAGCCTGTGAAGGAGTGACTTGTTGATAGACTCTGTCAGAATCACTTTTCCTACAACCCTCAAGTGCCCAAGCAATTTTCACTAATACCTTCCTTTATTTTTGTTGTTCACTCATTAGATAGCTGTTTATTAAATGGCTGTTAGGTGCTAGGTACTTTAGTAGGCACTGGGAAATAAATTAACAAAATAGATGCAACTCTGTCTTTGCTGAGCTTATTATCTTGTGATTTTCAGTGGAAACTCATAGAAACTCTCATTTGTAGATTTGAAGGAAAAAGCTATCTAATTTTTTGATATAACTGAAGGTCTGGAATTATTTATAACACTGGAGTTCTAGAGTTCTTTGATGTTAGGATTAGTGTACAAAATGTTATTAAGGACACAAGATTTTCTATCTGCTGTGCTCTCTACCATCCTCAGGCTGTTGGCTTTGATAATCTTTTTTTTTTTTTTTTTTTTTGAGACTGAGTCTCGCTCTGTTGCCAGGCCGGAGTACAGTGGCGCGATCTCGACCCACTGCAGTCTCTGCCTACTGGGTTCAAGTGATTCTCCTGCCTTAGCCTCCCAGGTAGCTGGGATCACAGGTGCACGCTACCACACCCAGCTAATTTTTGTATTTTTAGTAGAGACGGGACTTCACCATGTTGGCCAGGATGGTCTCGATCTCCTGACCTCGTGATCTGCCTACCACGGCTTCCCAAAGTGCTGGGATTACAGGCGTGAGCCATTGCGCCAGGCTGGCTTTGACTACCTTAAGACCATTATAGCTCCTGTAGTTCTAAACATGGTAACTTCCTACCAAAATATTCAAGGAAGGAAGAAAGTGAAATGGCAGCTTTTTTTTTTTCTCCATATTTGTCTATTTTCTCTAAATGCAAAATCATTTCTAGATGTTCTCCTGAAGACCTTCTCTATGTTTCAATGGTAGGAATTTTACCACATGGTCACCCTTAGCTATATGAAGGGTGGAAAACATGAGTGTCTGGCACAGAGACGTGGATTTACCATGGTCAACTTAGATTGGCCATGGTGAGTCCACTAGAGCTATTTATATTGTCACCTCAAACCAAACTGGGGTGCTGTTAGCAATGAAAAAACAAGGAGGGCCAGGCATGGTGGTTTACACCTGTAATTCCAGCACTTTGGGAGGCTGAGGTGGGTGGATCACTTGAGGTCAGGAGTTCAAGACTAGCCTGGCCAACATGGTGAAACTCCGTCTCTACAAAAATACAAAAATAAGCTGGGCATGATGGCAGGTGCCTGTAATCCCACCTACTTGGGAGGCTGAGGCAGGAGAATCGTTTGAATCTGGGAGGTAGAGGTTACAGTGAACCTAGATCACACCATTGCACTCCAGCCTGGGCAACAGAGTGAGACTCCATCTCAAAAAAAAAAAAAAAAAAAAGGAAATGGCCAATAGATAAGCAATGAGCTCCATAACTGTAGAAAGCACCTTGTTTCGTTCAACATTCTATGCCCAGGTCCTAGCCCAATGCCTGGGACACAACACGCACTTAAAAAAATTACTGAATTAATAGTCGGTTATTGATAAATATATATTTAATACATAAATGAATGACTAATAAATGAATATGTAATTAAAGGGTGTAACCTTTTACAATGGCAATGTTGCTTAATTAATTATAATCAATTCAAATCTTCAACTGTCCCAACGAAATTAATGTTCATGATTCAAACTGGGGGAATACACAAAGGTATAAGAAGCACTTTGGGATTTAAACAAGAGCTTGCATCGGTTGTTAAAAAAATATATTATCCTAGAATAACACAAATATGTTAACACTGCTTTTTTGGATGTGTAAGTTTCCTCAAGATTTTTCCACAGTTTATAACTTTACTGGTATTTTCTCTACATCTTACGCATTCTAGAAACAATGAATTCATTATGCTTATTTATTTATTCATTTTTTACGTCACCCAGACTAGAGGACAGTGGAGCGATCTCGACTCACTGCAATGTTCGTCTCCCAGGCTCAAGCGATTCTCCTGCCTCAGCCTCCTGGCTAGCTGGGATTACAGGCACCCAACACCATGCCTGACTAATTTTTGTATTTTTAGTAGAGACAGAGTTTCGCCATTTTGGCCAGGTTGGTCTTGAAGCCCTGACCTCAAGTGATCCACCCGCCTTGGCCTCCTGAAGTGCTGGACTTATAGTTGTGAGCCACCATGCCCAGCCCATTATGATTATTCAAATGCTTATTTATTCATTCATACATTTATCCATTTACAAATCAAATATCTAATGTGACTATTCTGGGCTAGGAAGCGTGCTATTGCATGACTTGCAGTCTGAGGACATTCTCCTGTCTTGTACACATTTCTCTACCTACCTTATACCACAAATTCCAACATATATTTTAAGACTCACTCAAATATCTCTGCCTCGATCAAAACTACTTTCATGAACAGAGAGGATGGTTTTTCCTTTCTTCTGTAGTCACAATACACTTTACATATACTTCAGTAAGAGTTTTTGAACTTTTTGCTAACTTCATTATTCACTCTCATGATTTTCTCTTTCATTAGACTATGACTCCTTGATGGTAGCAATTCGTAGTAATCAAATTTTTGTATTTTATTTTAGTGTCTGGCGTCTTTCTTGACATATGTAGCAGTTGCTTTCTGACAGCTTGCTTCTTCAGTGAATGAATAAATTAATAAAGAGACATGTGATGTTCAGTGATCAATTTTGTAGGTAAGAAAACTGAAGCAGACAGAGGACGTTAGCAAGCAAGAGGCCTTGGGCTACAATTTAGATCATTTGACTCTTACTCTAGATGCAATCTGCAGAACCCCACATACTTTTAGTTATTGCCTTTGTCTATGTTCTGCCACTGTCACTTCTAAGGAAGGTGTGTCATCCCAAATGGAGTAGTATCTTATTGGTAGACCCAAATCTGCAGTGTTTGCCAGGTCACCTAGATGAGTATCTGTGTGTAGCATTCTGCACATTCATCTTTTCCACATTCTGGAGGTGTTGTCTTTTTATAGGCAGCACATGAATAACAATGAGGCCAACCTGGGGAGCAGAAGAGGACATTTTCTAGTTCTGAACATAGATAAGCATCACTAGCTTTTCCCTTCTAGCAGTAATGGCCTCAAAAGTTCCAACTTAGGAGAAAAAGGTGAAACAGTCTGCCAAAGTGTGTGAAAAGTTAGAACAAACCTTGCTTTTACCAAGACCCCGTGTCCCTCTTCTGGAAATTCACACTTTCACACTTTTAGACAAATATTAAATGTGTGACATTCTATTACATACAGTGCCTGGCACATGGAGACACACAGTACACTTTAGCCCCCTTCTTTCTTCCTCTAACTCCAGGTTCTAAACTAGAAAAAGCCCCACTTGAGTCTGAGATTTGGTTTTTGAACCAGTTTATTTCAGATTGTAATCATGCTATCTAGGGTTGTGACAGTGTTTTGCTATTTATAGGGCACTTTGACCTGATTCTTCTTGCACAGGAAACTTGTCCTACCCTTTTGCCCACTTCACAGAAGTGAGGACTGAGACAGAGAAAGATTAAGTAACTTTTTATTTAACAAATACTTGTTCACATTCCCAAAGCATTTATTAAATACTAGGACGTAATGATGGAATGAATTTTACCATAAGGATAAACCAGTATTCTGGACTAAGCCAACCCGGGAGACCCTAGGAGGCCTGTTTGAGAAAGTGACATTTAAAGTAAGGCTTGGCTGTGGCTACATATCCAGTAAGTGGCTGAGCTGGGATTTGAACTCATGCCTGCTTAGCTCTAAAGATGATGCTTTTGGCTTTGTACTCTGCTCTCTCTCTAGACAAACTGTGGTCCAAAATCGTTAAAGCTAATGTTTATCCCTGCCCAACTGGAATTGTCATGTTATGACAAATGGCTCTGCGGTCTCAGATGCCCAGCAGACCCATTAGTGGAATTCTATGTGCTATGGGCCTGGGCAAAATGCCAAAGCCTTATACACTCATCACATTTGGGCTGGCAAAGGTCTTCAACAAAGAGAAGTAGTTACAGCAATGAAAAGCAACAGGTCCAGCAACACCAGAAGAAGAAAATAATTAATTTCCCTAAACTAGAATAAACCATTTATATAGAGTAAGAGACTATACAATCAATGATAGGAAGAAATAGAAGAGGCTTTAGTATTCTAGCCTTCATTGTAGATGTAAATGTCGAGCCTCAGAGAAGTTATATATCTAATTAGTGTCACTCAGGTAGACTACAACAGAATTAGGATTAGAACTTAGTTCTTATGACTTCCAGAGCAGGGAAAAGACAGGATGAAGTCCCAAAACATTGCCTGTGAACTCACATCTGACATTGAATTGAGAGTCTGCTATTTATTCCCTGTGTGACCAGAACCCTTCAGAGCCCATGAGATTAGCTATCATAGAGCAGACTTTTGATCCACACTAGGCATTTTTACCTCTTGCTCTTTGACTGGGTGCCCCATGTTTATTCAGAAATATACCAAAGGTATTACGTCTATTAGTTTTACACATTGAGGACAGATCATTATAAGACAAATTGAAATTAAAACATCATCAGGTCTCATTCATTGTTTAACTTACACTGAGCAATATTTAATAACTAGAATATCAAGAGAGTCCAAAGTGTTTGCCCATCCCCTCACGACCAATGTAATGGAATTTTATTCTTATTGCCTGCTCAGGGTAGTGGCAATTTGGGATACAGAGGATAGAATTAGAGTCATGACGTAGGATCCACAGAATTCATAGATGCCAAACATCTACCCTTCTCTGTCACCACACATTTGACTCACATGGTGGAAATGGGTAACACAAGCAGAGAGGCGGCTTAGCCTTTCATATTTTTTCAATGGCCTATGGGAAGACAGGTTTCTTGCTTCAAATCCCAGCTCAGCCACACAGAGTTTGGTAATATTGGGCAAGTCAACCAAGCTCTCTGTGCTCCAGTTTCCTCATTATTAAAATGGGGGAAATAATAGTGCCTGCATCAGAAGGTTGTTGTAAGAACTAAATGAAATAGGGGGGCGGAGCAAGATGGCCGAATAGGAGCAGCTCCAGTCTCCAACTCCCAGCGCGAGCGACACAGAAGACCAGTGATTTCTGCATTTTCAACTGAGGTACTGGGTTCATCTCACTGGGGAGTGCCGGACGATCGGTGCTGGTCAGCTGCTGCAGCCCGACCAGCGAGAGCTGAAGCAGGGCGAGGCATTGCCTCACCTGGGAAGCGCAAGGGGAAGGGAGTCCCTTTTCCTAGCCAGGGGAACTGAGACACACAACACCTGGAAAATCGGGTAACTCCCACCCCAATACTGCGCTTTAAGCAAACAGGCACACCAGGAGATCATATCCCACACCTGGCCGGGAGGGTCCCACACCCACGGAGCCTCCCTCATTGCTAGCACAGCAATCTGTGATCTACCGGCAAGGCAGCAGCGAGGCTGGGGGAGGGGTGCCCGCCATTGCTGAGGCTTAAGTAGGTAAACAAAGTTGCTGGGAAGATTGAACTGGGTGGAGCTCACAGCAGCTCAAGGAAACCTGCCTGTCTCTGTAGACTCCACCTCTGGGGACAGGGCACAGTAAACCAAACAAACGCAGCAGACACTTCTGCAGACGCAAACGACTCTGTCTGACAGCTTTGAAGAGAGCAGTGGATCTCCCAACACGGAGGTTGAGATCTGAGAAGGGACAGACTCCCTGCTCAAGTGGGTCCCTGACCCCTGAGTAGCCTAACTGGGAGACATCCCCCACTAGGGGCAGTCTGACACCCCACACCTCACAGAGAGGAGTACACCCCTGAGAGGAAGCTTCCAAAGCAAGAATCAGACAGGTACACTCGCTGTTCAGAAATATTCTATCTTCTGCAGCCTCTGCTGCTGATACCCAGGCAAACAGGGTCTGGAGTGGACCTCAAGCAATCTCCAACAGACCTACAGCTGAGAGTCCTGACTGTTAGAAGGAAAACTATCAAACAGGAAGGACACCTACACCAAAACCCCATCAGTACATCACCATCATCAAAGACCAGAGGCAGATAAAACCACAAAGATGGGGAAAAAGCAGGGCAGAAAAGCTGGAAATTCAAAAAATAAGAGCACATCTCCCCCGGCAAAGGAGTGCAGCTCATCGCCAGCAACGGATCAAAGCTGGACGGAGAATGACTTTGACGAGACGAGAGAAGAAGGCTTCAGTCCATCAAATTTCTCAGAGCTAAAGGAGGAATTACGTACCCAGTGCAAAGAAACTAAAAATCTTGAAAAAAAAGTGGAAGAATTGATGGCTAGAGTAATTAATGCAGAGAAGGTCCTAAACGAAATGAAAGAGATGAAAACCATGACACGAGAAATACGTGACAAATGCACAAGCTTCAGTAACCGACTCGATCAACTGGAAGAAAGAGTATCAGCGATTGAGGATCAAATGAATGAAATGAAGCAATAAGAGAAACCAAAAGAAAAAAGAAGAAAAAGAAATGAACAAAGCCTGCAAGAAGTATGGGATTATGTAAAAAGACCAAATCTACGTCTGATTGGGGTGCCTGAAAGTGAGGGGGAAAATGGAACCAAGTTGGAAAACACTCTTCAGGATATCATCCAGGAGAACTTCCCCAACCTAGTAGGGCAGGCCAACATTCAAATCCAGGAAATACAGAGAACGCCACAAAGATACTCCTCGAGAAGAGCAACTCCAAGACACATAATTGCCAGATTCACCAAAGTTGAAATGAAGGAAAAAATCTTAAGGGCGGCCAGAGAGAAAGGTCGGGTTACCCACAAAGGGAAGCCCATCAGACTAACAGCAGATCTCTCAGCAGAAACTCTACAAGCCAGAAGAGAGTGGGGGCAAATATTCAACATTCTTAAAGAAAAGAATTTTAAACCCAGAATTTCCTATCCAGCCAAACTAAATTTCATAAGTGAAGGAGAAATAAAATCCTTTACAGACAAGCAAATGCTGAGAGATTTTGTCACCACTAGGCCGGCCTTACAAGAGACCCTGAAGGAAGCACTAAACATGGAAAGGAACAACCGGTACCAGCCATTGCTAAAACATGCCAAAATGTAAAGACCATCGAGGCTAGGAAGAAACTGCATCAACTAACGAGCAAAATAATCAGTTAATATCATAATGGCAGGATCAAGTTCACACATAACAATATTAACCTTAAATGTAAATGGACTAAATGCTCCAATTAAAAGACACAGACTGGCAAACTGGATAAAGAGTCAAGACCCATCAGTCTGCTGTATTCAGGAGACCCATCTCACATGCAGAGACATACATAGGCTCAAAATAAAGGGATGGAGGAAGATTTACCAAGCAAATGGAGAACAAAAAAAAGCAGGGGTTGCAATACTAGTCTCTGATAAAACAGACTTTAAACCATCAAAGATCAAAAGAGACAAAGAAGGCCATTACATAATGGTAAAGGGATCAATTCAACAGGAAGAGCTAACTATCCTAAATATATATGCACCCAATACAGGAGCACCCAGATTCATCAAGCAAGTCCTTAGAGACTTACAAAGAGACTTAGACTCCCATACAATAATAATGGGAGACTTCAACACTCCACTGTCAACATTAGACAGATCAACGAGACAGAAAGTTAACAAGGATATCCAGGAATTGAACTCATCTCTGCAGCAAGCAGACCTAATAGACACCTATAGAACTCTCCACCCCAAATCAACAGAATATACATTCTTCTCAGCACCACATCGTACTTACTCCAAAATTGACCAGATAATTGGAAGTAAAGCACTCCTCAGCAAATGTACAAGAACAGAAATTATAACAAACTGTCTCTCAGACCACAGTGCAATCAAACTAGAACTCAGGACTAAGAAACTCAATCAAAACCGCTCAACTACATGGAAACTGAACAACCTGCTCCTGAATGACTACTGGGTACATAACTAAATGAAGGCAGAAATAAAGATGTTCTTTGAAACCAATGAGAACAAAGATACAACATACCAGAATCTCTGGGACACATTTAAAGCAGTGTGTAGAGGGAAATTTATAGCACTAAATGCCCACAAGAGAAAGAAAGCAGGAAAGATCTAAAATTGACACTCTAACATCACAATTAAAAGAACTAGAGAAGCAAGAGCAAACACATTCGAAAGCTAGCAGAAGGCAAGAAATAACTAAGATCAGAGCAGAACTGAAGGAGATAGAGACACAAAAAACCCTCCAAAAAATCAATGAATCCAGGAGTTGGTTTTTTGAAAAGATCAACAAAATTGACAGACCACTAGCCAGACTAATAAAGAAGAAAAGAGAGAAAATCAAATCGATGCAATAAAAAATGATAAAGGGGATATCACCACCGACCCCACAGAAATACAAACTACCATCAGAGAATACTATAAACACCTCTCGCAAATAAACTGGAAAATCTAGAAGAAATGGATAATTTCCTGGACACTTACACTCTTCCAAGACTAAACCAGGAAGAAGTGGAATCCCTGAATAGACCAATAGCAGGCTCTGAAATTGAGGCAATAATTAATAGCCTGCCAACCAAAAAAAGTCCAGGACCAGATGGATTCACAGCTGAATTCTACCAGAGGTACAAGGAGGAGTTGGTACCATTCCTTCTGAAACTATTCCAATCAATAGAAAAAGAGGGAATCCTCCCTAACTCATTTCATGAGGCCAACATCATCCTGATACCAAAGCCTGGCAGAGACACAACAAAAAAAGAGAATTTTAGACCAATATCCATGATGAACATCGATGCAAAAATCCTCAATAAAATACTGGCAAACCGGATTCAGCAACACATCAAAAAGCTTATCCACCATGATCAAGTGGGCTTCATCCCTGGGATGCAAGGCTGGTTCAACATTCGCAAATCAATTAACATAATCCAGCATATAAACAGAACCAAAGACAAGAACCACATGATTATCTCAATAGATGCAGAAAGGCTTTTGACAAAATTCAACAGCCCTTCATGCTAAAAACGCTCAATAAATTCGGTATTAATGGAACGTACCTCAAATAATAAGAGCTATTTATGACAAACCCACAGCCAATATCATACTGAATGGGCAAAAACTGGAAAAATTCCCTTTGAAAACTGGCACAAGACAGGGATGCCCTCTCTCACCACTCCTATTCAACATAGTGTTGGAAGTTCTGGCTAGGGCAATCAGGCAAGAGAAAGAAATCAAGGGTATTCAGTTAGGAAAAGAAGAAGTCAAATTGTCCCTGTTTGCAGATGACATGATTGTATATTTAGAAAACCCCATTGTCGGCCGGGCGCGGTGGCTCAAGCCTGTAATCCCAGCACTTTGGGAGGCCGAGACGGGCGGATCACGAGGTCAGGAGATCGAGACCATCCTGGCGAACACGGTGAAACCCTGTCTCTACTAAAAAAATACAAAAAACTAGCCGGGCGAGGTGGCGGGCGCCTGTAGTCCCAGCTACACAGGAGGCTGAGGCAGGAGAATGGCGTAAACCCGGGAGGCGGAGCTTGCAGTGAGCTGAGATCTGGCCACTACGCTCCAGCCCCGGCGACAGAGCGAGACTCCGTCTCAAAAAAAAAAAAAAAAAAAAAAAAAGAAAACCCCATTGTCTCAGCCCAAAATCTCCTTAAGCTGATAAGCAACTTCAGCAAAGTCTCAGGATACAAAATTAATGTGCAAAAATCACAAGCATTCTTATACACCAGTAACAGACAAACAGAGAGCCAAATCAGGAATGAACTTCCATTCACAATTGCTTCAAAGATAATCAAATACCTAGGAATCCAACTTACAAGGGATGTAAAGGACCTCTTCAAGGAGAACTACAAACCACTGCTCAGTGAAATAAAAGAGGACACAAACAAATGGAAGAACATACCATGCTCATGGATAGGAAGAATCAATATCGTGAAAATGGCCATACTGCCCAAGGTAATTTATAGATTCAATGCCATCCCCATCAAGCTACCAATGAGTTTCTTCACAGAATTGGAAAAAACTGCTTTAAAGTTCATATGGAACCAAAAAAGAGCCCGCATCTCCAAGACAATCCTACGTCAAAAGAACAAAGCTGGAGGCATCACGCTACCTGACTTCAAACTATACTACAAGGCTACAGTAACCAAAACAGCATGGTACTGGGACCAAAACAGAGATATAGACCAATGGAACAGAACAGAGTCCTCAGAAATAATACCACACATCTACAGCCATCTGATCTTTGACAAACCTGAGAGAAACAAGAAATGGGGAAAGGATTCCCTATTTAATAAATGGTGCTGGGAAAATTGGCTAGCCATAAGTAGAAAGCTGAAACTGAATCCTTTCCTTACTCCTTATACAAAAATTAATTCAAGATGGATTAGAGACTTAAATGTTAGACCTAATACCATACAAATCCTAGAGGAAAACCTAGGTAGTACCATTCAGGACATAGGCATGGGCAAAGACTTCATGTCTAAAACACCAAAAGCAACGGCAGCAAAAGCCAAAATTGACAAATGGGATCTCATTAATCTAAAGAGCTTCTGAACAGCAAAAGAAACTACCATCAGAATGAAAAGGCAACCTACAGAATGGGAGAAAATTTTTGCAATCTACTCATCTGACAAAGGGCTAATATCCAGAACCTACAAAGAACTCAAACAAATTTACAAGAAAAAAACAAACAACCCCATCAAAAAGTGGGCAAAGGATATGAACAGACATTTCTCAAAAGAAGACATTCATACAGCCAACAGACACATGAAAAAATGCTCATCATCACTGGACATCAGAGAAATGCAAATCAAAACCACAATGAGATACCATCTCACACCAGTTAGAATGGCAATCATTAAAAAGTCAGGAAACAACAGGTGCTGGAGAGGATGTAGAGAAATAGGAACACTTTTACACTGTTGGTGGGATTGTAAACTAGTTCAACCATTATGGAAAACAGTATGGCGATTCCTCAAGGATCTAGAACTAGATGTACCATATGACCCAGCCATCCCATTACTGGGTATATACCCAAAGGATTATAAATTATGCTGCTATAAAGACACATGCACACGTATGTTTATTGCAGCACTATTCACAATAGCAAAGACTTGGAATCAACTCAAATGTCCATCAGTGACAGACTGGATTAAGAAAATGTGGCACATATACACCATGGAATACTATGCAGCCATAAAAAAGGATGAGTTTGAGTCCTTTGTAGGGACTTGGATGCAGCTGGAATCCATCATTCTTAGCAAACTCTCACAAGAACAGAAAACCAAACACCGCATGTTCTCACTCATAGGTGGGAACTGAACAATGAGATCACTCGGACTCAGGAAGGGGAACATCACACACCAGGGCCTATCATGGGGAGGGGGGAGGGGGGAGGGATTGCATTGGGAGTTATACCTGATGTAAATGACGAGTTGATGGGTGCAGCACAGCAACATGGCACAAGTATACATATGTAACAAACCTGCACGTTATGCACATGTACCCTACAACTTAAAGTATAATAATAATAAATAAATTTAAAAAAAAATTAAAAAAAAAAAAAAGAACTAAATGAAATAATTTATCTGAGCTTTAGAACCCACACCATATTAGTTAAAAATGCAGGCTTTTGCTTTTATTATATTTCTCCACCTTAGACTGCAAACTCTAAGAGGACAGCCTGGACTGTTTTATTCATAAAGCATTACAGGAACAGTAAATAGAACTAGGAGCTTTTCAATGGCCTGCCTGAAATCTGAAAAATAGGTATATTATTCCACAATTTGAAAAAAATCAAAGAATTAAAAATTAATAAATGTTAATAAAACATCTGTAATATGTAATATCAAGGTCAACTCAACTCAGCTCTTGTTTATATAAAAATATAGTAAAGTTTAAATTGCAAAACCTTATAGACAATGTGTTATTAAAACTCAAAAGTATAATTCTTTTGTATATATATACACCTTTAAGTTCAGGGGTACATGTGCAGGTTTGTTACATAGGGAAACTTATGCCACAGGGCTTTGTTGTACAGATACTTTCATCTCCCAGGTATTAAGCCTAGTGCCCATTGGTTATTTTTCCTGATCCTCTCCCTCCTCCCAACCTCTACCCTCAGGTAGGCCTCAGTATCTCTTGTTCCCCTCTATGTGTTCACGAGTTCTCATCATTTAGCTCTCATTTAAAAGTGAGAACTTGTGGTATTTGGTTTTCTGTTCCTCCCTTAGTTTGCTAAGGAAAGCAGTGTGGCAATGTCTCAAAGGCCTAAAAATGGAACTACCATTCAATCCAGCAATCCCATTACTGGTTATGTTCTCAAATATTTTTAAGGCAAGACAAAGCTGCAACCAGGACACCTGGTCTCCCTGAAACCCCTTCCACTGATGTTGTTGTCGTTTTTTCTTTTTCCCCAGTTTTTCAGGATAAAATCCTGGATCATCTTGGGTACTGTTCTCTCCTGCCCACCCTTTCCCATATCCAGAGTTTCATCACTTCTCTCTGCTTCCACTGCTAACTCCCTGGTCCAAGCCACTGCACCTCTTTTCATGATTATTGCCACAGCCTCCTTGCTGGTTCCCTGACCCCACTCTTGCTCTGAACTATCCAATTAAAACCTGAATTAGATCATCTCATCCTCATCTCAAAGCTTTCTCGTGGCTCCTCTGCCCTCTCAGGAAAAATCTAAGTTCTGGATGGCCTAAAAAGTCCTTGTCTCTTACTGTTTATCTGACCTCATTTACTACCACCTTTTTCTTTGATCATTTTGTTCCAGCCACACTGGCCTCCTTACCACTCCTCAAATATGCCAAGCTCAGCCCCCACCCCCCAGGGCTTTGAACTGGCTGATCCTCCTTCCTGGAATGCTTTTCCCCATATATCAGCTTGGCCAACTCCCTCCTCTTCTCCAAGTGTCTGTTTAAACACGACTTCAGTAGGAGCTGTCTTAACGTCCTATTAATATTGTAATTCCTCTCATGATACTTCACACCTCTTTCCCTGATATGCTTTCCACATACCATGAAATGTCTGCTGAGATAATATATAATTCGCTTATTTTTTTATTATCACTTCAAAGAGGGCAGTGTGTTTTGTGTTTTGTGTTTTGTTTAGTGCCAGACTACTTGATGATGAAGAGAGTGCCTGGCACACAGTAGGTGCTCAATATATACATGTTGAATCAATGTGTCAATGTTTGATGTACATACCTTTTATTATGTTTGATTTGCTACCAGTGCTGCCTCCAAATACAGGAGTGCTTCATTAGATGTCCACAAAAGGTCTTAAAATATTCCACAAAAATCTTAAAATATTTCATGAGAAAATTTTTTATAGCAGCACATGGAATTTTTATAGCAGCACCTGGAATTTAGCTTGCATAGGATCCTCTGTGAGTTGACCCTGTTTATCTATTCAGCTTTACTTCTCCCCTCTCTCCACTTTGTAGTTTATTCTCTACTACTTCCAACTGATTGTAATTTGACCAGACTCCAGACTATCTTATGTCTCTTTGCTTTTGTTTATCTGTTACTTCTCTCTGGAATTCCCTGCCCCTTCTTAATTTTTCTGGCCAATTATCACTCTCTAGGACTCAGAGGTTTCTCCTCAGGAGACTTCCATGAGTCTCATGTTGAGTTAGGAGACCCAATCCTCTGTTCTTCATAGTCATTCATGTGTTTATCTAGCTCAGTATTTGCCATACTACTTTGAAATTGTTTCCTTGTGTGCCCATCTCTCCCCCTAGATTGCAAACTCCTAGAGAAGAGCTCAACAGTGAGTATTGAGGGTGCACAGAGGAGGAAGGCAGCACAATGATGGAAGACTTCTTAAAGAGGTATGTTCCAAGAGCCCCCACTTCCTTGCATGGGAGACTCATGCTCTTACACCCAGACTATCTAGGGATACATCTAATGTAGTCATGGAAAGAACAGGGGACTTGAGTACCAGACTGACATGATTTTGAACCCTTGCTCCCTATTGACCAGATGTGGTCTTGAACAAGTCTCTGAGCCTCAGTGTCCTTTCTGCATAGTGGGGATAATGATACTGCACTACATATATAAGGTATCTGGCACATGTAAATGTCCAACACATGCTGATTTCTTCACGCGCTTCTCATCCCTGGGAAAGAAGTAAACTCATCTACTCCTTGGTACCCATTCATTCCCCCTCGGTTGGAAGCATGAGGTGCGCAGCTGCCTGACCTGGGGGAAGGGCTGCAAGCAGTAGGTGTTAGATGTGGTGGAGCTTGTTGACTTCCTCCCAGGGGCCCAGCTAACAAACTGCCTGTTCCTTGATAGTCAAGTTCAACTTTCACTTCTTAGCACCACAGGAAGTTGACTGAACATAAACTGAAGTCTCTCTCAAACACAAGACATCTTTGCCGGGTCCCTGTCCTTCCTAGCCTCATTCCTGCTCTCCCCAGTGAGCAGGCTGCCCTCCCTTCTCCCCTCAGCACCACTGATGGGCAAGGGTACTCAGAACTACTACCTCATGGGCGATGACATGTGCCAGGAGCTGCACCCAGGACCTGAATACAGTAGTTGGCTCCCATTGAATGTTCATAGTTACCCCAGGATAAAGAGGGGACACTGTGATCATTTTTAATTTTGCTGTGATCAGCTTCAGTGAGCTAAAGTCACCCACCTTCCCAGTCTCCACTAATAGAAGTCATGTATCAGTGCTATTGGTCCTTCTGTTACAAGGATTCAGAATTCATAATCATGGAGCTTCATTTACAGGCAGAAGTTTCTTTCATAGTTTTCTAAGTGTTCCTTTTAGCAACAATGGAGAAAATCAAAGAGGGCAAAGGTGAAGGGAGAAAATGCCATTTCCTTTTTTGTCCTTTGCTCTTGTAATCTTTTGCTTTAGTTTCCTTACTATGTCTCTGAGGGTGAAACTAGTGGTGAGAGTGGTCCAAAATGGGTTTAATGAATCTGATTCTGGTGACACAAGGTGAATTTGGTATATTTTTCCCTAAAGATAGAGAGACAATATAACATAGTCTTTACATTAATAGATTCTGGAGCCAATTTTCTTAGGTTCATTCTCTTTCCTTTCACGTGTGTTGATTTTCAATAAACATCTTGCACCCAATTCCATCTCACTGTTTTATTTTCAAAAAATTTAATTTGAGAAAGTTAGCTGTATGAATTTTTCTCTTTTAAAAAAATTCTTTAACTAATTGCAATTATTTCCATCTATGCTATTCCACTGAAACCATTTTAACATGGGCTTAATAACTTCAGTGTATGTTAATGTTAATTTTTCATTTTTTACCTTCTTGGTTTTCTAGCTGCATTTAATGTGGTTGACGACTCACTCTTTGAAGCTCTATTCCTCTGGCTACTACAACATGAGACACTTTGTCTCCTTCTTCAGTCTCTGTCTTCTCTACAGTCTTCTTCTCCTTTTATGTACCTTTAAATATTAATGTTTCCCAGAGATATTTTCTTAACTCACTTCTCTACTGATTCTACGTATTTTTCTTGATCCAACTCTTCTAATTTTACCCATTTTGATGATTTTATAATTTTTATTTTCTATTTTGATCTCTTTTCAATCTTCCAGACCTAAATATCCAAATGCCTGATGGATAGTGCTTTCTTTTTTACTACCAAACCCTCAAAGGCACCATGTTCAAAAGGAATTAGTCATCAGTCTCACTACACATAAGTTTCCTCTTGTGTTCAAGCTAGAGACTTGAGAGTCTTCTTGTTCCCTTCTTCTCCCTATTTTCTCCATAATCAATCATCAAGTCATGTGGATTTTGTTCCTAAATATGTTAACTTCTTTCCTGTCTCACTTTATCTCCCTTACATATAGGTATTTAAGACCCCCAGTGTCTCTCACATAGACTTTGGCAATAACCTTCTAATATCAGTCAACCTAACCAATAGGCCACCAGTGCTTCTTGCAGAATCTGGACAATGTAGAGCACTGAGAATGCTCACACTGGTCATATATGTATGAGTTGGTATGACATCTAGGGAAGTTGAAGACTCACATGGCCTTTGGCCTAGCAATATACACCAGAATACATTAGAGAAACTCTAGCATGTGTACACAATGATATACACACAAGAATGTTCACAATGCCATTATTTTTAACAGCAAAATTTTAGAAACAACACAAGTGTTTATCCACAACAGAATGGATAAATGAGCCATGGCATAGTCATACAATGAAAAATAATATAATGGTCCAAATGAATGATCTGAAGAGATGTCATTGTTGGCAATCTTATAAAAGACTGAGTTAAAATGCAATTTGTGAAAAATGTTAATCATTTGACGTTATTTAATACAAAGTTTTAAAACATGCAAACAACTGTATATATTATTTATGTATATATGCAAATTCAGCAATAATATTAAATCATGCCTGGGAATGATAAGTATCAAAGTCAGAAAGTGGTTCCCCTTGGGAAGAGAGGTATGTATCAGCAGTGGGGCACATAGGATGTTTCAGCCATATCTGTAACGTTTCTTTGCTTTAAAAAATTTAAATCAAGCTTGGCAAAGTGTGACACTTGATTAAGCAGGATAGTGAGTGCGTATCTGTTACTTATATTGTTCTTTATAATTTTCTCTGTGCTAAAGCATTTTGTAATTTAAAAAAACCTGACCGTGTTACTCCCATGCTTAAAATTCAGCAGTGGCCTCCAGTTGCCCCCCAGGTAGCATCCACATTCTTTAATGGAAAGCCCTTCCTTGCTTGGAACTTGTCAACTTGGATTGGACATTTGTAGTTGTATTTCTAAGAACTATTCCCTTTTGTCAATGGAGCCTGATTTCCACTTGGATATCTGGGTGGTTTAGGGAAACTGACCTCAAAACCCAATTCTAAATTTCGACCATGTGACCTTGGCTTAATCAATTAGCACATCTCTTTCCCTCACCTCTGGGGATGATCATATGAACTAAGCCAGTTGCAATAGAGTTAACCTCATGTTCCTAATGAGAAACCCAGAACAAAATGCTTTATTTTTCTTCAATTTTTTATTAGGTCAGCTCCTAAATCAATTAAGAAATAACAACAGTGACAACAAAACTAAAAAATATGAAGAGGCTGAAATGTGAAAGCTCTGCCAACTGCAATATGTAGCTGCTAAGGTTGCTGTATTTATTGCCATCAAGCAAGTGTTCCAGGAAAGAGCAGAGAAGATGTGCCTGGGAGCCTTTATGTGTAGGTCTGTAAATGGTAGATATCACTACTACTCACACGCCATTGGCTAGAATTGAGTTGCATGGATACACCCAATTGTAAAAGAAGGAAATAGAGACTATTGCGCCCAGGAAGAAAAGAAAATTCATTTATGGAAGAGGTAGCTAGTCTCTCACAGCCATGAAAAAAGTGTCTAGCTAACTGAAGCAAATAGCAGTCATCTTGTGTCTCTAAGGCAAGTTAGACTAATATTGAAGTGGAAACCATGAGGAAAGGAGTGATACTGAAACTAACCACATCTTTGAGGATATGCATTAATTTCCTACAACATGAATTTATTGAGGACCTACTATAATACAGGCAGCATGGTAGACACCAAGAGAACTGATGTCCTCTTCCTTCCTGCCTGCCTGGAGCCTACATTCTGGAGGGGATAGAGCTAGCAGATCATCAGATCTAACTGTAAATCTGCTGTGCCTCTATATATTTTAGTGATGTGAGCCAATATTTCCCCTTGATTGTTCAAAGTCATTTGGTTCACATATTTTGTTGCTTTAAATTGAACACATTCTTATGTACAGCCTCTGTCTCCTCATCTCCAACCAAGCAAAATAGCTTGTTCTCTGTATGCAGGGACACATGATATTTCCCACATGGCTTTGTACATATCTCCACCTCAATTTAAAATGCCTTCTGGGAGGGCACCAAGATGGCCAAATAGGAACAGCTCCAGCCTCCAGCTCCCAGCATGAGTGACATAGAAGAGGGGTGATTTCTGCATTTCCAACCGAGGTCCTGGGTTCATCTCACTGGGGCATGTCAGACAGTTGGTGCAGGAGAGCGGGTGCAGCCCAAGGAGCAAGAGCCTAAGCAGGGCAAGGCATCACCTCACCTGGGAAGCACAAGGGGGAATGGAATTCCTTTTCCTAGCCAAGGGAAACTGTGACACACAACATCTGGAAAATCAGGTCACTCCCACCCTAATACTGCGCTTTACCAAGGGTCTTAGCAAACGGCACATCAGGAGATTATATCCCACGCCTGGCTCGGAGGGTCCCACGCCCACGGAGCCTCCCTCATTGCTAGCACAGCAGTCTGATATCTAACTGCAAGGCAGCAGAGAGACTGGGGGATGGGCACCCACCACTGCTGAGGCTTAAGTAGGTAAACAAAGCAGCCCAGAAGCTCAAACTGGGTGGAGCCCACCACAGCTCAAGGAGGCCTGCCTGCCTCTGTAGACTCCACCTCTGGGGACAGGGCATAGCCAAACAAAAGGCAGCAGAAACCTCTGCAGATGTAAATGTCCCTGTCTGACATCTTTGAAGAGAGTAGCAGTTTTCCCAGCACGGAGTTTGAGATTTGAGAACAGACAGACTGTCTGCTCAAGTGGGTCCCTGACCCCCGAGTAGCCTAATTGGGAGACATCCACCACTAGGGGCAGACTGACACCTCACACCTCACACGGCTGGGTACACCTCTGAGACAAAGCTTCCAGAGGAACAATTAGACAGCAACACTTGCTGTTCAGCAATATTCTCTCTTCTGCAGCCTTCGCTGCTGATACCCTGACAAACAGGGTCTGGAGTAGACTGCAGGCAAACTCCAACAGACCTGAAGCTGAGGGTCTTGACTATTAGAAGGAAAACTAACAAACAGAAAGGACATCCACACAAAAACCCCATCTGTAAGTTACCATCATCAAAGACCAAAGGTAGATAAAACCACAAAGATGGGGAAAAAGCAGTTCAGAAAAGCTGAAAATTCTAAAAATCAGAGCACCTCTCCCCCTCCAAAGGAATGCAGCTCATCACCAGCAATGGAACAAAGATGGATGGAGAATGACTTTGGCGTGTTGAGAGAAGAAGGCTTCAGATGATCAAACTTCTCAGAGCTAAAGGAGGAATTACGAACCCAGCGCAAAGAAACTAAAAACCTTGAAAAAAGATTTGATGAATGAATAACTAGAATAACCAATGAAGAGAAGTCCATAAATGACCTGAAAGAGATGAAAACCATTACACAAGAACTACGTGACAAATACACAAGCTTCAGTCACTGACTCGATCAACTGGAAGAAAGGGTATCAGTGACTGAAGATCAAATGAACGAAATGAAGCAAGAAGAGAAGTCTAAAGAAAAAAGAGCAAAAAGAAATGAACAAAGTCTCCAAGAAATATGGGATTATGTGAAAAGACCAAATCTACATCTGATTGGTGTACCTGAAAGTGATGGGGAGAATGCAACCAAGTTGGAAAACACTTTGCAGGATATTATCCAGGAGAACTTCCCCAACATAGCAAGGCAGGCCAACATTCAAATTCAGGAAATACAGAGAATGCCACAAAGATACTCGTTGAGAAGAGCTCCAAAACACATAATTGTCAGATTCACCAAAGTTGAAATGAAGGAAAAAAAGTTAAGGGCACTTGAAATGAAGGAAAAAATGTTAAGGGCAGTCAGAGAGAAAGGTCGGGTTACCCACAAAGGGAAGCCCATCAGACTAACAGCAGATCTCTCGGCAGAAACTCTACAAGCCAGAGACAGTGGGGGCCAATATTCAACATTCTTAAAGAATTTTCAACCCAGAATTTCCTATCCAGCCAAACTAACTTTCATAAGTGAAGGAGAAATAAAATCCTTTACAGACAAGCAAATGCTGAGAGATTTTGTTACCACCAGACCTGCCCTAGAAGAGCTCCTGAAGGAAGCACTAAACATGGAAAGGAACAACCAGTACCAGTCATTGCAAAAACAGGCCAAAATGTAAAGACCATCAATACTAGGAAGAAACTGCATCAACTAACGAGCAAAATAACCAGTTAACATCATAATGACTGGATAAAATTCACACATAACAATATTGACCTTAAATGTAAATGGGCTAAATGGTCCAATTAAAGGACACAGACTGGCAAATAGGATAAAGAGTCAAGACCCATCAGTTTGCTGTATCCAGGAGACCCATCTCATGTGCAGAGACACAGATAGGCTTAAAATAAAGGGATGGAGGAAGATCTACAAAGCAAATGGAAAAAAAAAAGGCAGGGGTTGCATCCTAGTCTCTGATAAAACAGGCTTTAAACCATCAAAGATCAAAAGAGACAAAGAAGGTCATTACATATTGGGAAAGGGATCAATTCAACAAGAACAGCTAACTATCCTAAATATATATGCATCCAATACAGGAGCACCCAGATTCATAAAGCAAGTCCTTAGAGACTTACAAAGAGACTTAGACTCCCACACAATAATAATGGGAGACTTCAACACCCCACTGTCAACAATAGACAGATCAACGAGATAGAAAGTTAGCAAGGATATCCAGGAATTGAACTCAACTCTGCACCAAGTGGACCTAATAGACATCTACAGAACTCTCCACCCCAAATCAACAGAATATACGTTCTTCTCTGTACCACATCACACTTATTCCAAAATTGACCACATAGTTGGAAGTAAAGCACTCCTCAGCAAATGTACAAGAACAGAAATTATAACAAACTGTGTCTCTCAGACCACAGTGCAATCAAACTAGAACTCAGGACTAAGAAACTCAATCAAAACCACTCAACCACATGGAAACTGAACAACTTGCTCCTGAATGACTACTGGGTACATAATGAAATGAAGGCAGAAATAAAGATATTCTTTGAAATCAATGAGAACAAAGATACAACATACCAGGATCTCTGGGACACATTTAAAGCAGTGTGTAGAGGGAAATTTATAGCACTAAATGCCCACAAGACAAAGCAGGAAAGATCTAAAATTGACAGCCTAACATCACAATTAAAAGAACTAGAGAAGCAAGAGCAAACACATTCAAAAGCTAGCAGAAGGCAAGAAATAACTAAGATCAGAGCAGAACTGAAGGAGCTAGAGACACAATAAAACCCTTCAAAAAATCAACAATTCCTGGAGCTGGGTTTTTGAAAAGATTAAAAAAATAGATAGACCGCTAGCCAGACTTATAAAGAATAAAAGAGAGAAGAATCAACTAGACAATATAAAAAATGATGAAGGGGATATTACCACTGACCTCACAGAAATACAAACTACCATCAGAGAATACTATAAAGACTTCTATGCAAATAAACTAGAAAATCTAGAAGAAATGGATAAATTCCTGGACACATACATTCTCCCACGACTAAACCAGAAAGAAGTTGAATCCCTGAATAGACAAATAACAGGCTCTGAAATTGAAGCAACAGTTAATAGCCTACCACCCAAAAAAAGTCCAGGACCAGACGGATTCACAGCCAAATTCTACCAGAGGTACAAGGAGGAGCTGGTACCATTCCTTCTGAAACTATTCCAATCAATAGAAAAAGAGGGAATCCTCCCTAACTCATTTTATGAGGCTAACATCATCCTAATACCAAAGCCTGGCAGAGACACAACAACAACAACAAAAAAGAATTTCAGACCAATATCCCTAATGAACATCGATGCAAAAATCCTCAATAAAATACTGGCAAACCAAATCCAGCAGCACATCAAAAAGCTTATCCACCATGATCAAGTGGGCTTCATCCCTGGGGTACAAGGCTGGTTCAACATACGCAAATCAATAAATGTAATCCAGCATATAAACAGAACCAAAGACAAAAAACACATGATTATCTCAATAGATGCAGAAAAGGCCTTTGACAAAATTCAACAGCCCTTCATGCTAAAAGCTCTCAATAAATTCGGTATTGATGGAACGTATCTCAAAATAATAAGAGCTATTTATGACAAACCCACAGCCAATATCATACTGAATGGGCAAACACTGGAAGCATTCCCCTTAAAAACTGGCACAAGACAGGGATGCCCTCTCTCACCACTCGTATTCAACATAGTGTTGGAAGTTCCAACCAGGGCAATCAGGCAAGGGAAAGAAATAAAGGGTATTCAGTTAGGAAAAGAAGAAGTTAAACTGTCCCTATTGGCAGATGACATGATTGTATATTTAGAAAATCCCATCATCTCAGCCCAAAATCTCCTTAAGCTAATAAGAAACTTCAGCAAAGTCTCAGGATACAAAATCAATGTGCAAAAATCACAAGCATTCTTATACACCAATACCAGACAGAGAGCCAAATCATGAATGAACTCCCATTCACAATTGCTTCAAAGAGAATAATACACCTAGGAATCCAACTTGCAAGGGATGTGAAGGACCTCTTCAAGGAGAACTACAAACCACTGCTCAATGAAATAAAAGAGGACACAAACAAATGGAAGAACATTCCATGCTCATGGATAGGAAGAATCAATATTGTGAAAATGGCCATACTGCCCAAGGTAATTTATAGATTCAATGTTATCCCCATTATGCTACCAATGACTTTCTTCACAGAATTGGAAATAACTACTTTAAAGTTCATATGGAACCAAACAAGAGCCCGCATTGCCAAGACAATCCTAAGTCAAAAGAACAAAGGTGGAGGCATCACGCTACCTGACTTCAAACTATACTACAAGGCTACAGTAACCAAAACAGCATGGTACTGTTACCAAAACAGATATATAGACCAATGGAACAGAACAGAACCCTCAGAAATAACACCACACACCTACAACCATCTGATCTTTGACAAATCTGACAAAAACAAGAAATGGGGAAAGGATTCCCTATTTAATACATGGTGCTGGGAAAACTGGCTAGCTATATGTAGAAAGCTGAAAATGGAAGCCTTCCTTACACCTTATACAAAAATTAATTCAAGATGGATTAGAGACTTAAATGTTAGACCTGAGACCATAAAAACCCTAGAAGAAAACCTAGGTAATACCATTAAGGACATAGGCATGGGCAAGGACTTCATGTCTAAAACACCAAAAGCAATGGCAACAAAAGCCAAAATTGACAAATGGGATCTAATTAAACTAAAGAGCTTCTGAACAGCAAAAGAAACTACCATCAGAATGAAAAGGCAACCTACAGAATGGGAGAAAATTTTTGCAATCTGCTCATCTGATAAAGGGCTAATATCCAGAATTTACAAGGAACTGAAAACAAATTTACAAGAAAAAGCAAACAATCCCATTAAAAAGTGGACAAAGGATATGAACAGACACTTCTCAAAAGAAAGCATTTATACAGCCAACAGACACATGAAAAAATGTTCATCATCACTAGCCATCGGAGAAATGCAAATCAAAACCATAATGAGATACCATGTCACACCAGTGAGAATGGCGATCATTAAAAATTCAGGAGACAACAGGAGCTAGAGAGGATGTGGAGAAATGGGAACACTTTTACACGGTTGGTGGGATTGTAAACTAGTTCAACCATTGTGGAAAACAGTGTGGCGATTCCTCAAGGATCTAGAACTAGAAATGCCATTTGACCCAGCCATCCCATTACCGGGTATATACCCAAAGGATTATAAATCATGCTGCTATAAAGACACATGCACACGTATGTTTATTGTGGCACTATTCACAATAGCAAAGACTTGGAACCAACTCAAATGTTCATCAATGACAGACTGGATTAAGAGAATGTGGCACATATACACCATGGAATACTGTGCAGCCATAAAAAAGGCTGAGTTCATGTCCTTTTTAGGGACATGGATGCAGCTGGAAACCATCATTCTCAGCAAACTATCGCAAGAACAGAAAACCAAACACCGCATGTTCTCACTCATAGGTGGGAATTGAACAATGAGAACACTTGGACACAGGAAGGGGAACATCACACACTGGGGCCTGTTGTGGGGTGGGAGGAGTGGGGAGGGATAGCTTTAGGAGATATACCTAATGTAAATGACGAGTTAATGGGTACAGCACACCAAGATGGCACATGTATACATATGTAACAAGCCTGCGCATTGTGCACATAGACCCTAGAACATAAAGTATAAAACAAAAACAAACAAACAAACAAATGCCTTCCGATCCCTGCTCTAAGCCACACAGTTTAATAATGGTAGACATAGAATTTGAGTTATTCTCATAATAGGTCTTTTAAACAATACCTTCTTCTCTTCATTCTTTCCATCTTATAATGGATATTCTTTCTGGTGCATCATGTAAAGGAATGTAACTACATGCATGTAATGATGAGAATATGTATTTATGACTATTACAAAAAATTAGAAAGATTCTAACATTCTAGAGGAGCATTTATTTTATTTTTTTAATTGAGAAAAGTATAATTTTATTTATTTATTTGTGTAAATTTATGGGGTACTTGAGAAAATGGGTTACATGTATATAACATGTAGTGATCCAATCAGGACACTAAGGGTGTCCATCACCTGAGTGTATTATATTTTTGTTAAGTCTCACCATCCTACTCCAGGAGAACATTTTAAAAACTGTTCTGTAGAGATACTACTCAAATTAAGTTCCCAGTCCTGAACATCAGATCAGCTAGGAATTTGACTAAAATGCAAGTTCTCAAATGACAAATGAGACCACTTGAATCAGAATTTCTGGAGTGGAGCCCACACATTTGTATTTTAGCAACCTTTCCAATGATACTTATGTACATGCTCAAGCTTGAAAACCACTTTCCTAGGACATTAGTTCCTCAACAAGATTTATGAGTAACCTTGTTTCATAAAAAAGTGTTTAGGAGATACTGATTCAATAAAAACTAATCAGGTTTTTATTGTTTGCAGGGCTTTCAAAACTTGAAATAGGCCACTATGCATTGTTAATTTCCAAGAGGAAGATGCTTATGTCCTCAATGAATATCTTCCCACCATGAAGTACTCTTCTTCCCCCACTTTTTAAAACAATTATTAACACCTGGCAGAAGTAGGATGACAGCTTACAGCTTAGAAAAAGTTGGCCTAAAATAGTGACTAATTTTCATACATTATTTATTTGTCATCATGCTTATCTTTCTCTCTCTAAATTGTATATTTCATCTCTGTGATCACAGATTGAGCCTCATATTTCATATCTGCCCCTGGCCTAATGTTTGTTTACAGAATGAGCTCAATGAATATTGTTAAGTGAGTAGGATTTAACTTATTTGATAAATAATAACCTTAAGTTTTAAACCATGGATTTCACATGAGGACATTTACTTACTACTGTTGAGCTATAATTAATTTTTAATACTCTTTAGGTACTCATAATAAAGAACAGGATATTTGGAGAAGGAAGACAATATCATTCCTGGTTCTTAGTCTTACCGGTTTGTTGATCGTGAGTATATGGACTCTCTGTGGCTCAGTGCCTTCCTCTGTAAAATGGGAACACAGTGATGTTCATCTCACAGAATTGATTTGTAAAAGGGCTGGATGAGGTTATGAGAATGTTTTGCAAAGTGATATAGAAAGATTAATTGCAAACTTCATTTGAATCTTAACTTGTTTGAGATAGGTCATGCTATGAATCAACTACGAAGTGCAGATATTGTCAAGATTAAATATTTCTTTCCAAAGAGCTGAGAGGAGGGGCTGCTTGTTTGTTTGTTTCTTTCTTTTTAGAAAGATGCCAGGATGGGCTCATTTTGGGATTTTCCTCTCACTTGCTTATCTTACTTTTTCTTTAGTTTCTCTATTCATTACAATACAGTGCTGTAAAGCTTTATGGCATTTTTATTTTGTGGGAGATGAATCTGAATAAAGAATTACAGTTAAATCATTGCTAAGTTTGATGAATCAGTACCAAAGAACTCTTCAAGTTGTCATTTTTTAAGTTTTTTAAATAATTGGCTTTCAGTGGTTCCCTCTAAGGAATTTTAATTTTGAATAATGCATAGAAAAATGTGCACACACACAAATCATTCAGTGTTCACCTTGAGGGAAATAAAGGTGCCTGTGAAGTGAAACTTTACCTTTCTACGTCACCAGCTTCCTGTTAGAGCACAGTTTTTCTTTGTTCAAAGTCTCAGCATTGAAGAACTTCCTTTTAGTAGGTACTTTGTTTGTTTGTTTGTTTGTTTGTTTGAGATGGAGTCTCACTCTGTCACCCAAGCCGTAGTGCAGTGGCATAATCTCAGCTCACTGCAAGCTCCACCTCCCGGGTTCACGCCATTCTCCTGCTTCAGCCTCCCAAGTAGCTGGGACTACAGGCGCCCGCCACCACACCCAGCTAGTTTTTTTGTATTTTTTGTAGAGACTGGGTTTCACTGTGTTAGCCAAGATGGTCTTGATCTCCCGACCTCATGATCCACTTGCCTTGGCCTCCCAGAGTGCTGGGATTACAGGCGTGATTTCGGGGGTAGTTTTGAGTAGGGAGTATACATTTAAAATACTGAAACTCAGTTAAGGAATAATCTAATACTGTATTCAACTGAAACTCAGTTGAAAAATTTCTTTCCAATAATGTAAAAAGGAGAATCAACTGCAGTAATGAGGGAGATGATTTGCTGATAATTATAAAAAATATTTACTACAGATCTGCATGCACCATGAACTGTGCTAAATGCTTTATACATATAACTTTATTTTGTGCTCCAACAACCTATTACACAGAAATTGTTATTATTCCCACTTTCTAGATTAATAAATTGGTTTTGAGGGGTCATATAGGTGAAACAACTCACTCAATATCACAAGCTGTTATGTGGTGAAGTTTGCATGATCAGTACAGGATTCTGGTCCTCCCACTCATTGAGTGGTACTAGTCAAGATCTGGAAGCTCTTCTGGTCTTAGTTTCTCTAGCTGTGAAGTGAGAATGACTAGGACTAATCATAGAATATGAGAGTACATGTGAAAAAAAATGTCTTTTTAAAGAGTATGAAAAACTTGGGTTGTAAAATTTTCTTGTGGATAATTTATTATTGCTTTTCTTTTTTAGATAACACTAACAGAGTTGACCTTAGAATTGGAGTGCCTCGGTTAGAATCTTGGCATCATCTTCTTACTGTAAGACTTTGGTCAAGTTAGTAACTTTTCTGTTCCTCATTTGTGAAATATAGTTAATGGATGTGTGTGTGTGTGTGATGCGTTTATCGGGACATAACCCCATTGCAAGTTGAGGAGTATTTGTGTATATATACATATTTATTTGTGTGTGTCTGTCTGCCTGTCTGAGAACAGTACTGGCACAAAAGTGCTTAATACACTTCACTCATTATTATTAATATTACTATTGTTGCATTTTCGCCTGGAAGGCATACTTCTGATGTGAGTTCAGGAGAAGACACTGGCAAGGACAGCAAAGAACAGGAGAACACTCTAGCTTCCCTGATAGCATTCGAGGTGCTGTCCAAAGTGAGTTTTCCTCAAGCAGAGAGATGCACTGCCTCTTTTATGCTTTGTTTTTCCTACTTGCCTACTCTATTTCCACCTTCCAAGTAAGGACCAATCAGCAAAACCCCAAGAGAGTCACTGTCGTGAAGATAATTATGAACTGGCTGAGTCCTTGCAATGTTTATTATTTAGGTTTTTAAGAACAGATAATTAAAGGCCCCACAGAATCTAGTCTCTCCCAATTGTAAAAGTGGGGTCTTAATAGAAACCCACAGAGCACTTGGGGTTGTGCACTTGCTTCTGAAAGTTCTCTTAAGAAATCGCTGACCTGGTGCACTCCCTGGGGTATTTCATGACCATGTGAAATCACTTACTGTTTCTAATTTGCATTTTTCCTGAGTTTGCATATTTTTCTTGCATCTGCTTTGTTGCCAATGTACCAAGTCCTTATACATTTGGACTGCATTTACTGCAGTTTGGAATGGTTTCTCAGAAATGGGACATTAAAATCCTGGAGTGTGACACTGAGACGTGGAAAGGGCTTCCTTTGTAAGCTGTTCAGGCATGCTGAGTATTAGTGTAGAAATTATTTTTTCCTTAATTTTCTTGGATAGCAACCTATATAGGATCTTATAATTGTGTGTAAGAATTCATTAAAGAAACTCTCTTGATTGCTAGAAATCCAAGCTGCTAGTGAGGAGAGAACTGCAGTGATTTGTTGCAGCAGAAGTATTATGGAAATATTTACTGAATACCTTCTATGTGCTGGGCATTGAGTGAAACACTTTCATATCCCTTGCAACACATGTCTTAGTCTAAGGTAATACTTTAATGTAATTCTAACAAATGGATAAAAAGGGAATTATCATTATTTTATTGATGAAACACCAGAGACTGCAAGAAACTAGGCCCAGAACAGTTAAACAGAGTAGACATAACCTCTTACCACCTTATCTGCTACTATGTAACAAACTACCCTAAACTTTAGTGGTTTAAAACAACAAACATTCATAATCTCACAGTTTCTGGCACATACGAAGCACTGCATAAGTGATTGTTATTCTTGCTGATTATGTTTCTGTCATTGACATTGTGTATCACTGAGCTGGGATGTGTATTAGATAGAATCATGGAAGGTAAGGTTATAGAACAACAATTCAGACACGTTCATTATGCTAAGTGCTTTACATATATGAAGTCTACTACATTTAATACGTATCAACAATGAGGTTGGTATTAGTATTATCCCCATTTTAGAGATAAAGAAAGAAATTCAGAGAGACTTCCTTCCTTCCTTCCTTCCTTCCTTCCTTCCTTCCTTCCTTCCTTCCTTCCTTCCTTCCTTCCCTTCCTTCCCTTCCTTCCCTTCCTTCCCTTCCTTCCCTTCCTTCCTTCCTTTTCTCTCTCTCTCTCTCTCTCTCTCCCTGTCTTCCTCTCTCTCTTTCTCTCTTTCTCTCTTTCTGTCTTTCTTTCTTTCTTGACAGAGTTTCACTCTTGTTGCCCAGGCTGGATTGCAATGGAACAATCTTGGCTCAATGCAACCTCCACCTCCCGGGTTCAAGCAAGTCTCCTGCCTCAGTCTCCCCAGTAGCTGGGACTACAGGCATGCACCACCATGCCCGGCTAATTTTGTAGTTTTAGGAGAGTCAGGGTTTCACCATGTTGGTCAGGCTGGTCTCGAACTCCTGACCTCAATTGTTCCATTCTCCTCAGCCTCCCAAAGTGCTGGGATTATAGGTGTGAGCCACCACGCCCGGCCTAATTTTTCTTACGTGAGATAGTTTACCAAAGTCCACCTTCCACTTCTTCCTTTGTATATATAGACATGGCGTTTCCTAGCTTCTCTTGCAGTTAACTGTGGCCATGAGCTTTGGGCAGTGGAATGTGAATGGATATGATGTGGCCACTCCATATGTGTTTATCTGTGTCCTTTCCCCTTCTAGGTGACTGTGATGGCACCTTCCAGACAGACAGCAATGCCACATGGCAGAATTCAAGATGGCAGAATCACTATCAGCTTCAACTCCTGAATGACTGCAGAGCAAAATTTCTTGCCTGCAACATACACTCTCTTTGCAGCCTCCCTGGGCTGTTATATAATGACACATAAAAATATTTCTTGTGTTGAGGCATCCCAAATTTGATCTATTTGTCATCACAGTCTATCCTACGAATACATTTCCGATCCAAATAATGCTAGATTCATGAGAGTTTATAGTCCAGAGATTTTTTTTTTTTTTTTGAGAGAGAATCTCGCTGTCTCCCAGGCTGGGGTGCAGTGGCATAATCTTAGCTCGCTGCAGCCTCCACCTCCTGGACTCAGGTGATCCTCCCTGCTTAGCCTCCATGAATAGCTGGGACCACAGGTGTGCACCACCAAACCTGGATAATTATTTTGTATTTTTTGCAGAGATGGGGTTTTGCCACATTGCCCAAGCTGGTCTCAAACTCCTAGACTTAAGGGATCTGCCCACCTTGGCCTCCCAAAATGCTGAAATTACACGTGTAAGCCATAGTAATAGTTCCTAGCCATAGTCCAGAGATATTTAAAAAACTTTAGTGTGAGTCATTTCTCTCTGCTGTAATTCTTTCATGCATTTTGAAAACCTTTTCTGCCATACAGTGCTTTTTGGGAAGTTCTTTGGACAGACATATCACAGGATGGAGAAATTAAAGAGAGAGAATGCACTAAAGAAAAAATAGTACTTCGTATTTCAGAAATTACTAAAGGTGTCTGCCCCAGTGCAACAGCATGGTGGGCAGTCATTTGTAACCCACAGAACATTGAGTTTCTAAAATTTGAGTGTTTTTAACTTACGAGGGCCAACTTCACTGATGAAGTGATTACCCCAAATATGTGAAATCCATATTTCAAACACAATAGCAGGAAATCGGAAATATTTCTGACTGTCAAAGAGTACAAAGTAAAGAGGGGCCCCTGAAGAGTGACACTACTGGAAAAACAGAAGACAAAAAAACTTTCTTTTTTTAAAGAGCAGTCAACCTCAAACTTACTACTAATGACTGTATTTCATTTCAGTCTACCCCAGTGGTTTTGTTTCTCATAGACTGTAGAATGTAAGGTTTTTTGGTCATTCTGACAGATTTTCCAGCACAAAAAATATCAGGGGATTAACTGACAAATCATGGGTATTTTTAGCAAGATAGATTAGCCCTGGAAATTTTCTCCACCGATGAGAAAAAAAGACATGTGCCACCTGAAGGTTACAAAGACTGTTGGTGGCTGACCTGAGGCTCCTGTCTTTTTTTTTTTTTTTTAACCATTTTACCTCTGTCCTGTTTTTGTTATTATTATTTTAAGTTCTGAGATACATGTGCAGAACTGCAGGTTTGTTACATGTGCCATGGTGGTTTGCTGCACCTATCAACCCATCATCTAGGTTTGAAGCCCCACATGCATTAGGTATTTGTTGTAATGCCCTCCTTCCCCTTGGGCCTCACCCTTTGACAGGCCCCAATGTGTGATCTTCCCCTCCCAGTGTCCTTGTATTCTCATTGTTCAACTCCCACTTATGAGTGAGAACACACAGTGTTTGGTTTTCTGTTTCTGTGTTAGTTGGCTGAGAATTATGGCTTGCAGCTTCATCCATGTCCCTGTAAAGCACATGAACCCATTCTTTTTTATGGCTGCATAGTATTCCATGGTATACACCATATGTCATGTTTTCTTTATCCAGTCTATCATTAATGGGCATTTGGGTTGGTTCCAAGTCTTTGCTATTGTAATTAGTGTTGCAATAAGCATACGTGTGCATGTGTCTTTATAGTAGAATGATTTATAATCCTTTGGGTATATACCCAGTAATGGGATTGCTGGGTCAAATGGTATTCCTGGTTCTAGATGCTTGAGGAATCACCACACTGTCTTTCACAATGGTTGAACTAATTTACACTCCCACCAACAGTGTAAAAGTGTTCCTATTTCTCCACAGCATCACTGACATCTGTGTTTCCTAACTTCTTAATAATCACCATTCCAACTTGTGTGAGATGGTATCTCATTGTGGTTCTGATTTGCATTTTTCTAATGACCAGTGATGATGAGCTTTTTTTCATATGTTTGTTGGCCACATAAATGTCTTATTTTGAGAAGAATCTGTTCATATCCTTTTCCCATTTTTTGATGGGGTTATTTTTTTCTTGTAAATTTGTTTTCAGTTCCTTGTACATTCTGGATATTAAACCTTTGTCAGATGGATAGACTGCAAAAATTTTTTCCCATTCTGTAGGTTGCCTGTTCACTATGATGATAATTTCTTTTGCTGAGCAGAAGCTCTTTAGTTTAATTAGATCCCATTTGTCAATTTTGGCTTTCGTTGCCATTGCTTTTGATGCTTTAGTCATGAAGTCTTTGCCCATGCCTGTGTCCTAAATGGTATTGCCTAGGTTTTCTTTCTAGGGTTTCAGGTTTAACATTTAAGTCCCTAATCCATCTTGAATTAATTTTTGTGTAAGGTGTAAGGAAGGCTTCCATTTTCAGCTTTCTACATATAGCTAGCCAGTTTTCCCAGCACCATGTATTAAATAGGGAATCCTTTCCCCATTTCTTGTTTTTGTTAGATTTGTCAAAGATCAGATGGTTGTAGATGTGTGGTATTATTTCTGAGGGTTCTGTTCTGTTCCATTGGTCTATATCTCTGTTTTGGTATCAGTACCATGCTGTTTTGGTTACTGTATCCTTGTAGTATAGTTTGAAGCTGGGTAGCCTCCAGCTTTGTTCATTTTGCTTAGGATTGTCTTGGCTATATGGGCTCTTTTTTGGTTCCAGATGAGATTTACAGTACATTTTTCTAATTCTGCAAAAAAAGTCAAGGGTAGCTTGATGGGAGTAACATTGAATTTATACATTACTTTGCTCTGTCCCTGTTTATACATACATGACTGATATGGTTTGGCTGTGTCTCCACCCAAATCTCATCTTGAATTCCCACCTGTTGTGGGAGGAACCTGGCGGGGAGGCAATTGAATCATGGGGCAAGTCTTTGTCATGCTGTTCTTGTGATAGTGAATAAGTCTCATGAGATTTGATAGTTGTAAAAAGAGGAGTTCCCCTGCACAAATTCTCTCTCTTTGCCTGCTGCCATCCATGTAAGACATGACTTGCTCCTCCTTGCCTTCTGCCATGATTGTGAGGCATCCCCAGCCATGTGAAACTGTAAGTCCAATGAAATATCTTTCTTTTGTAAATTGCCCCATTTCAGGTATGTCTTTATCAGCAGTGTGAAAATGGACTAATACAATGATACAAGAGTAGTTAGAACAGTGTTTATAAATGTGCCAATGTTAATCAATGTAGGAGTTAACAATTTCCTGTTTTTCTGTGATTTCTCATGCACCAAAAATGTATGAAGATAAAATATACAATTTTCATTCAATATTAAGTGATTAACCTCATACTGCTTTCAAGGGCATTTATTGGCACCTACTATGTGTGAATATGCTCAGCTTGCTTATGTGAAAGCTGAATAGTAAAGTGGTTATGTAACTTAATGAAGGTCCCACAACTAGGAAGTGGTAGATTAACTTTCTAAACCACTTTCCTCCCAGCTTAGTTTCACATTCATGTGTTCAGTCAACAAGCACTTATGGAATCCTGATGCTGGGCCCGCCTTTGTGGTAGACACTGAAGATACAGACCTTGTCCCTGCCTTCATGGAGCTCACAGTTCAGGAGGGAAACCAGATTTAATTAAATAACTACACAAAAATTTGCTTAAAAAATGAAATCAATGCTGCAAGGAAAATGAACAGGGTTATTTGAGAGCATGTAATAGGATTTTATCATATCTGATGATTCAGAGTAATGTTCTCCTATAGAAGAGATGTGGGAACTGACATCTGAAGTGTCAGCATTAGTTAGCCAGGTGTGGTAGATAAAAGATGACCACCTTATCCAACAAGAGGTAGAATTGCTTTCCCCATGCATTAAATCTGGACTGGCCTTTGACTTGCAGTGTCCAACAGATAAAGTGGAAGTTTCTGCCCTTGCTCCCTTGGAACATCGTTTTGAGACTGCCAATTGAAGAAGTCTAGTCTAGTCTACTAGAGGATGAGAGGCTGGTAGAAAAGAGAAAAACTGTTCCAGCTGAGTCCCCTCAGTCCAACCAGTTGACAGCCTGCAGCAACTGTGTGGGAGGCCATCTTAGATTATTCAGCCCCAGTACAGATGCCAAATACCTGCAGCTGTAAAAGTGATTCCAGGCAATAACAGAAGAACCATCCTGCTGATCTGAGCCCAAATTGCAGGCCATAGAACCATGAGCTAATAAGACAGCTATGGTTATAAGATATTGAGTTTGGGGTTGGCATGTTACATGGCAGTCAGTTATTGATAGCCTGATAGAAGTATGGAAGCTGGGACTGAATTCTAGGAAGAGGGAAAGATATATGCAAATGTCCTGAGGAGGGAAGAATAAACTTTTAGGGAACTGAACGAAAAATGATGAGACAGAAGACTTCAGAGGGTTAGGCAAGGCCCAAGTCAAAAGGCAGTGTCTTAGAATCTGTCAAAAACCTCATCTTTTTGTTGTTGTTTGGAACAAAGTCTTTCTTTATTGCCTAGCCTGCAGTCATGCAGTGGCACAATTAAAGCTCACTTCAGGCTCGACCTGGGCTCAAGCAATCAGCCTCCTGACTAGCTGGGACTACAGGTGTGCATGACCATACCCAGCCAACTTTTTTTATTTTTTATACAAACAGGGTCTTAGCATGTTGCTCAGGCTGGTCTCAACCTTCTGGGCTCAAACAATCCTCCTGCCTCAGCCTCCCAAAGTGTTTGGATTATAGGTATGAGCTAGTATGCTTGGCTGTGAGTTCAATTTTATCTTTAAAAGCAAGAGAAAGTCATTGTAGAGACTGTGAGCTCAGAAGTGGCATGAATAGACTTACACATGTGCATATATATATATTTTTTTTCTTGACCAGGCGCAAACTTATGATGGAAGGGACCTACATTAAGCACATATAAGTAGAAGCTGAGTAAATCTTATTTTACTATTTGACTGATTAAATCATAAAGATACCCAGAAGGCAAAACTGAAACAGCTCAGGTGTCTGGGGGAAGTCCAAAGTAGAGGACACTGTGAACCAGACACCATGACTGACCTCAGTTTGAAACTACTGGGGTAGTCTGTTTTATGGCTGAAAAAGTCATTCTTTCTACCAAGATTTTCCACTGAAAATTTGCCTTTGACTCATTTAACTTCTAATCAGGTGACCTTCTACCTTTTTTGCATTTGAAGTAGGTTTCTTTTACTAGGCCAGCGGGTAAACAAGGAGAAAACACACAGGGAAAGTCAGATGCATCATTGAACGGAGTTTCTGTCTCTAAACCTGTAAAGTACTAGTGAAAATTCCTACTGCTGAATCAATTACAACTGCAAGCTTAGAATCAGGGTAGAGTGCAACTGTTAAGGCTTTGGCCCTTGGCCTTAGTGGTTTGTAAGGCTGGAAAAGAAGTAAAGTATCTCTTTACTCCAGTTCTTGAATCCAGTTCATGAATCAAGAGAGATCCTTGGATGTCTGATGGCTGCTATTCTGTTTCTCAAACAATTTGAATTCAGCAAGGCATCACTGAACATTCAGAGTCACACAGTCAAGTTTAAATCCATGCTATGCTATTTAAAACTTGCATGATCTTGTGCTAATTAATCAATTTTTGTTTCAGTTTCTGAAATGGTAAGGGGCACAGGGATAATACAGTCTGCTTACCATATGGGTAAGGATGTGGAGGAAGTTTAAATACATTGTGCTTACATGAAATATAAATAGAAAGCTCCTCCACAGTAAGCTATCAGCTAAAGCTAGTTTACTTTCCATTGCTCTTCAGTAACGGAAAGAGTAATTTTTCATTACTGAAGGATAGACACTGATGGCATTTTTTTGTTTCGTATATTTTATGTATGCTTAGATTTTATATTGATCTTTGCTGCAAATTTGCTTAATTTTAAATACGAAAATTATCTTTCCTTAGCCTGTATTTCAACCTTCTCTTTACTCCAGTTCAATGATTTCAACACTGACTGGTCATTGGAATGTTAACAAAAATATCAATGCCTATTTTCATTCCCAAAGATTTTAGTACAATTGGTCTGAATTGTGGCCTGGGTGTTGGGATTAGTTTAATAAAATAATCTTTTGTAAATAATTTTGTGCACAAATTCCTTGAACTACAGAGAATTTTGAGAAGTAAAGGATAGGTATCCCTAGAACACGCTGCTGGTCTAGATAGATAACCAATGTTATTTTCACTACACTCTGCCCATAGAATAACATAATAAAACTTTTTAAAAACATTTTTAGTCAATACGGCAACTGAATAGGCTTCAGGCCACCTTATGGGTAAAATAGCTTTGTGGCTCATTAAATGAGCGCTCTTAGATATCGCCTGTGGGGAATCCAGCCTGAACCCAAGTATGCTCCGTGGTGACCAGGGAGTTGTGTTACTCCCCTTTACTTGAGGTAGAAAATAAAAATAGCAGTATTGCATTCAAATTACCAGGGGTTGTGACCCTCTACTATCTCATGTGTGTCATATATCTCATGTGATGTGACTTTTGTCACTTTATGTGTTTAGGCTTCTCAGTTCCACTTAAACACTAATTCTTCAATTAGGGTATGCTGCCACCAGGTGGCAATGAGGGCCTCACCTGTGGCCCCTATCTTTGAATAATAGTTGTTCATTCATACATTCATTCATTTTTCATGGCAACTTGAAAAGGTTGATATGCCTTTTTACTTGCTATCTCTTAAAATTCAAAATGTAAACTTTAATGTTAAAACTGAACTTCTATGGCTAATTATAGTTTTAATAATTATAAAGATTATATATGCAGGCATGCAAGAATAGCTGCATATGTATGTGAAACTCTACATATCTACATGTATGAATGGTTTTAGAGAAATTAAAGATAAAAGTATGTATCTTCTTCACTATCCCTTATTAATTACTAGTCACAGCAAAACCATACACGCTTATTTCTATTCTTCTACAGCCAAATTTTGCTGTTAGTATCTTTATGAGTTGAGTACTATTGTGTAATTTCAGACCAGCCTGATGGTTGTTGGTCTGCAATTATGAGATTGAATACTATTGTACTATTGAGCACTATTGTACTATTACCTTTATGAGACTGAGTACTATTGTGTAATCTCAGACCAACTTAAGGTTAAAATTCAATCACAGGATTCTCAAACTTTCTAGCAATGTGTAATTCTAATTAAGGAATTATTAATATATTTGCTTTTCTGTATCTTGGTACTGAAATGATTTCTATCAACAATAGCTCCTAATAAGTTATCTTTTATTTCTTTCACGTTGAAGAACTGAGAGGGCAATAACAGTTTTGTTTTATTATTGTGTTTATTGAGTCCTCATGACCAATTTCTCCTAATCAGAAGAATGAAACTTTCTCTTGTCTATAGAAGAGGGAAACATCAGGATGATATAATCATTAGCTATGTATGACTTGAAAGTTATGCACAATGATTCTCTTCTATCAGATGAACACGACTTCTATATCATCTTAAGTTTTAACAGATTATCTTTAACATGAAGGATTTAGTAAGAAGCCACTAAGAAATTATTTTAAAAACATATTGTTGTCCATAAAGAGAAATTGATAAAGTCTTTGTGCTTCCCTGTGCCTTTTTAAAGAAAAAGTCCCAGTAATTCACTCCGTCTTCCATGTTGGTATCACACATGCCAGGAGACATTGTGAGGGGCCACAGCAAATTACATTCTGTGTTACCAAAGAAAGTCCCCATCTTTGGGTTGAGCATGAGACATTTTCACTGCCTCTGAGGTGACTAATTAGAATTCTGACCAACTGACCCACTTTCTGCCAACTGCTGCCTACAAAAAACTAATCACACTCTCTCTCTTATAAATGTAAAACAAAGATGTGGGAGGGTCACTTACCCCAAGGTGTTTACACAGAGCAAAGCTGAGCAACTTTCTAGATAACTTTTGATGCCTACGCAGCCAAAAGTAAGACCTGGGCTCAGAGAGAGAGAGTGCTGCTGAGATATCATTTCTGTTTCTATCTTGAGCTTCTTCGTATCTTGGAATAGTTTGCCATGACTTTAAAGAATCTATAAATCTCAAGAATCTCTTTGGCTAGGCCGACCCAGAGATATGTTATTTAAGATAGCCTTTTTGATGGCATTTCCATGCAAATTTTAAATCAAGATTGATAGCATTATCAGACAATAAACATTTGTGGTTTTAATCTTCATGATTTTGACTCTTTGGAAAAGATCTTGACAATCCATGAAATTTTTTAAGAAGTATTATCAAACCTCATCTCTAAAAATGTTGTGGTGACCACTCCACATGTCTCTGTCCTTTCTTTTTCTACATTCATTTCCCAATCAAATGATATGATTTAAGATACTAAAAATGTTTGTAATTTTCTGAAATTATTATTTGGCTAGTTAATTCTCATATCTTTATTTAACCTTTCTTATGTTTCTGCCGTGTTTTCTCAGTTATTTGTAATGTCTTCTGAAGCTGGACTTCATATATTGATACTCTGCATCATCATTCCTGATTCAAAGTTAAGTACTCTAAGCCTCCCACAAAGCTTCTGTCCATTCAGTTCATTCATGTATTCATTAATTTTTCTATTTCATTTATTCAGGCAATAAATATTTATTGAGTACCTATTTTGTTTCACTCTTCTCTTTTTGTTGATACATAACTATGCATATTTATGAAGTTCATGTGATATTTTGATGCATGCATATAATATATAATGATCAAAAAGGGGTAACTAGGATATCCATCATCTCAAATATTTATCATTTCTTTGTATGGAAAACATTCCAAGTCTTCTCTTCTAGCTATTTTGAAATATACAATAAATTATTATTAACTATAATCACCCTAGTGTGCTATTGAACCCTAAAACTTATTTTTTCTAACAATATTTTTGTACCCACTAACCAACCTCTTCATCACCTCCCCTATCAGCCTTTGGTAAGCACCATTCCACTTTCTACTTCCATGAGATCAGTTTTTCTAGCTCCCATATATGAGTGAGAACGTGCAATATTCATCTTTCTATGCCTGGCTTATTTCACTTAACATAATGTCCTCCAAGCTTACCCATGTTACTGAAAATTACAGGAGTTATTTTTTTTATGGCTGCATAATATTCCATTGCCAGGCACTTTTCTTGATGCTAGTATAATAAAAGAGGCATTCTTGCCCTCATGGAGCCCATGTTCTAGTGGATCAAGGAGGTAAAATATATAGGAAACATAGATAGTAGTAAGCCACAAGGGAGAAAATTAGCAGCTCTGGGTCTGTTTGGCAAGGTTAAGCTGTCTGCATGGAACCCCAGCCAGCAATGGCTGAATCAAGAATGGTTTCCTGCCCATGGCTAGTGCCTGCTGTATCTGGTGTCAACACTGAATGGTGGAATGTTGACTGCTCTGAAGGTTTTCCTTGATGCCCTTCAAACTGGCCTGGTCAAAATAATTGGACTCCTCTCTCGCTTCCTGTCCAAGTTTTGTTTAACCAAGATTAAAGTTTTGCCTTAAATGTTCAAGCTTTACTTGAAAACTTGTTCCCTGATCTGCTCTTTCCAGGTCCCACTGGTAGAGATTGTTCCTGGTCTTTCCTCCCCTAATCCTGGCTAAAATACTGCTTTAAGATGGAATCATTACCATGGCATTTCCATTTCTGTTTTTTTCCAACAATTTATTTATATACATTAAAATAGAAATGAACTACATGCTTTATATGAGACATTTTCCTGCGAATCAGGGATATAGAAGTAAATGATACTTTTGATCTAACATGATTTATCATGTTTAGCATGATAATTCTTATGTAGCAGCTGCTTAATCCTCTTGTGTCCTATTTGTCAATATAAAATTATTTTCAAAAACTTTAAATGTCTTAGCAATTTGTCAAGGATTTGCTCTGGCTGTAGATATTCTTTTGTGTGTGGGGTGTGTGTATGTGTGTGGTATATGTGTGTGCATGTGTGTGTGTGTGTGTATGGGTGTGTGTGTGTATGGGTGTATGTGGTGTGTGTGTGCATGTGTTTGTACATGTGTGTATGTGTGTGTGTGGTATATGTGTGGTTTGTATGTCATTCTAGGTTGCCAAGCACAACACCATATGAAAATAAGGAATTTTGAATAAGAAGATATACATGCAATATAAAATATTTCTGTAATAGTATAAATTTTTGTGCTTAATGTTATGGACACTTTTGAAAATGGTAGCTAAATGAATGTTGAGTCACTTTATTTGCACCCATAAGATATCAGGAATTATGCAGAGTTGATCCATGTGCAAAGGTGTCTGCTATAGTTTGGATGTTTGTCCCCCTAAACCTCATGTTGAAATTGGATCCTAATTTTGAAGATGGGGGCCTGATGGGAGGTGTTCAGGTCGTGGGGGCAGATTCCTCATGAATAGATTAATGCCTTTCCTGGAGTGGGAGGAGAAGTGAGTGAGTTCTCACTCATTAGTTTTCAAGTGAACTGGTTGTTAAAAGGAGCCTGGCGCCTGTCCCCCCTCCCTTTTGCCTCCTCTCTCACCATGTGATCAGTTCTCACCATGTGATCAGTTCACACCAGCCTTTCTTTGCCTTGTACTGTGAGTGGAAGCAGCCTGAGGCTTTCATCAGAAGCAGATGTTGGTGCCAGGCTTCTTATAGTCTGTAGAACTGTGAGCCAAAGAAACCTCTTTTCTTTATAAATTATTCAGCTTCAGGTATTCTTTTCTCACAACACAAAATGATCCAAGACGGTACCTAAAAGCTTCAATTTGCCATTTGAGTCTTTCTTTGAGATGACTAGATTTTTCAGGAGGACAGGTCCATCTATCTGGAAAGAAGCCATTTGGAATGGAAGCAGTATGAAACAAGCATAATTTTCTTGGTTTAAGCGGCCCCATATATGCCTCTGAATCTTACAACATTTCTGCAAATATCCAGAAGCTTATGTATTTATTATTCATACAAGCTCTTGAGTTTCTGCTTTCAAGTGACCCTCAGAAATGCCCCCATTTCCTGCAGAGGTTCTGTTTCTCCTTGCTTTGTTCTGACTTTATGGCAGGACTAAGTTAATGAATTAATTACTATGGGTTATCACTTGGATTTGAAGAACCATCATTTCTAGGCATTGCTGCTCAGAGTGGTAAGTGGACCATCACAAATCAACCATTACCTGGAAGCTTGTTAGAATTTAGAATCTTAGGCCCTACCCAAGACCTACTGAACCAGAATATAATTTAACAAGATCCCCAGGTGCAGTATAGTTTGAGAAGGACTGAGAGTCTAGAGGAACGGCAGATGCAAGGCAATAGGTAGGCCCATGCTTTGGACTGTGGGGAGATACAGGTTCCCACACCTCTTCGCACCTAGATCCTCCCTAAGAGCAGAATTAATAAATTAGTTTGATTTTAGGATACTGACTGCAGACCTGGGACTAGGGTAACACAAGTGAGGCTCGCAGGGTACAACATTTCCAGAAGCACCCACTCTCAGGTGCTGACCCTGCAGGTGTCACAAATCTGAAAATCCATGCCTCTGTAAAGTTTTCACCTGCGGGGCCATTCTCACCTCACCCTAACCTTGCCTGGTGGAGAGCTCAATTTGACTATTAAATGGGAGAAACAGTTGTTGAAACGTTACCTACCTGTGGCTATCTCTCCTCTATCCTTCCATTCTTTATGACAAAAGCCCCTCTAGAAGTCTCTCGCTCTCTGTGTCTCTGTGCGTGTATGTGTTCTCTCTCTCTCTCTGTGTGTGTGTGTGTTTGTGTGTGTGTTCTTCTACACTTTTATAACTATCTTCTGTGGTTTGGTAAGAAAATTGAGAATTGGAGAGCCCCTCTAGTCTATTAGTTGGGCCATTTATGTTCAGTTTACTAAGACTTCGGTGCATCAATCTAGCTCAGAACAATCCTGACCTTTGTTTATCTTTTCTCCTTCATCTTCATGCATGAATTTTCCCAGGTGCCTCATAGAGGGGTTGTTGAGAAATGGGGTAGGATTCAGATATTCCTGCAATCCCAGTTTCTTACTAGAGAGTTCCACATTTAGAGATATTTGGGGTTTCTCTGGTTATTTATGGTGTTAGTTTATTTTCTATATAGTTAATGCTCCTTGGGGCAAGATTTCCGCAGTAGAAAACTCTGAGAGGAGGACAGTTGAGTGGCTGGGTCGTCACAATACCACCAGGGCTGGGGTAGGCTCCTGCAACTTTTAAATCTTCACTTTCCTCCTCTATAAAATGAGAATGACACTAATTTCTACTCTGTAGAATGAATGAGAACATTACATTAACAAATTCATGTATTTCAAAAAATACTATACAAATATTATTAACCTCTTGATTGAGTTTTAAGAAGTATATAGGAAACAATGTTTTTGGATCAAAAAGGCTCAGAAATCTTAAGTGCCATTTCAAAGCCCCACATTCTGTAGCTTCTGGAGTAAGGCTTGATCTGGAGTGCCCGGCTCACTCTTTCCTTCCCATCACACTGCCTCTCAGATACGTAGCACAGATAATTCATTGTTTATGTGCTCTTAAATTTGATGGCATCTCCTCGACCCTCCATTTACTTTTCCTTGTTATATCAAGACATCTCTTCAGATTCAGTCCCTTGGAACCTAGTGTCTTCAGTAAAATTATTATTGATTGGCTTCTTGCAGAGTAGGAGGGGAGGCAGCCTCTGAAGCAAAGCAGGCTCTTCCTATTTGCATTTCAGGTGGGTCAGCAAAATGTGGTACTACAGTTGTGCCTGCACTGAAATAAAACATGTTGGAAGGCACGGTGCCTCTCTAGAAGAATTGGATCCACATTCAGTTCAAACCAGGAAACTCTCCACGGACTAACAGTCCCCTTGACCACCCAAGTAAAAACTTCCCTGAGAAAACAAAAATCCACCTTTGAAATGCCTCATGCACAGACATTGCCCTTCCCAGCCTCTGCACTGCTCAGCTTCTCCAGCTGCATGGAAGCCCTTGACACTCCAGTGGAGACTTCCTCCTACCTGTTTCTCATGTTAATCCTCAACAGAGGCCAGAGAGAGCTCATAGGCTCTAATGCCCTGGGATGAAGCATCAAGTGCTCACTCCTACAGGCCCAACTTTGCCACACTTCTGACTTCCAGGATGTTCTTTCAACCCTGTGTCTATCCTCCAGCCCAGAATCTAATCTTGGGTCTCTGAAAATGGGGTATTGACTTGTTCTACCCAAATGACCTTCATAGGTGGCAGTTCAGATCACCCTGCCTCACATTTATAGACCCTTTCGCTACATGTTTTAGGATCCTCATCTCATGGTCAATAAGATACCCTAATTGTTTGTTCATTCACTCTTCTATTAATATTTTAAGTGTCTTTTATGAGCCATGCACTGGGGACTAATGGAGAACAACACTAGTCCTATGAAGCTGTAGCTTTTTAAAGTTGACAGATGTTCACTTATTGACAACAAATATTTATTGTTGTCTCTATGTAATAGGGATTATTCTGGTTTTCTTTTTTTTTTTTTTTTTGAGATGGAGTCTCGCTCTGTCACCAGGCTGGAGTGCAGTGGCACAATCTTGGTTCACTGCAACCTCTGGCTCCCTGGTTCAAGCGATTCTCCTGCCTCTGCCTCCTGAACAGCTGGGATTACAGGCACACACCACCACACCCAGCTAGTATTTGTATTTTTAGTAGAGACGGGGTTTCACCATGTTGGCCAGGATGGTCTCAATCTCCTGACCTCGTGATCCACCCGCCTTGGCCTCCCAAAGTGCTGGGATTACAGGCAAGAGCCACCACACCTGGCTATAACAGGGATTATTCTTAAAATGAAGGATACAGTAAAGAACGAGCAGATACAGTCCCTGACTTCTACAGCTTATGTCATACTGGGGTAGGTTGGGGAGGTATGCAACAGACACAAAATAATGACGTGCCAGGCGGTAGGATATGATAAGGGGAAAATTAAAGCAGAAAAATGGGGAAAGGAGCAATGAGTGGGATGGTTTTAGATGGGATGATCAGGGATGTTTTCTTTGATGAAGTGACATTTGAACTGAGATTTGAACAAAACTAGAAAGAAAGTCATGTGGATATCTGGGAACAGGATATTCTGAGAAGGAACAGCAAGGATATAAACCTGAAGATAGGAATATGTTTAAAGTGTTTGAGAAGCAAGAAGGAGAGCAGTGGGCTGGAGTGGAGAGAAAAAGGGAAGTGAGATCAGACAAGGTATGGGAGCAGGGAGCAGTGGGCAGCTTTGAATAGAGCCCTGTGTGCCCTGGTGAAGACTTTAGATTTTACTCTGAGTGAGATGATAATATACCAGAAAGTTCTGGACAGAGGAGTCATGTGGTCTGACTTAGGTGTTAAAAGATTTGCTTTGTCTAGCATATGGAGACCAGACTGTATGAGACCAGCGGGAAGCAGCAATATCATTAGAAAGGCCTCTGTGATGATTTTCCGTGTAAGAAGTAGGTGGTTTGGACCAGGCTGCTGACAGCAACGCTGGTTAAGATATTTTGAAGGTTAAGCAGTCACATATACAGAAAGATCAAATTCTGAGTGTAAGAGGAAGAGAGAATTCAAAGATGACTCCAAGGCTTTCATATGAACTTCAGAATGAATGAGGTTGTCCGTTACTGACATGAATCAAAGAATTTCTCAATGGAGGTTAAAATTACACATTTGGATGAGTGCTAATGTTGAAAGATGCTGGACCCTGTAACTTCCCAATTTCATATCCACCACTGTCCCTTTTGTTTTCTACTCTCCTGCTAACTACGTCCCCTCTCCCTGCAAAGACCTTGCACAAGATGTTTCTTGTTGAGGATTTGGATGTTATCTAAGAATGATTAAAAGCAGGCATTACATTATATAATGCAGTGAGACAAATAGATTTATGCTTTGGAAGCTTACTTTGTCTATAGGTTGGATAACAGATTGGGGAGGAGTAGTGTAAATGAAGGAGAACTAGCTAGGAAATGACTATAGAGACCAGGAATGAGAAGACAGTGGCTTGGACCAGGGTGGTATCACATTAGATAGGCCAAATATTGCAGGGCCATTCTGGAAGCACTAATTTCTATGATCTTCCTTAGTACATAGTTGTCATGTAGGCATGGCTGTAGTTGGTAAATCAGAAAAGGCTTAATTGAGTTGTGGTAGGAGAAAGACAGGAGGCAACAGCAGGTATAGATTAAGTAGAGGAGGAAGTTAAATGTGGTTTTCTGGGTGGGGCCCTCAGGAAGCTATGAGCTATTTCCAGGAAGGGCTGGCACATTTCTTTGATGGCCTAGTGGTTTTTATATTTTTCTGCCTGAAGTTCACCACTTTCTACCCATGTACTCCTCTCCTGTTTTCATAAGCCTCCTTCTTTCAGGACCACTTGAAACCCTTCATTTCTGCCCAACTTCTGGATGTTCTTCCCTATACTCTATTAGACCTCCCAACAGTGTGAAAAGGAGATATTATTGCATAATGGTTAAGAGTCCTGGCTTTTGAGTTGGACTGGCTTGGATTTGAAACTCAATTCTATTACCTACTAACTTCGAGACTTTGGGCTGATTACTTAATTACTTGGTACCTGATTTTTCATACCTGTAAACTGGTAGAAATTATACAAACATCTACTTCTACTTCATAGGATTGTTATCATGATTAAAAATGTCAGGGACTTCTTGTTTCTAGTCTGACATAGAAGGAGCTTGGAGGTCCCCACTCCATCCTAAAAACAAGTAAATATCTGAAGAAGTGGAAAAAATCAACACCTCTTCTTAGATACATAAGAGAAGGAAGGTCACAAGGGAAACTACTGCCCCCAGAATTGAAGAAACAGATAGGCAGATAAAGAGAATCACAACTTACTGGAGCAGAAACCTATGGGCTGAAACATCTATTGGAACCAGTGCCAGGGTAGGAAAACCCGAACTATAAATTGATTTATTTCTGGAGGCTCAGAGTCAACAAGTCTGAGAGATAAAAACTCCCAGAGGGTCCAGAAATAGGGGGTACCATACTTTTATGAGTTTTACCTCTGGGAGCTCTAATACATTCTTACATTGAATATCTGAGAAAAATTTCCTCACGCTTTGGCAAGAGGAGAAAAAAAGGAAGCATTTTGAAAAAGAGCAATACATTCTTTGAAAAAAAAAAAAATAACAGGTCTGCCCTCAGGGGAAACTATCAAACCATAGCCTAACCCACTAGGGTTTTATCAGAGCCTAACTGACCTGAGAAAAAGAAATATTCAACTCCAGCAAGCTCCAGCCTTCCAAATGGAGGAGGAGAAATACCCAACTCCAACCTACTTCAGCTATCCTGTCCCACATAAAGGGGGAGCGGAAGAAACCTGAGAAGCAGGCATGAAGTTCACAGTCCAGAGGCACAGACACATCAGAGTTCAGTATCTGATGAATTACATGCAAAATCCTCAACAAAGTATTAGCAAATTGAATTCAACAATGTATGAAAATTATTACATGCCATGACTAATTGGAATTATCTCAGGTATACAAGCCATGCTGAACATCTGAAAAATCAATTCATGTGATCCATGACATTAGCAGACTCAAGAAAAAAACCACATTATCATATCAGTAGATGTAGAAAAAAATTTCAACACAATCCATCACCCATTCACAATGAAAATGCTCAGTAAATTAGAAATAGAAGGTAACTTCCTCAACTTGATAAAGAATATCTCTAAAAACCTACAACTAAAATCATACTTAATGGTGAAAAACTAGACGCCTTCCCAGTAAGAATAAGAAGAAGGCAAAGATGTATGCTCTCACCACTCCTTTTCAACATCATATTTGAAGTCCTAGCTAGTGCAAGAAACAAAAAAAAGTTATATTAATAAGAAAAGAAACTGTCTTTGTTTGCAGATGGCATGATTGTCTATGCAGAAAACTCAAAATAATCAACAACAAAAAATCCTGAAACTAGTAAATGATTACAGCAAGATTTCAGGATGTGAGATTTATATACAAAGGTCATTTATTTTCATATATACAAGCAATGAACAAGAGGGATTTGAAATTAAAAACAAAACTATTTACATTAGTACCTCCCAAATGAAATACTTATGTATAAACTTAACAAAATATGTACAAGATCTATATGAGAAAATCTACAAAACTCTAATGAAAGAAATCAAAGAAGAACTAAATAAATGGAGAGATATTCCATGTTCATGGATAAGAAGACTCAATATTGTCAAGATGTCAGTTCTTCTCAACTTAATCTATAGATGCAATGCAATCCCATTCCAAATCTCAAAAAATTATTCTGTAGATATCCACAAACTAATGCTAAAGTTTATATGGAGTGGCAAAATACACAGAATAGCCATACTGAAGAAGAATGGAGTTGCAGGACTATTACTACTGAACTTCAAAACTTACTACAAAGACTGCATGATATTAGTAAAAGAATAGGCAAATAGATAGGTGGAATAGAATAGAGGGCCTAGAAGTAGACCTACATAAATAGAGTCAACTGATAATCAACAAATGAGCAAAGGCACTACAATGGAGCAAAGATAGTGTTTTCAACAAATGGTGCTGGAGCAACTGAACATTCGCATGCAATAACTCAATCTAGACATAGACCCTATACCCTTCACAAAAATTAACTCAAAATGAACATAAACCTAAATTAAAATATAAAAGTATAAAACACCTAGAAGATAACATAAAGAAAACTTAGATGACCTTGGGTATAGTGATAATTTTTTATATGCAACACCAAAGATACAAACTGTGAAATAAATAATTAACAAACTGGACTTCATCAACATTAACAATGTCTTCCCTGTGAAAGGCAATGTCAAGGAATTTGCAGAAAAGCCAGACTGGAAGAAAATATTTGCAAAAGACACATCTGACAAAGAACTACTATTCACAATATGCAAAGAACTCAACAATAAGACAATCAGCAATCCTACTTATAAATGGACCCACAACCTTAATAGACACTGCACCAAAGAAGATATGAGATAGCAAATAAGCATGTGAAATGATGCAAGATAGGAAATAAACATGTGAAATGATGTGAGATAGCAAATAAGCATGTGAAATGATGCACCATATCATATGTCATCAGATAAATGCAAATTAAAACAACAATAAGATACCACGACACACCTATTAGAATGGCCAAAATGCAGAACACCGACAACACCAATGCCGGCAAGGATGTCGAGCAACAGAAACTCTCATTTGTTGCTGGTGGGGATGCAAAATGGTACAGCCACTTTAGAGGGCAGTTTGGCATTGTCTTATTAAACTAAACATATACTTGCCATACAATCCAGCAATCATGCTTCTTGGTATTTGCCCAAAGGAGATGAAAAGGTATGTGCAAACAAAAACCTGCACATGGATGTTTATAGAAGTTTTAACCATAATTGCCAAAACTCGAAAGCAACCAAACTGTTCTTTAGTAGGTGAATGGATAAATAAACTATGGTATGGTGGACAGTGGAATACTATACAGCACTAAAAAAGAAGTGAGCTATAAAGCCTCATGAAAAAGCATGGAGGAACCTTAAATGCATATTACTAAGTGAAAGTAGCCAATCTGAATAGGAAAAGGCTACATACCCTATGATTCCAACTATGTTACAATCTTTAAAAAGCAAAACTACAGAGACAGTAAAAAAGATCAGGGATTGCTAGTGCTTGGGGAGAGAGAGGGATAAATACGTGGAGCACGCCAGGATTTTCATGGCAGTGAAACTATTCTCTATGCTACTATAATAAGGGTATATATCATGACACATTTGTCCAAACCCACAGAGTGTACAACAAGAGTGAAACCTAATGTAAACCACAGACTTTGGGTGATAATGATGTGTCAATATAGATTCATTGACTGTAACCAATGCACCACTCTGGTAGAGGATGTTGAGAATGGGGGAGGCTATGCATGAATGGAGGCAGGGGTTATTTTGGAATACTGTAACTTTTGATCAATTTTGCTGTGAATCTAAATATTCTCTAAAAATAAGTTTATTTTTTAAAAACTCCATGTTACTCAGTGTTAATTAAAAAAAAAAAAAGAGATAATGCCTGCTAAGTACATGATGCAAGGCCTGGAAAATAATAATAACTGACATTATGAAATTCTTAATTTGTGTCAAGCTGTAAAGTGCTTCAGGTACATTAACTTGTTTTATCTTTCAAGCTACACTATTATCCCCATCTAATAGATGAGGAAACTGAGGTTCAGAGTGCTTTAGTAGCTCACACAAGGAGACAAGGCTATTTAGTGTTAGAGCCAGGGTTTGAGCTCAGGCAGTCTCTCTCAGTGAGCAGACTGTACAGCCTCTCTCAAGTAGTAAACACTTAATGAAGGCAGCTATCAGTAGCCTCAGTGGGGCATTTTAAAAAATGGGCATTCTAGGATCTCAGGGGAGATCCTATTTATTTAATTATTAATTCTATATTTTTCGCGCATTGTCTTTTTAAAAATTATTGCTGAGAATCTTTTTACAATAACTGAATCCACTTTCTTAGAAACCTAAGGGGAGGGCCGGGTGCAGTGGCTCACGCCTATAATCCCAGCACTTTGGGAGGCCGAGGCAGGTGGATCACCTGAGGTCAGAAGTTCAAGACTAGCCTGGTCAATATGGCAAACCCCATCTCTACCAAAAATACAAAAATTAGCCGGGCATGGTGGTGCATGGCTGTAGTCCCAGCTACTCAGGAGGCTGAGGCAGGAGAATCGCTTGAACCCAGGAGGAGGAGGGTGCAGTGAGCTGAGATCGCGCCATTGCACTCCGGTCTGGGTGATAGAGTGACAATCCATCTCAAAAAAAAAAAAAAAAAAAAAAAAAAAGAGAAAAAAAAGAAACCTAAGGAGAAAGAATAGGTGTTCAAGTGTTACATGAGTAGATGAACGATAGGACTGCCTGCACTCACTGCAGACCCTTAGGAGATGTTTGCTGAGCAAATGAGTATCAGGATTAGGAATGTTTAATAGGATCAGGGAAGCCCCCAGTGAAACCTTGTTTAAAAATGGAAGGGACCGGTGTGGTGTTGGTTGTGTTGAGTATGGCAGAAGAGTTAAGTGCTGCTGTTTTATCGTTTCCGTATCAGAGCAGTGCTTCTGCCAAGCTTTCCAGCCTTTTTGCAGGTAATATTTTGTGGCTAAAACAGAACACGCAGATCTTAATATTTCTACATTTAAGTGTCATAGGCTATGAGCCCCTGGCATGATGAGAGGCAGTGTGTGTGGTGATTTAACATGTAGAAGCTCAAGCCAAACTGCCTGATGTTTGAATTCTGATTCCACTACTTTCCAGCTGTGTGGTCTTGGGCAAGTATCTTAACCTTTTGGTGGCTCTATTTCCCCATCTATAAAATGGAGATCAAAATAGGACCTCTGCCATTTGACTGATAGAATAATTGAATGAAATAATACATACAAAGGCTCCAGCAAAGAGGCAATAAATGTTGGTTGTGACAACGGAGTGCCAGTTGTGGGCCATGACAGGTGACCACTTGTGCTAATTTTAAAGCAGAATAACTCAAGAAAAGCACCAGACTTTCAGGTCCCTATGTAGCTAAATCATCTGGCCTGGAAATATCATGACAATTTCCTGAATTTGCTAATCACTTTCAAGCCAATTAAACACATCTCTATATGTCTCAAAGCATTTAATGAAAAAGTCCATCTGATTCTATTGCATTCTGTATTTCATTTCATCATTTTGACACAATAATCTGTTTTATGTCCTGGTCTGTTCTGGTCCATTTCATTTGATTTCATTCTGTTTGCATTCCTATAGTATATTCTATACCATTTCATATTCCATCGCATTCCATTCTACACAATTCCACATCTCCCCGGCCACATCAGCCTGAGAGTAATAAACAGGTAGCAACTGACACATTGCTTTTGCTCTATCCCCACCTATTTTCTGTGAATACATTCCCCTTAAATTCTTCCTGAATAGCTCTGGGTGTCCCGGAAGATCTGTGGCCTAAACTAATCATCTGGTCTTTTTGGTGATCTGCAAGCTTTCTCACTCCTGTGCCAACTTGCTCTGGGGGTTCCTCTGGCTTGAGCCAATTATACCAGTGGCAACTGGTTGGGATAGTGCAAGCACCAAAGCTTAGACATTCTAAATGGAGCAACAAAGCTCCTCCACTAATGCTGCCTCTTGCAAATGGAAATAGTTATAGTTTCTTCTTCCTCGTTGCCTCTTTTCTGGGTAGTAAGGTCTACAGTTGCATTGAAAAATTAGATCATTAAGAAAAATATATACTGATGCTCCTTGGAGGTCTGCTCAGGCAACTGACACAGTGACTATAGATATCACTCACTTGATAATATCAGGACTGAGCAGAGGGTGCGCCTTGTAAGCAGCCAGGGTTTTCAGCACCAAAAAGTTGGGGGTGTGGGGGGCATATTTATATTGCTCAACAGTGACACCTGTTGGCCCAGACAGAAACATTTTTTTTTCCAGTGGGGTTGGGGAAGGCTTTAGGACTAAACAAATACAAACAGCAAAAATACAAACTGACAACAGAGCAATTAACGTATATGAAAGCCATCTGCTCCCATCTGAGTTGGTTTCCTTGCTGCCAGAGTTGAGTTAACTTTAGCCAGGATACAATAAAATGTTAGCAGAACTGATGAGTGCAAGGCTTTGCAGGATATTTAATGAACATTTGGAGACAAGCAATGTACTCTGGTCAGTTGAGGGAAACTGAGGTCCATACATACATACATACATGCTCTGTATGAGCCATTATATAGTTGTGGAGCCTAGACCAGGAATCAATTTGTTGAATCAAAATCTAAAAGACTTTTTACTTCAGTAAAAAGAGTAATGATTCTTACTTAAGTCTCTTTTGCTTATGAAAATGAAATCATATCTGTATGCCTGCTGCCTCTCTCCCTCCCTGCCTTCCTTTCATTTTTCCTTCCTTCCTTCTTTTCTTGTTTCTACAAATACATACATACAAGATAGGTTTGTTGACACCATGAGTCAGGCACTAGACTGGACGTCGATGATGAGCATGACTTGGTCTAGACATAATGAGGTTCATCAAATTTCAGAAAGCCATTCCTACACATTATTTGGTATAATCACTGACATAGCTGAGCCCTATACTATGGGCTGTGACATTCCAGAAATGACAAAGATGGTATCTGGCTGAGGGAATGGTAGGTCAGTGAAACCTTCACTGAGGACAGGGTTTTTAAATTAGGTCTTAAAACGATGGTAGAAGTTTCCCAGCAGAAGTAAAGAAACTCAATGACATGGAAGGAAGTGATGGTTTGAAGAATGGTTAATGGCCTTGTTTGCAAAAACTTCTTGTTTATCAAGTAATTCTTTTGAAGGTCGCATGGGGGCAGTAAAAAGAGCATAGGCTTTTGAAGAAGTCAGAACTAACTAAAATCCCACTCAGTAGCTATGTAGCTATGGCAAGTTAGTAGACTTCTATGGGTCTGTTTCTCCATCTATCATGTAGAATCAATATTTACTTCCAAGGACTGACATGAGGAAAGATGAAGTAATATAGTAAGGACATTAATACTGAGCCTACAACACGAAAACTACTGGAGAAATGGTGCTGTCTCCAGATTCCATAGATCTGAGTCCTGTTCTTCAGTCTCCAGAAAGGCACATTGGTTTGTCATCGAGTAAATGTCTGCAGGAAAGACCATGCCATTCAATTAGTAGGCTGCTTCAGGCTTGTGAACTTTCATGTAAATGTATTATGTGCGCATGCACACACACACACACACACACACACACCATGACGTGACGTGAAGGCAGAAAATCTTCCTGTGGAATATCAGAGAACTAGATCTGCAAACAGGAGACCCTTTCATAAAAGTTTCCAGATAGCCCATTTGGTACGTTCTACAACACTGAGAATCGGACCAACATTTCCATCTGTCTTTTGGCCTCTCCTTGCCAACCGTGGAAGCAAACCTTTTGCCACCTCCATTTTAAATTTAGATTTTGACATCATCTCCTGGCCTAAACGTGGGTCATGGTGGATGGCCAAGTTCACATGGCTGTTTTCTCCAACTTCAGCTTTCCTCTAATCTGTGCTCTCCTGACAGTTTCATTCATTCCTTACAGAGTGCTTACCACCTACCCTGCTTTTTTTTTTTTTTTTTTCAATTCATGGAAATGAATCAGATCTGTGATGGCGTCATTCAAAAGAGAAAGCTAATTAAAAAGGTCCCTTTTCCTTCCTCTTACAGACCTTGCCATCGTATCCCCTTTTGGAGACACAAGCCAGGAAGGAAGCTCTTCAGTGCAGCTGTGAATAGAGAAACGCTGGCCGAGGTTTTGGGGACACTGGGCGATCAATCCCAGTGAAATTTTTAGATCCCTGGGGACATGAGCTGCTTTGTCTTTTCCAAGGTCAGGATAAACAGAATAACTTCAGGCTTCTCTACCCAGAAAGAACATGTGGCATAAACATCAACTGCAGAATAAATATGATTAAGCTGGTACATGAACAAAGATGTTTTCTAGGAGATGCTTATCCTAGGATGAGAGCTTTCATAAGCGTTGGTGTTTACAGGACTCTCACTGTGTGTCAGGAACTGTTCTAAGTGTTTTACCTACGTCAATTCATTTGATAGTCACAACCACTGAAAGAGGTAAGCACTCTTATTACTTCCATTTTACAGATAGGGAAACTGAGGTATAGAGAAGTCAAGTGACTTGTCCAAGGTTATTAAACTACCTCATGTCAACACTAGGATTTGAACCCAGATCATATGTTTCTGAAGTACATGCTCACAAACACTGCATTACTGATACACTGTTTTGTCTTTGCATACTTAAGTGGTCATAACTTAATCTGAAACACTTTGTGAGAGCAGGAAGCAAACTGTCCCCTTGTTATGTGGACCAGTATAGTGATAACACAAAAATGTATTGCATTTGAATTACTTGCCAATATCTTCTAATTGAGGCAATTTTTAACAAGAATATACATATCTAGCCTCTATTTTTCTCGCTAGAAGTTCTAAAATCCCTGGGCTTAATATTATATGGCAACAATTGGCTGGAGTTGAGTTGCTGCCACTCTCTTTTAATTGAGCCATGTTCCCTCCAATTTGCTACAGGCCCCACCACTCCCTGTTACCTCTCCAATACCAGGCCATTTGGCATCTTATTCAGCTCATTTCGTGCACATGTGTTCCACAATTGGTAACATAACCCTAAAAATATTTGAGTTTGTGGCTCCTGCTCTTGTGACAGAATATTTTTCTCCAATTCCAAGGTCAAGATATACCATACTGACTTTGGGCAAAATTTTTTTAATGTGCTCAAGCTCAGTTTTTCTCCTTAAAAAATGAGGATTAAAAATAACACTTTGTAGTTGCCTCATCTATGGATTGGGAAGATTTAATGCCTGTCATTTCTAGAGTTGTTATAAGGGTCAATTGGGGCAGTGCCTGTGAATACACCCAATGGGCCATCAAGCAATCTCAGGGTTTAAGGCAATGCTGGGGTTTATAAAGCACTTTATGCTTTAAATCCACTTTTATTTCTAAAGTCTCATTGACTGCTCTGAAAAACTGTCAAGTGAAGTGGGCAATAAAGGCTTTATACTCTCCCCAATTATACCTTCTTTTGTATAGATTTGGAAGCTGGGGTCCAAATGCATTAAATGACTTGTCTAACATGGTCCATTAATGTAAGTACAGAAATGGAATGAGACCCCAAATCTGCTTCATGGAGGGAGACTCTTCTAGGATACTGTGATGCTTCTTCCCAAGTAGTTCCATCTTCAGACTCCAAGGTCTCAATCTGAATCATAATTCATTACAGGACTTTCATAATCTTAAAAGCAACCTGACAGTCATTACAGTGGGCTGTGAGAAATACTAGTGCAGAGCCACATACTTTGGGCTTCACATTAGGTTCTGCCACTCACTATCTTTGTGACCTTGGGCCAGTGACTCAACCCATTAAACCTCAGTTTCTTCACTTATACGATAGGGATAATGTCACCTGTTCAGACTACCTTACAAATTTGCTGTGAGACTCCATTGAGATGATATCAGTGAAAGCATGCTTTCACTATACATTAATATCAGAATGTGTATGTCTCTTAGCCTCCTGACTAAAGAGTGAGCTTCAGGGGAGTATGTTGTAGACTGTCCTCTCTATTCTGGGTGCTTTTGTACTTCTCACATAAGGATGCATGAAATGCCTAAACAGTAAAACCTGAACCATCATGTGGTTCCAGCCAGGGAAGCAGGAGATGGAGCCATGAAATGATTCTTTTTTGGGGATTGCTATCAAAAAATGAGGAATGATATTCGAGTTGAGGGCTGTTTGCTTTCTACCTGTGCAGGTATCAGCCTATGAGATTCCAAGATATTATTGATCACTGGTCAGCAGTTCACACTGTCAAAATTCAAAAATTACTGTTAGGATAAAGGAACATTGGACTTTAAGTCAGAAGATGTAGCTTTAAATTTTGATTCAGTTCTCTAGAAACTGTGTCCTTAGGTAAATTACTTGACCTCTCTGGACCTCAACTGGGCTGTCATAATTAAAGGCATTCTTAGACATATGAAGCATTTATGTTGGTTCTCTTCCTTCTTATAAGCTTTATTACAACTACAACACACGAATTTTCACTGGAAGCTTGTACTAGGTTTGTATTGTATTTGCCTTTTTCTTTTCTTTCTCTCACTTTCTTCCTGTTTTTAAATCCACTTGTGAGCCAAGTTGGCTCTTACTCATTTTACCCCAAGTCACCAAACACCCTACCCAGATTGAGAGCATTTCTTCTCCTTAGGCTGAAAACACTCAGTGAGTAAATCCAAGGTCTTTAATAGCAAGACGATCAGATCCACTTAATGTAATTTGGTTTCTGCCTCGGAATTAATGTCACAAGAAGTATCTGAATGAGTTTTGCTGTCTCTTTTTCTTACAGAATCATAGACTGGATCCCAGAAAAATTCTGGTCAAACTAACAAATGATTCACTAAAGAATGGGGGCAGAAAAAAAAAAAAGCTGGCTGCTTGTTCTCTCTTTCTAGTTAATGAATCGAATTGATACAGGAACTTCATCGTTTTCTCAGGGAAATCCTGTTGGCTGGGGCTCACTCTTCAGCACTGCTAAATTTAGGTCACAGCTCAGTGAAGAACAATTACAGGTTCTTAATAAAAGATAATTTACCCAGTGACATCCAACAGGACAGCTGGGCAGGCGTTCTCATTTTCTTGTTAATGTTGAGGGGGTGGGGAGTGTGGAGTGGAGATGAATGTTGACAGAAAGTCATTTTCTGACGGCTTTGTGGCATATGTCAGTCCACGCTTTTCTAGCAACTGAAAGCTGAACCTAATGGGACCCCCATAAAATGGTTTCCTAAATTGGGCCAGGACTAAGAAATGCTGAGAAGCATAGCAGTGGGAAGGCAGAATTCTTAAGTCCTGCATTTGAATCCTGGTTGCTCATGCCTTCTCTGGATTAATCTTTTTCTACCTTACCTTCTGCTCTCTACTAACTCCTCTCTCTACTCGTTAGTCATGCTGAATTATTTTATGGCTCTTCACAAACTGTGGTTTATCTGTCCCCCCCACCTTTTTTTTTCAGACAGGGTCTTGCTCTGTTGCCCAGGCTGGAGTGCAGGGGTACAATCTCGGCTCATTACAACCTATTCCTGCTGAGCTCAAGTCATTCTCTTACCTCAGCCTCCAGAGTACCTGGGTTCACAGGTGTGTGCCATCACCCCTGGCTAGTTTTTGTATTTTTTGTAGAGACAGGGTTTTACCATTTTGGCTTGGCTGGTCTTGAACTCTTGAATTCAAGCAATCTGCCTGCCTTGGCCTCCCAAAGTGCTAGAATTACAGGTGTGAGCCACCATGCCCGGGTTCTCCATCCTTTTTGCCTTTGACCACCCTGTTCTTCTAGGTTGGTACGCTTCCCCCTCCCTTTTGAATGACTTATTTTTGCTTTAAAACCTATTTCCATTGTCGCCTCTTCCAGGAAGCTTTCTATGACCCTCAAATGCAAAGTGTGATGCCTTTCGCTAACTCTTTGCTTGGTTTCTTCATTAGAAACCAAGTACAGACTGTCACTCTGCCAAGTACAGACTGTCACAGTGTTCTCGGTGCCCCAGTAGTAACCTACTCCATTCAAATCAGTTTTCTTAAAGTCCTAATGGCCCCACTGTTACCAAACACAACAGACATTTCCCAGTCCTTATATACTTGCCCTTTTAATGGAATATTACACTGTTTACAAGTTCCTCCTTCTTGATGCCTTCTACTGTGGATTGAATTATGCCCTCAAAAATACATGAAGAGCCAGGTGTGGTGGCTTATGCTTGTTATCCCAGCACTTTGGGAGGCCAAGGCAGGTGGATCACGAAATCAGGAGTTCGAGACCAGCCTGACCAACATGGTTAAACCCTGCCTCTACTAAAAGTACAAAAATTAGATGGGCATGGTGGTGCACAACTGTAATCCCAGCTACTCAGGAGGCTGAGGCAGGAGAATCACTTGAACCCAGGAGGTGGAGGTTGCAGTAAGCCGAGATTGCACAATGACACTCTAGCCTGTGTGACAGAGTGAGATTCCATCTCAAAAAAAAAAAAAAGAGAGAGAGAGAGAGAATATTTTGTTGTTGTTTAGGCTTTTTCTTTTCATGTCAATAGTTTTGGGGGAGAAGGTGGTGTTTGGTTGCATGGAAAAGTTCTTTAGTGGTGATTCTGAGATTTTGGTGCACCTATCATCTGAACAGTGAGCAGTGTACACTGTGCCCAATGTGTAGTCTTTTATCCCTCACACCACTTTCACCCTTCCCCACAAGTCCTCAAAGTCCATTATATCATTCTTATGCCTTTGCATCCTCATAGCTTAGCTCCCACTTATAAGTGAGCATATATGGTGCTTGGTTTTCCATTCTTGAGTTATTTCACTTAGAATAATGGTCTCCACCTCCATTCAGGTTGCTGTGAATGCCATTATTTCATTCATTTTTATGGTTGTGTAGTATTCCATGATACATACAGGAATGCTATATATATATGGGATTGCTGGATCAAATAGTAGTTCTATTTTGAATCTCCATACTGTTTCCCATAGTGGTTGTACCAGTTCAAATTCCCCTCAGCCATGTAAAAGTGTTCCCTTTTCATCATATCAATACCATCATCTGTTATTTTTCAATTTTTTAATTATGGTTATTCTTGCAGGAGTAAGGTGGTATCTCATTGTGGTTTTAATTTACATTTCCCTGATAATTAGTGATGTTAAGTATTTTTTCATATGCTGGTTGGCCATTTGTATACCTTCTTTTGAGAACTGTCTGTTCATGTCCTTTGCCCACTTTTTGATGGGATTGTTTTTTCTTGCTGATTTGTATGAGTTCCTTGTAGATTCTGGATATTAGTCCCTTGTCAGATGCATAGTTTGTGAATATTTTCTCCCACTCTATAGGTTGTCTTTTTACTCTGCTGTTTATTTCCTCTGCTGTGCAGAAGGTTTTCTGTTTAATTAGGTCCCATCTGTTTTTGTTTTTTGTTTTTGTTTTTGTTGCATTTGCTTTTGGGTTCTTGGTCATGTACTCTTTGCCTAAGCTAATGTCTAGAAGAGTGTTTCCAATGTTATCTTATAGAATTTTTATAGTTTCAGGTCTTAGATTTAAGTATTTGATTCATCTTTAGTTGATTTGTGCATAAGGTGAGAGATGAGGATCCAGCTTCATTCTTCTACATGTGGCTTGCCAATTATCCCAGCACCATTTGTTGAACAGGGCGTCCTTTCCTCACTTTATGTTTTTGTTTGCTTTGTCGAAGACCATTTGGCTCTAAGTATTTGGCTTTATTTCAGGGTTTTCTATTCTGTTCCATTGGTATACCTGCTTACTTTTATATCAGTACCATGCTCTTCTGGTAACAACAGCCTCGTAGTATGGTTTGAAGTCAGTTAATGTGATGCCTTCAGATTTGTTCTTTTTGCTTAGTCAGGCTTTGGCTATGTGTTGGTTCCATATGAATTTTAGTATTTTTTTTTTTCTAGTTCTGTGAAGAATGATGACGGTATTTTGATGGGAATTGCATTGAATTTATAGACTGTTTTTGGCAGTATGGTCATTTTCACAATTTTGATTCTACCCATCCATGAGCATGGGATGTGTTTGCATTTGTTTGTGTCATTGATGATTTCTTTCAGCAGTGTTTTGTAGTTTTCCTTGCAGAGCTCTTCCTCATCCTTGGTAAAGTATATTCCTAAATATTTTATTTTATTGTTTTGCAGCTGTTATAAAAAGGGTTGAGTACTTGATTTTATTCTCAGCTTGGTTGTTGGCATATAGCAGTGCTACTGATATGTGTACACTGATTTTTGTATCCTGGAACTTTGCTGAATCCATTTATCAAATCTAGGAGCTTTGTGGATGAGTCTTTAGAGTTTTCTAGGTACATGATCATATCATTCCTATTATCAGTGAACAGCAGCAGTTTGACTTCCTTTTTACTGATTTGGATGCCCTTTATTTCTTTCTCTTATCTAATTTCTCTGGCTAGGACTTCTAGTACTATGTTAAAAAGAAGAGGTGAAAGTGGGTATTCTTGTCTTGTTCCAGTTCTCAGGGGGAATGCTTTCACCTTTTTCCTGTTCAGTTTAATGTTGGCTGTGGGTTTGTCATAGATGGCTTTTATTACCTTAAGGCATGTCCCTTCTATGCTGATTTTGCTAAGGGTTTTAATTATAAAGGTATGTTAAATTTTATCAAATGCCTTTTTATGCATCTATTAAGATGAATTTTGCTTTTATTTCTGTTTATGTGATGTATCGCATTTACTGACTTGCAAATGTTTGACCATCCTGCATTCCTGGTATGAAACCCACTTGATCATGGTGTGTTGGCTTTTTGATATGCTGTTGGACTCAGTTAGCTAGCACTTTGTTGAGGATTTTTGCATCTATGTTCATCAGAGATACTGATCTGTAGTTTTCTATGTTTGTTATATCCTTTCCTGGTTTTGTTATTAGGGTGATACTGGCTTTATAGAATGATTTAAGAAGTATTCCCTCTTTATCTTTTGGAATACTTTTAGTAAAATATGTGAATATTCTTTATATTGGTATCCTACATAATTTCACTAAGAGGAGATCTGATTACATCATTTGTTTCCTGAAAATCTTCAATGATGACTCAATCTTTAGTTTAAGATGTAAACTTTCCATCCTAAGATCTGAATTGTGTCTAAGTCTCCATCCTCCTTCTCACCATTCCACCATCTTACTTGTTCTTCAACTAGCTTTAAATGTTCATGAGTTTTCACTTACACTGTGTTCTTCCATGCTTACAAGTAATTTTTGTGTAAAATTCCCAACACCTGAATCCTCTTTCCTATGTTACCCACCTGTCTTTTACATAACTTTCAATATTTGACTCAGTTATGATATTCTCCAAGAAGCCATTACTGATCTCCTCTCCAAATTAAATAAAAAGCCCTTTCTTTATGCATCTATAGGACTCCATGGCTACTTCTAACATTATACTTACTACACTATGTGCATGTGTGTTCACATTAGACTCTGAGCACCTTGAAAGTAGAAATCGAGTCTTACTTATTACTACATAACCTGGGTCCCAGGCATATCAGTTAAAAGAAAGAATATACAAATGAATTAACTGAGTGTTACGGAAGTAGAGAGAAGATGATAATTGAAATGAAAATGACCTCACAAATCTGCATATATATGCTCGGAGACTATTTTGGTATATATACTATGCAGAGTTGTGCCCAGGCACATGGTTGGAAAAGGACAGAGCCACATTTTTTTTGAGAACTAACTTGCATATTATAAAACTTTGATGGAAATTGAGGAGAGGACATAAAGGGAGGGTGATTTCCTCCCTTTATTCCTAAATAATAGTCTTTCAAGAAATTGGAAAATACATCTAGATTCCAGAGTTCAATTCTAGATTTGTTGCTTACTAGTTTTATAATCTTGGGCAAGTGCTTTTGTCTTTTAAGACTATTTCCCCACTTATCAACCTAAAGTGAATTCAAAATACTTTGCAGGATTATTTTGAAAATCAAATAAAATCAAGTATATGAATGAGAACACAGTGCTGGATCCATAGTGGTAAATGCCAACTTCCTTCCTCCTCTCAGGATAAAACAGACCAGAGTGAGAGAAAAATAAAAGAGCAATTTTTAAACAAATTACCAACATAGCTCAGAGGGACAAAGGTGTTAAGAAAAACTTTAAGCAGAAACCCTTTGTAAAGTGAAGGCTACAATTTGGGGAAATTATTGGGAACAATTAAGAAACATCTTGGATACATTTTTTTTTTAAGTCTGAGATAGAGAGAAATTGGAGTTAAGTAAAATAGCAGTGATTGATCTTTGAATATTTAAATAGTACCATCAAGTTTTCTATTAGGATAGCTCTGATTCTGTGACATCACTTAACTCTAATGTGAATATAGATGCCATATTTTAGCTATAATTCTGCTTTTAAGGACTATATATTTTTTTATTTAATTTTTCCTGAAGCTTTCATTTTTGTGTTATCTAAGCAATGTAGGTTTCCTATCAGAAACAAAAAGAAAATAATGGCAACAATCTTACCCACCCAGAAACTACTATTGACATTTTTAAATTGATAAATAATAGTTGTACATATTATGGAGTACATGTGATATTTTGATACATCTATATAATGTGTAGTGATCAAATCATGGTAATTGGGATATCATGCACCTCAAACATTTTATGTCTGTATTTTTAGATCCATTCAATAGAATATTAATATATTTTCCATAATAAGCATAAACTGTGTATGTTCCATTAAAGTGTGATCTTTTTTTCCACTTAAAACACCATGAACATTGTTACATCTTGGGAGAATGTCTGCTGCTAGCAGGATACTTTCTTATCACAAATGACTAGAAAATGTAATTAAATATTTGACAATAATTTTCTGATACAGGACAGCAGAGCATGAATGAGACCCCCAAAGAAGAGAAGCAAATGAGGCAACCCCCAAATTATTCTGCCTTTTGGCCTAGAGACAATCTATGAACTGTGGGGCATGCAACAAAGATCACAACAGCTTGGCAATCTGAGTTGAGGATGAAGAGACCATTAGGGGCAGAAGTAGAGGCAGCTCAAATTTGTGGAGCAAAGTACCAAAGAAGATAAACTACTCCAAATTCCATGAGGCTGGGCAAGGAACAACTTTGTGGAAAGAAGAATTATCAGGGAGCCCTAAGCTGAAAAGTTGGCAGGGCTCACACTGACCTGGGGAATTGGTTGAGTTTATGCCACCTACAGGATAGAGAACTTCCTGAACATTCAAGGATTTTGTTACAGATGCCAGAAAGATGACACTCAAAGGGATGCAAAACTAACATCTCTGGATTAGTCTTAATAAAGTTTAAAAGTAAGCTTAGAAAAAGTCAAACGGATCCACAGTTCTCCTTGTGTGACTTTGGGCATGTTAATAAGCTTTCTGAGTCTCAGTTTCTTTATCTGCAAAATTGGAGTAATAGCTATATTTATCATCTGTGTTGCTTGGAGAATAAAGCTCCACATTAATACATGACATTCACTGGCCAAAGACTCTCGACTAGAAGAGCTCTAACATCTGGCACATAATAAATGCCCAACAAATACTGGCATTATTATTAATAGTTATATGCCATTCTGTCCTCAGGAAAGAACTGTGACCAATATCAAAGCTAACATGAGGCATTTCCATATAGATACCAAACAAAATTACATGCAGTGCATGAAAAATAGCTACATATGTAAAAGACTCTATTATTTAAAAATCAGCTAATTTAGGACTTGCTAACATTCTTCAATGACATCTAGGGTGAACAAAAACTCCTTTATTGGAACACCCATCCATGGAATGCTATACAGTTACTGACTTTACTCAAATGAATTGAGAGGTCTCAAAGGCAGAGACTATGAGTTACTCATTTTTGTATCTCCTAGTAGAGCACGGGTCTGTTGCAGCAGACTCCTCACAATAATGTTTACATAGTTGAATGAAATTCAGAAAGTAGTCATTCATTTGCAGAAGAAATTAGCTGGTAATGAAATACTATGCAGTGTTCCATTCTGCAGAGGAACAAGTAACCTGCTAAAACATTTCTGTTTAATATTTGATAAGCAAATTATTCCCTTACGGAAGGAAACTAGTGCTAACCTTTCCTCCACCACACTGAGCATTTAAGCCCTCAAGATACACTCCTGGGACGGACGGATGATGGGCGGACTGGAATACTATAATGTGCTCTGAATGAAAAGCCCCTACACTCAGAAATTACAATAAGATCAGGAGCCAAGTGGAGAGAACGTTTACTAGAACATGGTAGATCAAAGCCTTGGCAAAACAATATCCGGGAAAATGTGTTGTTGTTGTTTGTTTCATATCATATCAGGAATATACATCATTAAAGTCGCATCTACAGGAAATAGAAAGGGTTCAGAGCATTGTAGCAGTGAATCTGGAAAATGTTTGAGAAAAGCATACATTACAGGGGAGTATGACTGGGACAAATGCCTTTTGGCCCCCACACTGTTTTCTCATCTTGGAAATACAGGAAGACATTTCCCAACCTCTAATGCAGGTTATGAAATTGTCCCAGTTGTCTCAGGGAACTAACGTGTATGGTTTCTTTGCAATAAACATAGAAATTGACCCTCCAGTCTTAAAACTCAAGAAAGTTGTATTTGTCTTATCTGAGTTCCTTTCTTAGGAAACCAACCATCAGGCCTTTCGGGTAGTATCAAGGAGCTGAAACTTAGCAGATCACTGCGTCTCAACAATGAAACATGAGAGACCCCCTCACTCATCAGGATTGCCTAACCAACCACCTGCTTCCTGTTGACCAACTTCTCTTTCTTGCCCCTCCTAGTTCCTATTTTCCTCTACATGTGTACATTTCTTTCCTACTATATAAACCCCTAATTTTGGTTGCTTGCAGAGATGGATTTGAAACTGATCTTTCATCTCCTTGGCTGTAGCACTTAATTAAAGCCTTCTCTGGCAATACTCACTGTTTCAGTGACTGGCTTTCTGTGCTGCAAGCAGCAGAACCTAGAATAAACCTCTGGCATTTAGGTAACAGATTTTTAGTTCCCTGACCATTGCTTGTGGGTTTGTTTCCACAGGCTGAAAAAGTTTTGGAAGCCCTCCTAAGCAGCTGCCAGACCCTTTTTTAGCCAGAGGTGAGTCCTAGTTTCTCTCTCTGTCTAGTCCCACCCCTGCTGGCCCCAACCATGTTACTGATTACCTAGGAAAAACAGCCTTAGAAATTTGACATCTGCATCTGGATAGGTAAGTGTCCTTTTGTGGGCCTAGACAGTATCTGCTCCTCTCAATTTGAGAATCTTTTTTTTTTTTGGGACCGAGTCTCGCTCTGTTGTCCAGGCTGGAGTGCAGTGGTGCAATCTTGGCTCACTGCAAGCTCCGCCTCCTGGGTTCACACCATACTCTTGCCTCAGCCTCCCAAGTAGCTGGGACTACAGGCGCCTGCCACCATGCCTGCTAATTTTTTTGTATTTTTAGTAGAGAGTGTTAACCAGGATGGTCTCAATCTCCTGACCTCGTGATCCACCTGCCTTTGCCTCCCAAAGTGCTGGGATTACAGATGTGAGCCACTGTGCTCGGCCAGGAAATTTTTTAAAGAATTTCCATTTACAGGTTGAACAAGCCCAACTGAGAGAGGGAAGCACCTTCTCTCAGTTTGGATACTCTTAGAACTTGTTGTTACAGCAGTTGGTTTATATTTTGGAGGTTGTGTGTGTTGATATAGTCATGGGAATTTAGAGTTTGATAAACTGATATAACTGATATTCTTCTGTAATGCTGTTTGACCTCAATATTCCTTTTTTTTTTAAAGACACTATATTACTCTGTTGTCCAGGCTGGAGTGCAATAGTGTCACCATGGCTCACTGTAGTCTGGAACTGCTGGGCTCAAGAGATCCTCCCAGCTCAGCCTCCCAAGTAGCTAGGAGTATAGGCACATGCCATCATGCCTAGCTTTTTTTTTTTTTTTTTTTAATTTTTGGAGAGATAAGGTCTCATCATGTTGCCCAGGCTGATCTGAAACTCTTGGACTCAAGTGATCCTTCCACATCAGCCTCTCAAAGTGCTGGAACTGCAGGTGTTAGCCACTGCACTTGACCTGGTCCCAGTATTCTTTGGGATCTGGAGTTTGCTGTTGAATGGGAAGGCAAGATGAAATTCCATGTAGTCAGGCTCTTACATTGCTGTTCTAAGCAGAGTTGGGCCTGATTAGTAGGTTACAGGTGATGTTTTTATGTAGTGCTCTCTGGACCTAGTGCTCTTTGGCATATGGGAAGATATGGCCTTTGAAAAGCAAACTGCCATGAGAACTGCTTTATCCCCAATTTTGGTTCACAGCCTTCATTGGATTACATATCAGGGCAAAAATAGTTTAGCCATGTGAACCTGTTTGTAAACTGGTGAGTTTGTATTGCTATTTCATAGCTAAAGTTCTGAGGTAAACACTATTGGATCTTTGCTTGTGTGTATGTGTGTGTGTGTACATATTTAGATATGTTTATGTGTATGTACATTTACTATATGTTGTGTCTACCAAGTTTGCTTATAAGCAAAAGAATGCTCATAAATTAAGTATATAAGTCCAAGAATTTTAAAAATTCATATGATTAAGTAAATTGTTAATTTAAAAAACTGGCTTTAAAATTATTGGTAAGGTAAAAATAGAAATGTGTTTGGAATTGCCAGCATACATTTTTGTCTGGGTTTTATATTTGTCTCTGCTAGATATTTGGGGTGTCAGGGTTTAGCACAAAAGGTTATAAAACAATATACCCAGCCAAAACTAAATAGTCTTTGTTTGACTTTTTTTGATAAGTAAGACCAATTTAATGTTAGTTTAATGAAGATAGCTGAATTTTCTGAATTGTTGACAAAATACCCATGTATTTAACTTTTAAAAGGTTCTTACTTAGGTGAACATCTGATCTTCACAGGCTATAAAAAAAAAGTTAACGAGGAAATAACTTGAAATGATGACTAGCTTTGTCTAATATTTCAGTTTTCAGAAGTAATCTAGATAAATTGTTTGAAAAAATGAAAGAATCGTGTACATGTAAATGAGATAAATGCTTGTAGCTGTGAGAGGTGACAATGTGCTAGCAGCCCTCACTCTCAGCACCTCCTCAGCCTCGGCATCCACTCTGGCAGCACTTGAGGAGCCCTTCAACCCACCACTGCACTGTGGGAGCCCCTCTCTGGGCTGGCCAAGGCCAGAGCTGGCTCCCTCTGCTTGCCGGTAGTGTGGAGGGAGAGGCGCAGGTGGGAACCGGGGCTGCCTGCCACACTCACAGGCCAGCACGAATTTCCACAGGCACGGGCATGGGCTTGGCGGGCCCCACACTCCGAGTGGTGGGCCAGCGCCCAGGCCCAGAGCAGTGGGGGATTAGCACCTGGGCCAGCAGCTGCAGTTGGTGTGCCGGGTGCCCCCGCAGTGCTGTCCTGCTGGTGCTGCACTGGAGCTCTAGCCAGGCCTCAGCCACTTCCCTTGGGGCAGAGCTCGGGAACTGCAGCCCACCATGCCCGAACCTCCCACCCCCGCGGTGGGCTCCAGCAGGGCCTGAGCCTCCCCGAGGAGGGTCGCCGCCTGCTCTGTGGCACTGGGTCCCATCAACCTCCCAGGGGCTGAGGAGTATGGGTGCATGGCCCAGGACTGGCAGGCAGCTCTGCCTGCGCAGGGTGGGGGTATCCACTAGGTGAAGCCAACTGGGCTCTTGAGTCCAGTGGGGACTTGGAGAACCTTTATGTCTAGCTAAGGGATTGTAAATACACCAATCAGCACTCTGTGACTAGCTCAGGGTTTGTAAATACACCCATCAGCACTCTGTGTCTAGCTCAGGGTTTGTAAATACACCCATCAATATTCTGCATCTAGCTAACCTAGTAGGGACTTGGACAACTTTTCTGTCTAGCACTCTGTGTCTAGCTCAAGGATTGTAAATGCACCAATCAGCACTCTGTGTCTAGCTCCAGGTTTGTAAATACACCAGTTAGTACTCTGTATCTAGCTAACCTAGTGGGGACTTGGAGAACTTTTCTGTCTAGCACTCTGTTTCTAGCTAGAGGATTGTAAATGCACCAATCAGCACTCTGTCAAAACAGACCAATCAGCTCTCTGTAAAATGGACCAGTCAGCAGGATGTGGGTGGTGTCAGATAAGGGAATAAAAGCAGGCTGCTGGAGCTACCCAGGGGCAACTGGCTGGCGTCTCCTTCCACACTGTGGAAGCTTTGTTCTTTCACTCTTTGCAATAAATCTTGCTGCTGCTCACTCTTTGGGTCCACACCGCCTTTATGAGCTGTAACACTCACCACAAAGGTCTGCAGCTTCACTCCTGAAGCCAACGAGACCACAAACCCACCGGGAAGAATGAATAACTCCAGAGGCCCCACCTTTAAGAGCTATAAAACTGTGAAGGTCTGCAGCTTCACTCCTGAAGCCAGCAAGACCACAAACCCACCAGAAGGAAGAAGCTCCTGACACATCTGAACATCTGAAGGAACAAACTCCAGACACACCGTCTTTAAGAACTGTAACACTCAACGCGAGGGTTCACGACTTCATTCTTGAAGTCAGCCAGACCAAGAACCCACCGATTCCGGACACAGCTGCACTTTTTAATGTAATTGGAAATCTTGAAGTTATTTTGGATTGAATAATAGAAGTTATTTTTGGCCATCTGGGTCACTTCCAATTAAGAAAGGATTATGGGGCCGGGTGCGGTGGCTCAGGCCTGTAAACCCAGCACTTTGGGAGGCCAAGGCAGGCAGATCACCTGAGATCAGGAGTTCAAGACCTGAGATCAGGAGTTCAGCCTGGCCAACATGGTGAAACCCCATCTCTGCTAAAAATACAAAAATTAGCTGGGCATGGTGGTGGATGCCTGTAATCTCAGTTACTTGGGAGGCTGAGGCAGGAGAATCACTTGAACCCAGGAGGCAGAGGTTGCAGTGAGCCAAGACCATGCCATTTCATTCCAGCCTGAGTGACAAGAGCAAGACTCCATCAAAAAGAAAAAAAGAAAAGGAAGGAAGGAAAGGGAGAGAGAGAAAAAGAGAGAGAGGAAGGAAGGAAGGAAGGAGGGTTATGACGTTGGGAAACATGTTTTTTTAAAATTGTGGAATGTTCTCATCTGTAAAATGTTAATATCTGATAGCTAGTTCAGAATGTCATGTTTCCTAGGTTTTCACTAAAATTTAAAGTTACTAAGAATAAGAATTGTAATTAATATATTATTCTGTATATCAAATGTGTGAGAGAAGATGTGTTTTTACAGAGAAAAACAAATTATTTTGTCAATTCATAAGTTATGTAAAGGTTGATACAAATTATGGACTATGGTAAACTTTTGTCCTAAAATAAAATAATTGGTCATTAAAAAAACAAACAAACAAAAACAAACAAAAACAGAGAAAGAAAATTTAGGACAAAAACAAAGTCCAAGCATGTTAGATGATTTGTGTAAATTAGTAAAATACTCTCTAAAATCTGATACAAAATTGTAGAAATTTGGCTAATTAACATTGCTCATAAAGCTCTTAGTATTGATGAAGGTAAATAAATATTATAAAGAAGTATATTGGCAGTTTGGCAATTCTTTTCTCTCTTTTTTTTAAACATACTTAAGCATGAACCCAGATTTAGCATGGAGTCAAATTTTATATACACACTTGCATTGCTTTGTTTCATACTGTATTTGCTATTCTGCATAGATAGTACTAACACTAAAGTACATACTGGTCACGTGCTTGAAGTAAATTTCTGAATTGCACAGAAGGTATAGTGGTGTTGCTGGACTTAGAGACATTAATTTGTATACTAGGAACAAAATACCCAACATATGTTTGTTTTAGGCTCTGGATTATACTGTAGCCTTCAAAGTAAACTGAGTAGGTGAAAAATTGGGTATTGCTTTCCAGTTTGTTTTTGCTTTTAATTTTTAATTATTTGCTATTTGTTCTCCTTTGGGTTTTACGTGTATATACATATATAAAAAAACATTGATTTTTTTAGTTTTTAATGGAAGGCTTGTATTTTGTTCTATGAATAGTCATTTTGTTTCCTATGCATTTCCAACAATTCATCATTTGCTCTATTTAAAGTTCTTAAGCTATCTTTGTCAGGCCTGCAAAAATGGATAGGGGACATCAGCCATTAAAAATTTGATTGGTTTTGCTTACCTCTGATAATCTAGAGAGCTACAAGAGCTTTAAGCTATGGGTCAAAAAATAACCCCTAAAAAACAAAAAACCTTGTTTTTTAAAATAAGTTATAAGCAGAAATAGTATATTACTTATTTATTTGGAAAAGTAGGTAAGAGTAGAAATGTTTACAGAGAGCAAACTATTGCAAGGACAAAAAACCAAACACTGCATGTTCTCACTCATAGGTGGAAATTGAACAAGGAGAACACTTGGATAAAGGAAGGGGAACATCACATACCAGGGCCTGTTGTGGGGTCGGGGGAGAGGGGAGGGATAGCATTAGGAGAGATACCTAATGTAAATGACGAGTTAGTGGGTGCAGCACACCAACATGGCACATATGTAACAAACCTGCACACGTGCACATGTACCCTAGAACTTAAACTATAATAAAAAAGAAAATAAAAATAATGTTTAGAGAGTTTTTTCCCCTCAGGAAATCAATTCAATCAATAATTTGAATTGGTTTCAGATCTTTTTCTTTAGGTAATGAGGAAAAATTGTGATATGGGTACAAAGTTTTAATGTTCAGGAAAGACTAGCCTGGCTTTTCCTTAAAAGAAATTATATTGACTGGGATTTCTCTCAGACTGTGTTAGTTGTATTTACAGGTATCAAAATTAAGTGACATTTACTTGGATTAAGTAGCAGTAAAAATGTCAGGCTTTCTAGTGATGTTTTGTATTCCAAACCTGTTATCACTATTAGGTCTTAATGTGTGTACTTGAAAACAAAATGTATACTAGTGTTGTTCTGGTTTGAAGATTCTAGAGTTGACATTTACCTAATAGTTATCAGTACTGTATCTAGAAACCAATCTTTGAAATGTATGATAATGCTCTTTTAAAAAGCAGAACAAAATAAATATTCTGTGCTTGTTTTTACTTTGTCCCTGTTTCACTGTATAGTATTTAAGCAAAAGGAGATTATTTATCTTCATACTGAATTTCCAAAACCGATATTTGGCATTTACCATTTTCTTAAATCATGGAGAGTAAAGGTAATTGTCTTACTTTGATAAGTTTGGCATTGGACCTATCACATTTTTGATGCTTTGGGTCACAGTTCTGTCACTACAATGTTAGCAATTAGATATATGCAAGGAATAATCTAACCACTTTAATATGGTGATTTAAAGTGCTGCAGGCATTAACTACTAGACACCAATTCACAGTGTTTTAATTTGTGACATGTTAGGGAGAATGATAGGATTTTCTACAATATAAATGTCCTATTAACTAATCCTTGTTAAGTTAGGACTTTGACTCTTGGGTCTAAAAAAGGCACAGACTTCTGCCAAATCTTGAATATTGACAGTAGTCAAAGCCTTGTTTTCAGACCCAGAAGAAGGTGACAATCAAAATGAAGAACTTGCATGAAACACAGGGCTAGAAATTAAAACAATTCAACCCCTCTAGGCCCAGGAACTATTGTGAAAGATCTGGGCATGTGAGATTGTAAGGGCTAATGTTAAGGGACAAATTAGTTCAAGGTTTTCTGTAAATTAAATGTTAATAGCAAAAGCACACTGATGCAATACCAGTATCTGGGCTACTGTGCTGGAGTAATGCAGTTTTCTTAGAGCAATGATTTTATCTTTAATAAAAAAATTGTGAAAGGTTATAAAAGACTTCCTACCTTATAATCAAACTGATTCAAATTAGATTTGTTCATAAGGTTTTGTTAAAATCAGTTTTAACATTAACACATGAGATTCCTAAAATTCTGATGTCTTAATATATGTTGTCAGTAATAATCATGATTATGTTAAATTTTTGTATGTCACAGAAATAACCACATTTTCTTGTCAATTGTGTCTGTTGAGCCTTTTCTCATCCATAATTATTTTGCTTTAATTGTTTTTTAAAACAGGCCTATCATCAGCTACAGTCTGGAACTTGCTGCTTTTGGGGAATTCACGAAAAGGATCCTTGAATGTAGGTTTCTGATAACTTTGGAGTTTTTGCCATTGGACTAGAGAGAAAACTTCCAGGACACTAATTGAAAAGCTGATGTGTTCTTAAAGATTCCTAACCCAATATGAAGCAAAGTGGGATCTGATTGCATGGACTGAGCTAATGGAGGACAGAAATAATTTTTATGGTTTTTCTTTTTTTGGTTCTTTGAAATATTGCTGATTTTTTTTGTTTTTTTTTTCAGAGTCTGGAGAACACTTTTTCTTTTGAGCCATTTACAACCTTTAACAATGAAGTATACTCTTGTAAATAGAATTTGAAGCACATTTCTCTCTCTGCCTGATTTCTCTAGAATTTGTAAACTATTTGTGAATATTCTTAATTTATGGCAATATGGTTGCTTACATAAATTCAACAATAATCTGTTTTCTTTTATAATGAGACACTGTTGGAGGAACTGGTTATTTTCCCAGGACTTTGACTGAAATGGCCTTGTGAATGGTTCCAGGAAAGCCAATTTAGGAGACCCTATGTGGATGATGATGCTTGGTACTTTCTGTGGGTAATCAGGCCAAGTATATGGGACTGAACCTAATTTTGCAGGTAGGTTAGTCCTGCTATAGTTTGTCTTTGGTGGAAGTGAGGGACTAGAGGGAGAAAGATTGTGTCATAGAAGGAGACTGTCATATTAGATTAACACTTGATTCATTACCCTTCGTATGAAGCTGCTTGTAATGCCCCTCCTCAGCATGAAGCAGCCAGAAAGATCAATGACCAAATTCCCCATGATTGAGGAACTGATAAATAGAAAGGGGAGACTGAAACTGGTCCAAGTGTTCTACAGAACTAATGTTTATTATTTCTTTTGAATAAACATACAAATTGATCCCCCCAGTCTTAAAACTCAAGAAAGTTACATTTGTCTTATCTGAGTTTCTTTCTCAGGAAACCAACCATCACACCTCCCAGATAGTGTCAAGGAGTTGAAACTTACCAGATCACTGCATCTGGACAAAGAGATGCCAGACCCCTCACCCATCAGGATTGCCTAACTTTCCACATACTTCCTGTCGACCAACTTCTCTTCCTCACTCCTCCCTAATTCCTGTTTTCTTATGCATGGTTACATTTCTTCCCTGCTATATAAACCCCTAATTTTAGCTAGTTCAAAAGACAAATTTGAGGCTGATCTCCTAACTCCTCAGCTACAACACCCAATTAAAGCCTTCTTCCATGGCAATACTCATTGTCTCTTTGATTGGCATTCTGTGCTGTGAGTAGCAGGGCCTAGACCAAATCTGTAGCATTTTGGTGACAATAAGTTGGGATCATATGACTGAATTTGGGGCAATGCAATGTGGGTGGAAATTATGTAAGCCACTCTAAGCATGGTCCTTAAAAACCTGACCCTGTAACTCTCTTTTCCTTTCCAAGGCAACATGGAGAGACTTGAGTTCCAGGGGGAAAGTTTTAGGATGGAAAGAAGCCCTCACTGGACTGTGATGTGGGTAAGAAACCTGTGTTAAGTCCCTGAGACATAGGCGTTTATTATTACCCCAGCATAGCTTAGCTGATTTAAGAGGAGTTAAGAAGCTTCCCTTGCCTTTAAAGGTATTCTATAGGTAAGTCCAGGAATACAAAAGCACTTCCAGAAAACTCCAGGGAGCTATAGTTTGGGAGATGGAACTTCCAGCAGACTAGAGCCAACAGTAATACAGTTCTAGCAATTAATCCTTTCACTTTGTGCACACAGCTGGCACATAAACTAGTCCCAGAGCACGTGAGCAGGGAATATTTCTAGCAACTTTCACATTACCAACTCAGAAATAATTCAATTCTTTGTCTCCCTTGTGATGCTCCTTCCTGTAGCTTTTGACTCTCTTTTCCTCTAACACTATCAAGTCTCCTCCCCTGTATCTGCCTTTGAGGGGAGGTCACCACTGGTGACACCAGTGTATCTTGAATTATACTCTTCTATGGAAGGCCCCACTTAGTAATTCTGAAAGATTCATTATTCCCACCTATAATCTAAAGTACCTGACAACTTATCTTGCTAGAATCATCATTTTAATCTCTAGGTGAATGTCAAGATATATGTTATTGTTTATATCTTGACTGCCATAGTTACTGTAAGCCTGCCCTAGAAAACTGTGATCTCCTTAAAAACAAGGACCACATTTTGCATCTTCATCATCTCTTTGAGTCCAGCACCAAGCATGATGATTGGTGCAAAGTGATGTAAGCTTCATAAAGACAGGACCAAGGTCTTCACCTCCACCCTACTACACCCAATAGTTCTTTTCTGCTTTTCACCGTGCTTGTGGTGGTGGTTTGACTGGAGTTAGAGGCTGTGTTTTGCCATATGTATCTGCCAATACTTCTCTTCAGAGAACTTTTACATAGGATGACCTCTTCAAGGCGGCACAAGAGAATGCCTGAGGGACGTATCTCTCAACCCCATGTCCATTAATTGTAACAAAATAGTTGCCTCATGGCTGGAACCCTCCTTTATCCCTGCTGGCAGTACCCAATAGCTCTGCTGGGCCAGTAGGGTGAAGTCATAATTGGAGCACACTTTGCTTATAGAGATCAGTTGCAAATGCCAAGTTCAAGGAAGACTGGCCACTGCACCCAAAATAAACCGGGGAAGCAGCCCTTCTTATAATTTTCTCTCAACTTAGGGAGATAGTCCAAGAAAGAGAATTCTGGGGACTCAGATATAGAGAGAGCATAGAATCATAGATATTTGAAGATGAAGGGGCCTTAAGATCATTTTCCAATCTCCTTACTTTACAGGTGAGAAAATGGAGGTCTAGAGAGAAAAGTGACTCACCCAAGCTGAAAACAATTGCAGGAAGAAAAGCCAGGATAGAATTGGGCTGTTAGAATCCTTGGTAGTGCACTTTTGATTTCACTCTTAAAATGCTCAAATGTCTTTTTCTGACAACATGTAGGGAGACCTGAGGTTGGACATAAAGACACTAGATGTAATACCCACCATATATTGTATTCGTGCTTCACACAAGTTAATCTAAATATACCTCAAAATACCATATTTTGTTGAGTAGGCAACTGAGGCTCAGAGCAGGATGCCAACTTGCCCAAGGACACTCGGTGGCTCAAACCTGATCTCACTCGGTGCTTTATCGACTGTTTCTAGGCCCCAGGTTTCTGACAATATTCCAGGTGAAAGGACAAGTTGGAACCATTGAGAAACAAATGAGCATCTTGTAAACCCAAAATACAAGACCTTGCTAAACACCAGAGCTTGCCCGCAGCCAAGTTGTGAGACTTAAAATTTGTCTTTAGGGCATACAGCCACATCCACTCACCCCTCAACACACCAAGGCTTCTGGAACATTTCTTTCTGCTTTAGATGTCTATTTCCAAGTGGTTAAAAAAAAATACTGGCTGAGGATCAGAATCCCTGAATTTTGGGTTTTGCTCTGCTACCAACATCTTGCATGTTCTTTGTAGAGTTACTTTATCTTTCTTTCCTTTAACTTCTTTGTATCTGCAAAAATGATGAAGGAGTGCACTAAAGATGAGGAACTGAGTCACCCCAATGCCAAATGTAACAATTTGTGGGTCAAAATTTGGATGTCTGCATTGGAAATTATTCTGAAGCCACAGACAGGGCTAAAAGGTAACTACGGATAATTAGTGACTCTTGCCATAGACAGATTAAAGTGTTGACATCACATAGGACAAGAATTGGCCACCAACAGATGAGAGAACTGTTGATGTCCTTGAATTGGAAATGAACAAGCTAATTGGTTAGTTACTTATTCACTCTAACCCAGAAAGCTGCAACTTGTGAAAAAAGTTTTTGCTGGTAACACACAGGAAACAGATAATGTAGTATTTTTCCCAGTGGAAAACCACTCTTGTACCACCAAGCAGAAGAGAACATGATGTCTTTTCTTTTGATGTAATTTAGGGTGATTCACAAAGTGTTCATAGCAGGGAAGCTGATGGAAAACTGACATGCCCCTAGACTTGAGAGATGCTTTCTAAGTTTAAGAAGGAAACAGCTTATTGTAAAATGTATTTGAATCCTACCACCTTCCCATATCTGTGTAATTAGCAAAAAGGCAAGCTGCAACCAGAGAGGTAAAGTATCAATTTATGTCATACTTATTTATTGAGACCCTCCTCTGAGCTGTGTACTATGTTAGGCAGAGAAAACAAACAATAAGCAAGACACAGTCCCTGGCTCCATGTGATTATCAGGGAGGCTAGGAAAAGTCATTTCTGCTTGGAGAATCCCTTTCCAGAAATACCTCTCTTCTTCTGAAGGGACATGCACATGTACATATTATAATAAATGAATCTAGAAAATATATAATATTTATATCAGTCTATTTAGTGGTGCAAGGTCTCTTTTTCATAAAAATATTCTATCATTTGTGCAATATGCTATATATAAATATATATAACATATTCTAGATGTATATCTCATATAATGTATAAATATGGTAATATATTAATATAGAATATTTATATAACCTATTTTTGTATAGTGTATATCTAAACTATATATTATATGTATATAAAATATATAATCTATACATTTTATATATACATATATATAAGACCTATAGTAAGTCACTGAAGTTTCAGAGTTTATTTGTTCCTTTGGTTAGAATTTCCTTAACAAATACAACCTACAGTATGCCGGGCAGATGAATAAACCAGAAAATGCAACTCAATGCAATTTTGTGTCATGTTAGGACTGAGTTCTACACGTTATCAGAACATAGGTCTGGGAACCAGGGAAGACATCTTGCTGAAATCGCCAATAGGAACTAGCTCCTCGAAAGTGTGTGGATAGGGTGGGTTTGGGAGGAAATGAGAGTAAATGACAGGTGCAAAGTCCCAGAGGAAAGTAGAAACATGTCACCTTCTCTAAAAAGCAAAGAGATGTGTGCTTACAGTCGAGATTCAAACAAGGAATGGAAAGTAGAGAGGATGGAGTGATAAATAAGGGTCAGATCATGGCACAGTAAATGTTTTGACTTTGACACGAAGGCAATGGGGATCACAGGGCAATGACACTATCTGATTATTCTGGATTAGGGGAAGCAAGACCAGAAGGAGGAGAGCATGCCTATCCCATCTATTAATACTTCCCACTGTCAGGTTCAAAGTAAGAAGTGAATATGTACCTGTTACATGATGGATAAATAAATGAGTGAACTATTTCAGAGCCTGTTACACTATTTAGGTTAAAGAAGATTGGGTTTAAACAAAGGTAATGAAAGTAGAGACACCCTGATGTGGATCTATTTAAAATATTTAGAAAAGTAGTGGCTGGGCATAGTGGCTCACATCTGTAATCCCAGCACTTTGGAAGGCTGAAGCGGGCGGATCACTTGAGGTCAGGAGTTCAAGACCAGCCTGGCCAACATGGTGAAGCCCTGTCTCTACTAAAAATACACAAATTAGCCAGGCGTGGAGGCACGCACCTGTAACCCCAGCTACTCGGATGGCTGAGGCAGGAGCATCTCTTGAACCTGGGAGGCGGAGGTTGCAGTGAGCCAAGATCATACCACTGCACTCCAGTGTGGGTGACAGAGCAAGACTCTGTCAAAACAAAACAAAACAAAACAAAACAAAAACAAGTGACTAAATGGACATAGGAGTTCAGAGATGACTTTCAGGTTAGTTTTTCTTGGTGAGTTGCTACTTGCATATGTAACAATTGCCATGTTTTTGGAGCTATTCTGAGTGTTTACACATGATAATTCATTTAACCCTCATAAAGACCCTATGAGTTAAGTAGTATCAATATCAGATGAGAAAAAGGAGGCACAGAGGGGTTAATAATTTATTCCAGGTCATACAGCAAGTGACTATTAGGTCCGGGAGTTAAATTCCAACAATCTGGCTTTGGTGTGTACTATTCTGGGTATGAGGTTTGTGTCTGCTCTTAGAAGTCATGGGAGAAGAATGTGCGTGAAGAAGAAAATGACTTGAAATTGAGACTTGTGAAATTTAAGTTTTCTGTGGAATACCCCAGTGGAAATAGCAATTAGACAAGTTAATATTTATAATAAAATTAATTAAAACTTCACCTAAAGTACAAACTCTAAGAAAATGGTTACAAAGAAACCTGAGAGTTCACTGCAGTTAGAATAAAACTACTAATAAAGGAAGCAACTACATGAGTGTAAACAATCTGAGATGAAAGTGTTGGGGGTATAGAAGACAGGAGTGGACTTTTAGGGTGTGCATGAAGAAAGTAGGAAGATTAAAAAGGAGGCCAGACAGAAATTTCATGAAGGAGGGCCTGGAATTTAACGGCATTGCTATGGGTACATTATGCCTGTGGGTTGTTCTCTATATAATTTGTTTAGCAATTAATCCTACAGTAACTATTACCAGAATAACTGTTTATGATTTTCATTCCACAGGGTGTGTTTAGTCGTTTAAACTGATTTTTTTTTGTAATAAATCTATAAAGGAACCCCACTACACATTGAAGGGGAAAGGTGTTTGAGCCAAATAATTAATAATTTTACACACATTTTGGTTGTCACAACCTCTTGAAGAATAGCTGGAACAGAGATGAGTCCTACTTGAGTGTTTTATATATTTCATTATAAACAATAGTTAACGTTTATTGAGCACTGAACCTGTTCTGGGCACTCTGAAAACATTCCATATACATTCTCTTTTTTAATCCACTTAACAAACTCATGAATTCGGTAAAATTTGTATTTTGCATTTCCATTTTGCATATGGGGACACAGAGGTTTAGAGAAGTGAAAGAAACCATCCAAGGACCCAGGAGTGGTGAGGTTAGCAGAGGCACCTCCACCCACGCCTTCTGACCTTTACTCCTGCCCAGTGCTCTCTCTCTCCTAATCTGACAAACTCAGTCTGGGCCAGACTGTGTGCTTCTTAACTAGAAAGTTTCCCAATGGTCACAGTTTGTTCTTTATGTTTGTTGTTCAAGACAAACCATTGCCCTGTAGCTGCTCTTTTCCCCACTGACTTATCTTTGGACTGACTGGGAGGTGAAGGACACTGTCCTTGTATGTGCAATTCCCAATTGGCTACTTCCTGGTGAACTTGATTTCTCATTTTGGGGCCCAGGAGGGTGATCATTGCCTAAGAACCTTCCAGAGTTTACTTAAGGCAAACTATGAAGATGGTAAATTCTGTGCCTTCTTCCTTTCATTCTACTTCAGTAACTGCCTTTTTACTGGCATTACTCAAATTCTCCAGCTTTCTTACCCTTTAAATAATTTTACTGAGCCTCTACTCTGAGTCTGGATTTGTGCTCTATGTTGGACATATAACAATAAATAAGACAATTTTATTAGTGGTTTCAGGTATGTAGACAAGTTAGTAGGGTACAGAAATGATACATGTGATAAAAAAGATCCTTCAAGGTAGAGAGAAGCACCAGGTAGGGAGTAATCAGCCAGTATTAAGAGTGAGGGCTTGATAGTTAAGGGTCAACTTCCCAGGGCTAGAAAAAGTTAAGCTAACTTTTGAAGGATAAAAGATTCCCTAGACTGGATTTGGGGGTGATGTTAAATAGTAGGTAGAAGAATCAGTCTATTTAGTGGTGCAAGGTCTCTATTAACAGGACACGTTAACAGGAAACTGTGAGTGGTTTATTATGGCTGGGGCACAGGCTGTGAGATGGAGAGAAATAGGAAGTGAAGCTGAAGAGGCAGGCAGCTTTCAGATTAAGGAGGGTTGTGTGTATCATGCTAAAGAGTTTAAACTTTCTCCCATTCTTCTGACTGAGAAAAGCCAAAGAAAGATTTTAATCAGGGCAGCAGCAGTATGTGAGTTTGGTTCTGAAAGTTTATTCTGGGGGCTTTTATGATCCAGTAGGACAGATTCTGGAGACACGGTTTGAACATGGGGCCAGTGTAATAGATATGAGGGCCTAAATTAATGCGGAGGCACTGGAAAGACAGACAAGTGTTTTGAGAAGTATTGATGAGAGAGCCATGCTACTGAATGGGAATGCTGCTGGCCTTAGAGTTGTTAGGTTTATAAAATATTTTTAAAAATTCATGAATGGTGGTACCATTCACCGAGAAACGGAGGCCAGCTCTACCAGGTTTGGGAGGTGCGAAAATAAATAATAAGTGTAACTTCAAACATGTTTCCATTTGAAGTTCCGATAACACATCCAGGTAGAAGTAATGAATTGGGGGCTAAAAATATAGATTTGAAGCTGAGGAGAAAAATCTGGGCTGGGGATAGAAATTCAAAAGTTGTAAGCGCAAACATGGTAAGTAAAACCAATTTATTTTTTTAAAGGCATAAACTTTATTCTACAGAGTGAGAAGAGAGCTGGAGAGAGGGTGGGCATTTACGGCATATCACTATTTAAGAATAAATTAAGGAAGAAGAGACAGATAAATAGTTTTCTGGAGATATAAGAGAAACCAGGAGAGAAAAGTTTCATTAAAGGCAAGAAAAGGGTTTTAAGGAGTTAAATGTCAACAGAACAGCAGAAATACAGAGTGAAAAGGGTCAGCAGAGGCTGTGCCTGTTAGTGGGTCACTAGAGACCCTGGAAGAACAGTTTCTCTGAAGGGATGAGGCCCAAAGCCAATTAGCAGTAGGTTAGGGAATAAACAAAGGTTGAGCAAGGGGAAGGAGAAAATGCAGACTACTCATTTAAGAAGCTGAGGTTAGAGAGGGTAAGTGATTTTGTGGAAGGTAATAAGGCTCCTCAGTGGTATTATCTGGGACTTTATGTCAAGTGGTCTGACTCATTAAAATGCCTTTTGGGACTTTCTATTTATTTAAGTATGTATTAGTCACCTACTCTGTTCTAGACACCTTGGAGTTAGACACCTTAGATATTATAGCATACAAAGCGAGTTAGGGATGACTGTCAAGAACTGTGAAGGGTCTGAAACTTTATTTTACTTGCAAGCTAACAAGGTAGCCTGCTGCAGTGCCATAGGTATTGGCACATGGTATGAGATTTTGGAGTCAGAGACAAAAGACACCTGGGTACTTACAACAATAACAATAACCAGTAACTTCATTTTCTCAAGCCAATCCCTGGGCATCAATTCCCATAGGGTGACATGAATGGGGCCATGTGATGCCCGCACACGTGATGCATAGTGTTACAGGAAAGAAATACTGAGTTTAGCAAATTTGAATCTTTTGTAATTGGCAATGCACATGCCTAATCGTCACCCCAGAGAGAGAGACATTACCTTTGTTATGTTGGACAGTAAAGAAACTTCTCTCTGCTTTGAAGGGACACATGATCTCTAGCTTCCTAGGCTTATACACAACCTTGGAAAATCACTTAAGAACAAAGAGAGGCAGGGCCTCTGTCTACAAGATGTGCAGAAATTCTGGAGACCCATAGAAAATTGTCTCTTAACAATGATGTGGTAAAGATAAGTTGCCTACCCAATATATACATATATATCTTTTTCACTTAGCAACAAAACCAAATATATGTCAAGCAGCAATGTACCTAATTGGAGACAATGTGGTAGCTGGAGCTCAAGCAGCCTTCTTGTAGCCTTACAGATTATAGCTACTTAGGCTGGTGTGGTGGCTCATGCCTATAATCCCAGTACTTTGGGAGGCTGAAGCGGGTGGATCCTGAGGTCAGGAAATCAAGACCATCCTGGCTAACATGGTCTCTAACTAACATAGAAACCCTGTCTCTATTAAAAATACAAACAATTAGCCAGGCATGGTGGCAGGCACCTGTAGTCCCAGCTGCTCGGGAGGCTGAGGCAGAAGAATGGCCTGAACCCAGGAGGCAGAGCTTGCAATGAGCCGAGATCATGCCACAGGACTCCAGCCTGGGCGACAGAGTGAGACTCCGTCTCAAAAAAAAAAAAAAAAAAAAAAAAAGATTATAGCTACATAACAAAAAGGGTAAAGCATAAGGACAGGAGTCTAGGTCCCTGATGACTTTGTGGCATTTTTATAGCAGCTATGGACTGCTTAGCTCTGAATTTGATGTAGGTGGATAAATATTATGTGTTTAAGCCATCATAGTTGGGTTCTGTTATTCACAACCATAGACAAATAGTTACTATTAGTAAATAAGTGCAATTACTAATTTGGAAGAAGAAAAGAGTACTAGATAGTAAGATATCTGAGACCAGAATTATAGTCACAGTAATTATGAACTTACTGTGTTAACTTGTCAATTGACTTCTGTGAATTTTATATTTCTCAGCTTAATATTATGAACTTCATAGCTCTAACTTTTTTATCCTAAATTAAAATTTTAAATTTTAAGAATTTAATCCTAAACTCTTAAACTAACCTTTTATGTAATATTTATTTTTAATATTAACCTTTCTTTTTAATATTTTTAAACATTAATTTTAGTTGACAAATAACTATATAAGGTACAATGTGATTTCTGACCTATGTAAGCATTGCAAGATAGTAAGGTAATCAAATCAAGGTAATTAACATATTCATCACCTCAAATATTCATCATTTGTGGTGAGAACATTGAAAGTCATATCTTTCAGCTATTTTGAAATATACAATACAATATTATTAACTACAGTCATCTCGCATTGCAATAGAACTCTAGAACTTATTCCTCCTAACGATTAGGAGTTGAAGCAAGTGGATAAATGTGTTTTGCTATTACTTGTAATGGCAAAAACGCAATTACTTTTGCACAAACCTAACATTATAACTTTGTACCTGTTGACCAACATCTCCTGTTGACCATCATCTCCCCATAAACTACCCTCCTAGCCCCCACCTGCCTCTGATAACCACAGTTCTACTCTCTACTTTTGTGAGTACCATTTTTTTAGCTTCCACATATAAGTGTGCCTGGCTTATTTCACTTAACATAATATCCTTCAAGTGTATCTGTTGTAAATGATAGAATTTCCTGTTTTATTTTTTCAGGCAGAATAGTATTCCATTGTGTAGATGTACCGCATTTAAAAAATCCATTCATTCATTTTTGGACACAGATTTTTTTCATATCTTGGCTATTGTGAATAATGCTGCAATGAACATGGGAGTGCAGGTATCTCTTTTGGTATACTGATTTCTGTTTCTTTGGGTACATATCCAGTTGTGGGATTGCTGGATCATATGGGTAATTCTATTTTTAGTTTTTTGAGGAAACTCCATACTGCTTTCCAAAATGTCTGTACTAATTTACAATGCCACCAACATTGTGTATGGGTTTGCTTTTCTCCACATCTTCACCAACACTTGTTATCATTCATCGTTTTGATAATAGTCAATATAACAGGTGATATCTTATTGTGGTTTTAGTTTGCATTTCTATGATTAAAAATTTTGAGCATTTTTTTTCATATAGCTGTTGGCCATTTGTATTTCTTCTTTTGAGAGATGTCTATTCAGGTTCTTTGCCCGTTTTTAAAATTGGGTTGTTTCCTTGTAATTGAATAGTTTTGAGTTCCTTGTCTATTTGGGATATTAGCTCATTAACAGTTATGATTTGCAATATGATTTGCAACTATTTTCTCCTAATCTGTGGGTGATCTCTTCACTCTGTAATTGTTTCTTGTGCTGTGCAGAAGCTTTTTAGTTTGATGCAATTCCATTTCTTTATTTTTGCTTTTGTTGCCTGTGCTTTGGAAGTCATACCTAAGACCAATATAATGAAGCTTTTCTCCTACATTTTCTTCTAGTAGCTTTATAGATTCAGGTGTTACATTTAAGTTTTTCATCCATTTTGAGTTGATTTATGTAAAAGTGGTTAGATAAGAGTCTATTATTATTATTCTGTACATGGATATCCAGTTTCCCCAACATTATTGTCTTTTTAAAAAAAATCCCTTTTTTTATCCTTCAAAGCTCATTTCTTTTTTTTTCTTATCCTTCAAAGCTCATTTGATCTATATCCCATTTTCTTTTCAACAGGAACCCATCTGAAAAATAAATCCATAAACAATACAGATAATGGCTTAATTTGCTACGTCCCTGTCCCCAACATAAGAATGTGTGTACTTTAGAGATGCCTTAACCCAGGGGTATGACTTTTGGGGGAGGGGGGGTGATATCTTTACTGTTATTATTATTACACTTTTAAGTTCTGGGATACATGTGCAGAACGTGCAGATTTGTTACATAGTTATACATGTGCCATGGTGGTTTGCTGCACCCATCAATCCGTCATCTACATAAGGTATTTCTCCTAATGCTATCCCTTCCCTAGCCCCCCACCCCCCGACAGGTCCCCGTATGTGACGTTCTCCTCCCTGTATCCATGTGTTCTCATTGCTCAGCTCCCACTTATGAGTGAGAACATGTGGTGTTTTGTTTTCTGTTCCTGTGTTAGTTTGCTGAGAATGATGGTTTCCAGCTTCATCCATGTCTCTATGAATGACATGAACTCATCCTTTTTTATGGCTGCATAGTATTCCATGGTGTATATGTGCCACATTTTCTTTATCCCGTCTATCACTGATGGGCATTTGGGCCGCTTCCAAGTCTTTGCTATTGTGAACAGTGTTGCAAGAAGCATACATGTGCATGTGTCTTTATAGTAGAATGATTTACATTCCTTTGGGTATATACCCAGTAATGGGATTGCTGGGTCAAATGGTATTTCTGGTTCTAGATCCTTGAGGAATTGCCACACTGTCTTCCACAGTGGTTGAACTAATTTACACTCCCACCAACAGTGTAAAAGCGTTCCTATTTCTCCACATCCTTTCCAACATCGGTTGTTTCCTGACATTTTAATGATGTAATTAAACTAAAGAGCTTCTTCACAGCAAAATAAACTATCATCAGAGTATACAGGCAACCTACAGAATGGGAGAAAATTCTTGCAATTTATCCATCTGATAAAGGGCTACTATCCAGAATCTACAAAGATCTTAAACAAATTTACAAGAAAAAAACAACCCCATCAAAAAGTGGGAAAATGATACAAACAGACACTTCTCAAAATACGATATTTATGTGGCCAAAAAACATATGAAAAAAAGCTCATCGTCTCTGGTCATTAGAGAAATGAAAATCAAAATCACAATGAGATACCATCTCACACCAGTTAGAATGGTGATCATTAAAAAGTCAGGGGTGTGGCTTTTTAATGAGTTTTCCAATACCTTTAAGTTCGGTAAGGGAGGAACTTAACTGAAACATCTTATAATAATGCAAATAGCTTGTATGTCATAGCTTCTTTGTCCCTAGTGCTTAGCATGGACCCTGACATGCTTAGTTCCTCAATAAATATTGTTGAATGAATGAAAACACAATAGCATTTTAAAAATAAAAATTTAAGAGCAAAAGAAAAAACAATGGGGCATGACCCACTTTGACCTGATCTACTACCTCCACTGCCTTGCAAAGTGTGACCCAGAAGATTTCATGTAAAACAAATCCTTTGTAATCCAAAACAGACTAGATCAGACAGAAAAGAAAGATATTTAAGTTAAATGGTTTCTGATTATCTTTTTTTTATACTTTTTAAGGAACAGTAGGTCATTTGTTCATTGGAAACATTGCTGTCAATTTAAATTATGCCATCGTTTGAATAAATTGATATTGGATAATGAAGTTTCACTGAATCACTGAATGTCTACATATACTTTTTTCCTCTGGGCTAAGTAACTTCAATTCCTCTAACCTTTTCTCATGAATTCTATTTTCTAGCTCTTAATCACTCTTTTGTTCTCCCATGAAATTGAATAAAAAAATGTTAACCAGTAACAAATATCACAGGATGATTTGTATATGAACATTAGCCCTATGTTCACCTTCAAATACATCATGCCATTGGTGGTGCTACCATCAGATTTAATATTTTATGATACACTAGAATACTTTTCTACCTTACTAATGTCTGGAATTGTCTCTTAGTTTATAGTAGTCTGTGGGTCCATGATTCTAGCTATATAGATATTACCAAGTAGGCAAATAATTAGTATCAGGCAAACCAAACAGCAGTTGGCAAATAGGATATTCTCATGTCTAATCTAGATATTTCATTTTTTCATTCATGAATCTACACATACATTCATTCCGTTGCCATGTATTATTTCCTTATTCTGTGACAGACTCTGAGCTAAATACTGGTATAGAGATAAAATGGAGTTCAGAGCAGTTCTCAGCTGTCTATTAAAGAAACAATTATAATAGAACATGATCAAGCACAAAGATATCAAGACAGGATGCTACACAAATATAAGAATGTACCTCAATGCAGTTGACATCAGGTGTCTTGAAGGATAAGCAGTTAGCCAGACAAGAAGAGATGATTGGTCAATTGCTACCTTGAGTGATACTAACATAATATATTCTAGTGACTACAACAAAAGAGTTGTAAGTTTGAGGGAGATTGTTTTATCTGTTCTTGCCATGACACAGGACCATGACTGAAGTGCAGATCCTTCCCTGTGTACTATGTTAGATGCTAGAGATAGAGCAGAGAACAAGCTAAATATGGCCAGGGGCTTAATATCTAGAGGAAGAGACACAGCACTGAACTAATGGTTAAAATCAGAGTGACCTATTTTTACTTAGGACATTCTGATTTTATTCCCTTTTTCTAACTTAATTAATAACCATGCCCCCTTTCACTGTTGAAAGTCCCAGTTTGAATAATAAAGTTATATGGTCATTGTTCTGGGACAATATGATCATTGCTACCCTAGAGGTAATATAGAATAGGATGGGAGTCCTGGGGGAAGAACACCAAAAAGAAACTTCTAACCCAGTTGGTGGGCCAGTACACTGATATTACAGATGACATATTTCTAGAAATTTCCAAATGATAACAATGAGGCAAATCCCTTGCCAGATTTTTTAAAACCCCATACTATCCAAGTGGCTATTTTAATAGTCTGGTCTAAGCAAGCATTGCTAAGTCGGTTACAGTGGTGTGAAAATGAAGATATCAAGTGAGAAATCAAGTTGTGTTCATGAGAAGTCAGTTTTTCCTCTGTGCAATTAAGAGAGAAACACAATCAATAGCGTATGCTTTTGGAAGGGTAAAAATATCAATGGATTCACAAGATTAAGCAGGTTTCTGCTGGAAGAATGTTTGGGCTGCCATTGAAATGAATCCTGAAGCCACACAAATGAAAATCTATTTCAGAATTTCTTGCAGGACATGGAAATATTCAAGTAAAATGTTTGTGCATATTTAGAAAGACATTGATACACATATAATGACTCCAGGTATTGTTTTTTCCCCATTAAACAAATATAGATACCTTGGAAAACGAAACATGAACATTTAGATTTCAAAAGGCAAAACATACTTTGAGAGTCAATTGAATTGACAAACAACGTTGTATAAAAATGAACCTTATCTTCTCTTTGTGAGGTTGAGGGAGGGGTTCCTTGAGCTGAGAGTAATCCAGTCAGGAGACCCTAGCAAGCTAAAGAGGAACGGGGCTAAAGAGACATCTGTCCTCGTTTATCCAATTATCATTCTCAATTTTCTGTAGCTACAGGTCCACTTCAGAAAAAAAGGACAGGCTCTGAGAAGATCAGGATGAGTTTTAGAGGGTCAGGATTGGAAGAAGAAAGAAAGAAAAACAATATTTTTAGCATCTCTACATATCGGGTACTGGGCTGAGTACTTGCCATATAATACTTTTTTGATTTCAAGAATGACCCATTGGTAGATATGACCTGGGAAGGCCGTGGCTCAGGAAGGCTAAGTCCGAATTTAGACCATATACAGTTGATTGCAGGCACCTCAGTTAAAGCCCAGTTTAGTTAAACTCCAGTGACTATATTATTTCTTCTATTTATTCCTTAAGGCATTTCTGAGGTCAAAAAATAATTTTTGATATGTGACATTGGTTAAAAGAAAGGGGATTCCAGATGAGGAAACCATGGTGAATCAAGGTGTTATTTTATCCAGGGCTAAAACATGTTTATAAAAATGTATCTTAGAGTCTTCCATTATTGCCACAAGTTGCCACAAGCAGATATGTTCTTGCAGCAGAACAAAAAAAAGAAAAAAAAGAAAAAAGAAAAAAAGATGAAATTAGAGAACATTATCATGTTTTCTACAAAAGAAGAACCAGAACATTAATCATGGGGCCTGTATCAGTTAGACTTCTTTGTTGCAAGCAATAAATGCCATTTTTGGTTCACTTAAGCAAACAAAGAAGGAAAAGCCAAAGAACTGAGTTGTAGGATGCACAAGAGCTGCGACAGCTTCTGGAATCAAGGAAGCAAAATGGCCAATTTTTTTTTTTTTTTTTCTGGGAGCTATGATCAGCATAAAGATCTAAAGTGCAGAAAGAGAGAATCAAAAAGCTCCAGCTTGGATATGGGCCACCCCTTGATAAGTGGAGCAAGGTACCTTGATTGACAGTGACAGAGAGAGTTCTCCAGAGCAAAATCCATATTAAAAACCACATGATATCAACAAAGAAACATCTTACGACATCCCATCTCTTACTACTGTAGTTTAAATGTCCTTCCCCTGTATGTTAGCTTCCTAGGGCTGCCATGACAAAGTAACACCAATTGGGCAGTTTAAGAAAACCAAGAAATTTATTGTTTTATAGTTCTAGAGGCTAGAAATTTGAAATTACGGTGTCAGCGGGGCCATGCTCCCTTCTAGGGAAAATCTTTCCTTGCCTCTTTTTAGTTTCTGGTGGCTGCTGTCAATCCTTGTCTTTTCCTGGCTTCAGTCTCTGCTTCCATCATCACATGGATTTTTTCCCTGTGTGTGTCTGAGCACATGCTCTCTCCTTTTTAAGAATACCAGTCATTGGATTTAGAACACATCCTAATCTACTATGACCTTATCTTAACTAATTACATCTGCAAAGACCATATTTCCAAACAAGTTGTCATTTTGCACTTCAAGGTAGACATGAATTTTGGGGTGATAATTTTCAAACCTTTATACTTTGTCTTCTTTTGGAACCATTTGGTTTTCTCTATCACAAACTAACTATCCTGTCCTCTAATTTACAAATTAAATACGTTTTTATATAGAGTTATGGTTCTTTAAGGGTAAGGACAAGGTCATGTTCATCTTTGCTTGTTCAGCATCTAGTAGAGTGTCTGGTATATTGTAAGCACAAAAGCAGTTTATTGAATGAATGAATAAATAAACCAACCAGAAATGAATTATTCAACTAATAGGAGACATAAGAAAAAAAAAAAAACTACAAAGGAATCAGGAATGGCACTTGGCATGTATCCCTATACAAGATTATAGAGTTCCATGGTCCTGTCATATACCCAAACAACACTATTGCAGAAACAGCAAATAAAAGCATGTTTCCTATTCCCCACAAGGGTTTATAATGGCCTGAATATTGAGAAAATTGACCTTGCTTCCACTTTGATTCTTACAAGTTCTCAGATAAAATAGACAATTTACAACTTCCATGTATTTTCTCTATATTTCTCAACTAGTTTGCCTTTTCCTAGTGTGATTACATCATGCAACCCTGTTTACCTCCTCTGGCCTTGGCCAACTTCCTTTACTTTCACACCCATTGCAAAGCAGTTTTGCTTTTCCTTCAAGGATTTTATTTTTATACCCTGCTTGTCTGTGCTTAATTTACATCTTCTCCTCTAGCTTCAAAGGTTTGCCGAGGCTATGACTTCACCTCCTTAACAGTGGTCACTTTCTTCTTTGAAGTTGAGTATTCATTTGAAGAGAGATGCTGTGTCTTTTGGCTCCTTCTCCTAATCCATGCTGTCAGGAGATGAGGGAAAACACAGTTGCCCTAATGATTTGATAGGATAAGTCTGATACTTTCTGGATTTAAGGAACCAGTCCACTTCCCTGCTATGAATTGGAATGAGAGAGAAAAATGATTCTAATTTTAGGCTGAATCTTCAGAGGTTCTTTTCCTTAGGCATTGCTGTCATGGGAATGTTTGGGGGCATAAGTGGGGACACGAACATCCCTGAAAATTGCCTGGTGGGGACAAGCAGCAGGCTGTCTTTTATTGTTGACCCATGATTCCCACAACGTAACCTTCCTCCTTTGCTGTGCCTGCCCTGATCGTACTTCGAGTTTACAATTACAATTTGTTTTTCATCCTGTTCCATGTCCTTGGAGAGAGATCACTTTGATGACGGTGCCAGAAACTAATTGTGAGGGGAACCAATTGTATGGGAGGATGAAGTCCATGGAGCCAGAGATCCTCAGCATCCTGAAGAGAAGGGAGGTGCCATAAGGGAACATGTTTCCAGGGAAGACTCCAGGCTTCCTTTCCTGGAGACCTCTCAGAATAGGTTGTTCAGCCCTCCTACTGGAATTACTGAGTCTTATGTTTGGAAGGGACTATATTAAGCTGGGCTGTTCTTTAAGTTCTTTAAGAGTGTGAATTCCCTGGGCTATGAGTTCTATGCTGTCTAAATCAATGGGCCGATGTGGTACCGTAGAAGAGTTGGCTTAGAATCAGGTCAACTAGTGTCAGAATCTTGGGTTCTACCTCTGGCTGGGTTACTTTATTAACAATATTATTAAAAATACTAGCAAGCATTTATTGAGTACACATTATGGGCATGTTGTTGGGCTGAGTGCCTTACTCTCAACATCTTAATTTATCACAATAATGGTTCTATGAGTAGGTATTATTATTGTTGTTGTCATTAGGTTTTACAAAATAGAACACAAATACATAAGGCAAGCTTCTAAGATCACAGAATTAGTAAAGGACAGAATTATTAGGGAAGAGCAAGGTCTTGCAAGTTCATGTGCATGCTTAACAACTACATAATACTGCCAAACACTAGACTACACATTTGCCAAGTCTTGTTTCCTCATCTGGAAAATGAAGACAATAATCCTATTTATAGATGTATAGGATTAAGTAAAATTGTTACTGGGTTGTGAAAGTGAGTAGCCAGTTACCTAGAATATGGGCTTTCAATATGATTGTCAGTGCTTTTTTATTTCCTCCCTTCTCTTTTTTTGCAGACCACAAACCTTAAATCTTACCTTGGGAGGCATCCTGTTCTACATGGCTGTTCTACATGGCCGTGGGAGATTGCTTGGTAATTTGTCCCAGTAGTTCCATGGGGCTTACCGGCCTGTTTCCAGCCAGCCCCATGAGAACAAAGGCATTAGAGGTACTATACAAGGCTGCCAGGGATTCCCTGTCTACTCTGGGCACATCCTACTAAGCATGAGGCCCTGATACATGCTGGCCAGAGGAGGCTGCCTGCTGCTCCCCGTTTCACAATATCTTGATGAAATGTGGTTCAAAAGTGCACCAATGAGGCTTACACAATCTCCCACTCCTTCAGAATTAAGAAACTAAAGCATGTTTCCGGCTCCTCTATAGCCCAAATGGGGAATCCTATCAACTCCATAGCCCCTTGGAACTCCCAGTGGGGGAAACCTAAACCTTAGGCCCACTTTAGCCTTCTTTCCCTAAGGAGCTCTTATTGGCCTGCTCTATGAAATTCTCACCATGATCCTCCAGAGTCCATGCCCCTACTTTACACATAGAAAACTGATGCTCAGCAGGAATCAGTAACTTGCTCAAAATCACGCATGAAGAATGCAAGCTAGAGCTGTCTGATTTCAAAACTCTTTACAATACTTCGCTTTCCATTATTTGCACTGGTCTGGCAGTCCAGGTGACAAAAATCTAGCAGAGCCATTTATTCATTCATTTACAAATATTTGTTAAGAATCAATGATGTCCTCGATATAGGTGCTGGGGATACAGCAGTGAGTAAACAGAGCTTTTCTGTTCTCACCCAGAGCTTACAGTAGAATGGAATAGGAAACAAACAAGAAACAAACATATAGATATATAAAATGTCAGGTAATAGTAAGCACCAAGAAGAAAATACATGCGGCTGAGGAAGACTTCTCTGTGAAAGTGACTTCTGAACAGAAAATTGGATTAAGTGGGAAAGTGATTCATGCAAATATCGGGGAGGAACAAAGCAGGAAATGGAAAATTCACAGCCTCTGATGCAGGAGTGTGCTTGCTGTGTTCGAGAAAGAGCATGGCGATAGCTAGAGACAGGCGGGTGAAGGAAAGTAGGAGATGAGGTCAGAGAGGTGACATTACAAATGGCTCATGCAAGGCCACTGTGGGGACTTGGCAGTTTTCTCTGAGAGAAATGAGCTGGGAATGAGGGGTGAAGTGGCTGGGACAGTGGTACATCTTCAGCAAGTTACGGTTCCAACACTAAGCAATGAAGGGGTTGGATTTCACTGGTGGTTGCCGAGCTGGCTGCACAGTGAATTTCCTAATGACTCAGTTAAAGCTGTGACTACCTGGAATCCACCACCAGAGACCGTGATTCAGTAAGTCTGGGGCGCAGGTTCTATTGATGGTTCTGATACCCAGATATATTTGGCAACCATTTCCCTAGACTCACTCTAAGACTTTGCTGATCAACGCCTCTGTTAATGACCCCAAATCTGTACATGGACAAGAGCTGTAAATACAATATGAAATATTAGCCAGTGTGAAAAGTCTTCTGTTATCTATGTAAGGATCTGCAGTATGATCTTATTACTTCTCTCTCTCATCACTTATTTTCTCCCTCTGAACATGCGGAAGAGATTAAATAGCTAAAGAGAGCAAATTACTACATTCTAATGCAGAAGGCTATCGGATTAAACCCTCTGTGTTTCTGTGTACCTTTTGATGGCCTGTGAATTGACTTAAACTGGAAACGTATTTACTATCTAAATAATCTGCTTGATAATCTGTAACATTACTCCAATTACTCATCCTTTCAATAAATTTAATCTATTGATTTGAGTGTCTTATTCTATTTCACACTCTCTCCTTTGCTCAAGAAAAGCCTCAGTAGCCTCATAATAAAGGTGAAATTAGATTTAAAATGCTCAGGGAATTTTTCTCCCCTCACACTTCTTTATTCCAAACCCAGATATGATATGAAGCATGAAAAATAGCTATATTTTCAAGAGAATCAATTTCAAATTTGAGAATTGACATGGATAGGTTTACCTACTGATTCATGTGCTGTGTTCTAGATAGCATTTCGAAATGTGTGGTCACATGTGTGCCTACATTTTTAGATGATTTTAGACTATAGATTTCTGTGGTGCCAGTCAGCAATCTCTATAAAACAAGAAGTAAATATTTTGGGTATTTTGGACCATATTGCAACATGGTACACTGCAACATCTCTGTTGCCACTACTCAGATCTGCTGTGGCAGTGCAAAAGCTTTCATGGACAATATGCAAATGAATGAGCGTGGCTGAGTTTCAATACAATTGTATAGACAGAAACAGGTGGTATGCCAGATTTGGTAAGCAGGCTTTGGTTTGCCAAATCCTGATTTAGTCTAATTGTTATGTTTTTGTTTTTCTTTATATTTTAAATTAAGAAAATTAAGTCCCAGAGATGATATTTGACTTGGGTTGATTGTAGCACTGCTGAGACAGGAACCAGAGTCTTTTGACCCAGATCAATGCTCTTTCAACTGTACCAGGCTGCTCCTACTCAGGGGCTCACACTGATAGCGCAGGAGCTCCAGCTTCCAAGGCAGAGCTAGAAATGAGTTGAGTGCAAGCTGATTAGATCTTGATGCGGACATGAGTTGACTGTCCTCAACAGTCCTTGACTGTTGCCTGTCCTTCCTCTTCCCTTTCTGGTCGTGGTGCTGTGGGAGGCACTTCTCACCCTAATCTCTTTTAAGGGTACATTTATACCTTCTGCAACCACAACACTAAAAGAATCCAGAATATGTTTCTGAACCAGCTATGAAGACGGCATTGATGTTAGCCCCAACTGCACCTGCAAACGCAATCCATTATCCCTCTCTTTTGTTAATAACCTGTCCCTTCAGACAGGTCCCTACTCGCTTTCCTCTGAGCACAATTTTTACTCAGATGTTCAACTGATTGCAGCTACAATTTCTCTCTGGGGCCTAAAACCCCATTCATCTTACTTTTTTTGAGAAGTGAGATAAAAGTAAGTGTATTGCTTATCTCTGTGGAACAGGAATTTCCAAGTTCCAATTTCCTGTGGATCCCACAATCTTGTCCCAAAATGTTAAATACATTTTTGTCTTCTTGTGGTGTTTATCTTCCTGTTTTCCTCTCACTTGCAATACTATAGATATTACATTTATTCTTTTTTTGCTCTTTCTTATATAAATCCCCCATATTAAGTTGACTTTTGATCTAAAGTTCTAGAATTTGCTGTGAAATTGTCACTTTCTGTTCTTTAATGAAGGTTGAATAGTCAACCTTAATGAAGGTTGAAAGACAATAGTCCTTTCTACCAACTGTGAATTTCTCTACTTCATGCTGCTGAGTCCTCAACAATGATTTCAAACTCCTTCCAACAAAGTAGTTCAAAGTACTCCTTTCCCCCGATTATATTGACAACATCCATATACATATATATATAGTTTTTGAAACAGACTCTCACTCTGTCATCTAGCCTGGAGTGCAGTGGCATGATCTCAGCTCACTGAAACCTCCACCTCCTAGGTTCAAGCAACACCCATATCTTAAGCTAAACCTTGAATCTCCAAATGGTTTATTTCCTACTCAACTCAGGAATAAAATTTAAAGAGATGACATTTGTGGCCATTTGTGGAAGTGCTTTGCAAATATAAAATGCTGTCACTTTTATTGTTTTCATTTTCAACATTTTTTCTAGGCTCCTTTATTTTCATGCCAACTGTCTGGATACTGGAATTTTAAAAAAACCTCAACAGATTTCCAGCATCTGGTTATTGGGCCTCTCCTTTCTTAAGTTCTAGGATTAAAATGTTCTTCACTCACTATTACTAAAAATTAATTCTCTTAAATTATTTTTAAAATGTTTGAAGGAAAATATAGTCCTGCCCTTTTAAGGATCAAAAGTCATTTGTATCAGCAGAAAAAAAGGTTGTAAAAATCCCATATGACAAAACCTATAGTAAGTGATCTTACATAAGTCTTTGCAAAATAAATTCTACCCAACAGAGTAGTTGAGAGGAAGAAATGATTTAGACCTGTGATTTCCTACAAATCTTTTCTAAATTGGAGTGAGAATTAGTACTGCAAAAATATCAGAAATGAATAGTGCTACTACTCATCTCTGTTCTTCCTCATCATGGCAGCCTATGAAAAAGCAAGCTGTGGCCATGAGTAAAATTATTCCGGTAAAATACATTGAGGTTGTATACTTATGTTAATGGTCTTCAAAAAAGCTTACTTACCCTAAAATGAAAACAGTGAGTGGCTAGCCAGGTACAGTGGCTCACGCCTGTAATCCCAGCACTTTGAGAGGCCAAGGCAGGTAGATCACTTGAGGTCAGGAGTTCAAGACCAGGCTGGCTAATATGGGAAACCCCCTGTCTACTAAAAATACAAAAATTAGCTAGGTGTGGTGGTGCATACCTGTATTCCCAGCTACTTGGGAGGCAGAGGCACAAGAATCGCTTGAACCCAGGAAGTGGAGGTTGCAGTGAGTCAAGATTGTGCCATTGCACTCCAACCTGGGTGACAGAGTGAGACCCTGTCTCAAAAGAAAAAGAAAAAAGAAAAAAAAAGAAAAGAAAAGAAAAAGAAAACAGTGTGCAGTTAACAGGGTCTCTTTGCAAACTTTAAGTCATATTTATTTTAATGCTGTATCAATTTCTGCCCTAGTTTTTGGTAGACTGATTCATAAACTAATCAGTTAACTAATTGATCACATATCATCATATGCAGGTAATGTGCTAGGCACTGTAATAGCAGGATCTGCTCTACGGGCAACACGGCTGTTACTAGCACCTGGCTTTACTGTAGTTACTCACATGAAGTTGCCTTGCCACAATTCCAAGGGCTTCATTATGGTCTTAAGACTGTTTGGGTTGCTGTAACAAAATACCTTAAACCTGGTAGCTTATAAACAACAGAAACGTATTTCTCACAGTTTTGGAGCCTGGGAAATCCAAGATGAAGCACTGGTAGATACTGTGTGTAGTGAGGTCCTCTATTCAGGTTGAGAGAACAGCAGCCTCTTGCCATGTCCTCAAATACTAGAAGGGATTAACTCGCTCTCTGCAGTTTCTTTTATGAGGGCATAAATCCCATTTGTGAGGGCTCCACCCTCACGACCTTATCACTGCCCAAAGGCCCCACTTCTTAGTACCGGCACCTTGGAGGTTAGGATCTCAACATATGAATTGTAGGGGGCACAAAATTTAGACCATGGCAATCAATTCTCCCATTTTATTATTTCTATGTGCATAGTCCATTCTGCTGACAATAAAGGAATACATTAGTTCCAATACCATCCAATGTTCTAATTGGTGAGCTATCTCTTATTCTTCAAACCTCAATCTACATCTACTGAGATCTACTATGGGCCTGATGACAGGTAGATACTAAGAATACATGAATTAAATAAGACTCCTTCTGGGCTAAGGTGTGAGGATCCCTTGAGGCCAGGAGTTCAAGACCAGCCTGGGCAATGTAGTAAGACCTTGTCTCTACTAAAAATTAAACATTAGCCAGGCTTGATGGTGCACACCTATAGTGCCAGCTACTCAGGAGGCTGAGGTGGGAGGACCACTTGAACCCAGGAGGGTGGAGGCTGCAATGAGCTGTGATTGCCCCATTGCACCCCATCGTGGATAACAGAACAAGATCATATCTCAAAAAAAATTCTCCTTTAAATTGAGAAATATACTTGTGAGCAAAGAACTGTCACACATTGTGACATATACTTTATGTATATTTCACATGGTGAAGGGCAATCTTCCCTGAAGAAATGACACTTGATTTAATCTTGTAGGTAAACAGGCATATTACAAATCTTTCATGAGGGTAGCTCCACCAACTGATAGATCCATTTTCAAAACTATAAAATCAAACCTCGCCTGTTGCCTCAGACTTGAAACACATTCAAATGCTTCTTCTATCCCAAAGTCCTTCCTCAGTGACAATTGACTACTATTCCATGACTAGACTAAGTATAAAATTCTTTTACTGCTGAGAAATATTTGTATCTGTTTCAGACACTATCCTAAATATTGCAGGTGACTTTTGAGCATTATTTATTTGAAAGTCGCAGCATTTCTCTTTATTATTTCTCCAGTAATTTTCACTGGGTCTCTTTGAAAATAGGTCTCTGTCGCTTGTCTGACTTGATAGATTCCATTCTTATACAGTAAATTCTATGCAACTCTAAATTTCTCAACATCTTTCTTTGAGCGCCATGTTTTTCTCACTTACTGTTCCAGTTGCATGATAGATTCAGGAGTTTGATGCAGGTGAACAGTAGGAAAATTATGAAGAGAGTGGCTGGGTGCGGTGACTCATGCCTGTAATCCCAGCACTTTGGGAGGCCAGGTGGGTGGATCACTTGAGATCAGGAGTTTGAGAGCAGCCTGGCCAACATGGTGAAACCCTGTCTCTACTAAAAATACAAAAATTAGCTGGGGGTGGTGGCGGGCACCTGCAGTCCCAGCTACAGGAGGGAGGCTGAAGTGAGAGGATTGCTTGAACCTGGAAAGTGTAGACTGCAGTGAGCCGAGATCACACCATTGCACTCCAGCCTGAGTGACAGAACGAGACTCTATCTCAATGAAAATAATAATAATAAAAAAAATTAAAATTATGAAGAAAGAAACACAGAGAAGAGGAGAGGCCAGAGGAGGAATTTCTCTGCTGTAAATGGAAGTAAAAAGTAGCAATTTTAATTATGATTTAGGCATCCAGATCTTCAGTAGGAAAAAGTTAGGCATTCCAGCCACAAGATGCAGAGAAGCACAGGACAGAGCCTCAAGAGGGAGAGAAGAGCAGGGCAAAGCCTCTGAAGCAGGAGAGGAAGATGCCAACTTAGGAGGACACCTCTGTAGGAATATCTGGACCAGCAGTACACATGGGGTGGAGGCAGGAGGTGAAGCTGAGGAAACAAGGTTTGGGGGGAATTTTTTAAAGGGGTAGTCAGAGAGACTGTTCTGATAGGAGATATTTGAAGAGGCATCTGATTATGAAGTGTTTTATATGCTATGCTGAGGATTTTGAGCTTCATCTTTAACATGGGAAATTTAGGAAAGATTTTAATGGTGCAATGAAGCTAGGAGATAATGCATTTTTTTTTCCTTAAATTACTTTTGGTGACAATAGTTAGAATTGAAGAGACTCAAAAATTACAGGGCTGGGCAAGTTGGCTCATGCCTATAATTCCAGCACTTAGGAAGGCCGAGGTGGAAGGATGGCTTGAGGCCAGGAGTTCGGAAGCAACCTGGTCAACAGAGTAAGACTTGATCTCTACAAAGGAGAAATAAAATAATTATCCAGGCGTTGTGTTGTACACTTTCATCCCAGCTATCTGGGAGGCTGAGGTGGAGAATCACTTGAGCCCAGGAGTTGGAGGCTTTAGTGAGCTGTGATCACACCACTGTACTCTAGCCGTGGCAACAGAGCAAGACCTTGCCTCAAAAAACAAACAAATAAACAAAAAAGAACAATAGGTTTGGAAGATATTGAAAAAGTCCTGAGTAGAAACTAAATTGGGGCGGGAAATGAAGAAATATTTTAAAGGGGTGGAATCACCCAAAATCATCCAAATTTAGTTTAGAAAGACATGGCGGACCGATTTGATTCATTCATCATTAATCGTGATTCATTCATCCATTTCTTTTTTTTTTTTTTCATTCATTCATTTCTTCCACAAATATTTTGACTGCCATGTGGTAGGCATGCATGTGTTGGGCAGTGAACCAAACGGATGCCCACTCTCATTTGGTTTATAGCCTAGAAGGATAAAAGTATAAGAAGTAAATATAATTGCAGAGTTACTAATTAATAAGTACAATATATAGTTAGATAGAAGAAATAAGACCTAGCATTTGATAGATCAATAGGGTGATTATAAGTTAACATTCTTCTATTATATATTTCACAAAGTTAGAAAGTAATTTGAATGTCCATAGCATAAAGAAAAGGTAAAACACTTAAGGCGATGGATACCCCAGTTACTCCGATTCGATCTTTATGCACGATATGAATGTATCAAATTATTACATGTACTCCCAAAATATGTGCACCTATTACGTATTGTTAAAAAATAATAAAAACAAATAAAGTGTTAACATAGGGTTGACAAGACTGTTTTTTAATGAGGTGGTTCAAAAGACTGTTCTGATAAGGAAATACCTGAGTAGGCACCTGAAAGAAGTGAAGGAATGAGCCCTGTGACATATTCAGGACACAGGTTTTCTGAACAGAGTCATGGTACAATCACAGTCCCTAAAGCAGTGCATGCTGGGAAGGTGTTTTTGTGAGAGGAGGAGCAGTTCGGAGGGTACTGCATATTCAGAGATTGTCTTTTGCCTTCAGTGTCTCTTTTCTTTTTCCCCAGTCATAAGACCTCCCTTGCTCTCTCTCAGAGTCTAGAATGTCCTGTTGGAACCTGCTGGAGTTCTAAAGGCATGTGATGTCCTGGATGTGATTGACCAATGGACACAGCAGGTATTTGAAGGGTTTTGATGCTTCCTTTCTGTTTTCAGTGCTATTTTTTGCTTTACTTCTTTTACAAAATTTTCCCCACAGAGGCTATTTATTACACAGCAGCAGCCAGTATGCACCAAGCAGAATTGCTTTTCATAATAAACCTATTCATCTTCTGCCATGTCAGAAATTTCTCAAATTGATACTTATAATAAATATGATTAATAACACATTGTATTTCAGTTGTTGCTGTAAAATAATTGGGAACAAATATCATATTGTGATGTTGACAGTGTTGGGTTGGTTGGTGCCAAACAGTGGGAGCAGCCAACTGTATTTCATTAACAGCCACATTGCTACAATGCTATTAAGTTTTTCATAATCCCTTTTACTCAAGGTTGGTCATTCATTCTGTTAGACAAATTCTTGCAATAATCACACTGGAAGTAAATCTGCCAGCAACAATCTCAGCAAGATGGGTTCTCACAGGGACATTAGGTACCCTGCCTGTGAAATATGCTAGGCAAGTATTGCAATGTTGGGCTTGTGGATTAAGGACTAATCAAGGAGCATGAGAAAGACACCAGGACTAATAGACATATAAATGGTGAACCTGAATTTGAAGTGGCAGGAGAGGGAGAAAAGGGCATGGCTTTTAAATGAAGGTAATATGCCTCATGACCCCTCAGGCTTTTCCAACCTCACCAGCTTCCTCCTTTGTCATATTTACTGCTCCTGCCACAGTTACTTGTTGTTCTCCAAACACATTAAACTGTCCCATGGCTCCTCATATTGCATTTGCAAAATGCAATTTTCATTTCTGTATATTCCTCCCAACCCCCTTAAAAGTATAGTAAACTCTTATTCATCCCTCCAAACCTGTTTTAAGCTACATTTCCTCCTTGAAGCCATACTAGAACACTTGCCTACTCCTTCCACAGGGCTACCATGAAACTATATGCATTTGTCAATTACTATGTATTTTACACTGAATCACAATTAGTTGGTTTTCATGTGTGTCTCTCCTACGCAATGAGTTCTTGGAGGCAGGGCTTACACTTAGTACAAAGCAGATGCTCGGCTCAGAGAAAGTGCTCACTAGATAATTCTTGAACTGAACTAAACTGAAGGGGACATAGAAACAGTCTGGGCAAAGAAAGGAACCAGAAATGCTGGTCATTCCAGCGACAGGCACAGAATGTCCCTTCTGTACAGTGTGCTAAAGGCCTGCCAAGGACCCTAGATGCTTTAAAACATTTTTCGGCTGCGTGTGGTGGCTCACGCCTGTAATCCCAGCACTTTGGGAGGCCGAGGCAGGTGGATCACCTGAGGTCAGGAGTTTGAGACCAGCCTGGCCAACATAGTGAAAACCTATCTCTACTAAAAATGTAAACATTAGCTGGGTGTAGTGGCATGCGCCTGTAATCTCAGCTACTCTGGAGGCTGAGGCAGGAGAATCCCTTGAGCCCAGGAGGTGGAGTTTGCAGTGAGCCGAGATTACACCATTGCACTCCAGCCTGGGCAACAAGAGTTAAACTGTGTCTCAAAACAAACAAACTATCAAACATTTTTCATGGTTATACCATGTATGTGTACATGAGAAGCGCAGAGGAGTAGCCCAGAATCACAGATTCTGTGATAGCTAAGAATCACAGGATCTTAGCTTGGGATGAATTTTTTAGATAATTTTTCCCAAATCTGCATCAAATCACTTTGATAGCATTAAAATAATTGAGATTCCTGAGCCCAATTGTTGACTTATTGTATCATTCATGTATCTATTTAACAGCCATGTACTGAACATTCTTACTTGTGAGGATGCTGGGGTAGGTATTATTTATATAATCACACAGTGTGATTATATAAATATATAATCATACACAGTGATTAAGAAATATTTCAGGGTGCTATGAGTATGTCAATGGCAGGATCTAACCTTGTCTGAGCTGAGTTCCAAAAGATAAGTAGAAGTCAAATTGATGAATGTAGATGGAAGGGTGAAAAACATCAGGCAGAGAAAACAGTTTGTTCCAAGACCCTGCACCCAGAAGGGAATTTGAAGCTGGGTAATATCTGAAGCATTGAAGGCAATCCTGTGTGGTTGGAGCATAGAGGGAGGAAGCTGGAGAGGGTGAGACCAACAAGGAACGTTTAGACTATATTATAGAGTTTTTATTTCAGTCTTTGTTCTAAGAGCTACAGAAGGCCTCCTAAGAGATTTTATCAAGAGAGTAAATGTTGAGTCATAGTTTTGTTTAAAAAGATTGCTCTGGTGGCAGTAGGAAGAAGAACTAGTATAGAGTCAGGCTGGCAAGTCAAGGGTTCCTGGCAGTGGTCTATGTGCTTGTAAAAGGATAGTAATAGTGATGATAGAAAAGTTGGTGGATGTAAGAGATATTTAAGAGGATATATTGACAGGAATTGGTGATGGATTAAATAAGCATGAAGTGGACGATGAAGATAGACTATAGAGAATGACAACCTTTTCTGGAGCAAATGAATAAATGTGAGAAATCATTACCAAAAGAAAGATTTGGTGAGAATAAGAGTGTCTTAGTCCCTTTAGAGTTGCTCTAACAGAATACCTGATCTGGGTAATTTATAAAGGAGAAAAAAAGGTTATTTGGCTCACAACTCTAGTGGCTAGAAAATCCAAGAGCATGGCACTGGCATCTACTCAGCTTGCAGAGGGTTATGTGCTACCTCATAACATAGCGAAGAAAAAAAAAAAAGTCAAGAGGGAGCGTGCAAAGACAGCAAAACACGAGGAGAAGCGTCACAACAACTCATTCTTGTGGTACCTCATTCAGTCCTGCAAGAGAGGTCATTCACTCCCATAAGACAATATTTATCTATTCACGAGGGATCTGCCCACAGGACCCAAACACTTCCCTCTAGATCCCACCTCCCAACACGGCTACATTGAGAACCAAGCCTCAACATAAGTTCTGGTGGTGACAAACCATATTCAAACCATAGTACAGTCTCTCTAGATTTGAGAAAACTTCTAGGGTCTGTATTTTCAGCAAGTATTCCGTGCGATTCTTGTTAGCCAACATGGCACGGGTACAGAGACGCATTCAAGAATCTCTGGTCATATATCCTTCAACAATCCCTTAAGTTGTCAGTTCTCAGTGAATGTTCAGTGTTCCTATGTTTTACCTGCAAATATGTGTCTGAATCTCAGTTCTTCTTGGCACCTATTTATTTCCAGCCTTGTTTGAGTCTCTAGCTTAGGGTTGTTGTGAGGATTATATAAGCCTAGTTATTCAACTCAGAAATATTAAGTTCCTACTATGTGCTAAACTTTGTTCTATGTATGGGTGCTTCAGAATAGAACATACATGATACATGCCCTCAAGAAGCTCAGAGTCCATAGAGAAAGGTAGATGTTGTATTAAATAGTTTTTCAATAGAATGAAATGCTCTCCCATATGAAAGCCCAGAGAAGTGAGTGATGACTTCCTAAAATGTGGAGATACTTGAAGTAAGTCTTCTGGGATGAGCAGGATTAAGCCAGACAAAGTTATGAGCGAATGTTTGAGTCAACCTTTTGGATACAGAGGCTACCACAGAGTAAGGAGTTAACATCCCTTCCCTCCCTTTCTGTCTCTTCTATTTACCTCCTTTCTTCCATAATCAAGTACCAGTCCCGTCCTGTCTCCATTAGCTGCTATCTTTACCTTCTATCTCCCAGAAATGTACAAATTATGTAATTCAAGCTTCTATGACTGTCTTCCCCTCCATACTAAAACATGTTATCACACCTTGGTTTCTGTCTTATTTTTCTGAATCTAAACTAGTCCTTTCATTGCTGTAGTTATCCTTCCTCTGTTCTAAGGTTCATGGCACCATTGTAAGCCCAGGGCCCTATGCTGACACTCACATAACAACATTTTGCTCCATCCGTTACTAAAAGTGCCCCCTTATATCAGCAGTCTCCCTGTCTTTGGAGAGGACACAACATGTACTCTCAACCCATTTTTCCATTATGTTCAGTTCATGCAAGTAGTTGAGGCAGAAATGATACTTCCATTGAGATCTTCAAACTTCCAAGTTCAGTTCATTTTCTTCCATAACATGTTATCTTAAAAATATCATTTGCCAGATATAAGTAATGCTAAATCGGTAACACTGCCCCCACAACAAAGACCCCACACTTTCTAGAGCCAGAAAATGGCTTCAGATGTATATGCTGCAAATGGTTTCAGATGTATTTGTTAAACTTTGCACTTTGTATCATTAATTTTTTTTTTTTTTTGGAAGTGGAAACAGCTGGCTTTACTAAACCCTGGGGTCATTTCACTTTCCTATGGCTCTCTCTACCAAGTGTAGCTGGTCTCTCTTGAATACGTGTTGCAAGCATGAGTTATGTGCCTCTGAAATATGTCGCCCAGGAGGGAAAATCTGGCTTCATAGCTCAGTTGGTTCACTTACTCTGTGACTGCATGAAATTGCTCCTCAAAATGCATTTCTATCTCCATAGACTCCTACTGGGGAGCGGCTTATTGCATGCAATGTCTTAATGTGGGCAGCTTGCCTGACCTCTGTGTGTAGGCTAGGTATCCCTTGCAGTTGGGTGGCATGTGACTGCACATCCATTTCAAATGCCCTGAAACTCAGGATGTGCTCCCGAGGTGCTCCCCTATGCCAGGATCTGCCTATGGTTTCCTCAAGAGCTACTTGGATGTACGGCATACCCTTGGATCCATCACTGCCAGAGACTCTGCAGAAACTCTGCAACTTTAACTGGAAACCTCTCCACTTCGTTGCTCCCTTGGAAAATGACTATTTGCCACGTCAGCTGCCAAATATCTCCTCCCAATATGTTCTGTGAGCATTCAGTCTGCTCAAAGTCTTGTGTAATGGTGGATATATGATGCTGTTTGTTTCAAGCTAGACTCACATATCCATCTGTCTCAGGGGCTACATGATTTACTTGCCATTTTTTAAACTTTCACTTGTAATTAACAAATAATAAATGTATATATTTATGGGAGACAATGTGATGTTTTCATGTATGTATACATTGTGGAATAATTATATCAAGCTAATTAAATTAGACATCATCTCATATACTTACTTTTCTGTACTGAAAACATTTAAGGCCTACTCTTTTAGCTATTTTTAGATATAAAAGATATTATTGTTAATTATGGTCACCACACTGTGCAATAGCATTTGAAAACTTACTTGTCATGTCTAACTAAAACTTTTTACTCTTTGACCAATATTCCCCCATTCCCTGTACCCCACCCCTCTCCACCCCACCCTCTAATAAACATCATTCTACTCTCTACCTTTATAAGTTCCACTTTTTCAAGATTCTGCATATGAGATTATACAGTATTTTTCTTTCTGTGCCTGGCTTATTTTACTCAGCGTAATGTCCTACAGGTTCATCATGTTGTTGCAAATGACAGGATTTCCTTCTTTTTTAAGGCTGAATAGTATTCCATTGTGTATATTTTTTCTCAAGCAAATTTCATACTTGGCTATTGTGAATACGGCTGCAATGAACATGAGAATGCAGATATCTCTTTAACATATTGATTTCAAATCCTTTGGATATATACCCAGTATTAGGATCATGTGGTAGGTTTATTTTCAGTTTTTTGAAGCTCCTCCATGCAGTTTTCCATAATGACTATACTAATTTACATTCCCTCCAACAATGAACAAGGATTCCCTTTTCTCTACATCATTGCCAACCTTGTTATCCCTTGTCTTTTTTGATAGTAACCATTCTAACAAGTGTGAGGTGACAGTTCATTGTCATTTTAATTTGCATTTCCTTGATGACTAGTAACATTTTTAAAATATCCTATTGGCCATTTGTATATCTTCTTTTGAGAAATATCTATTTCAGTTTTTTGTCCATTTTTGAATTGGGTTACTTGTTTTCTTGCTATTCAGTTATGTATGGGAAAAAATCATCTGAAATAAAGAGAGTTATTCTTGACTGCATTGTTATATCTTGTTTACATATCATAAGCATTATTTTTTAATTTACTAAATAAATCAATAAATATCTATGAGTGTTATGTATTCCTGTGTCAAGTTATTTACATTATACTATCACTTCCACTCAGTTGATTTCTTTCTTGGTCAGCACCCTCTTTATGACTAATGCAGAACCTACTTGGACTGATTTAGACAAAAAGAAACTGTTTCAGGACAAATACTGGGGAAATAATTTTAAAAAAGAACCTTGATGAATTTCAAGAGCCACAATCATCCAGAGGAAAATTAACTATCTTTAACAGTGGGTTTACTGCATTTGGGAAGCAGAATCATTCACTTTAGAAAAATAACTGTAATCACGGGATGAAATGAAGAGATTTTTGAATTGCTGTGTAAGCCCAAATGTCGATGTTAACTGTTTTGGGGAGGTTTTCTGCTTGTTTGCTTTTGTTTTTGCATAATAGAGAGGTAGAAATATTGCCTGGCTTTCTTCTGAGTCTGAGTAAAGTTGGGGGGCGGGGTATAATGGAGGGAACTCACGCGAATTGAGCTAGACTTAGTGCAGTCATATGCAAGATCTCAGTTCATATCACAAATGCCCTTAGAAGGGGATTCAGCTACTCTTGTTTTCCAGATGAGGAGAGTGAGAATCGAAAGGCTCAGACATGATCACATCCAGTCGAAGCCTGAGACCTGTGGTTGGTCCCTGACTTTTTAGCATCCCTTTCATCAGACTGTAAAATGTCCTGTCAGGTCCTGCTTCCCTTGTTCCAAATAGTAGTAGTTACTAGAGAGGGGCTGGAATAACTTTATTTCCAATTTCTAATTTTTCTTTTCTTTATCTCTGTTCTCCCTTGTTTTACCTTTCGACATAATTCCTCTAATCACATTTCCTTTCCAAATTTCTTCTTGCCCATGTACCATTTCCTCTTTTATGATGTTAACAAATAGTCCTCATCCTAATTGGTGAATTGGAAGAAATAAGTGACTCTCTGAGAATAATTAGCTCTTTGTTAATTGTATATTTGGAAATGAATGGAAAGAGACCTTTTTTAGCCTATGCAGGAATTTAATCTAGCACTTATCAGTACAAAATGGCTTTCGTTTAGTGTGTATTTTAAAAGTGATGTCCAAACTGGTGAGTAGATGCCAATTTCTTAGTATTCAAAAAGTATAATATTAAAAGCCTTCCTCTGTTATCAATATAGTGGAAATTCTTTACAATATAATCCTCAAGATTTCTGACTTTTTACATATTTTTTATTTATTTTTGAGACAGAGTCTCGCTCTGTCACCCAGCCTTGAGTGCAGTGGTGTAATCTCTGCTCACTGCAACCTCCGCCTCCTGGGTTCAAGCAATTCTCCTGCCTCAGCCTCCCGAGTAGCTGGGATTACAGGTGCCTGCCACCACACCTGGCTAATTTTTTGTATTTTTAGTAGAGACAGGGTTTCATCATGTTAGCCAGAATGGTCTCGATCTCCTGACCTTGTGATCTGCCCACCTCGATCTCTCAAAGTGCTGGAATTACAGGCGTGAGCCACCATGTCCAGCCGATTTTATTATATTTAGTATTCGTTAACTGGCATAATTTAGCTTTGTGTTTGATAACATATTTTTCAAAGTCCTAATACATAGCTATATCTTCAGGGAAAATGAAAAATGTACTACATTCCCTTTCCTTTATGTGCTGCTATCTACACTCTCTCATAGATTCATTCATTGATTTAGTCATTTACATGATTTTTATATATATGTTTGGTATCTATTATGGGCCATGCTTGTGCTAAATGCTAGCATTGGGGCAGTGACAAAAGAGATGTGTCCCTGTGCTCATGGGGCTTACAGAATTTAACATTAAAAGAGAGGCCATAAATAGGTAAAGTAATATTCAGCATCATCATCATCAAACTATTACAAAATCATTACAAATAAGAGCTATGCAGCCAATAAACATAGAGAGTAATGGTGCTGGGAAGTGCCACTTTTGCTAGGAAAGTCAGGAAGTAGGAGGTGGCATTAAGATTGAGACTTTAAGCATGAAAAGGAGTCAGCCATGCAGAAGAGTAAGTAAAAAACATTTATTCCTCTTTGAAAATGAAGATGAGACCTCTTTAAACAGGTGATACCACGGTGCACAGAGATCACCACTGAATTTGTATAAACCATACAGCAAGCCAGCTGCACAGGGGAGATTAGAGAGCTTAGAAACCCTGCTTCCTCACCCTGAAGCATTTTTACTCTTCTCACTAGCCTGTTTCCTGTTTTTCCCATTTTGCCCTTCTTTGCCCCTCTCTCTCTCCCTGCTGTCATCTCCAGGGTTCAGCTAGGTTTCCCTTTGCTCTACGCTGGACAATATAGTTTGAATAATCAGACTAAACAGGACAGCCTTAGACATGTTTATAGGGTGTGCTGGAGAATGTCAAAAGCAAGGCACAGCGGAAGCCCAGAGACCCTCATCCACCCAGGCTTTACATTGTTTCTGGAAAAGAAGGCGGGTCTCCTGCCTTAGCTGACTTGTGCCTGCTTCTCTAATAATGGAGTGTTATCTAATTGGTGCTTCCTTTACATCAATGGAAATAGTAGCACAAGACACGGGGGCAAAGCAACATGCCAGCAGTTAAGTATAAGTGAGGGTTCAGACCCACCTTCCAAGGGCTTTGCGGTAATATTTAGAACACATCCTAATGACTAAGGCATATACCCTTGGGCAGGACAGCTTCATATAAGAGACAGCTGGCATGTATTTTCTGGTCTAAAATTATAGCATTCCCACCTAAAGCAATTTATATTTCTAAGAAGATGGGAGAGAGAGAAGGATGATGAAGTACCATCTGACAATTTGTGTATCTGTCACTTAAATATAAACTAAAAATTAGAAGTCCCAAACTGCTATTAACATTAGGGTTTTAAAAATGCATACAAGTGAAGAAAGCTTGCCAAAATATTAACTGCAGATTTATTTCATTTTCCTTTTTTTTTTTTTTTGTTTTTGTTTTTGAGATGGAGTCTCGCTCTGTCGCCCAGGCTGGAGTGCAGTGGCACGATCTTGGCTCACTGCAGACTCTGCCTCCCGAGTTCAAGTAATTCTCTGCCTTCGCCTTCCAAGTAGCTGGGAGTATTGGCACCCACCACCATGCCCGGCTAATTTTTGTATTTTTAGTAGAGATGGGGTTTCACCATCTTGGCCAGGCTGGTCTTGAACTCCTGACCTCGTGATCCACCTGCCTCGGATTCCCTGGGATTATAGGTGTGAGCCACCCCGTCTGGCCTTATTTCATTTTCTTACTATTCCTCAGAATCTTGTGCATTGAGAAGGCATTGCTGAAGTCATGTTTTTTGTTTGTCTTTTTAACTAAAGTAATCCTACAAACAGGGATATTATTTGCTACATGAAAAGCTTGAAACCTTTTTTCCCCACTTTTAATCACCTGAAAGTAATCATTTTTACAGCAAACATCACAGAGCCAAAGGCAAAGAAAACCAAACAAAGGCAGGGTTTCCCCAGAGAACTTCCTAAGGCTCTCACAGAAGCTTCTAGTAAACCTTTGTTTGTCACAAGCAACTGTCTGATGGAAATTTCACTTCGTGAACCTTGGAAGTGGAAGAAAGGCAGGCTCTTTCTATGATACCCTATTTGGGAAGGGAAAAGAGTGGAGAAAATGACAACGAAGGTTCTTTGGACTGCACAACAGTGGACGTCACTTCCTGTGGTGGTTCAGGCTCTTCAGGAGACCCACACTGACCTGCTGGTTGATGAAAGTGTTTACTGCTGAGACGACACTGCTATTTCTGAAGATACGAGTATAGTTAGGCTGCTTCTGAAACATCTCCCTAGAAATCCTGTCTTCCTCTTTACTAGCTTCCAACTGTCTTCATTTGAATTGGCTAACAAGGGGAGAAAGAGATCAATGCTTCCCTTCGTAAAGCAATGGCTTTCAAATGCGTTTGCCATCACAATCCTATTTTACATCTTCCCTGATGTCTCCATATGTGACTCAGAGCACAGCAAGGCAGCCTTGTTTAGGTAGAGTGGAGGTTCAGAGTTCTACTTCATTGCTTCCCCTTTTCTCCCTGAGATGACCTCTGAGATGCCTTTGGACTTTTTAGAATCCAGTTTGAAACCTTAAAGAACTGCTGGCCTTCTGCTTTGACCTTTTTTGCCAATTCGAGTCAAGGAACATTTATTATGCGCCATCTACCTACAACACTGAGAGGCCTTGAGAGCATTCAGACATGAAAAATAGCCTGTTCCTGCTCTTTACAGCCTCCTCTGCCCTGTGGATGAATTATGCACTTAATTTTACTGTGATATGAATCTCCCTCTCCTTTAAACCAGCTCCACCGTGTGCGTCCCTCATGTGCCTCTCCTGTCCATGGGCATGGCCATGAGCGTGGTGTAAGCGCTCTAACCCCCTGAATCCTGCTTCTGGGTATCTGTTCTCCCTCCATTCCCTAGATCAGCTAGCCCCATCTTCCCTGCTCTCTGATCTTGATCCTGCCCTTCCGATCCCCTTGTCCTATCCAACTGCCTTCTGGGACTTTGTAGTATTTGCTTCCTTGACCTCTCTCTCAGGCCTTGTATACCAATTTTCCTTTGCGCTTTGCACAAAGATTAGCACTGACTATTCCCATACTCACTTCTGGCCACCAGGACTCCATCTTGTGCTGTACAAATTGTGCTATAACACTGCCATAATGTTTACACTTAAAACAGTTACCTTAAAAATTCTTGTAAGGTGGCTCAGATTTGAAGATTCAATTCCCTCTTCTTTGAGGTTTGTATCTCTCAGTTCTGTGCTCCTGCACCAAGCATGAATTCTGACCAATACCGGGGCTTTCTTTAGGGAGTCACCACTTCAGAGGTATGTGCATGGATGTATGTATACCCACATGTACATAACATTGATTTATATATGTGTATATAAATAAATGTTTGTATATATACAACTGTAAAAAAAAGTCTCAGTTTTTTTTAGTATAAATATATACAGGGAGAATAGACCTCTATTTTGTATACAGATATATGCACCCATTTATTTTTTCTATGATAGTAGGATAAAGACTATTCAACAAATAGTCTAATGAGTCAATACCATATGTCTTCGGAAATGCAGGGTGAGAAGGTAGAATCTGACCATCATGGATCACAAATTCCCATATGTTTAAGGTAGAATAATTTGTATTATATCAAATTATAATACAGATAGATACTCTTATATTTTGGTATATATCCTTCCTTCTATACATACTGCTATACAGAATGAATATTCAAATTCAAATCTAGCTGTATCCTATTTTTTCACTTAACATTTAATCATGACTTTTTGGTACTTAACAGTAACTTTACTGTCCTTACAATTTAATAGTGTATAATGTGCCATCTTACGGAATTATTATATTTATCAAACTATCCCTGTTGTTTGACAGTCAAGCCTTTGTCACTTTTTTTGTATATGTAGCAGTGCAAGAAACAGCTTTGTATATAGCAAAAAAGAGCAGTTAAAGATAAAGGCAAAGCCTAGTATCTCTGTTTTGCTGAGATTTGAATAGGATTGACAGTTTTCTAAATGACTTGTTGTAAATGTAAGGTATGTAGTCCTGAGAAAGCTCTTTGAGCTCAACGGTGTGTTTGCATGTGTGTGTGTGTGCGCGCGCGTGTTTGTGTGTGTGTCTGGGTGTGTGTGTCTGGGTGTCTGTGTGTAGTAGTAGTACATTACATCTGATCATCCAAAAGATCACCCTAACAACTACCTATGCAAATATGTTGAAAGTGACTAATTTTTAATATAATTAAAACAAACAGGTTAAAAAGATGATCAAACTTCTGAACTCAATCAAATACAAATCTTACTAAAAGTAGACCAAAACAGAGAGAGACAGATGTCTTCTACCTCAGTGATAGCACACACATGCAGTTACGTGTACACACACTCATCCACACAATGAGCAAAGCTTTCATGAAAAGGTACATTATCCCTCATATTTCAATTTATGAATGTTAATAATTGAAATATAATTATGGCATAATTTGGAGAATGGCATCTGGAGTCAGACTGTCTGAATTCAAATCCCAGTTCCACCCTTGCTAATTCTGTACATGTTGGCTGATTCTTTGACTTCTTTCCACCCCAGTTTTTGCATCTATAAAATGAGATTTAATGTTACATATGTCATAGTTGATTCTCTGGCATAGATAGAATGAGATAATATATGTAAAGCTCCTAGCCTGACTCGTGACAACCCCTCCATTGATGGGATCTATAATTGTTGTTTTGATAGACTTGATTCTTCCATTATTTGTAGAAGATCCAGTTTTCACTTTGGAAGATCCAGTTTTCACTTTTGACTTCTGTAAGGGCAAAATTCTCTAAGAATTATACCAAGTAAAGCTTTAAGAGAAGTATATTCTGATAGGGAAGGGAAGCTGGTCTGCCTTTGTCCTCCTGAGGATTACTTTACTCTTGGAGTCATTAATGTATTCATCAAACCACTGTGAGATCCCTATCATGTTCCACGTACTGAGCTGGGTACGAGGAATTCAGAGAACAATAAAGACACAGTCGCTTTTGTCTTAGAGGTTTCAGCATTTAAAAATTCCCCCATACATATCAGCATGTCTGTGTTTTGGAGTCCTGCCATTCTCCTTTTAAAAGACTGGCTTAAGCTTGTGAAACATTTCTGTCTGTTCCCAGGATAAATATGAGCAGCAATGAAATTAAGAAAAAATATTTACTAGGAAAGAACATAAAAGAATTGAAAGCAGCAAGTAAAAGCAATGCCCAATTAGATACCCTTTCAAGGAGCAGATTATTGTCTAGAAGGAAATCATCTGAATCCCAGTCCTGGAATCAGCATTTTGCCTGGTTCTTGGCCTCTACGCTGCTCTCAGTTGTTGTTGATCCCTGGGTCTCTTTTAGACCCCCTGGTCTCCATGAAGCTGACAATCAACTCTTTTTGCTCTGTCTCAAGCTAGATGCAACAGACGTTTCATTCCACAAATGCAAAACCTTTTCCTAACTTATTTCCTCCAGGATGGGGTTTTTGCAGACAGGGGCAGGGTTGCCAGTTGTTCTGTGAGTCCTCATGAGCCTCCCCACCTAAGTTATTATCATATCCCCACCCACCTTCAATGACCACTGTCATCTTCAAATATAATTAGTCTAAACATTAAGAAGTTTCAAGCAATACAAGTTCCTCTACTTTCTTTCCTATTTCTATCAAAGTTTTCATCATTGTTCTTTTTAAACTCACTCAGAACTTTGAAGGTGTCCTTAGTCCTTCTCAATGGTCTCCCTTATCCAGTTTGTTATGTTTATTGATGTTTTACCTTCATTATTTCTCCAAGAGAAGATCACAGAATTTAGAATCCACAGAGCTATCCTAGCTCTGAAGTGCACAAGCTGATTAATTTAGAGTAATTCTTCGGCCTCCAATCGTCAATCTCCTCTAAAATGTACAGTATTTTAATGCCTATTTCATATTATAATTTTTGTTTGTGTTTGAGATGGAGTCTTGCCCTGTTGCCAGGTTGGAGTGCAGTGGCACGATTTCAGCACACTGCAACCTCCGCCTCCCAGGTTCAAGCGATTCTCCTGCCTCAGTCTCCCGAGTAGCTGGGACTACAGGTGTGTGCCACCATGCCCAGCTAAGTTTTGTATTTTTAGTAGAGATGGGGTTTTACCCTGTTGGACAGGATGATCTTGATCTCTTGATCTCGTGATCCGCCCACCTTGGCCTCCCAAAGTGCTGGGATTACAGGTGTGAGTCACAGCATCCGGCCTCAAATTATAATTTTATCACCTCCCCACATGTATGTGAAAGAGATTTGCCTAGCACATGTTCTACACCCACATTAGTAACGACTCTTTTTATCTCTCAAACTACTTGAATTTGGGGCTTGGAACAAATCACTTTGCTTATGCTTTGCAGAACACTTTCTTCCCCTCAGAATCCTAAAACAGCAGTACTTAAAGTGGCTCTAGAAGTTATCAATTACAATTTACTGTTGCAGTGTTTTTCTTTCCTAAAAATCATCTGCAAATTGATTTATCCCGTCCCTGACTAGAAACTCTTTCTACTTCAGCATCATCATTGTAAAAAATTATGTTGCTTGCTGGTGGAAACCCCTTCACTGTTATTCATCAATAAATTGGTCCACACTTCCACAGATGTCTTTGAATAGGATATCCTAAAATGACCACTCTACAGGCCACCTGCTGTCACCTCAATGCACCTTAAAGCCAGCTCTGCATGTGACAGAAACGTCATCGGCACTGAATAGCCAGTCAGGAGGTGTGTGGCTGATAACCAGTAAGAGTCAGTTGAATGAATGCTGAGCTAAGCGAAGGAGGGTGAAGCGGCTAACCTATTCGACTTCAACCTTTTAATGCCTAATAATGGTATTTGCTCCTCAACATTTATGAAAATATATTTTTAAAATGCAGCCACGCTGAATGAGTCTTAGAAACATTGATGAATTATTTCTAGTGCCTGGAAAACATTGAAATATAGAACTTTCTTTTACCCAAATCTCATTAAACTGTCAGACATTTTTCTGCTTTTTCTAGTAACTTATCAAGGTATTTATGTGTACGCATGTGTGTGTCTATATATCTTGATAATCAGCTATGATGGGAGAGGAAATGCTGGAAAATGTTTGACAATCTAATGAGAGTTGTGACATCTGTTTTCCAAGGCTGCACCACGTGCTAAGGTAGCTCATTAAATTAGGGTGGTGCTGCAAATTCAAAGCCTGTACCTGTCCTTGGTAGAGCCCTGAGGTGCCCTTAGTGTTCCGAGTATTTCAGTCCTTCGACTTGACTCTCAAATTCCCGATTCCTCCTGGCTTTACCCCATCCTTCAACCAACTCCTCTACTTTTTGGTGTAAATGACATTGTTTAATAGGAATCTCAGTTTTCAAGCGAAAATATGGACCTGAAATGGTAGGATTTAAAGCATAGGTTTGTTTTACTTTCTTGTTTCTATCATAAGCCCATTAAATCATCTGCATTGGCTATCTATAAAACTTCTTCTTGTCCCATTCAAATCCCTTATTTGAGGGAAAGTTTCCAGAGATCCTAACAGTACTTGCTTCGGGTTGAAGTTTCAGCATTACAACTTTAGGTGAAGAGTCCCTCCACTGTTCAGCATTGGGCATGGGGTGGGGGAGTGACGGTAAATGTTGATGGAAGGTATGATCTTGGAGAACCACCAAGAACAGAATTCAACAGGAAAACGGCTGACTTTATTGGGGTCCCTGACAGATGCCACATCAGGTGTTTAATTACATATTTTATCTTTCAATCCCTTTGTATTCCCAGCATGTGAGCACTGTCACCCCATTTTATAAATGAAAGGACTGAGCTCAGAGAAGTTCAATGGCTTGCTGAGGTAGTAGAGTTGCCATTAGGAAGCAGGTCTGAGGAATTCCATGACCTCGCTTTTCCTTCCATCCTATTGAACCCTGGGCTGTCACTCACCTCCTTTTCCTTTGCAAAGTCTCATGGGATACCTGGTGGGCTGTCCCAGGACCTTCATGTTCAGCCTCCCCCTGTAACCCACACATACTTGCAATTCAGAAACAAAGAAGTACTGCACTTTCCTTTCTTACCAAACCCCCATTGGCAAGGGGACAACTCACCATCTCACGTGCCTTTGGTCACAGTGGGATGGGGCAGCAGGAGTAATGCAGCAGCCCCAGGATTAAATGCATGTTTTTTAAACACCGTATCAGATTCCTTACCTAGAAAAAGGCTTATTTTATTATCAATTATCAAGCAGATTTGTTTGAGATTCAAACAGATAAACAATAGCATATGGTGTACTAGGTACAGACTGTTTTCTCATTCTCAAAATAAAGATATTAATGCCTACATCAGGGACATAGTAAGGCCTAAATGAAATACTGTGTGTAGCATATAGCAAGAGCACAGTAAATGGTATGTATTATTATTAACAGAAATATAATAAAAACAGGGTACTTGCTATGTTTCAGGCATCATTCTCAGTACCGTATCGATATTAAAAACCTCTTGACTATCTTAGGAAGAAGGTACTGTTATTATCATCATTTTATAGTTGAGGAAATAACATAGACACTGAAGGTTTGGATTGAAGAGTTATAAATAACAATAATTTGCCAGCCAGGCGCGATGGCTCATGCCTGTAATCCCAGCACTTTGGGAGCTGAGGTGGGTGGATCACCTGAGGGCAGGAGTTTGAGACTAGCCTAGCCAACATGGTGAAATCCCGTTTCTACTAAAAATACAAAAATTAGCTGGGCATGGTGGTGGACGCCTGTAATCCCAGCTGCTAGGGAAGCTGAGGCAGGATGATGGCTTGAACCTGGGAGGCACAGGTTGCAGTGAGCCGAGATCACGCCACTGCACTCCAGCCTGGGTGACAGAGCAAGACCCTGTCTAAAACACACACACACACACACACACACACACACAATTTGCTATTTGTTAATTATGCAATTAATTATTAACATTATCAACATAGATGATAAAGTACTGGGGGAACTAACACCACACCATAATAAATTATCTTATTTAATTTTCTAAAGTTTATGAGACAGAAAGTAGGTCTATTCTACCTCACCCTCATGCAGGGACTACCCTGCAATTTCTTGATAGTTGGTCATTTAAATCTCACAAAATAGTCTTTCCCACTGTAGTATGAAATACTAGAAAGTTCGTCCTTCTATCTGACCGAAACCAGCCTCCCTTTCATTTCCACTCGACACTCTTGGATTTACTCTCTAGAGAAAGATTGTGATCCCATCTCCCTGAGTCTCCTCTTTAGGCCACGTGTTCTCAGTCTCTCCAGCTGTTCTTCATGCAGCAGCATGGTTACGGAGCTTCTCCACACTCTGGCCTCACTGTTTGGACACATTCCAGTTAGTTATACCCTCTTTATTTGAGATAAACAAGACTGAGAGTGATAGTCTGCATGGGTAGTTTGTACTGAGAGAAGGGAGGGGACCATGCCTTGTACCAGCTGTGCAGCACTGAGAAAAGACTTGGGCCTCTCTGAGCCAAAGTATTCTAGGCTTTGCATTGGAACTATCAGTAGGTTTGTTGTGACTATGAAGTGAGATAATGAACTATTTAAAGCCCCTGATATATAATATTCATGCATGTACCCATGTATTTATTCCATGATTTAGTCTATAACAAAGACTATCCAACAATTAATCTAATGAGCCAATACCATATGTCTTTTAAAATGCAGAGTGAGGAGATAGAATCTGCAACATCATGGATCACAAATTTCCATACGTTTAAGGTAGAATAATTTGTATTATACCAAATGTCCTTGATATGCAATTAGCATTCTATTGGTATAATCATCTGGTTCTAGATATTCTATTAGTTTGCAATTCTTTTGAAACTGGATGCCAAATTTTGTTTTTCCCCGTTTCACAGAACCTGAGCTCTGTGAACAAATCACCTGGATTGCATCTCAGACAACTAACTGTATGACTTGGGACAAGTTTCTTCACCGACATCTATACATTGAGGTTAATAACAGTATATTCTAATATGATAGCAGTGAATATTAAGTAAGAAAATATGTACAAAGTGCCTTGATCAGTGCCTGGTACATATTGTCTACACAACAGTTTAAGTGTTAGCCCTTATTTTATTATTATTTTCATATTGGCCAGGTTTTTTAAGCCCGTTGGTCCATTATTTGTTTTTTTAAACCAATGGCCAAACATTGATAGAGCATCTTTTGGCAATCTTCTTTTCGTTCTGGTAGGACAATTGTTGTGTTCTGACATCAAGAAACTCCCAATGTAATGGGGGAGATGCACATATAAATAACACACTCTGATATGGTGCTAAAAGCACAATGGCAGCATATGTGCAGGAAGTTAGAGAAGAAACCAAAGAAAGGGGTAACTAACTCTCAAGGTGATCAGAAGATTCTAACTGTAGGATCTGTTGCCTGATCTGTTTTTTAAGGAATAAAATAAAGTTAGGCCAGTTGGGCATTTTTGACCAAATAAATAGATCACATCATTTAAATATTTCCAAATAAATATTTTTGAAATGCTGTCTTTACAGTATGATTTTCTCTTGAGAGCAGTTCTCTCATTCACTTTGAAAATGCCACTCTTACCTTGAAGGGACAGATCAAGTGGGTTATTTTTACAAACACATCTGCTGGCTACTGACAGTCACTTCTTATTTACAGAGAAGGTCAGCAAATTTGGAACATCGGCTTTTACATGAAAGCAAAATATGTTATCTCTCTTTATTGTTCTGCAGCGTCTTTAAAAACTTTGCCATGAGATCATTTCCACAATAAAATCTGCATTGTAACAAAGATTTCTATTGTCACTTCCCATCTCATGAAAACTATTGCAAAACATTTACTAACTCTCTCTTGTTTTAGGGACATCGACCTCATTAATTGCCTTATGTATAGTATCCTTTATGCTTTGAACTTCAACCTTGGTGTAATAAATTGCCTATGACCTAAGCAGAAAATAAGCATGGTGAGATCTATAAATTTAACTTTTTTTTTTTTCTTTTTAAACAGAGCACCTGCTCCAACAATGGCTAGAGTTACACATTTCTTCCATAATGCCTTGTGTTTATTTAGTCAACTATTGTTTGTGAGGACATCTTTGCTTTATAGGATCACACCTGAAAAGGTGCTTTTGATGTGCTTGAATATTAAATGAGAATTCAGAAAATCCTATGAACAGAAACATGTTAGAAACATTTGTAGTTGCATGCCACCATGTACCATACATATAGCAAATTTTCTATTGTGTAATTGATTGTGTATTTCTTTAAATATTTAGCAAGGCTGTCTATATATAGCACGATACTATTTGTGGATGAAGTAATATATTTTGGCTTGTTACCATATTGTTCTCCATCTATTATGTCAGCCTTTATTATTGTAGCAGGATACAGCCGCAGTGATGTATGTTTTTCTTTTATTTTATGTTTTGCTGTTGATTACAAAACTATAACATAAGCTTCTATATTATCATTAGGTTTACCGAAATTTTATGAAGTATTAGATTGAGTAATGCATGATTTTAAGCCTTCCAAAAAAAAAAAAAACTGTTAAGATCTGTCCTCATAGCCATCACACTTGCTTATTGAATGTCTTGCTCATTATGATGGTTTAGTACTATGACCAGGAAACATCTCAAGGCACAGATAACACTTGAGGTAAGGTTCGCAGCTAAGGTTGGTGGGTATAAATCCATACTTCAAAGAGAACCCTAAATAATTTCCTTGTTTTGGGCTAACTTCTTGTCAGATCTCATGAGATCATCATTGCTTTTCCCCCATAATGCTGCCAAAGAAAAAAACAAAACACAAAAAACACCTCATCTCAGGACTGGGGGGTGCTGGCTCTGCTCTTTTCTTACTGCTCAATGCCAGCATTCTTATTTTGCAGTTTCTTTACAGGAAGCTTTTTAAACCACTCATTTAGTTTGAGAGGGTTAGTGTAATCAAAACTTGATTCCCTTGTCTGTAAATCCCCAGAGCAGAGTCCTGGTAGCTGCAGCCAGGGGGAAGCACACAGATTGGGAGGCTGGCCTGGGGACATTGGAGAAGAGGGGAAGGAAACTGCCATTTATTGCGCATTGCATATCTCCCCAGATGAGAGTTTCCCTTATGCAAAATTGAATTATATGCAAATTTACATCTGTATATTTTGAGGCAGCCATGGAAATTTTGGTTCCAACAAATGCGAATTTTGTGACGCCTATTATAGATAATTAGAAAAAGAAGGAGCGCGTGTAGAAAATAGAGATAAAGCAGGCACAGAAAAGCAAAGTAAATTTTTTGGAGGCTTTGCAAGAGAGAATGCGCGCGAGGAAAATAGAACCTAATTTTAGAATGGCTTTCTGCAGGTGGCCATGAGGAGGAAGTGGAGTAGGTGTAAGAGGTACTGTGAGGGCAGGTCCCAGGGAGGCTTAAAAGGTAGGGCTATTAGGGGTGTTAAGCACTCTTGGAGACATAAGATCCCACTGGCAGGGACTGGAGGACCAGCTTCAGGGAAGAATAAGCTGGTAAACAAACAAGTATTCTAGTATTTGCATTTCCTCAACTAAGCCAAGAATATATTTGCAACAAAGTAGAAGTTACTTCTTTAAGAGCTTCTGGTGACAAGGGATTCCAAATATCCATGAATAGTGAAGGATTTACTATTGCACATTTAAAATGTGTAAAATGTTTTAACATTGTCTTACAACGATGTCTTTATTATTATATATTAGTAAATTAAATATTTACCTATAAATTATATAGATTTATTAGCAACCTCAGTTCTTCATCCCAGTTTTTAGGTTCCTGAAATTAAATTACATAGTCCTGTTAGAAATGCTTGTTCCCTGGTGCCATAAAGAAATAGCACTTGAACATAAATTTAATTTCCTCAGCAAGGCAATTTTTACCTACTGCAGAAAGGGTACGCTTGCCAGCAATTTTGCCATGAGAGGACACTGAACAAAGGAGACAGGGTCATTTACAACCCGATGCACCCACCTCACTGCTGTGTCCAGTTTCCATTGGCTGGAACAGGACATCACATTCTGTATTTGTCCTGATTAGCTAGCAACTTAGAACTTTTTAAAAGAGGCAAAAGCAGAGGAGAACAAAGGAAGGAGGAAGTAACTTGTGGAATGCTGAGAAAGGTAAAAACACCTTAAAATAAGGAAGAGGAACAGGCTATGACCTAATGCGTGCTTGGACCAGTATAAGTATGCCAGGGCAAATATTTAGGTTAAATTGTGGGAGCTAAGAAGATAAAGTACATTGATTTCTTTATTACAGCTAGCAGATATTTAAGAATGTTAGCACAGGTCTTTGAATAAATTTTGCTTCTAAGAGAAGTTACTATTTATTCCTAATTAGATGGGGAGGAAAGTCTTTGAAGAGAAACCTCTACTTTACTTTTAACAGTATTTTGCCAGTTCACCTACTTTGTGGGTTTTTAGGACCCGCCTCTGGCATTTTGAAGGAAATGCTTTTTATCAGAAACATCACTAGGAACTTTATGCTATTTAATTTCATGCTCAAATCTATTTAGAGCCTAAATAAATGCTGATCATTCTAGTAAACAGGCACTCTGCACTTGTGTGCTAAACTTTCAGGTATTATTTTTAATGTCTTTCAGGAAAGAAATCTGAGGTCCAGAGAACTGGGAACAATGCTAATTGAATTAGAATGTAATCTGTGTTAGTTTCCAATTGCTGCTGTAACAAATTGCCTCAAGTTTAATGGCTTAAAACAACATAATCATCTTACAGCTCTGGGTGTCCAAAGTCCAAAACAGGTCTTACTGGGTTAAAATCAAGAAGTTGGCAGGGCTGCTTTCCTTCTGTGGGCTTTAGGGGAGACTCTGTTTCTTTGCCTCTTCCATCTTTTAGAGGCTGCTTACATTACTTTGTTTGTGCCACAGTTTGGATGTTTGTCCCCTAAAAACCTCATGTTGAAATTTGATCCCAATGTTGGAGGTAGGGCCTAATGGGAGGTGTTTGGGTGATGGGAATGAATTGCTTACGAATAGACAACTGCTCTTTTGCTCTCTCTGGGCCAGGGAAGTGAGTTCTCACTCTTATTCTTAAGAGAGCTGGTTGTTCCATTGTGGAAGACAGTGTGGCAATTCCTCAAGAATCTAGAACCAGAAATACCATTTGACCCAGCAATCCCATTACTGGGTATGTACCCAAAGGGTTACAAATCATTCTACTATAAAGACACATGCACACATATGTTTACTGCAGCACTGTTCACAATAGCAAAGACTTGGAACCAACCCAAATGCCCATCAATGATAGACTGGAAAGAAAATGTGGCACATATCCATCATGGAATACTATGCAACCATAAAAAGGATGAGTTCATGTCCTTTGCAGGGACATGGATGAAGCTGGAAACCATCATTTTCAGCAAACTATCACAAGTACAGAAAACAAAACACTGCATGTTCTTACTCATAAGTGGGAGTTGAACAATGAGAACACATGGACACAAGGAGGGGAACATCACACACCTGGGCCTATCGGGGGTTGGGGGTTAGGGGAGGGATAGCACTAGGAAAAATACCTAATGTAGAAGACAGGTTAATGGGTGCAGCAAACCACCTTGGCACGTGTATACCTATGTAACAAACCTGCACGTTCTGCACATGTATCCCAGAACTTAAAGTGTAATTTTTTTTTTTAAAGAGAGCTGATTGGTTTAAAAAAAAAGGCCTGGCACCTCCTCCTTCTGTCTTGCTTCCTCTCTCTCCATACCAGCTCCCTTTTATGTTCTGACATGAGTGGAAACAGCCTGAGGCCCTTGCCAGATGCAGCTACCCAATATTAAACTTTTCCAGACATGACAATAGTGAGAAAAATAAACTTTTTAAAAATAAATTACCCAGCTTCAGCTATTCCTTTATAGCAACACTAAACAGACTAAGACAGCTTGTGACTCCCTCCATCTCTAAAGCCAACATCACTCTAACCTCTTCTCTGTCTTCACTTTTTTTTTGTAACCCTCATTTTCCTGCTTCTCTATTTTACTTATAACTACCCTTGTAAATACATTGGTTCCATGTGAAGAATACAGGATATTATCTGCATCTCAAAATCCTTTCATTTAATCACATCTGTAAAGTCTCTTTTGTCATGCAAATTAAAGTTTACAGATCTTAGGGATTAGGATGTAGACATCTTGTGGGCCATTGAATATCACATAAACACAGATATGCCTAAAGATAGTGTCTAAGTAACTTATATTTTAAATTCATTTATTCATTCAATAATTTTTTATTCATACGTGCTATTTGCAAGCCTATGTACTAATCCCTAAGCATATAATGTTGAACAAGATAGTCAAATCTCTGCAGCTCTAATATCTCCTAGGCTAGCTGATAGTTCCTTAACCACCCCCAACCTCTATCCCCACCTCTAGGAGGATATTAAGCAATAAAAATTCATCCAGTTTGTTCAATGGACACCTACCTCATGCTGAGTAGAAATGGAAAGGAAAAAATATAAATTAATATCTGTGCTCTCAAAGATTATTCAATCTAGATGAGAAGACGAAATACAAAAGAGAATAAAGGCAAACAGGGAGAGGGAAAAAATGTAATGAATGTAATGAATTTGTCTTGGTAGAGGACTTTCTTTGAAAGCACTTGGAGTAGAAGAGGTATAATCTGAGGTTGTTGCGGTCAGTAAACAGAAAGGCCCAGGGAGGCAGACACTTACTCTGCATGATTGAGAAGAAAGGATTCACTAATTCAATCCTGAAAAGAAGGGTTAAGTCCAGTCCAGGAAGAGAAGAAGAGTCTGGGACTATTGAAGAGCCACCATTGCATATTGCTTAGGGTAGGGGAGGGAAGACAATAGACTTTTTTTTTTAAGAATTAGGATCTCTATTTAAAGGTTAATGTTGTATGTGCTCCTGCAATTAATTAACCTTCACTTTTACTTAAACTTCTCAATTTGAGCTGCTTTTTCAAGAATTATTGGTGTGAGGGGAGTGTGGGATGGAAGAGGACATTAGTAGTTGCTGAGTTTTGTGCCTGGGTTAATGAGTTATAGCACAGAGATAACAAGAAGTGATCTAGGAAACCTGAATGAAAAGGGGCTTTGAGATATAAGGCCAGGAATCAACAGATATCTGAGGGAAAATACATTTACTCTTAAATATTCTAGAATTAGCAGAGGGGTGGAGAATTTTTTCAACTGGGTCATGAGGGGAAGGGATGTCTTTGACTGGCATCTGGGTTCCATGAATCTAATGAGGAGTGTAGACTTCAGTGGTTGTGACAGTGGAACAGGGAATACCTAGACTGGAGCTCAGAAGAAGAGGTGACATCCAAATAGCCCCAAGGGTGGCCAGAGATAGAAATGCAGGTAAAAACATGAAAACAAAACCCACATGTATAATGTAGTCCCTAAAAGCCAACCTTAGATCAATCATAGAATAGTGTTCTATCTATGCTAACCCTTTTAACTCTCATAACACCACCCTTAAGTGGAATCACCATCCTCTTTCATTAAGTTATGAGAATGTATCTATTAACTCACCAAATATTCACTGCATATTGTGATGGTCAGTTTTATGTGTCAACTTGCTAAAGTTACTGTGTTAGTCCATTCTCACGCTGCTATAAAGAACTGCCCAAGACTAGGTAATTTATAAAGAGAAGAGATTTAATTGACTCACAGCTCAGCATGGATGGGGAGGCCCCAGGAAACTTAAGATCATGGCAGAAGGGGAAGCAAACATGTCCTTCTTCACATGGCAGCAGGAAGAAGGAGAATGAAAACCAATCAAAGGGGGAAGACCTTTATAAAACCATCAGATCTCGTGAGAACTAACTCACTATCATGAGAACAGATGGGAGAAACTGCCCCTATGATTCAATTATCTCCACGTGGTTCCTTCCACAATACATGGGGATTATGGGAACTATAATTCAAGATGAGATTTGGGTGGGAACACAGTCAAACCATACCAGTTACAACTTTCAGTTATTCAAACTCTAATTTAGGTGTTACTGTAATGATATTTTATAGATGTGATTAAAGTCCATAATCAGTTGGTTTTGAGTAAGGGAGATTATTTTAGATAATGTGAGTGGGCCTGGTTTAATCACCTGAAAGTCCTTGAGAGCAGAGCCGAGTCTTCCATGAAGAGGAGCAGCCACATGAGTATTGCAGCTTCATCCTGTGCCTACAATTCCCAGCCTGCTTTCTTGCTGCCTGCTCTGTGGACTTAGGATTTGCCTTGCCAGTGCCCACAATCACATAGGTCAATTCTTTGCAAGAAATCTCTTAATATAGGTATCTTACTGGTTTGGTTTTCTCTGGTTAAACCCTGATTAGATAGACGTGGTAATGCCTCTATTTTGAATCCACAACCATAGGATTTTCTGTTTTCTCTCATTCTGCATCTGTGTGTCCTAGAGAAAGCACCTGGCTCTCAGCAATATCATTTTTTATTTCCTCCTTAGCACTTTCTAGTGTCTTACAGAAGACTTTCTTCATTCAAGCTTTTGGGGTCACACATTTATTTTCTAGCTGTATTGATTTGGTAATCAATCAAACTATTGAGTTTGAGAGTTGTATTTCTATTGCCTCCAAAGCCGGTTGTTTTTTCTTCAACTTCTTGTTTCTGCTTCATGCAGGAATCTTCCGTAGCTCCTCAAGGACATTTACTATGATTATTATAATATTTAAACATTATAGTTCGATGTTATGAAATTCAAACTTGTGGTCTCTATATATTTATTATAGCCCAGAAGCCAGTACAGTGCTTGATATACCACTGATGCTTAAAAAAACATTTATGGAATAAATGAAGTGTCTATTTTAGGTTTAAAGATGCATTTCTCAGGCAGACTACGAACCTCTTAAACACAAAGACTGTATATTGATGTCTGTGCCCATTTCATAATCTTGCATGGCTGCAGAGAACTTGTTGATGGATTAAAGGGTGCTCAGTTTTGACCTGGTGGCCAGGTGATGATGCTGAATATTATGTTCAAATATTGGAGCTAAAGCTGGTTAAATCCATAGTGCCTCTTATACAAAATGGCTCTGGGATTGGTGTAAGATGTGTTTCTACATTAGGGGACCAGGAGGCCCTAACTAGGTGAAGACAAAAATGAAAAGATATGCCATCATAAAGGTGAAATGAAGATAACTTTGCAATCAATTTATTAAAAGGGCAAAATATGTCCACCGGAAAACCTCTGAAGGAGTAGAAAATCCAGTCTTCAGCAAAATTAGTGTTCAAGAAAATTTTAATAATTAACACTTACAAAGCATGGTCTCTCCATAATGCATGGCACAACCATACTACTAGGTTCCCCTCATAACTAAGTGTGATATGTCAACTTTGAAAGCCCTTATACGGTTAAAGGAGAAATTTGATAAAATCCACATGAGGAGACAGCGGAATATTCAGGATAAAACCTTCCAGCTTCGTAGACTCAATCCACAGTAAATCCCAAGAACTAAGCCACTTCTAATTAAATACAGGCATGTTGCCATGTGGGGCTCAAAGCCAGCTCCTGATTGCAGGCAGAACTGCTTATTTCTCTCTCTTTCTCTCTCTCTCTCTGAGGATTTGGGAACTCCCAGAAGTTAATGACAGTCTTGACAACCAACATCCAACTGGAGAGTAAAAGCAGCTTTATCAAACCTGCTGTTTGAAATACATAACACCAAGCATCTAGATGTTTGGAGGCATCTGGTATTTGGGGTGAAACTTTTCCCTCTCTACCCAGCTATCTGAGAAAGATCAAACTAGCAGTGGAATATCAGCCTCCTGGAATCTGGCCTGTACACAGGCGATGCACAGTAGAAAGCTGCTTAGCTTCCATCTTCGTCACACAGGCTCTTGCTCACTGACACTTTTCCATAGTATGTGGCTCAGGATCACTTCTGGACTCAGATCCACGATGCTTCCACAGAGCAAGTCCTCCAATCTGATCTTTCACCCATGCAAATTCTCCATAGATTTTAGCATTTCCTGAATTCCCGAAAGCTATATACTACCCAATCTCTGGTCCTACCTTACCGATTTTTTTTTCTTTTTTGAACTTTCCTAGCACACACTTTTGCACTTGATGTTATACATATCATTGATGTCTTCCATACGCTTCCAAAGCACTTCTTGCTTTATGAGGCTTCTATTAACCCACACTTGCCATTTAGATTTTTCTTGGATTGTGAGTTTCTGATATTGTACCTGAGAAGACAGCAAGTGCTGTAACTTAAGCAAGTTGGTGAGCACCACATTATTTTAGGGGTAAAGGTTGTCAAAGGATAACAGTAATTTTAGCTTCAAAGGAATTTCTAACAGTTCTAAAATGTAACGTATAGTGTGTTCTATTTTTTACCTTGGGTGTATTTGATCCTATTTAAAAAGCAATAAAAGTACTCAGATCAAAGAGATCTTCTCTTAAATGCCATATTCCCAGTGGAGATGGTCAATCAATGTTTATTAAATCAATCAATCAACAGAAAGCATATTGGTTTATTTACATTCTCTTAAAAGCAAACATATATTATGATTAATTTTATTTGTTAATGTACATTTTCATATTAGTTGTCTTAGTCTGTTTTTGCTGCTATCACAAAATACCTGAAATTGGGAAACTTTTTTTTCTTTTTTTTTTTATTATTATACTTTAAGTTCTAGGCTACATGTGCACAAGGTGCAGGTTTGTTACATATGTATACTTGTGCCATGTTGGTGTGCTGCACCCATTAACTCATCGTTTATATTAGGTATATCTCCTAATGCTATCCCTCTCCCCTCCTCCCTCCCCACAATAGGCCCCGGTGTGTGATGTTCCCCTTGCTGTGTCCAAGTGATCTCATTGTTCAATTCCCACCTATGAGTGAGAACATGCGGTGTTTGGTTTTCTGTTCTTGCGATAGTTTGCTGAGAATGATGGTTTCCAGCTGCATCCATGTCCCTACAAAGGACACGAACTCATCCTTTTTTTTTTTTTTTTTTTCTTTTTTGAGATGGAGTCTCGCTCGCTGTGTATAGTATAGTATTCCATGGTGTATATGTGCCACATTGGATTAATAAATCGGGAAATGTATTAAAAAACAGGAATTTATTTTATCCCAGTTCTGGAGAAAATGAGATGTCCAGGATCAAGTTGTTGGCTGGTTCTGTTGTCTGGTGATGGCTCCTCTGCTTCCAAGATGACACTTTGTTGCTGCTCCCTCCAGATGGGAGGAACACTGTGTCCTCACTTCCGGAAGGTGGGAGGGCAAGAGGGCAGAATGCTGTGAGGAGCCTCTTTTATAAGGTCCTTCATCGCATTCTTGGGGGAGGCACTCATGGCCTAACCACCTCCTAAAGAACCTACTATCATGTGTAATACCATCATATCAGCTGTTAACTATCAATACCTGAATTTTGGAGGGAACACATTCAAACTATAGCACCTATTTAGACTAAAAAGATATGTTTTACCTGGGGGATGTGAGTGACAGACTCCTCACTCATTTATTTTTCACTATTTCTAAAAGAAATTTTGCTTTGGGTTATTTGGATTTGGTTTATACACGCATCACCAGATGTATATGTAACATATTAGTCTAAAGTTTCATCAACAGTTTCATCTAGACATTAATCTATCTTTGCAAGTAGTTTAAGGTGCTAGAAAGTCCTTCTTTCTACTTTTTGTCATATGTCATAGTGAGTCTCTAACTCTTCTGGACATTAACTTGCTAAGATGCAGATTCCTGACCATCCTCTTAGAGTGTTTGATTCAGTGGGTCTAAGCAGAGGCCCAGGAATCTGCATTTATAACAACCTAAATGATTCTAGGAAAGAGGTCTCAGGAGAAACATCATCCTATGGCACTGCAACTGGTTCACTTTGGATTGTAGTAGGAGCTCAGGGCTTCTTGTTCAGTGCTTATTCTTTTTGTCATCTATTAAAAGATAATTTTCAAAAAAAATAATTTTTTATACTCTCATACTGACAAAAATATGAACAGGTGTTAAAGATTTAATTAATTAATGAGGAAGCTGAAGAGATGTTAGAATGAGTCCAAGGGAAAACCCAGAAATACATTTATAGATCAGGAATATAGAAATAAATGGGCAAATAGAGGCAAAACTACTAGCCTTTTCCACAAAGGGGAAGAAAAGTCAATTAAATCACCACCGGACACAATTTACATGCCTATAGACAAGAATTATATACATTAATATTAGTTTACAGAGTTGAAAAATGGCTCAAAGATAATGAAAGACTAGAATTGTATAATCTGAAAGGGTGTGATTCAAACAACATGCATTTTCCAATGAAGCACAGTATTTTTCTACTTGTGCTAGAGAATAATCCAAGAAAAGAGAAAATCCTGAATCTAAAGAACAGGGATCAGAGTGACCAGAGTGTAGATGAAAAGACAAGTAATCTCACAGGGTTGAAACTTAGGGGTAGGAGGTCAAAGGTGCAGTTAAGAGGCAGCAGAGAGGCGAGGAGGACAGCAGAACTGTGAAGCTGTGAGTAATCATACGAGGGAAATGTAACACATGGTCTTAGACCCTCTAAGAACTGGACATGGTTGTGGCATTGCCAGCTCATCTCTTGGGCATTGAGCGAAACTTACTCCAGCAATGTTATTCCATAATTGCCCTGATGACCAGAAGGTCATGACTTTCCGCTTTTGAAAGTTTGTGTTTTGAGTAATCTGTTTAAAAACTCCACCCACAGGGCACTGGTGGTGGCAAGGCATTGGCATTTGGGGGACATAATTTAGGTCACCAAGTTCCCATTTGACATTTCAATCATATCCTTGCCTTTAAGGTTCTGGGTGTATCTGTATCTTAATATGGTGAAGGAATTATAAAGCAATCTGTGTCTCCTCTGTGGGCACAGGATGTTGCAGAAATAAAGCTGATAGAAATAGTCACATGAGCGGACCAGATGGCATCATCAGCCTCTTGGATCCACTACATCCCTAATGTCATTAGCTTGGAGGGGCAGCTGCCAAATTAGGTGGGGCTGGACATTCCTTTTAACAGTTGCCTTCTTTTCTAGGATCCAAGTGAGAGCCTAAGATAGTTTCCATAATGTCCAAAAGCACATCCTTAGAAAAACAGGATTGAATTGTCCAACAGGGATTTTCTGACTCAGTTCCCTAACCCATTCTTAGTTGGTATTCTCCATCAGAAAATGTGACAATATTTGGCAAATATAACTTTGAGATTTCCAGAAAAGAGCAGTCAGAAAATTAAAAGAAAAAATAAACATAACATGAAAGGAACAGGTTATTTTTGTGTAATGAAAACTTGACTATTTCATCCTCTTCTTCAAACACTTAGTGTATATTCATTTCAGTTAGGATACAATCCAATCTCTCGGACAAGGAGCTTGTTACTTTACTTTTAGTCATTGAAACACTTCATAATTCCCTCCCACTGCCCATTCTCTCCACTACACACCATGACCTTGGCAAATACCTTTCCTCTGCTTTAAATAGTCTTTCAGGCCCTTTTCTGACTTGATTGAGCCTACTTATTTAGATAATCATGTCATTCCCAGTGGAAGAATTCCCTTTCTCTACCAGTCTGGGTTAGGTGTCACCCTGCGTTCTATCACCTTGAATTTCTCTAAGCAAAGCAATTATCACTGCATATCTAAATGTGTCTCCCTAATCAAACTGTAAATATGGGAGTGGGAGGCTGAGATTTATAGCTATTTTGTTCAGTATTACACTTCTAATTCTGAGAAAATGCATAAAAAATATGAATATTTATAGAATAAACAAACCATTGAGAAATTAAATGAGTAAACAAATAAGTGAATGAAGGAATTATCAGGTGAATAAATGGATATACAATTGAGGAAACTGGATATTTTTCCTGAGGTGAAAATAATACAGAGAATAAATGATGAAAGAAACTGTCCCTTCCCCATTTTTGGCATCTTTGTCAAAAATCAGTTGGTTTTTAATTTGTGGATTTATTCCTGGGCTCTCTATCCAATTCCATTGGTTTTTGTATCTGTTTGTTCACCAGTACTATGCCATTTGGATTACTGTAGTTTTGCAGTATATTTTGAAATCAGGTAGTGTGATGCCTCCAACTTTGTTCTTATGGTTCAAGATTGCTTTGTTTGTTTAGGTCTTTTCTGGTTCTATATAAATTTTAGCATTTTTTTTCAACTTCCATAAAAGATGACATTGGATTTTTTATAGAAATCACACGGACTCTTTAGATCACATTTAGTATGGACATTTCAACAATATTAGTTTTCCAACTTATGGACATGAGACATATTTTCATTTATTTGTATAATCTTCAATTTCTTTGATCGATGTTTTATAGTTTTCAGACTATAGATCTTTCCATATTCCTGCTTGGTTAAATTTACCACTAAGTAATTTTCTGTGGGATTAAGATAGGATTATTTTCTTAATTTATTTTTCAGACAGTTCATTGTTAGTGTATGAAAAAAATACTGAATGTTTATGTTGATTTTATATACTGCAACTTTACTGAATTCTCAATAAATGGTGTTGAAAAAAAACTGGATGTCCTCATGAAGAAGAATGAAATTGAACACATCACATCCCATATACAAGAATCAACTCAAAATGGGTTGAAGACTTAAATATAAGATCTGAAACCATAAAACTACTAGAAAAAAATAAAATGTAAGAGAAAAGCTCCACACACTGATCTGGGAAAAGATTTTTTTGACTATGACCCTAAAACCACAGGCAACAAAAACAAAAAGAGACCATTAATCTATTAGCTATTGTATTCCATCAAACTAAAAAGCTTACGCACAGCAAAGGAAACAATTTACAAACTAAAGAGACAACCCATAGGGTAAGAGAAAAATACTTGCAAAACTGTTAAGGGGCTAATATCCAAAATATAGAGAGAAATTAAACAACTCAATAATGAGAAAACAAGTAATTATATTAAAAATAGGCAAAGGACTTGAGTAGATATTTCTCAAAAGAAGACACATAAATGGCCAGCGGGTTATTAATAACAAAGCTCAATATCCCTATCACTAATCATTGGGGAAATGCAAATTAAAACCACAATTAAATATCACCTCAGATCTGTCAGAATGGCTATTATCAAAAAGATGAAATTTAAATGTTGGTTAAGAAGTGTAGAAAAGGGAACCTTTTTACACTGTTGGTGAAAATGTAAATTAGTACAGCTGTTATGGAAAACTGTACGGAGGCTCCTCAAAAAACTAAAAATAGAACTACCATGTGATTTAGTAATTTCACTTCTGGGTATTTACCCAAAGGCATGAAATTAGTATATCAAAGAAATACCTGTTCTTCTATGTCCATTGCAACATTACTGACAATACCCAAGACATGAAAGCAACCTGAATATTCATTTACAGATTAATAGACAAAGAAAATGTGGTATATATTTGCAATGGAATATTATTTAGCCTTAATTAAAAAAAGGAGTCTTGTCATTTGCAACAACATTGATGAACCTGGTAAACATTATGCTAAGTGAAATAAGCCAGACATCAAAGGACAAATACTAAATGATCCCGCTCATACAAGAAATCTAAAACAGTCAAACTCATAGAAGTAGAGAGTAGAATGATAGTTACCAGGGGATGAAGGAGGGGGAAACGGGGAAGTATTGGGCAAAGAATACAAAGTTTTTGCTATGCAAGTTTAATAAGTCCTAGAAATCTATGTGCAGCATAGCGTCTACAGTTAACTATATTATATCGCATACTCAAAGAGTTGCTAACATTTGCTAAGAGGGTAGCAAATCTTATGTTAAGTATTCTTATAAATAGATAAATAAATAAGGCAGAGGAAACCTTTGGGGGTGATGGATGTGTTTATGACATTCATCGTAGTGATGGTTTCATGATTGCATACTTCTTACCAAACCCTTCAAGTTATATGCATCTCGTACAGCTTCTGTATGGTAATCAAACCTCAATAAAGTTTTTTAAAATCATACTATGTTCATATCAGCACCAAAAGATCATCTTTTTCTACTTCATAGATTATTGATTTTGATTAGGGGTTGGTAACTTTTTTCTATAAAGGACAGATAGAAAATGTTCTAGGCTTTGTGAGCCACACAGACTCTGTTGCAACTAGTCAACTCTGTCATTGTAACATGAAAATGGATGTAAAAAATATGTAAATGGATGAGTATGACTGTGTTCCAGTAAAACTTTATTTACTAAAACAGGTGCAGACCAGATTTATTCCACAGGCCACAGTTTGTAAACCTTTGATTTGAATGATTAATCATGGAGGCATCTGATTTATAGGGAGGACGTGATTTTCAAGAATTTGCAATTTCTAAGACGACAAAAAACAAGGGTTGAATAAATGAGGATCTGAGACAACTACAGTGTTGGAGGTTGAAGTAAATAACTATAATGCCAGTGATTACGGATTCTAAGTTTAGAAAATTATGGATAATAAACAACAAGGGCAAACGTTAGGCCATGGTGAGGGTGGCTAAACTGAGTTTGCAAGTAAGATCCGTTTAAGTTGAGAAGGTCTGGTAATAGATGGCCTAATATTTGGAAGTTTGTGGAAGAGATGTCCAAAGTTCAAGAGAGACCATGTAATCTATCTCTCTTGAATCAACAGGTATTTCCAAATTTAAACATTATGAAGTTTGAGCTACTTAGGAAGTTAAGGAGATAATCAGATCATATAGTCAAACACCCTTAAGGTAAATAAACTCTAATGGCTTACAACTCTGACAATTCTTTTTCCCATGTGATGGGGAAATAGCAGTAAACTTATAGCCATGAAATTATCTTTTAAAGAACTATATGGTACCTGCCTTGGAGAGTTTATAATCTAGAGGAACACACAATGTACAGGTAAACTGTATATTAGTCATTTCAGGCATCATGACAAAATATCACAGTCTGGGTGGCTTAAACAACAGATAATGATTTCTAATAGTTTGGGAGGTTGGAAAGTCTAAGATCAAGGTGTCAGCAGGTTCGGTTCCTGGTGATGTCCCTCTTCCTGGCTTGTAGACAGCTGTTTTCTCATTGTGTCCTCCCATGTCTTAGAGAGAAAGAGAGACACAGAGAGAGGGAGAGAGCTTTGTTCTCTCTGTCTCTTCTTATAAGAACACTAATTCCATTATGAGGGGCTCCACCTTCACAACCTCATCCAAACATAATTACCTCCCAAAAGCCCCACCTCCACATACCATCACAGTGCGGATCGGAGCTTTTACATATGAATGTTGGAGGAATGCAACTTTCAGTGCTTAGCAAACTGTTGCATTAAACACTATGTATAGATTATAAAATGTGCTAGCGAAAGGAATAGAAACAGTCAGTAAAGAGGTGAGTTGGAGAGGCCACTTCCATCAGGGTGGCCAGCAAGTCCTTTCTAAGAAGGGAACATTTCAGCAGATATTTGAAGGATGAGAAGGAGCCACACAGTGCTTGTGAAGAACATTGCAGGAAGAAGGAGTGACACGAACTGTGGCCCTAAGGCAAGAAAAATCCTAGCATGTTCCAGAATCTCTCTGGAGGCTGCTCAGGTTGATGCACGCAGAGCAAGAGGAGAAAGGCTTTAGGAAAGGTTGGTCCTCTCTTACCTGCTCAAAGAAACTGTATTATATGTGACCACTGGATTTCAAGGGCAGTCATCCTGTGGACTTCTGAATTTGAAAACCTTTGTTAAAACTTCCTGCAAGTAGATTCTTCCCTGTGAAATCCTGAGCAAGCCCCTTGGCCTCTCTGAATTTCATTTTTGTTATCTGGAGGTGAACATATCATCTGCCTTTCCTACCAGATTGGTTGCGAGCAACAAATGAAATAACATAGGTGAAAGCATTTTGCTAAACAATCTACAAATAGGAGACATTGTCAAGTATCTTGGGACTGACTCTTCACTTCCAATCCAGTTTGCTTACTGTGTCTAACGTGCCACTTTAGATGGCATTTTTCTTCATGAGATGACATCTCTTCTCCTATTGAAAAACAGAATAAAGCGAGATGAGGAAGTTAGACGCTGAAGCAAGACTTCTGCATAACTGTTATTTACCCTGTGCCTTAGCTTTCAAATCTGTAAAATGGGGATAATGATACTTACTTCCTGGGTGATTGGTGTGTGCCCAGCACAGATCCTGGTGTGGTGTTAGCTTCAGTTAGGCCAGATTTGAAAGAGTCACTGCTGTGACAATCGGTTAGATTATGATTCCTATTAGGCCCACCATGGCGACTGCTCTTCCCTTCTCAATAACCTCTCTATTAAGTGGCTGGCATGAAAAGGCAATTCTCATCTGCAGGCATTCACCCTTCCTTTTGGGTTGCCATAGCAAGTGAATCACAACATGGGTCTCTCTTGGCCTTTGTCCAACAAGATTAATTTCCACAAGTGGTGTTAGAATATCCAATCTGCAGTCGCACAGAGCATGGGCTTGGAACAGGAGCTGTAATAAAGTTCTCAGCTTAAATGGACTTTGCAGCCCCTTACTTCTGGCTTTGACCTTTTTACAGTAAAACTAAACTATTTTTACAGCTTTCATCTGTCTGGAATTCTCTCCTTTGACTCATACCTACTTTTCTTTTTTTTTTTTTTTTTTTTCTCACCACTCTCCTCACTGCCTCTACTATCATGTTGGGGGCTGGCTCCTACTGCATTATATTTTAAGGATTAGTTCAGTTGATCCCTCCTGTGATAATCCCTGATGAATACCATCCACCTTCCTTTGCCCGCAGCAGGTGAGTTGGGAATCTCCTTCTCCAGCCTCTACACTATCCCCCACATACTTTCCTCATAGCACTTTCCACACACTCTTAGCTACTTGAGTTTCCCTTTCACTAGAGTATGTGCTTTGACATCAGCGCCCCAGTGACTAGATATTATTCAACTTTAAATTTCCAGTGTCAATCACAGCACCTGGCACACAGGTGTTCAGTAATGTTTACGGAATGAATGAATTAATGATGACTGAATAAGCTATCTCCTCTGGTTTCCTCTATACAGCAGACAACCCAAACTCCTTAGTTCCCTATCACGAGTTCCTGATTATCCCCAAACAGCATCCCTCAAATCCCTTACAGTGACTTTTTTCTGCAACATACCTCACCTTTGAGGCAGTCTGCTCTATAGTTAGGCTGCTCTATTTTTAGAAGAATATTTTGAGCAGAAACTTCACTGTAAGCATCTTCCAGCTCCAGGGATTAACTCTACCATCTGGAGCAAAACAAACCTACGGTCTCCTTTATAATATTTAGAACAATTATTTTTAAAAAATTACTTAAATGGACAAATAGTGTGTATATATTAGTATATAAAGAGTATATATTTATGTGGTATAATGTAAATGTTATACTTGTATACATTGTGGAATGATTAAAACAGACTAACACATGCATCATTTCACATGCTTATTTCTTTGTGGTAAGAACATCTAAAACCTACTTTTTAAAAACAATTTTGAAATACACATTATGTATTCAAATATAAATTTCATAGAGGATGCACCAATTTACATTTCCACTAATAATATACTGAGTTCCCTTTTCTCACTATCAATTCCCACACTTTTTTTTTCAAGGTGCTGCTCTAACCCCCAACCATACTCTGCAACCACCTGCATTCCTGTTTCTCATTTCTGCCCCTTAGGACCCCAATACCACCTTCAGCTCCTCCTTTCCCCAGTACTGAAGGAAAAACTGTCCTTAGTGACTGGGGCCTGCGGACTCCAGACAGTCTCAGCCGGGCCTGCTATCCAGACTCCTGGAGAGCTAAGGTGGCAGCCATTATGCACTTTGGCGGACACAAAGCAAGGGGCTGCTTTTGGGTTTTTTTGCTGATAGTTATCCTAATGCGTCCGGAATTGGTGGGTTCTTGGTCTCGCTGACTTCAAGAATGAAGCCGCCGACCCTCACTGTGAGTGTTACAGTTCTTAAAGATGGTGTGTTCGCAGTTTGTTCCTTCAGACGTTCAGATGTGTCTGGAGCTTCTTCCTTCTGGTGGGTTCATGGTCATGCTGTCAGGAGTAAAGCTGCAGACCTTCACAGTGAGTGTTACAGCTCTTAAAGTCAGCTCATCTGGAGTTGTTCATTCTTCCCGGTGGGTTGGTGGTCTGGCTGGTTTCATGAGTGAAGCTGCAGCCCTTAACAGTGTTATAGCTCATAAAGGCAGCGTGGACCCAAAGAATGACCAGCAGCAAGATTTACTGCAAAGAGGGAAAGAATCTAGCTCCCACAGTATGGAAAGTGACTGCAGCGGCTCGCCACTGTTGGCTGGAGCAGCCTGCTTTTATTCCTTTATGTGGCCCCACCCACATCCTGCTGAATGGTCCATTTTACAGAGAGCTGATTGGTCCACTTTACAGAGAGCTGACTGGTCCATTTTGACAGCATGCTGATTGGTGCATGTACAATCCTTGATCTAGACACGGAGTCACAGAGTGCCAGTTCGCTAGATAAGGAGTTTGCTAGATACAGAGCACCAACTGGAGTATTTACAAACCTTGAGCTAGACACAGAGTACTGATTGGTGTATTTACAAACCCTGAGTGAGACACTGAGTGCTGATTGGTGCGTTTACAATCCTTGAGCTAGACAGAGTCACAGAGTGCTAGTCCTCTGAGTCTCCACTAGGTTAGCTAGATACAGAGTACCAATTGGTGTATTCACAATCCTTGAGCTAGACACAAAGTGCTAGAGGGAAAAGTCCTCCAAGTCCCCACTAGGTTAACAAGATAGGGAGTGCTGATTGGTGCACATAGAGCCTCCTCCCGCTAGATATAAAAGTTCTCCAAGTCCCCATTCGGTTCAGGAGCCCAGCTGGCTTCACCCAGTGGTTCCTGTACCGGGGCTGCAGGCAGAGCTGCCCGCCAGTCCCCAGCAGGGCCTGCACTCCTCAGCCCTTGGGCTGTCCATGGGACCAGGCCCCACGGAGCAGGGGGCGGTGCCCGTCAGAGATGCTCAGGCCGCCAGGGAGCCTACAGCAGCTGGGGAGCTCAGATATGGCGGGCTGCAGGTCCCGAGCTCTTCCCCACACGGGAGCAGCTAAGGCCCTGCAAGAATTTGAGTGCAGTGCCCGTGGGCCGGCACTGCTGGGGGACCCTGCACAACCTTGGCAGCTGCTGGCCCGGGTGCTAAGCCCCACACTGCCCTGGGCAGGCGGTGCGGCCAGCCGCTCCGTGTGTGGGGCCCTCCGCGCCCGCGGGAGCTCACACAGGCCCGCAAGCGCAGCCCTGGTTCCTGCCTGTGCCTCTCCCTCCACACCTCCCTGCAAGCAGAGGGAGGTGGTTCCGGCCTCAGCCAGCCCAGAGAGGGGCTTCCATGGTGCCATGGCGAGCTGAAGGCTCCTCAAGCAGCACCAGAGTGGACGCCGAGGCAGAGGTGGCGCTGAGAGTGAGGGCTGCTAGCACATTGTCACCTCTCACTAACAGGTGTGAGGTGGTATCTTATTGTGATATTAACTTACATTTTCCTAATTAGTGATATCCACACTTTTTCAGATATCTGTTGACCATTTGTATGTCTTCTTTCTAGAGACGTTTATTCAGTTTCTTTGTCTATGTTTTAAATCGGTTAACTTATTTTCTTTTTTCTTTTGCCTTTTGTTTTCTATAGGTTTGTTTACTATTTACTTGGAGGAATTTCTCATATATTTTGGATATTAACCCTTTATCATATATATAGTTTACAAATATTTTCCCCCACCCCATAGGTTATTTTTTTTCAGTTTGGCAATTCTTTTACTGTGCAGAAGCATTTTAGTTTGATAAAATCGTACTTATTTTTGTGTGTGTTACCTTTGTAGAAATTCTATTTCTAGTTATTGCTACCTAAACAAAAAAGAAACAAATTGTCCCAGTCCATTCAGGTTGCTGTCTTAGACTAGGTAATTTACAAACAACAGAAATGTGTTGTTCGGAGTTCTGGAGGCTGGGAAGTCCAAGATCAAGGTGCCAACAGATTCAGTTTTTGGTGGAGGCTTGTTCCCCAGGGATAGTGACTTCTAGGTGTATTTGCCCACTCCCATGAGAGAAGGGAAAAACAGACACTCCCTCTTTCATAAGACCACTAATCCTTTTCACAAGTATTCCACTCTCATGACCCTGTCACTTCCCAAAAGCCTTGCTTCTTAATACCAACACACTGGGGACTGGGTTTCAACATATGAATTTTGGAGGAATATAAACATTCAGACCATAACACAAATTGAGTTTTATTTGTATTTAATTACCTATAGGCACTGGTGCTCTCAGTTGATCTAGCAAATAGGCATCTGTCACAGAAAATGAAGAAGATAGATATCCCAAGGGAAGAGGAGAAGCTCCACAATGTGAACAGATTTCCAGAGGCATCAGCACTTCATCTGCCACTATTGGCATCCTGTGACATAGTTTAGTTTACATGTGCCTGGTTAGGCTGATTTACATAATATATTATCTAATTAGACCTTAAATAAACCTCAAAATTGACAAATATCTTGAAAATGTCCTGGAAAAAAAGAATAAATAAATATAATACCAGTGATACCAAATGAAAAAAACATGGAAGGGTACAAGTACTCTATCAGCCATATTTTGAGCTATATAAAAAAGTAATGACATAATCATAAATGACAAGAAGTCAATGAAAAAAGTCCTAAATTATCAGGGAAACTATTTGATATGTGAAATTACATATACTGTCATTGGTATTGAAATTTGTCCTATATGTTAATTGTACAAAGATACAAAGACAGCACTAAGTCCTTACTATGAGCAAGACATTTGAAGCATTCACAAGATGAACACAAATTTTTATAATTCAAGGGTAATTTTTCAATCATTCTATATTTGAGCCAACATTTTATTTAAATTTTACTATACTTCTTACTGTTTAGAGGTATGTTTTGAAGTTTCTCAACAACAAAAGCTATAAGTTTTACACTGAGGGTGAACTTGTTTTTCTTGTCATTGTCACAATAAAATAGATTTAAAATAATAGATGTAAAACAATATGATGTCAGCTAAAACGCATTTCTTTTTTAGCAAATACTTTTAGAAAATTTCTAATTTCAATAGAGTTCCTAAAAATAATTCTGTAAGGTTTTCTTGTCTATGCATTGTGTGAAAGTACAGATGTTTCTAAATGTCTCAGCTGATGGTATTTTTTTTTCTAGATTCTGTTTCAGAAGTGAAATGAAGAAAAATACTTTTCAGAGAGTCACTAAAATAGTGGATCAGACAAAATGATCTATTCTTTACAGAAAATTACTTTTATAACAATAACAATGTTTCCTAGCACAAATTCTGCTAAGTGCAGTCACTATTGGGAAAGGTAAAACAGATACAAGAGCAACTATAACCCCAGAAGATTGTCGGAAATATATCCAGAGATACTACAATTGCTAAAAATCCTTCTTTGCATCACTCATATTCAAACTACAGGCATTCCTCAGAGACACTGTGGATTCTGTGTCCAGATCACCACAGTAAAGCCAATATTACAATAAAGTGAGTCACACAAATTTTTTCCAATACATATAAAAGTTATGTTTACCCTATACCTATATTAAGTGTGCAGTAGCATATGTGTTAAAAATGTACGTATCTTAGTTAAAAATTAGTTTATTGCTAAAAATGCTAAAGATGTCTGAGCCTTCAGCAACTCATATTCATTTTGCTGGTGGAAGATTTTGCTTCAGTGTTGATGGCTGCTGACTGAATAGGGTGGTAGTTGCTGATAGTTGGTGTGTGTGTGGCAGTTTCTGAAAATATGACAACAATGAATTTTGCCACATAGATTGACTCTTCCTTTCCTGAAAAGTTTCTCTGTAGAATGTGCTGCTATTTAATATTTTATCTACAATAAAACTTTTTACAAATTTGAAGTCAATCCTCTTGAACTCTGCTACCACTTTATCAATTAAGTTATGTACAATATTCTAAATCCTTTGTCTTTATTTCAACAACGTTCAAAGCCTGTGTACCAGAAGTAGATTCTATCTCAGGCAGCCACTTTCTTTGCTGATTCAGGTGAAGCAACTCCTTATTCATTCAAGTTTTATCATAAGATTGCAGCAATTCAGTCACATCTTCAGGATGCACGTCTAGTTCTCCTTCCTTCCTTCCTTCCTTCCTTCCCTTCCCTCCCCTCCCCTCCCCCCCCCCCCCCCCTCCCTCCCTTCCCTTCCCTTCCCTTCCCTTCCCTTCCCTTCCCTTCCCCTTCCCCCTCCCTCCCTCCCTCCCCTCCCCTCCCCTCCCCTCCCCTCCCCTTCCCTTCCCTTCTCTTTCTTTCCTTCCCTCCCTTCCTGTCTTGCTCTGTCACCAGCCTGGAGGGCAGTGGTGTGGTCTCAGCTCACTGCAACCTCCGCCTGCCGGGTTCAAATGATTCCCCTGCCTCAGACTCCCAAGTAGCTGGGTTTATAGGCATGCACCACCATACCCGGTTAATGTTTTGTATTTTAGTAAAGACGAGGTTTCACCATGTTGGCCAGGATGGTATCAATCTCCTGACCTTGTGATCCACCACCTTGGCTTCCCAAAGTGCTGAGATTACAGGCGTGAACTACCACGCCCAGCCTCTCTTGCTATTTCTACCACATCTGCAGCTCCTTCCACCACTAAATCCTTGAACCCTTCAAAGTCATTGATGATGGTTGGAATCAACTTCTCCCATACCCCTGTTAATAATGAAATTTTGACTTCCCTCCATGAATCATGAAAGCCCTAATATCTACAGTGATTAATCCTTTCCAGGAGTTTTCAACTTACAGTGGACCCTTGAGTAATGTGGGAGTTAGGGATTTGGGACACCTGCACTGTTGAAAATTTGCATATAACTTTGACTTCCCAAAAACTAAACTAATAACCTGATGTAGACCGGAAGCCTTATGGATAACATAAACAGTCAATTAACATATTTTTATGTTATGTGTATTATATAATGAATTTTTAGAATAAAGTAAGCTAGAGAAAAGAAAATGTATTAAGAAAATCATAAGGAAGGAAACATATATTTACTATTTAGTAAGTGGGGTGGATCATCATAAAGGTCTTCATCCTCAACATCTTCATGTTGAGTAGACTGAGAAGGAGGAGGTGTGGGCCTTGCTGTCTCAGGGGTGGCAGAGGCAGATGAAAATCTATGTATAGGTGGACCAGCACAGTTCAAAGCCATATTGTTCTGTACTCTGCTGAGATCCATCAGAGGAATCACTATCTATAAACTATAGCCTTACAAAATGTATTTATTAAATAGTAAGTTTGAAATTCAAAATTACTCATTGGTCCATAGGCTTCGGAACAAATGTTGTATTAGCAGGCATGAAAACAACATTAATCTCCTTGTACAACTCCATCAGAGCTCTTGGGCAACTAGGTGCATTGTCAATAAGCAGTAATATTTTGAAATAAATCTTATTTTTCTGAGCATTAATTCTCAACAGAGGGCTTAAAAGCTTGAGTAAGCCATGCTACAAACAGATGTGCCACTATCCAGTTTGTTCTGCTTATAGAGCACAGGCAGAGTAGATTTGGCATAATTCTGAAGGACTTTTTGATTTTCAGAATGGTAAATGAACATTGGCTTTGACTTAAAGCCACCAGATACAATAGCCCCTAACAAGAGAGTCAGCTTATCTTTTGAAGCTTTAAAGCCAGGCATTGACTTCTCCTCTGTAGCTATGAGAGTCCTAGATGGTGTCTTCTTTCAACGTAAGGTTGTTTGGTCTACTTAAAAATCTGTTACTTAATGTAGGCACCTTCATCAATGATCTTAGCTAGATCTTCTGGATAACTTGCTGCAGCCTCTATATCAGCACTTGCTGCTCCACCATGCACTTTTATGTTATAGAGGTGGCTTCTTTCCTTAAACCTCATGTTCTGCTAGCTTCCAACTTCTCCTTTGCAGCTTCCTCACCTCTCTGCACCTTCGTAGAATTATAGAAGGTAGCATCTTTTATTTTTTATTTCTTTCAAGAACCTTTCTTTTGCATTCACAATGTGAGTAACTGTTTTGCATTAAGAAGTCTAGCTTTTGGCTTGTCTCAGCTTTCTATATGCCTTTCTCAGTAACCTTAATCATGTCAAAGTTTTGATCTAAAGTGAGAGACATGGGACTCTTCTTGTTACCTGAACACTTAGAGGCTATTGTTGGGTTATTAATTAGCCTAATTTAAATATTTTTATGTCTCAGGGTATAGGGAAGCCTGAGCAGAGAGGAAGAGATGGGGGAATGGCCATTTGGAGAAGTGGTTAGACCACACATAACATTTAACAATTAAGCTTGCTGCCTAATATGGTTGTGGTTCATGGTTCCCCAAACAAGTACAAGAGTAACATCAAAGATCGCTGCTCACCAGCTACCATAACAGCTATAATAATAATAATAAATTTTGAAATATTGTGAGAATTACCAAAATGTAAGATGGAAACAGGAAATGAGCCCATGTTGTTGGAATAATGGTGCCGATAGGTTTGCATGAGGCAGGGTTGCTGCAAACCTTCAATTTTTGAAAAACATAGTATCTGTGAGGTGCAATAAAGTGAAGCTAGTGAAGCTCAATCAAATGAGGAATGCCCATATTAAGCCTGCCCTTTTCCCCATAAAAGAGCCAGAAAGGTTTAGATTACTAATGTCTCTAATGATGAGGAATCATGATAACCAGGTAAATAACGATAGTGTGAATAATGATGGTGACCAAAGACTTTTCGCATACAAGAAAATCTTTACAATTCTCTATAATAAGATGATGACATTGAAAATATGTTGCATAACACGACAAATCAATCATTATATCTTAGTAAATTAATTATGAGTTTTTATACTAATAATTACATAAACTATTTTTCTTTTATAGAGCTCTCTCTGCATTTCTATTCATGCAAATTAGTACAGTAAATGACTGTATATCCTAGTTCATACTAGTTCTTGTCCCAGTGCCCTGTCTGATTTAGTATTGGTCGCATACTTTTCCTTTTTGTGAAATGAAGTATTATCTATGTACATTGAAATAAGATGGGCTTGGTAGTCATCCACTTCATTCTTCCAGCCTTTCTCACAATCTCACCTGAGAGCATATGGGATGTCTCTTCAGGGACCAGAATTCTCACTCTCTTTGTCTGGCCTTTTCCAGACTCACTATCGCCAACCCCTTCCTTCCAAGGCACAATCAAGGTATTTGCTGGTGAAATACATTGTACTTAGACTAAAGTGTTCCAGAGAATAGCTTATTCCAAAGGACCACCCTTCCCGATATGCATTAGATGAGGCTCAAGGATTGCCAGCATTGTTTACCTATGACAAGGCCAGATGCAGACACTCCAAACTCCTGTTCTTGGCTTCATAAATGATTAGCTAAATTTATTGTCCCCACTGATCAATTAGAATGGAATGCCTATTAACCTGACCTGAACAAATTTTGGTTACGCTTCTTTCTTTTCCCCAGGATCTTGAACTCTGATGCATTCTAAGTCGAGCCAGAATTTAGCTCCTTCTCAATGGCTCCTCCCAGGAAGGGGCTGGCCTGAGGGTAAAACATTCTCTGATCTACTATCCAATCAGGCCACCTCACTTACTTACATCTGGTTCTTTCTAGCCTGTTCTCTCTTTCCTATAAAAGAAAAGCCCTTTTCTGCCTGAGCTCTGAGAAAGTTGCTGTTCTTGTAGTTGGAGTGTTCTTTCTATTCCAATAGTCCCTTCCCCCTCTTTTCTAATAAAGCTTTTTGTAATTTCTAATAAAGATTTTTGTAATAATCTTTTCTAATAAAGCTTCTACTTACCTCAGTCTAGATTTGTTTTTTACTTTATTTATTGAATAGATTTTATTTTTACAGCAATATTAAGTTCAAAGAAAAATTGAGTGGAGAGTACAGAAAGTTCATTCACCTACTCATCCTGTCTCCAAGCATGCACAACCTCTCTTACTATCAAATCCTGCACCAGAACAGTATATCTATTACAATCAACGAGACTCATTGACACACAGTTATCACTGAAAGAGACCAGAATGTACCACCACCATCAAAATATGTCACTTCGACATAAGGATTATTTTGAACTGAAGGCAATTGAAAACAGCCAAACATCGGAAGGGGTCTCTCTGCCCTCTTCTTATCAGAATAAAAGCAGGGCATACATTTCCTTTCTGTCTCCCTTTCCTGAACTGGGAAGAGGAGAGCCACTCTTATTACTGGATATTGAGAGTCAGACAAGTTTACATAAATAGACCTTAGTAAAATAACCCTTATTTTTCCTTTGTTTCCCTATATCTTTCCTAGTCACTTCCCCACGATTTATCATCCTTTGAAGCCCCAAACCTTTCCTTCGTTAAAATGGTATATAACCCCTCTGAGTTTAATTGCGTCTTTGAATTTCATTTCTTTTCTATGAACTCCTATGCATGTAACTATCAATAAAAGCTGTGTGCCTTTTCTCTTGTTAACTTGTCTTTAGTTAGTTTAATTTACTGGTTCCCAAGCACTAAACCTAAGAGAGTGGAGGAAAAGTTTTTCTCCGTGACATCACTGAAAATCTGGAGTTTACATAAACATTTATTCTTGGTGTTGTATATGCTGTGCTTCTGTGGTCTGAATGTTTATGTCTCCCCAAAACAATTCCCAGTGAATTTTGGTCTGTTATTTGGGTTCCCCACAAAATTCATCCCCACTAAACCTAAAGTCCAGTGTGATGGTTTTAAGAGATGGGCCTTTTAGAGGTGACTAGGCCATGAGGGCAGAGCCCTCATGAATGAGATTAATACTTTTATGTAAGAAGCCCCAGACAGCTGCTTTGCCCCTTCCACCAGTGAAGTTATAGCAAGAGGATCGCCAGCACCAGGCCCTGAATCTGCCAGTGCCTTCATCGTGGACTTCAGAACAGTCAGAAACATATTGCTGTTGTTTATAAGCCACTCAGTCTAAGGTATTTTCTTAGAGCAACCTAAATGGACCAAGGCATACGTGTTTTGACAAATGTATAATGACATGTATCAACCATTATAGTATCATATAGAACCGTTTTGCTGCCCCCAGAATCCTCTGTGCTTCCCCAATTCATCTCTCCTTTCCTTCTAACCGCTGGCAACCACTGACCTTTTCACTGTCTCCACAGTCTTGCCTTTCTCAAAATGTCATATAGTTGGAATCATACAGTATGTAACCATTTCAGATTGACTTCTTTCACTTAGTCATATGCTGGATTTATTTTTTTATTTGAGAGTTGGTAACTGAACACTGATTCTAAATCATGTATTCCAAGACACTGAATTTATATTCCTAAAAGGTACATTATACATACTGCCACAAGGGCAGGGGGAATGCAACATTTGCAAAGGTCCTATGAAAACTCTTTAGCTAGAAATTGTGATGGCTTGCTGTTTAATGTTTCTATTAGAGATTAAAGAGGGAGCTCCCCCTTCCTGTGCCAAATGAAAGAAGATAGTTGTGATTGGAAGTCGCTTTGCTGCCACCATTTTGCCCCAGGGGAGGCAATAAAGGGAATCATTTGATGCCGTTACCAGGTCATGTCCACGGTCCTTGGCTTTGGGCAGAAGTGAGTTCCCTGTGAAGCTAATGAAACATAAGCTTTTAGGCCTCTCATTTTGTAGTCATAATTTTGTATTCTGTTTCTTAATAGTGTCTCCCCACTGTATAAGTCTCATGCCCCCAGAAAACCTGTCTCTTCCCCAGCTATACAATTTAGCAAATCTTTGCTTGTCGCTTCATCTCAGCACGCCCTACTAGCTTGTAGTACAAGACCTCTTAGACGATCAAAATAAGCCCAATGTCAATGTCAAAAATAGACGGTAGGGAATGTTGCACAGTACTACCTTTAATAGTGAATAAAGAAACTGAAGAAAACTCATCGGGTGTTTTAAATCTTCCATCTCAATGCATTTAAATGTAACACAGTGAGATCCTACTCACATATCTTCTTCTTTTTTCTTTTTGGTAGTTCTAAAATTGATTTCAACTTTAGTAGGCTCTTGAAATAATGACAACCATAGATAAGCCAGGAATAAACCAAATTAAGAACTGTTACTATGCATCATGTAGATACAAAATCTAAAGAAGTGCAAGCGAATTTCAAAATAATAGTATATGGAATCCCGTTAGATTCTGAAAATATCAAGACTATTTTAATGAAGTTTGCAAAGCTCCTGCCACACAGTAGTACATCCTCCATACTCCCCCAGATTGTACTCCTCCTGGTCTGTAATTCCAGAAGCTACATGGGCCAGCCTCGAAGAAATAGTTAACATTTACTGATACTGATAATGTTCCAGACACTGTGATTGATGCTTTTCATGTATTAACCCATTTAATCTGTTGAGGCTGGGGGAAGGGTATGATAAATATACCCTTGTCTCCCCATTTGGAACCAAATGAGAAAAAAAAAAAAAAAAAAACAGGAAACCCACAGAAGAAGCCTTATTACTCTGATTTGTTTTTGCTTTAATGTCAGTTTTATTACCTATCAAGCTGATTTGAGAACAAGGCTTTAGCCCTCCAGCCATGATAGGCTTCTTAAATACTTCACCCCTGTGCTTATCAGACTTGGTTGTTCAGTGACTGACTCAGCTGGCTGATTGAGCTTTCCCTGCAGGGATTGAGCCTAGGCTGTCCAAATGCCACATGGCTGAAGAGAAGGGCTGGCCTTCTTGGGAACAAAGAGCTAGAGAAACGAAGGAAAAAGGGGAGGGTGAGTGGGAGAGTGATTGTGATTTTCTTTGCTCATTTAAGGGTGAATGTGCTGCTTCTTCTACAGAATGGTCCCTTGCATAAAAATGCACACCCTCCTTCAAGTCGTCAGTCTGGAACATTTACCCCTAATTTCTCTGGTTCAACCAAGGTGCTTCATCTCCTTCTGCCTCTTTTCATTATTTCCCTAAGTGTGCCTGTTCCTTGAATTAGACGGAGTCTATCTAAGTTAGATTTAGGTGCATAAACACGGTCTTTTCTATTGTGAGGCTGAAGTCTTCTCTTCTTCCATCAGGGTCTCCTCCCCACTTTTACAATCAAAGACATCTTTATGGGTTCCAGTTCATTCTGAGGTGATTATAATCAGATGCTAATTTATGCAAATTCTGCAGAAAAACAGATGAGATGTCTCTACTGCACTAAATGTCTCTTGACACTCTGCTTAGCTCTGTGTTCCTATCATTGTTGAAAACATTCATTGAAAAACTGTCCCCATGGACCATTCTGTCACTGACAAGCAGCACCCAAAGAAAATCGATTAATCCGAAGACATGAAGTTACAGGTTTCTCTAGGTAGTTCCCACTGATAATTCACTAGGAGAAAAAAAAAAAAAAAGCTGTCAGAGTAACTAAACTGTAGGATGCCATCTCTTCGGAGGAAGAAATTCTCTTTTTGAACTCAATAATTTATAATTTAATCTCTTGGCAATGTACAAGATCAATTTAAGTAATTGGGGTATAATAGCACCCACTATTAGGGATTCAAAGAAAACATATTATATTTCAAGATTATTTGTTTTACCAGAAAGTAACATGGGCCTTGGAATGAAATAGCCCTGGGTTGAATTCCTGACTCAAAAATTGTATGATCCTGAGCAACTCTCAATTTAATCATCCCTGAAATAGCTTTATTAACAGTTTATGCCCTCTGAACCATTGATGGATTAGCATATACCTATGTATATGGCAGATAAAAACTCTGAAATAATTTTAGTTTCCCTTCTCTTTACAAAGGCCAAACTTATTTGTGGGTTGAAGGTGCTGCCACTAGTCTACTACATAATATCCCACTTCTCCTTTGATCAAGCTATGGAGTGGACCTCAGGGATAATAAGGGAAGATTTCTCTAAAATTCAAGTTCTTATTTCTTGAGGTCTGGAATCACCATTTTTGAGTCTATAGCTTACTTTATACCAAGAATTTTTATGAGCATTTAATAAATACTAGCATGTTCTATCCTCATAACAACTTTTTTAAATGAAGAAACTGATTTACAGAAAGCAACATGACCAAAGTCACAAAGTTCAGAAATGATTTGGATCCAAGGAGATTTTGCTTCTTATTGCTCTACATTATTGCTTTAATTGGGATTCGACTACAGGAAAATTTAATGTTAACAGTTTACCTATCTATTTCTATCTACTTCTCTATATACAGTATTACTTAAAAGTACTGCATGTTATAGCTATAGTATATCATACTTAAAATATGTTCACATTTTATCTATTGCTTTTCCATTTACCTAGTTGTCTATAGAAATAATTTCTATTTTTATTTCTTAGTATCTATTTCTATTTTTGTAACAATCTTTATTCTGGAAATTTAAAGTTGGTTCTCTCACTAGTAACTGTGTGTGGGGAGGGGATGTGATTAAGCTTACAGGCTCTGGCCTCTAATGGAGTGGCTTACAAGTGGCCATACCACTTACAGGCTGTGTCCTTAGCAAATTGCCCAAACTTGCTGTCCTTCAGTTTCCTCGTCTGGAAAGTAGAGATAATATTACCATCTATCTTCATAGGAGATTTCATAGATTCATAAGTGAATACATTTAGAACTACCAGGCTCATAGTTGTTCTCAGTAAGAGAGAGCTCTTATTATTACGTATATCTATGCTGTTATCTCTCATTGTTTTTACTGCCTTGTTCTTATGTAGAATCTTCAGTTTACTAAGTTCTTTTAAATACGTTGGCTGCTTTTCAATTTTTAAAAAACAGTGTAAGGTAAATATACTTGTTTTGGAGATGAGGAAGCCAAGGATCGGGATCTGTTATGGATTGAATTGTGTCACCCCAAACAAACATGCTGTAGTCCTAACCTTCACTGCCCCCCAGTGTGACTGTATTTGGAGATAGAGTCTGTACAGTGGTAGTCAAGTTAAAATGAAATCATTAGGGTGGACCTTAATCGAACATGACTAGCGCTCTTATAAAAAGGGGAAATTTGGATACAATCATGCACAGAGGGAAGATGGTGTGAGGAGACACAGGAAAAAGGACATCCACAAACCAGAAAGAAACATCAGGAATAGACCCTTCCCTCACAGCCCTCAGGAGGAGCCCACACAAAGATGAGGACACATCTTGACTTCTGGCCTCCAGAACTACAAGGCAATACATTTCTGTTGTTTAAGCTACTCGGTTTGTGGAACGTTGTTATGACACCCTTAGCAAACTAATACAGAGTAGTAGAATGAGCTGCTATGCTGAGTAGAATGCCCTAAAGAACCAGAGCAAGAAGTTTCCTGCTTCAGTCCAGTGACCTTTTTCTGGTAACTTGGATACTTCATGTGTGATGATCCCTTAACCCAACTCTGCCTCCACCTTGATATCCAACCATTTTTAAAGTTAGCAAAAGCTTCCTGGCTTGGAATGCTGTGCATAAGGCAAATACTTCAGGACAAGGTAAGAGGACACTTTATGTCTTCCAGGACACGTATACCTGTGTGGAGGTATAATGTATTCTAAATGTATTCTTTAATGTATTCTAAAGAGAGGTGTGACATTATTAGGCATAAGCTGATTCACAAGGAGTAACAAAATCACAGCGTCAGAGAGCCTGAGTGCTCACGAATTCATCACCCTCAAAGCCAGCCTCTCTGTTTTTCCCATCCCTTTAGCTGTTCAGGTTTCATTTGAGCATGGACCTTGTCGGACCCAACTCTCCTTCATGGCTTTAACTCAACCAAGGACCTACAGATAGGGACAGAAGCCATCACCTCTCATCTCCTGAATGTCTCATGATTCAGATCCCAAATGCCTTGTAAACCAAAATGTTATATGAATGGAGCATATTGTTTTCATGTATGCCAAACTCAAGTCTTGAAAACTACAGAATATAGACAGACCTAGAAATGATTAATGGCAGACTAATGAGATTGTATAAGTATGCAGTCCATGAATAGAATCTTATAAAAAATGAACTGTGAGAAGATATTGAGTTTTGCCAAAATGCCATTCCTGTAAGGGCATCGCCTCCCATTATCAGTTTCATAGCATCAATCATGTGGACACTGTTGTCAAAAGTGTCATTAGAATGACTCTAAACCCTGATAAGCTAACCCAGTCCATTTACAGGGTTTATTTTAAGCTGTCTTGGTTATCTGCCTCATTCTAGATCTTGAGAGCTTTTCTTAGAACACTTTTCTCACATGGTTCAGGACCTAAAATTATTCTATTGTCTCAAAAAACTCTTTCATTCTCAGCATAGTTTCTCTTATTCTAGAACATTCACTTTGCCCATGCAGGACATGATTCTGAACTCTAGACTTTATTACCTACAACTTGAAAGGGAAAGGGGTTACACTGGCTACTAAAGTCATGGCTTTTGTCTGGGGGTCAGAAACCTGGATTCTCTAGTAGCTTTAGGCCCAAGACCTATGGCTTCCAGACAAGGGTATATGACCTGACATTAGAAAACTTGGATTCTTATCCCAGCACTGTCATATTTTGCCTCTATATATTTCAGAAAGCATTTATGTACCCTGAATTTTTCCCCCCAAAATTTAGTTCAATATATTTTGGCAAATATATATAATCATGTAACCACATATGGATCAAGATATAGAATACATCCATCACTCCAGATAGTTCTCTCATGGCCCTGTTCAGTAAGTTTTTCTGCAACCACAAAGAAGTAATCACTTTTCTTCCTTCCATCACTATAGACCACAGATTCACTTTGCTTGTTGTAGAACTTCATATAATAGGTTCTCATTGTGTCTGGCTTCTTGGACTCAGTGTAATGTCTGTAAAATTAATTCATGCTGTTGCATAATCATTTTTCTCCTTATTGATGCTGAATAAAATTTCTTTTCATAAATGTATATGTCTGAACCTTTTTCATTAACAAAATAAGTAGGATAATCTGGACTTGAAACCTGGGCTCATTGGTACTAGCTTTGTGATTTTGGACAAGACATTGGCTCTTCCAACTTATTTCTATATCTATGTAAGATGAAGAAGAATCTCACCACTCCTTTCCTGTTTAACAGTTTATAGCAAAGATCAGACACAATAAAGGCCTCTCCCTCACCATTCTTACTGGCACTAGTCCACATCTCCTCCCTGGACTACTGGTAAATACCACACAAATTAATGCATAGAACATTATATGTCTATAATATATAGAAATCAAAACACAGGACAGCTTGTGCTTCCTTTACACCTGGCTTCTTTTGCTCAACATAATGTCTATGAGATTAATCCATGTTAGTCTGCCAATTAATGTCCTGGCTTCTATTATTCTTCAATCAGAGCCAGGATGAATCTCTTAAATATAAATCAGACTATGTCACTCTTTTCCTTAAAACTCTGCAAGGGCTCCCATTTCACTTATAACAACGTGGAAATGTTTACCAGAGCCTACCAGGACCTGCCACCCCCAACTCCCCTGCAACTCCATCCTCATTTCTTGCCACTCTCCTTTCACTCACTGTACTTTATGATTGTGTCTCCAGTATACTCCAGTTATTCTTGTGATGGGGCCTGACAAGTTCCCCTCTTTACTGCAGGTCTGCTTGTTCTTCCATTTGTGTCTCAGATTCAATGTTTCCTTCTCATAGAGGCCCTCATTGACCTCTTCAACTAGGTAGAGAATCATGCTTGGCACCCAGAAATTGTTCTAAAATCATTAGTTGGATTAATGAATACGGACAGGGAGCATTTCATATACTACAATGCATAAATGCATTGTGGACATTTGTGACTGTTTTATAACAAAAATACATAATAACTATGTGCTCAAAAATTAAACTGTGTATTTGTGGTCACTATGAAAAAAGAGACCTACACTTTGCATTCCAGAAGCTTATTTAAGATCTCAAATAAGAGAGAGGAGACTGGAAATTGTCTATTAAATAATAATCCAGAAATGATAACTGAAAAGTATGTTAGCCAACCGTACAGAGGGTGGATGACTGGCAGATGGGAGGTCCCTGTAGGGAGGGAAGTGGTGCGAAGTCTTGGGGTTTGTCAGAAGGGTGGGTTTAGCTTTCATGAGATAATGGGAGGGCAGTGACAAGTTAATACTGCTGATATTGTTGCCTTTTTATTTTTATAAATTGGGATGTCAGTATACAAATTACAAGTGAATACAAATTTAATAAGATATCTTCTCAATATACTTCCTTTTTTAGGGGGGGAATTAATAACATTCTACTCCCCACTCTGAAAATGCTGGCTGATAGCCATGGCATATTCCCTCTGGGCCAACAAGCAGCTATGGTGTTTCGTCCTCCTTTACCCTCTACTACTCTCACCAAAAGAGAGTAGTGTTTGTTCCCAAATGTGTTCATGTTGTATGTATTGTTTTATAAATCAAGAAAAGAACAGAAAAAAATAGAAATTTCTAGGAAAACTAGGTTGAACATTTTAGGCAGAGTTGATAAGTATGAATTGGTATTATTTTTCTGTTGAAATAGGTGTGGGCAATACAACTTTAGAATATTTGGATAGAGTTGCAAAAATCTAGACATATTCTGACCTCAGGTGGCTTTAGATGTCTTTAAGTTCTTCCATACTTTGAAGAAACTGAAACAGAAACTCAAATATTTGTTTTTAGGCAAGTTATTTCTATGCAAAGAAAAACCTTGGATGCACATCAAAAGATTGGCAAACAACAACTCTTCTGGTTAATGAACCAACTAAAAATTCTGATTCATGTGAAAAAAAAGGGCATCCACTGAGCTGAATGTAGTTCATTCCTGCTACTTAGGAAGTGTAATCAGTCACCAAAATGCAGAAACTGAGTTTCCCTGGTTCAACATAGCAATTAGCCACTACTAGATCCAATGGCCGTTTCTCTTTTCTCTTCATATTTGAACTTAGCTTTTGAAATGGTTAATTTTTTCCTCTTCCTTACAATACTTTCCTCATTTTATTTTCCAAAAACACTCACCTGGTTCACTTTCTACCTGGATGCCTTCTCCTTTTCAGTCTCTCTTTTTTTTTTTTCTGGTTTCTATTCATCTTTTCTACACCAGGGCTCAATTTCTAAATGTTACTTCTCTGGGCTAATACCCTTGGTGATCTCTGGTCTCATAAATTTAGATAAATAATATCTATACACTGATGACTCCCACACTTATATTTCTGGCCTAAATTTCTCATCTAAACACCAGGTTTGTATATCCAGCTACCTACTCAGCATCTCTACTTGAATGTGTTATTAGGCATCTCAAATACAGCATATCAAAAGACTTACTTCTTACTTCCTACCTTCCTCCACACCAAACTGTTTTCCAATAGTCTTCATCACAGTCAATACAACTTCATTATTTCAGTTATTCAATCCCAAAAGCTTGCAGTTGTCTTTTATTTGTCTCCTTCACAGCCCACTTCTGCTCCAGCAGAAGACTTTTCCTGTCTTCAAAAATAATCTGAAATCTATCCTCTCCTTAATACTTTCCCTCACTCAATTCACCATCATCGTGCAATAGCATTTGCGCAAAGCCTTCTAACTAACCTTCCTTCTTCTGTCCTGGGTTCCCTATGGCAGGTTGAGCAGTAACAAAAAAGAGAAATAATAAAATATTTTCTTTCTAGAATTTCTGTAAAGACTAAATACAAAGAAATTGGGAGAGTATCTGTGGAGAGCAAGTGATAAATGTTCTGTGATATTGCTGTAGACATGACTACACCAAATTTCCCATTTCTACCATGATCTCAATTTGCTCCCCTGCATTTGTAAACATATTTGTATCTCCAAAAACATTTTTTTGAACCTGCATCTCTTCAACCTCCCAGTCCAACTCTGGCCTCCTGTAACAAACAAGTTTATTTCATTACTAATATATTTTCCGGACAATGCCTTATTTTCTTGCATTCACTCATTATCTGATTTTTTCCTTCATTTCTTGGATATGCTCTCTTTTCCTAAGTTGCTGATGAGGTTATAATGAACAAATCCACCCAATTTTTCTGCCTTTGAAAATGTACACTACATTATTCTTTAAAGTCTCTTTCAGTGACTCCCTTGCTATTACACCCTCCTGATTCTTCTCTTACTTTCAAACATATCCTTCAATGTGCATACCTTCATACCTTAAGAGTTCACATTTATGATGATTTGGATCCGGAGCTTGACTCTCTTCCATCTACTTATGCTGAGTCATCTCAATCAAGCCTATGGCCTTTAAATATGACCTATTTCTCAGAGATTCTCAGCTACATGTATCTAACTCAGATGTTTTACTTAGCTTTAGAATATGAGAATGTGCTCCCCAAAACCAAAATGATCAAAGCCAGGGGAAACATACAAGAATGTTTATAGCAGCATTTCTTGCCATAACAAAAAACTGGAGATAATCCAACTGCATCAAGAGGAGTGGGGATGGGCTGTAGAATAGTCAGTCAATGTACTGTTATACAGTGTGGAAAATGAAAAAACTATAGCTATACAAAGTAATTTGAATAAATCTTAAACAATAATATGACAACAATAATTGAGAAAAGAATCGAGTCATAGAATACCATATGCTGTAGAAAAAATTAAAATTTTATTATGTAAGAATATAGCTATAAGCGGTAAAACTATGAAAAGAGGGGAATGATTGTAGATAGTGGAATGGGATTGGAAAGAAGCATGCAGCTAACATCTATGTTCTTGGTAACATTCTAGTTCTAAAGTTGTGTAATGTGTTCACAAGTATTCATTTCATTGTTATGATTCATAACTTGCTTATATATTTTCTATATTCTTTTTATGTTTTATATAATAATTATATTAAAAATCCAAAGCCAAATTTATGATACTCCCACCATAGAAGTTTATTTTTGTGTGTGTGTGTTCCCTGTTTTGGCCAATGTCCACATCAATCATCTGTTTGTTCCAGTTAGAATATTTGATCACAGTTTTTGAACTTAGTTTGGTCTCTCGCATTCAGTATACAATCAATTTGATTCTACCTAGACCTAGCTCTTGAATCTTATTCTTCATATCTATTTCTAGGATAATAGCCACAGTCAAGTCATTATTTCTCCCACCGGAAATTTTGAAAACCTATCTAATGTGTCCCTGTCTTTAGTAATTTACTCAAGGTCCTCTTCACAAGCACAACTTTAATCATGTGTGTTTTATAATCTAAATCTTAGTCACTGTTCCATTATTCAGTCACTAAATCCAAACATCACAATCTGACCTAACTTACCTGCATGCACCCATCTTTTACCACTTGATCCCATTTCTTTCGTTAGCTCCCAAACCCTATAGTCCATCATTCCTTAAACAAGGTGTTAATTTTCAGACCTTTATTTATGTTTTTGCTTCTTCTCCTGCATCTGCCCAGCATTTACTTGTCACTTAAGGCTCAGCTTAAATATAATCTCAGTGAAGTCATCACTGGCTACCTACGTACAATTCATCCTACACTGTCCTATGTTCCCACTGTATTCTGTGCATATCTATCTTACAGAACTTGCATCATTGTATAAAATTACTCAATTATGGTGCAGAAAAGCTAGCTCATAACTAGACTATTAGCTTCTTGAAGACAGAGGTTTCCCAATTTCTCATATTCATCTTTGCAGGTGCCAATCTGCGTGTTTGGCATGATTACCTTCTATCCTCAATGAATGCCCTAATTGTTAAGATTCTATAACTCGGACTGATTCACTGAGCTTCTTGATGTCACAGAATAAATTTATCTTCTTAAGTGTCCTTTTACAAATATTAACTTATTTGTAGAAAGGAGTTATTCTACTTAAGATATTACTAGAAACATATTTATAAATATTATGCAGATTTATTCCTTGTGATCAAATGCATGCACACATTGGGGATAAAGGCTGTGGGGAACAAGAAAACAAACCAACACCCATTGAGTGACTAATGAGTCAGGAAGTAGGTAAGGGTCTTCTACACAATTAATTTTATTTAATCTTCCCCACAACCATTAGTTGTGGGTACTGCATTTTTTACTTAAGTAGTGATAATGAGACTCAGAGATCTTAACCTTCTTGCCTGCAGTCACATAGTTAGTTACTGTTTGTAAGTCAGGTTAGGCTAGGTTCTGCTTCACTAAAAAGCAACCTGTAAATCAAATCATGAACATTTATTTCTCATTCACTCTACATATCCCTTGTGGGTTGGCAGGCAATCTCTGCCCATCAGTCACCCTGGGATCTCTACTGACAGACCAGCCTCATACCAAATCTCATCAGACACCACTGTTCACATATTATTGCTAAAGCTCTTCCTGGCCACACTTAACTCCAAGAGGTCAGAGATGTAAAATTCTAACATTTTCTCCAAAAGGAAGATCGAAAGAATTATCTGAGAAATAGATAATAATCACTCTCAGGGAAAATTTTAAAATTGAGAACACAGCTGCTAAGTTCAAAATTTTACCACTAGCCATTTTTCATTCTTTTTTCTTCAGTTAGAATGAGATTAAGTAACATTTTAGAAATATAATCTGTAATGCATGGTCCTTGAGGAAGGTGTGCAGAACCTCTAGGCTGGTAATTCTCAGGGTCGGTGTCCGTCAAGGTCACCTTCAAATTCCAGATTTCCAAATACAAAAATCAGAGTCCTCTAGGGATGGCAGGGAACCTGCATTTGGAACAATCTCCCCAGGTAACCATGGGTTACCAGTGTTTTAGGGCTGAAGGTTTACCTCCTCCCAACCTCATTCTAAGTCGCCTTGCCGTTTATTACACGTTTCCTTTCTGAGGAGTTTTCAGTTCAAAATGTAATGCATGCTTCCTATGAACACATGATCCTCTCAGTTCTCTTCTAAAGCAGAGTCACTGCATCTTCCAAATTTCTTTGGGCACTGGAGAGAATAGAACTTATTGAATAATGCATTTCATCCCTGGGCTACTTGAAAGGGGCTCTGCTTAATGCAGTAGAAATTTTCAGATGATTCATTCTGGAGCCACTGATCAAAAGTACAGCTAATGGAACAGGTGAGCTCAGGTGATTGATATCTTTCAAGGGACAGTGAACAAAATCTCTATCATTAAGAAAGAGGCTGAGTAATGAAACCAAGTGTCAGACAGGCAGAGAAACCTTTCCCTCCATTTAAGCTTTAAAATAAATTTAGTCACAGTCTCCTGTAAGCCTCAGACTAGACGTTACCATGTCTAAATGGATTCTGCAATGTTGGCATCCTGTTTCTGAGTCTGAGCTGATAGTGTCTTGTGGTGTTGGTGAATAAGGCAAGCCAGGAATAAAACTGACAGGGCCAGGAAAACATCAAAAATCTCTCAGAAACAAAGTGAAGAGGAAGAAAGTCAGCCCTTATATGACAGAAAGGAGGTTGTTCTCATAGAGCTGCTTAGTGTATGTCCCTCGGAGGGAGTGCTTTGTTTCACTTGGCTCCCGTGCCAATCAAAATGCCCCCTTGGCAGTGGATAAAATAAAATATAGAAGGCAGAAATAAATGCCAAAACAAATTCATGCACAGAATGACCTTCCAAATGCTTCAAGGCCCAGCTAAGCTGTCCTCTACCAAATGAACTGAAAGGGCAAAGAAAAAAAAATCTATAATTTAACTTCAACAATAAAGATCTTTAAAATCAGCTGAGATACTAAAATATTTGCCAGTCTCTTCTTTCTGATGGTGACCTAACATTCAATGAATGTCTCATAATGTGCCACGCATTTTATATGCATTTTTCACACTATTTCATAATACAGTTGTGAAATATATGTCATTATCTTCAGTTCATGTTTGAAAAAATAAGCCAAGGTTAAGTAAATTGCCCAAGGTCACACTAGAAAGAAGTCAGCCTGGTATTTGTACTTTGTTTTACTCTAAAGTTCATCCCGATTCGTTTTTTCCACACAAGCCAACTTCTCAAGTTTATATTAGAATCTTTTAAAACTCTATTCAATATTTTGAAAACTTCTGTCTTCTCTCTCCTTTGCACATCAGGAAATGTGCTCATCCAAACTGGTTGTCCAAATGCAAAATGGTGAAATCAAGTGTCTTACAAACATACACATACACTTTTTACATCTTTAGTTTAATTGAGGTACTTATAAGCTTAGTTCACAAGACTAGACTCCAAGTAGATTGACCTAAAAGCTTCAGAAGTTATTCAGCAGAATTGACTCTTCATTTCACCCTGCTTGAGTGCTTACTACAAGAATAATGCAGTCAAGTTCCCAGGGCCACCTGCCAAGGCATACAAGGAGTTTTACATAACCCCAGTAGACGTAGCCGTGAAGTGTCCAAGGGCAACTAGAGAAAGAAAAACCTCCTGTCACCAGAGCTATTGCATCATGTCAACCTTGGAGAAAGAATGTAGTAGCTCTGTCATTATTCCAGCATGAGACTTTGGCAGAAATCCACCTTGAGAGGACAGATTGCACACATAGCCTTCCTTGGCCTTGTGGGTCCAGATGAATCTAATCACCACAGTACTGTCCACAGTGATATTTGAACTGACACACACATCAGGCCTCTCCACAAGACTCCAGACGCCCCACATTTTGCTGTTTGATAAGGAAAGGTACCCTCCCCATATTCCAGCCTACCAAATACAAATAAAGAACAGAGAAAGGAGTTGCAAGAGTGATCTAACTTAGAAGACCCTAGCAATGGCAGGTCATTGGATCATAAAATGAAAAGCCCACAGGATCAAGGGTCATGCAGGCCTGAGTTGTCATCCAAGCTCTGCCACTAACTAGCTGAGTGACCTTAGATAAGTTATTTAGCGTCACAGGGTTGTTGTGAAAACTAAACATAATGATTTTAAAGGGAAGCCATATAGTGGAGTAGTCAAGAGTACTAACTTTGGAGTAAAAGTGAGCTGGAGACCAGCTTTACAACTTAATAACTATGTGATGCTGTGCTGGGCAATTTACTTTCTAGGCCTCAATTCACTCATCTGTAAAGTCAGATTAATAGATAATCACAGTGTATTAGAGGTACACGGAGGAATATCAATGGATCTTAAAAATAGAGTTCTTAATGAAAAAGTAAGAAACGGCTATAACACATTATCATTCACATATTACCCATTATACAAGAACACATTCAAATAAAATACACACACAATGCCATGGAATAGTTATCCATGGGAGAGAGGAGGGAATGAGAATGGGGCGTGGAGGGGAAAAAAGGGATACATCCATTACATAACAGGGGCCTTGTACAGAAAAATAATAAAATAGGCCATATACTGAGGAGTGTGATTAACTCGACGCTGAACCAGAAGTTTTAACGAAGCAACAATAACAAATAGGGGCAATAACTGGGTCTCCTTGCTGGGGTTGTTGGGGGAAATGAGTGTGGTAAAGTGCAGGAGAGATTTGGCAGAGGATCTGCTACAAACCCAGTGATGGCAACAGTTTTGTAAGAACTTTTGGGGAGCAGTTCTTCCTCCTTTCTTCACACTTCGAAGCTTGGACTATTTTTGGAGGGGCATTCCCAGGTTGTTTTTGTCATTGTTGCTTTGTTTGGAGAAGCACATTATTGCCAAGCATGCTTGAAAAATCCAGTTTTTAATCTTTTTCATGAATTGGATTTCCAAAAGTTGGAGGTTGCCTCCAAAAGTTCACTGTCCCACATAGGATACAAGCAAATTACTATACCGTAGATTACTAGACTTCGGCTTGCAAAATTATGGAGATGATATCCGCTAAAAGTAAATTATGTTAAGTTGATCATTTCTCATCTTTGACATTCAAAATGATTTAGCCAGGTTACATTTATTTATGCAGTAGAACACTAACGGGGCACAGCAGTCTTGTTTCATGTGATCCTTTATTAAAGCAAATTAAAAATAATTTCTAAATTCCATTATTAATATCCTCCCTCTGTGAAAAGTATTTCCCTCAGCAGACCCTATTGACATTCAGTCTAGACACTGCTGAAGGAATTGACTTCATGAATATCAGTAAATGTGTTGCATAGAAATGGGAAGATATTAAATGATTTCCAAGCATTTGACAGTAGACAAAATGTTAGTATAATAATTAAAAGTGCAGGCTGTTGAAATGCTAGGTAAGGGTTCCTCAGTGCAGCAGTGCACATTGGTCATCTGAATAGCATCTTTGCTAGAAGGTAGCTTATAGAAGAATCTTAACCTTGCCTTCAATTCATCTTGGCTTTACAGCTTCAGTGAACCCTACTCAGAAAGAAAGAAAGTCTTCTTTCCAAAATGCTACTGATTCCTCATGTTATGCTCTTGATTTAGAAAAAATAAAGTTCAATAAAACATATTCTTATAATTTCTTGGCTTATTTTTTCTCCTCCCACAGTAGACAAATTTAAATGCGAATGGATATATTAGAAGAGAAAATAGGTTTAGCTGGTTACTGTTCTTCTCTTCACTTCCCATCTATCCTAACTTTTATTCAATGCCCACCCACTCCTCCACCTCAGATATTCTTATTTATTTTTTTCTGGGGAGAAATCTGGGCTTCAACATTTTTTAGGAGTTTCCCAGCTCTTTCTCACGTACAGTTAAGGCTTACATCTAATGAACTAAAGCAATGATTCTCTAAAGAGAATATAAGGCTCACCTGAGGTGCTTGCTAAAGATACAGATTTCTAGGATACACACCCTGGAACTCTGGGGAGTTTGCGGGTAGAGCTCAGGAGTCTCCATTTTTAGCAAAATATCCAGGGATTCTGATTCAGGTAGTGAAAGGAGCACATGCTGAGAACATTGGCCTGGTTCCATTTCTCATTTTTAGCTTAAGCCTTTCACCCAGTTGTTGAAGGAATGCAGATCAAAGAGCAAGACTGCACTCTGTTGCTCTCAATAAAGATATTTCTAGTGAAGACAGCCAAGTACATTTTGTTGATAACGTTTGTAGGAACCAGCCCAAAAGAACATGAGGAAAGAGATGTCATATTTACCAAGCACTTACTATGCTTCAGGCCTTTTTTAAATGTTCTCTAATTTAAGTCTTAAAGCACACAGAGTTATAGATCAATCACATATCCTTTTCTAGACCCCACTGCTAGGGAGAGGGCAGCTAGAGGTGATCTTGTCTTCTAAATCCAAAGACTGTGACTATAAAAGACAGCAGTCAGAGGTTGGGAAATCTAAATACCAGACCCCGATTTGTCCTCCTTGAATGTTTTGATCCAAGCACCAAAATTCTCCCAATTTCTATTTCCCTATCTGTCTAGGTTTGGGATTTAGGGGACAGGGGTGGGATTTCTACCTCTTTCTGATTCAGAAAGATTTTCTGAAGGCAAAGGTGCATGAGCTGGCACACGTGAAAACATTTGAGTTTTTAGGGAGAAAATATGTAGATTGAATAAGATGTAATATGTAAAAAGAAAATAATATTGACATCATTGGACACCTTCTGTAATTTGTTCATTTGCCCATGCATTCATACATCAAGTGTTATTTGAATATATATTATTTACAGAACCCTGAAGATTGGAAAGAGCACAAGCCCTTTATAGACAAAAGATTTTCAGTTTGTTGGGGAGAGGAGGCAAAATGGATAGGACACAGTGGGAGTAGAGGAGCTAGAGTGTGGATAGAAAAGAGGAGGGAAGAAGAGGAGGTAGAAGGAGAAGGAGAAAGAGAGGGTAGTGTGGGGAGACAACACATTTACATTTGTAAAAATGTTTTCCAGTTCACAAAGTTATATTTTATTCATTGCATCATTTAATTCAGTTTTTCTTATACTTCGGCATGCAAAAAGATGAATAGGAGAATATTTTTAAAACAGATTTCTGGTCCCACCTTCAGAAATTCCAATTCAGTGAGCCTGGGTTGGGGCTGGTGGCTATGGGGGTAGATTGGGATCTGTGGAAAGACCATGGTTTGAATGGCACTAATTTGATTCTTACTACAACACTATCTGGCAGATAAGATTGGCATTATACTCTTTAAAATTATAATTTTCACTCCAGTTTTATTAAGATCTAATTGACAAATTAAAAATGTATACACTTACGTTACACAATATGACATTTTGATGTCCTGTGTTAACTGCAGCATTACTCACAATAGCCAAGATATGGAATCAACTGAAGTGTACATCAACAGATAATGGACAAAGAAAATGTGACATATACGTATAATAGAATTGGACATTACACAAAGAAGGAAATCCTATCATTTGCAATAGCACGGATGATGCTAAGCAAAACAAGCCAGGCACAGAAAGAAAAATACTGCATGTTCTTACATTTGAAATCTAAAAAGTCAAATTTATAGAAGCAGAGAGTAAAATGGTAAGTACTAGGAACTGGGGCAGGTAGTAGAATGCAGAGATGCTAGTCAAGTGATCCCCATTTATCATCCCTATTTTTAAAAGGAGAACGTTGAAGTTCAGAGAAGTTTAAAAACTGGTTTAAGGTCCCAGTGCTATTTTGGGCTCTTTCTTTTTTACAGAAATGATTTAAGCTCAGTATTCTTTGAGGTCCTACATGGGGAAATCTGAATGATGACCATCCGCCTCCAAGAGGTGAAAGTTTCCATGGATACAAATGTTGTTTTGATGGATTGCAAAGAATTTCCTTTAATCATAAATTTTCTAAGAAATAGTTTCAGCAAGATATAATCTATTTCTGTCCCCTTAAAGAATCGATGTTCACAAAGTAGGAGAAGTAAATACCAGAGTTCTCTTTGTGAAAATTTGCAAGGTATACAATCTTCTTGCAGTTAAATTTTAACCATGTTTGGGGAGGTTGTGAAGATTAAATGAGGATTAATTTGACCTAAATTACATTTGGTAGTTCTTGGCATGTCATAGGTGTTCAATACATACTAGTTTCTATGTTTTCCTTTTCACTATTTTGTTTTCTTTTATTATTATACTTTAAGTTCTGGGATACATGTGCAGAATGTGCAGGTTTGTTCCATAGGTATACAAGTGCCATGGTGGTTTGCTGCACCCACCAACCTGTCATCTACATTAGGTATTTCTCCCAATGCTATCCCTCCCCTTGGCCCCCACCCCCTGACAGGCCCCAGTGTGTGATGTTCCATACCCTGTGTCCACATGTTCTCATTGTTCAACACCCACTTATGAGTGAGAACATGTGGTGTTTGGTTTTTTGTTCCTGTGTTAGTTTGCTGGGAATGATGGTTTCCAGCTTCATCCACGTCCTCAAAAAAGACATGAACTCATCCTTTTTTATGGCTGCATAGTATTCCATGGTGTATATGTGCCACATTTTCTTTATCCAGTCTATCATTGAGAAGCATTTGGGTTGGTTCCAAGTCTTTGCTATTGTGAACAATGCTGCAGTAAATATACATGTGCATGTGTCTCTATAGTAGAATGATTTATAATCCTTTGAGTATATATCCAGTAATGGGATTGCTGGGTCAAATGGTATTTCTAGTTCTAGATCCTTGAGGAATCACCACACTGTCTTCCACAAAGGTTGAACTAATTTACACTCCCACCAACAGCATGAAAGCATTCTTATTTCCCCACATCGTCTCCAGCATCTGTTGTTTCCTGACATTTTAATGAATGCCATTCTAACTGGTATGGGATGGTATCTCATTGTGGTTTTGATTTGCATTTCTCTAATGACCAGTGATGATGAGCTTTTCTTCATATGTTTCTTGGCCACATAAATGTCTTCTTTTGAGAAGTGTCTGTTCATATCCTTCACTCACTTTTTGGTAGAGTTGTTTGGTTTCTTTTTTTCTTGTACATTTAAGTTCCTTGTAGATTCTGGATATTCTGGATCTTTGTCAGATGGATAAATTGCAAAACTTTTCTCCCATTCTGTAGGTTGCCTGTTCACTCTGATGATAGTTTCTTCTGCTGTAAAGAAGCCCTTTAGTTTAATTAGATCCCATTTGTCAATTTTGGCTTTGTTGCCATTGATTTTGGTGTTTTAGTCATAAAATCTTCACCCATGCCTATGTCCTGAATGATGTTGCCTGGGTTTTCTTTTAGGAATTTTATGGTTTTAGGTCTTACATTTAAGTCTATAATCCATCTTGAGTTAATTTTTGTATAAGCTACAAGGAAGGGGTCCAGTTTCAGTTTTCTGCATCTGGCTAGCCAGTTTTCCCAACACCATTTATTAAATAGGAAATTCTTTCCCCATTGCTTATTTTTGTCAGGTTTGTCAAAACCTGTTTGTCAGGTTTGCAGATGTGTGGTGTTATTTCTGAGGCCTCTGTTCTATTGCATTGGTTTATATATCTGTTGTGGTACCAGTACCATGCTGTTTTGGTGACTGTAGCCTTGTAGTATAGTTTGAAGCCAGGTAGCATGATGCCTCCAGCTTTGTTCTTTTTGCTTAGGATTGTCTTGGCTATATAGGTTCTTTTTTGGATCCATATGACATTTAAAGCAGTTTTTTCTAATTCTGTGAAGAAAGTCAGTGGTAGCTTGATGGGGATAGCATTGAATCTATAACTTACTTTGGGGAGTATGGCCATTTTCACGACAGTGATTGTTCCTATCCACGAGCATGGAATATTTTTCCATTTTTTTGTGTCCTCTCTTATTTCCTTGAACAGCAGTTTGTAGTTCTCCTTGAAGAAGTCTTTCACATTATTTACAAGTTGTAGTCCTAGGTATTTTATTCTCTTTGTAGCAATTGTGAATAGGAGTTCACTTGTAATTTGGCTCTCTGTTGGTCTATTATTGGTATATAGGAATGCTTGTGATTTTTGCACATTGGTTTTGTACTCTGAGAATTTGCTAAAGTTGCTTATTAGCTTAAGGAGATTCTGAGCAGAGATGATGGTGTTTTCTAAATACACAATCATGTGATCTGCAAACAGAGACAATTTGACTTCCTCTCTTCCTATTTGAATACCCTTTATTTCTTTCTCTTGCCTGATTGCCCTGGTCAGAACTTCCAATACTATGTTGAATAGGAGTGGTGAAAGAGGGCATCTTTGTCTTGTGCGGGTTTTCAAAGGGAATGCTTCCAGCTTTTGCCCATTCTGTATGATACTGGCTGTGGGTTTGTCATAAATAGCTCTTATTATTTTGAGATACCTTCCACTGATACCTAGTTTATTGCAAGTTTTTAGAATGAAAGGCTGTTGAATTTTGTCGAAGGCCTTTTCTGCATCGATTGAGATTATCATGTGGTTTTTGTCTTTGGTTCTGATTATGTGATGGATTGCATTTACTGATTTGCATATGTTGAACCAGCCTTGCATCCCAGAGATGAAGCTGACTTGATTGTGTGGGATAAGCTTTTTGATGTGCTGCTGGATTCAGTTTGCCAGTATTTTATTGAGGATTTTCACATTGATGTTCATCAGGAATATTGGCCTAAAATTCTCTTTTTTTGTTGTGTCTCTGCCAGGCTTTGGTATCAGGATGATGCTGGCCTCATAAAATGAGTTAGGGAGGAGTCTCTCTTTTTCTATTGTTTGGAATGGTTTCATAAGGAATGGTACCAGCTCCTCTTTGTACCTCTGGTAGAATTTGGCTGTGACTCCGTCTGGTCCTGTGCTTTTTTTAGTTGGTGGGCAATTAATTACTGCCTCAATTTCAGAACTTGTTATTGGTCTATTCAGGGATTCAACTTCTTCCTGGTTTAGTCTTGGGAAGGCATATGTGTCCAGGAATTTATTCATTTCTTCTAGATTTTCTAGTTTATTTGCATAGAGGTGTTTGTAGTATTTCCTGCGATGGTAGTTTGTATTTCTGTGGGATCAGTGGTGATACCCCCTTTGTCATTTTTTATTGTGTCTATTTGATTCTTCTCTCTTTTATTCTTTATAAGTCTGGCTAGCGGTCTATCTATTTTTTTAATCTTTTCAAAAACCCAGCTCCTGGAATTGTTGATTTTTTGAAGGGTTTTATTGTGTTTCTAGCTCCTTCAGTTCTGCTCTGATCTTAGTTATTTCTTGTCTTCTGCTAGTTTTTCAGTTTGTTTGCTCTTGTTTCTCTAGTTCTTTTAATTGTGATGTTAGGGTGTCAATTTTAGATCTTTCCTGCTTTCTCCTGTTGACATTTAGCTGAGCGCTAATAAAAAGTGCAAATGCAGAATGCCAAGACTTGGCCTAGGCACTTAATTTACATTAGTTTATTTAATAATCATCACAATCCCAGGGATCTGGTTCTATTAACTCATCCCCAGTTGGTAAATGAGGAACCTGAGGCATAGAGAGATGAAGGTCTTTCTCCATTCTCACACTAAATAGAGTTCAAGCTGGGAGTCCAACCTAAGCCGCGTTTCTTCAGAACCTGCACTCTTTTTTATTATTTTATTTAATTTTATTATTATACTTTACATTCTAGGGTACATGTTAAGTGTATTGTGATGAGTTGCTTCCCCAGTTTGGCATTCAAGATATTTCAATTAGTTAAAAGTTGAAAGTGAAGGGATGAAATGAGAACATGAATTCAAGCTTAACTGACAAACCCAAACTTTTTACCATTACTGGTGTATGATTCATAAAACAGTGTGAATGGGTGCTATTAATGCCACAAAAATGATACTTTTTTTTTTCTGGGCCAAGGATTTTCCTTACTCCAATTTCCATTCTTTTGGTTCTAAGTCTTTCTGGCAAGAAGTATAGTTTTGCTATTTAATCCCTGCACCTGCTAGATACCTTGCTGGTCAGCCCTTATACTGATAAAAGGGCCTCTCTCACTCATTTACTCATTATCCAAATAGTTCTTGGATGCAAATAGTTTTTGAGCACTTCCTGTGTGTAAGCAATACAAATTTCTGGTGGTGCAAGTGGGAATGTGCACACACACCCCCTGTACCTGTCCTTATGGTGCTTTATGTATGGGGGGGAAGATGAAGAGCTATACTAAACAAATACTTAACATTTCTGACTATAGAATTTCAAACAGATGAGGATCTTGAGAGAAAGAATAATAGTCTCAAGAAAGAGTACGATGAGGAATGTACTTAAGTTGTCCATGAGGGGTATAGGTTCCTCAGCAGATGTCAATGAAGGCGCCTATGGGTAAATGGTCTTTGAGCTGAGATTTAAAGTGTAAATAGAAATCATGGGCTAAGAAGGGTGAGAAGAGAGATAAGTATGACGTCCTTGTGTTGGGAGGGAATGTGGCAAGTTCAACGAACTGAAAGAATGTCTAGGTACATAAAAGAAAACTGACAGAACCTAGAGAAAGCTGACTCCAGAGAAAAAAAAAGGAACCTCAGAATATATCCTGTAGGAAGGATATAAAGTCACGCGTTAATTTAACAGACATATATTGAATTTTTACTGCATGCCAGTGTTTGTGCCAGAGGCAGAAGATACTACAAAGAAAAATAAGACATGTATTTTGATTATTGATCAAATAAACATTGATGCATTAATTAATTCATGTTAATCTATATGCTTATAGATATATCTCTATGTTATATATGTTTAGATATTAAATTAGATATAGATACATCTCAAAGACTCACTCCAAATCTAATGAAGTATAATCCTCAGGTAAGAAGTGATGATTCTGGAATTTTTTAAATATCAGAAATGAACCCTATGGGCAGCTACGGTTGAGAACCTGGTTACATGCTTCAAGTTTAAATGCTTCTCACTGTAAGAAGCAAAAATTAAAAATCACATTTTAAGGTCAGTAGTTGGCCAAATTGTTTCTTCCCTCTAAAACTTGAGAAATACTACTATGAAATTCTAAAGGTAACAGTGAGCTCACTATGTCAAATGGGGACTGGGAAGCGAGTCTTCTTTAGGGGCAGGTATGAGAGTAGTTTGAGCCATATGCCCAGAACCTGCACAGCAGATGTGTTAAGGCCCCCCAGAGGGGTACATGCCCTGGTTAGGAATTGTTCCTGTAGGAACATTCATTTGATTTCTCATTTACTGGTGTATCCTGCTGATTTTAATGAAAGCAAATCTTATGCAAATTAAACAAAAATGATGAGCTTTGACAATAGACAGAAGCTGAATCTTAGCAAATGAATCTTTTTCTCTGCTGATGACCTTAGCTTCCACTTGGCCTTTAGCCATGGAAGGCGAATGTTTATATGTAGCTTAATTGGTTAACAATAGTTAAGTGCCTCAAGAGCTCCTCAACTTGGCATTAAAGAACAATTACCCATCATCACTGGCTTCCCAGGGCACTTGATAAAGTTGAGTCATACACCTGTCTCTGAGTGGAGGCTCTTAGGCAAGGGCATAGTGTTTTGCTAAACTTCTGTAGTACTTAGAAACACACCACATGATCTGCCCAGCCACTGAAGCGCCCAAAGCTAATGAGGAATTCATTAGGGAAGGAGGGTGTGAGGTGAAAAACAAGCAGAAACTCTTTCTAAGCCCAGCCTTGCCTGAGCCACGAGAGCTCCCATAATAACCTGGACCTGTTCCACTTATGATTGACTTCATTTGTTTTACAGGAAACTCTTCCTTTTTGAAAGGCAGATGCTAAGCTTTTCAATGCCTCCAGCAGAACATGTTAATGCCTTGATTCCAAGGGTGTGGATCACATAAATCTAAAATATCTCTGGTTTCGGTGGGAATACTGAAACCTTTCTCTGCTGACGCATATAGGAATTAAAGAAGCGTGACAGCTTTGAACCATTGTCAAAAGCTGCATGGAGCCTCATTTCTGGAACGATGTTCTATTTTCTGTGCTTTTAGCTTGGAAGCATCCCCTTCTTAAACCTCTCCTTTCCCCACACCCCCAACCCCCTGACTTTATTTCCACCCTTCTTTTGGTTCTGCCAGGAAAGCTTAAAATACCAGAAAAGTGGGGACTGAAAATAATTTAGGTAATATGACTACCATTACACTTTGTTGACAAAACATAAAATGTTTCAACTTCAAGAGCTTGTTTTGATAAGATTTATACGTATACACACACATACACACATATATATGTATACACACACATATATACTATACACACACATATACGTATATACGTATACATACATATATACACACGATATATGTATATATATATACACATATATATACACGATATATATACACACACACACCTTGCATACACCTCTTTTTTGTTTTTTGTTTTGAGAACAGGAATTTGCAAGCTTGAAAAAGAAAGCTTGTTACTACAAGTGACTGGAGGTTATTCTTCTAATTGATATTCTGAGTCTTCTGTTGTGGAAAAATATCTTGTTGAAGAAAAATACTGGCTTTCATAAGGCCAGATGAATGAGTTTCCAACCAGTCATGGTGGTATCGCTGAAGAATGCTTCAATGTTTTGTTATCATTAATTCATACATGCATTCAGAAAATTTATATTTAGGACCTACTGTGTAGTAAGACTAGTGTCTAAGGCATAAAGCAAAATATATTTTTAAATAACATCTGTTTTAAGATCTTACAAACTTATGAAGAAAATAAGAATTTGGTCAAGGGAGAATGCTTAGCTGCTCCAAGAGTGTAGACAAATGTTTTTAGAATTAACAGGAGGGAGGCATTGATTATGACAATCAATGATGAGGGGGCTGGTGGTTTTACGCATTGCTTTGGTAAGGAGATAGAAAGTGGGCTGGGCCTTGAAGGATGTTAAAGGCATGAGAATATTGAAGTGGAAAGGGAAGGGAGGTGACTACAGAAATATTGTTAAGTCAGGGAACAAAGTTGAGGAACTAATGATTGTTGGTAATTTTGAATTGATAATGCCCATTTGCTCAATTATGTCATTTATTCTTGGTACTTTCAGGGTATAGGGGATGGGCACAGAAAAGTCAGTAGGGATTCACCCATCCACCATGGAGAAGGTGGATGCCATTGAAGGTCAGAGAAAAGAACAAGCCAAACAACGGTTGAAAAGGTGGAGTATGGAATCTAAGATGGAGAATATCAAAAAAGGGGGGAAAGGATCAACCAGCATCCTGCATTTAGAGGATTTTAGTGCATGGTGTCTTCAAGGATCAACTAGATCTCAGTGTAGGCAAAAAGACAGAGGGATCAAAGCTTGCATATATTTTATAGATGGATCATGCAGTCCACAAAGGTAAATTCCGTAAGACACAGTGAGAATAAGGAGTAGATGAGGAGAGAGCAGACTCACAAAATTGCTGTGAGGAGAGAAATTCTATCTGAATGACTGACATAGTGGCTGAGAAAAATTGCAACAGGGGGCACAGTTAGAATTACTAGGAGAATGTCATTGATAATGTTAATGATACCCAATTGTAGATGAATAAATACTCTGTGCCATTAGATTCAGATGCACTCTGGTAAGGAGACATGGCAGTCCTTGTGTGAATTCTGATTTCCTTCCCTCTGATACTTGGATGAAATGTGTTCTGTGGAAGGTAGGAAGGAGAACTTAGAACCGTGTTTCTCATTGCTTGGGAAACATTAAGTATAATAGGAAGAATAACTGCACTCTACTGAGGTCCACATCCTAATTCCTCCAGAACCTGCAAATATTTTAACTTTCATGGCAAAAGGTACTTTGCAGGTGTGACTAAATTAAGGATCTTGAGATGGAGAGATTATCCTGGATTATCCATATGGACCCAATGTAATCAGAAGAGTTTTTACAAAAGGGAAAGAGGATGTCAGAAGACAGAGATAATGATAGACTGCTGGCTTTGATGTTGGAGGAAAAGACAATCAGTCAAGGAATGCCCATAGCTCTCAGAAGCTGGTAAAGGCAGGGGAATGGATTCTTCCCTGGAGCCTCCAGAAAGAATATAGCCCTATTGTCATTTTGGTTTTAGCCTAACAGGACCCATTTTTGACTTCTCACTTTCAGAACTGTAACATAATAAATCTGTATTATTTTAAGCCATTAAGCTTGTGGTGATTTTTTACAGCAATAGGAAAATAATATAGTATGTTGAGTTTAAGTCTAGTATTGAAAAATACATTCTCAGGTAGTAGACAGCTGGGTTAGCTGGGTCCAGGCTAGGCATAGATGATGATGAGTATATGTTTGGAGGCCCAAAGTAAGGTAAATGCAGAGGCATTTACCTCTGCATTTAATGGAAAAGGTAGGTGGGCAAGAGGGTAAAGTATGAGTGGTTATTTCAAAGAAATACTCTGAGCAAAGAATGGAAAATTAGCAAAGCAACCTGTAATATAATAAGTGCTTAATATGTGGTTTAAAATAATTTGTTAGAATGTTGACTGTCCTGTGGGCAAAGTGATCTTTTGGAGGGTACAAACTTCAGAGAACACATTGTTTGGTCCTCCCTGAAGATGACTCTATACAAGTAAAATTGGCTTATGTTGAATATCAAGGAAAGCCTTGAAGTGGGGAAAGAATTTGTGCATGAATAGGAATGGATAGAAGGAAGGAGAGCAAATGATAGGCAGCCTCCTCACCCTGGTTTTACCTGTTTGCCTAGCTGACTGTTCTTATAAAAGCTTCAGGGTTTCTTTAGCACCAGCTGAGCATGTTACTTCATCCCACCTCCAGCTGCCTTTCTGAGTCACTGCCCAGTTTTTTACCCTGCAGCAATCGCCTGTGATCTCTTTGTGAGAGATCTTAGTGCTTACTCATCTCTGTGTTGCCAGCACCTAGTATAATGCCCAGTGAATAGCAAGTGTGCAATAAATCTTCACATAGTGAATGAACAAAGAGAAAAGAGTTCTACTCTTAAAACATTTAAAGACTCATTACAATGAGAAAGTATTATAAAGCAGTAAATAAATAATCTTGGGCTCAAATTTGTGGTCCAGATGACTCATTTTCAAAAACTGATCTACACCAGTCCACCAACTGAGGCCAGGCCAGTAAAGATGCTTGGTCCCCAGCCCTTCCATTCTAATTTAGTAGGTCTGGGCTAGCTCCCGGGCATGCATCCTTTTAACAAACTCCTTAAGGATTCTGCTTTTCAGGCAAATCTGTGGACTCCTGATCTTGACTTTGTTGAAGACAGATCATTGTGGACTAGGATGATCAGAGAAAGATTCATTGGGAAGTTGGGATCTGAGTGGAATCTTCACGCATGGGCAAATTTGGATGGATGAAGAGAAGGACAAGCAGCCAGGTTAAAGATACAGAGAAGCAGGCATTGTAAGAAGCAATATTCTGTATGATTTTTCTACTCAAAAGACCATTCACAATCTGTATCACTGATTTCTCCATATCAAATCACTCTAAAGCTTAGTATCTTAAAAAAAATAACCATTGTCTGTTATCTCTCTGTTTCTGAGGGTCAAGAATTTGGGAGGAGCTTGGCTGGGCTTTCCTGACTGAGGGTCTCAAGACATTGCAGTTAGATGAAGACTGGGACTATGGTCATCTCAAGGGACCCTTTAGTCAGGCATCTGGACTGAGAAAACTCATAAGGCTGGGAGGGTTGCAACAGCTAGGGCCTTCTTTCTCTCTCTCTATGCTGTCTTTTCCTATGGTCTCCACAACATAGTGGACTCAAAGTCATTGGGCTTCTTACATGGTGAGCTGAGCCTCTAAAACAACATGTTCTGAGACAGTGCACTCGTAGGAAAGCAGAAGCAGAGAGAAGGAGAAGCTAAATGGTAGGGCACATGTGGAATCTAACCATGTAAGCAAGTGTATAGATAAATAGTAGATGGGCAAGGAAGTCATGGCCTTTGGAAGTTCTTAACTTTAGTCAAACACCAAGAGATTATTCAGTGCTTCCTATTGGTCAACAATATAGATTGTATAGCACATAGAAGAATCATCATAGAATATATCAACTTCAAAGGGTATGATTTAATATAGCTTTACCATGAGGAAATGTAGTAAGGTCTCATTCTTTCAGCAGCTTTCAATCATCCTTGAAGGTCAAGGATCACATTTTTTAAAGAGTTGACTTTGTTTCATGGACATATATCTATAATGTGAGCCAAAAGAGTTGAGTTCCATGCCTACCACTTACCAAACTTTGGGATCCTGAGCAAATCCTAACTTCCTTCCAGATTTAGCTGTTTATTTTTCCAACTTTATCTCCTATCTCTTCCTCAGATTTCACAGTCCCATTTTTTAGATTACTTGCTCTTTCCTAAAAGGCAAAAATTCTCTCCTGCCTCTTTGCCTTTGCACAGGGTGCCTCTGCTTGAGGCACTGCCCTTCCATACATTTCTCTGTCCCCTGCTGCTGTCCCTCTCTGCCTTTCAACTCTAGTACTGTCACAACTTCTTAGAATTGTCAGATCTCACTCCTGGAGGAGTCACTCTCTGTGGTTTTCTAGTACCCTACATGTATCTGTAGCACTGACCAGGTTTTGCTCTTTTTACGGCTAGACTCAGAGTTTTTTAAGGTCTAGGTCTTCATTATCTCTGGAATGTCTGCAATGAGCATATGTCTGGCACGTAATTGTGTTTAAGAGAATAAATGAATTCATTAATACAAGAAGGAAGGAATTATTTTACAGTGTGGATCATCCATTCTCTAACTTGATAGGACACCGACACATTGGACCTCAGGGGACATTGGCTAAATTTTCATGGTCATTGTAAAGATTGAAAAATAAACAGTAAGAAAAAACTTGCTGTAAATTCCTCTGCCTTTTGAGTCTATTTTCTTCTTTCTTTCTTGCTGAGAATCCTGCACAAAGATAAAGATGAGCATGAGAAGCTTCCATGTTTATCTCTTTGTATCAAGTATATAGCCCCTTCTACTTTTTGACTACTAGAATGGTGCCCATCTTTTTCTACTCCAGAAAGACGCAGTGGAAAGAAAATTCATTTCTGGTGTGCTGTGAATGTCTATTGAGTGAGAGTGATGGCAATCTGACTATCATCTCACACTACCTCACTGGGATAGAGCCAAATGGGACTGACCATGTCTCTCTCTCACTGACAGCAAGGTGCAGAGCTAGAATGTGGATCTATGGCCACACAGATCTCAGTTACCAGCTGGCCACTACCATTCATTAGCAATTTGACTTCATTTTCCTGAGCTTCAGTTTCTTCATTCATGATCTGAGAATTGTTACTTCATCATGCTCAGCTCAAAAAATGACAACTGTTGTAAAGTTTGAGATAACCTTAGCAACATCACCAAGCCTGTTTTCTAACATACAGTAGATGGTAATTTTCTCTTTTCTTCTCTCACGAGACCCTCTGGAGCAAAGAACATTCTAGCTACCCATGACAAAGATGTCCTTTCTGGCTTTCCTTTTCTGCTTAGTAAGAGTAGGGCTGGGCTCTAGGTATCTTGTGTATTTCTCTCTGGCTCACACACCCAGGCACACCCATCCACAGGGCTTTGTTTCTTTAACCTCAAGTTATGTAATGAGTAGGTGTAGGGCTCTGAATTCATTTCCACAAGGATCTGTTTCAATTGCTCTAGGGCGCTGAGTGTATGTATGACACAGAGAGGCCTGTACATGTTTCCCACTTGAAGCACCAGGCCTGAATTAGGTCATGCAATCATTGCATTTTTTACCATTTCACAAGCTGCTGCCATAGAAACAGGTTAGGGCCACAGAGAATAAAGCAACAGCAGGTAGTTGCCTAACCTTGCTTTGTATTTACACATACGTGTAGGTGGGGAAATGGTGACTCATTCCCCTTGCTGAAATACAGCAGAAAGGCCAGCTCTTAATGACTTTATTTCAAAGGTTACTTTCCCCCACCTTCAGACAAATCTACAATCGAATTTAATCTCTGGAAGTATGAGACATGTTAGGAGGAGTATTAGCCTATTCTGACCCCTAGGGTACCATTGGGTAATAGCTAGTATCTAGATGGTATCCAAGGAGCCCTCCCTAAACCTGTGGGAAGGGAAATAAACAAAAGCTGATGATTCAAGGATTGGTGATAGTGCCCAATGAAAGTCACTACCTACTATGTGCCAGCTCCTTTGTCTACATTTTCTCTAATCCTCATGTCAAACCAGCTAATTTTGCAACTGATGTTCAGGCTGATTAAGTAATTTCTCCAAAGTCCAATGGTAATAAGCAGCAGAGTGGAGAGATTGAAATCAAGACATTTCTAATGTCAAACTCCATATACCTTCTACTCTGTCACACTGCCTCCTTAAAGTTGAAATGGAGTGTTCTGCCTGCCCTGCTGCCCATGTCCCTAAAACTGCCACTAACTATGGACCTTCTGGGACTATGAGTCATAGTGCCAATGCCTCCTGTCTCTGCCACTAGGTGACTGTGTTCTAGAATTCTGACTCCTAGTAAGTCACACTTGCACAGAAAGCAGTTGAAAGAATGTCAGTTTTGAAACACTCCTTATGAAATCCTGTTTCTTTGATTACTCTTCCTGAGGTCTAGTTGTTTCCCTCTTTATTTGATTCTGGAAATTACTCACAGATAAACTTCCTGTAGATTTGTTTTGTTTTGTTTTGTTTTACTTAAGTCAGTCTGGAACAGTTTCTGTTGCATGCAACCACAGACCCTTAATGAATGATGGATACACTGTGAAGCACTCAGATGGTAACTTAGTTGAATGCAGCATCTGCATGTCTCAAGAGAGTAGTTCTTAAACATTTGCAAACATTAGAGTCACTGGGAGAGTTTTAAACACTGATAGCTGGGACTAATCTTGAGAGTTTCTCATTCAGTAAATCTGGAGCAGGTCCTGAGAATTTGCATTTGTAAGGAGTTCCTGGGTGATACTGGCACCACTAGTTCAGGACTACACTTTGAGAACTACTGCCTTTTTCCAAATACATTCTGTAGGATAGTAAATGCAAGTAATTGACAGCTGTGCATATGCCTTCCATGACATCCACTCCTCTAAAAGCCATCAATGAATACGTAAATTCAGAGTTTAACTGCCAGAGTGCATAGTCATCCTGTTCTCAAACTTAAATACTCCTGATTCTTTGTATATTCCACCTTTTTGTAGAAAACAAGACCCGCATTTTTTCCAAGCCATGTTTTTTTTTTTTTTAAACTTTATTCTTTTAGAGCAGGTTTAAGTTTACAGAATGATTAAGCAGAAGAGTTTCCTGTACTCCTTGTACAGAATAATTAACCAGAGAGTTTCCCTGTACCACTTGTTCCCACACACGTCCAACCTACTCCACTGTGAACTTGACATACTACAGTGGTACATTTGTTAAAATCAATAAACCTAAGTTAACAAATCATTATTACCCAAAGTTGAGAGTTTAGGGTTCATTCCTGCTGTTGTTCCGTCTATAGATTTTGATAATACATAATGGTATGTATCCACAATTGTAGTATCAGTAATATCAGTATTACTGTAGTACAGAATAGTTTCATGCCCTAAAAATCTTCTGTGCTCTACCTATTTATCCCTCCTCCCCACTAACTCCTAGAGGAATCTTTTTACTGATCTTTTTACTGGCTTCACAGTTTGGCCTTTTCCAGAACGCCATATAGTTGGAATAATACAATATGTAGCCTTTTCAAATCAGCTTCTTTCAGTTAGTAATGCATTTAAACTTCACTTATATATTTAAAGTTCTTCCATTCATTTTTGTGGCTTGGTGGAGCTATCTATCTTTTTTTAAGTGCTTAAAAATCTTCCTGGATGTGTCATATTTTATTTATCTAATCTACTGAAGGATAGCTTGGTTGTTTCTAAGTTTAGGAATTTTTAAATAAACCTCTCATATAAATTGGTATGAAGGGTTTTGTGCAGACTTACATTTTTAACTCATTTAGGTAAATAGCAAAGATTATGTTTGCTGGATCATAGGGTAAGAGTATGTTTTGTTTTGTAAGAAACAAATTAACTTCTAAAGTGGCTGTAACATTTTGCATTCCTACCAGCAATAAACAAGAGTTCCTATAACTCCACATCCTTGCCAGCATTGGTGCTATCAGTGTTCTGCATTTTGGCCAATCTAATAAGTGTGTAGCATTATCCTGTTGTTTTAATTTGCATTTCTCTGATGACATACATTAGGGAGCATCTGTTCATATGGTTATCAACTGACTTATATTTTCTTCTGTAAAGTGTCTGTGAAGGTATTTGGCCCATTTTTTAATCAAGGCATTGTTTTCTTATTTTGGAGTTCTTTGTATATTTTGGATAACAGTCCTTTATCAAGTGTGTCTTTTGCAAATATTTTCTCCCATTCTGTGGCTTGTATTATCATTCTTTTGGCATTACCTTTCGGCAATCAGAAGTTTTTAATTTTAATAAAATTTAGGTTATCAATTATATAATATCCAGGTTAATTATTTCTTCCATGCTTTTGATTGCATATATAAAGTCATCTTCGCACCCAAGATCATCTAAATTTCTCCTATGTTACCTTTTCGGAGGTTTACAGCTTTGGTTTTACATTTAGGTCTGTAATTTAGTTTGAGTTAATTTTTGTAAGGGATGTAAGAGCTATGTCTAGACTCATTTTTCTGCACGTGAAGGTCCAATTGTTCTAGTACCATTTGCTGAAGAGACTGTTTTTGTTCAATTGTATTGCCTTTGCTCATTTGTCAAAGATCAATTGACTACATTTATGTGGGTCTATTTATGAGCTTTCTGTTCTGTTCTGTTGATCCTTTTTTTTTTTTTTTTTGGCCAACACCACATTGTCTTGATCACTGTGGCCTCATAGTAAGTCTTGAAGTCAGGTAATTTCAGTCCTCTTGCTCTATTCTTTCCCTTAAATATTGGGTTTGCTATTCTGAGTCGTTTGTTTTTTCATAGAAAGTTTCAACTTACTTTGTTGATATCCACAGAATAACTTCCTGGGATTTTAATTGGAATTGCATTAGAACAAGCTGGGACGAAGTGACCTCTTGACAATATTGAGTTCTCCTATTCATGAACATGGAGTATCTCATTTATTTAGTTCTTCTTTGATAGCTTTCATCAGAGTTTTTACTCCTCATATAGACCTTATACATATTTTGATAGATTTATAGCTAAATATTTCATTTATTTTGATGCTAATGTAAACAGCAATATGCTTTTAATTTCAAATGTCTCTTGTTCATTACTGATATAAAGGAAAGCCATTGACTTTTGTATATTAACTTTGTACGCTCCAGCTTTGCTACAATTGCTTATTGGTTCCAGGAGTTATTTTGTCAATTGTTTTATATTTTCTATGTGTATGATCATGCTAGGGTTTTTCAGAAATAGAACAACATAACAATAATAACATTTTTTAATGCTAAAAGTAAAATGATGCATTACAGAAAACTTGGAATCTGGGGGAAAACTTAGTATTTATTGAGTATTTACTATGTGCCAGGAACTATATCAAGCATTTTATTGGTATCTTTTAATTAAATCCTGCTGACAACTTTTTGATTTAGGTGCTTTTGTTCTCATTTTATACCTAGAAAATGGATGTTCAGAGAAAATAACAAACATGCCTCAAGAAATACAGCTAGTAAGTGGTAGCGACAAGAATCTGGCACAAGCAGTCTGATTTCAGGTCTGTACCTCTGACTACTATACTATATTGACCCTTATCACCCATCTTACCACCCCACCACACTTCAGAAATAACCAATAGTATTATGTTGTATTTCTTCCAAGCCTTTATTTATCTCCTGTAAAAGAGATAAAGAAGAAAAAAAACTCTAAGTTAAGGGTACATTAATACCATTTTCAAAAGAAAAGTAAAGAAAATGGTAACTGTGTAATGTGTTGGATATGTTAACCAGCTTGATTGGGTGACTATTTCATAATGGATATGTATATTAAAAAATTAAGTTGCATATCTTCAATATATATATAATTTTAATTTTGTCAATTATGCCTCGATAAAGTTGTAAAAAGTAGCATTTTCAGGAGCATAATACATTCATTCATTTATTTATGTAAAAATAGATTTTTGAGCATCAACTTTATACCAGGCACTATTGTAAGAGTAAAGCAATTAAAAAAAAATCCCTTTTCTAATGGATCTTGCCTTCTAATGGTTACTGTATTTTCTCTGTAGCATATTACCTGCTGAAGTTCTTTTCACACCTCTTTGTATACATTTTTTAGTGGTTGGTCTAGAATTTACAAAATACCATCTTAATTTTCATAATACATTTAGAATTAATACTGTTTTAATTCACATAAAATATAGAAAATGTGCAACCATATTGATCCATTTCTTTCTCTGCCAGAATTGTCATAGCTTTGTGAGGCCTCTATGTATTATAAGCCCACAAGAAAATGTTAAAATTTTTGATGTAGAGAATCAGATGCCTTTTAAAAATAGATAAAATGTTATTTTATATTTACACAGGTATTTAGAATATCTACTACTTTTCATTTGTTTCTGAAGATCTAAATTCCCTTTTAGTATCATTTTCTTTGGTGTGAAATACCTTCTTTATAGTCTGAGACTGATGACAAAAATTTCTCATTTTTTCTTTATCTAAAAATGTCTTCAAATCAGTTTTTTTGGAGGATACATTTACTGGATATGGAATTCTACATTGACAGGTTTTTTTCATTTTTGTTTTCAGTGCTTTATAAAGACATGTTTCACTGTCTTTTAATTTCCATAGTTTCTGAGGAGAAGCCAGCTGTCTTTATAAATTGTTGTCCCTCTATATGCAACATGTATGTTTTCTCTGACTGCTTTCTAGATATTCTAGAAATATCTTTTCTCTTTGGTCAGCAATTTAGTTATAATATCCCTGTATTTTTTATCTGCATTTATCATATTTGAGTTTGCTGAACTTCATTAGTTCATACATTGAAGTCTTTCATGATATTGAGGAAGTTTTAGCCATTATAAAAATAAAATTTCTGTCCCATTCTTCACCTTCTTTGACTCCAATTCCATATATGTTAGACCATGTGGTGTGTCCCACAAGTCCCTAAGAATCTGGTCTTTCATTAACTAAAAAACCTTTTTTCCTACTTTACTTTAGATTGGATAATGTCTACAGACCTATCTTTAAGTTCACTGACTTTTTTCTTTTTCCTCTTTGTAACTCCATCTAATAAAATTTTTAAATTATTATTTCTATAATTTTTAAATTTCTTTTTATGGTTTCTATTTCTTATTCTGACCATGTTATTCTTTATGTCACTGAGGACAATAATAATAGCTGCCTTAAAGTCCATTTATTGTTATTTCTAACATTGGAGTTATCTTGGATTTTACCTTCATTGATCGTCTTTTCTCTTGAAAATGTTACATTTTCCCAGTTATATATCAAATAATGTTGAGCCATGTTCTGAACTCTAAATTCTGTGGTACTCCTTCAAATATATTAATGTTTTCATTTGAACCATAAATTAACTTAGTCATACTAAAGCTACAAAGCCTGTTTCTTGAGTGCAATGTTATTTAGTGATTTTATCTTACTCCGTGTTGTTTTGAGTCTGCCTCATACAAACATACTCAGCCACCAGCTAACATTTTTGATTTGCTCTCTCTGCCGTCTTGTTTCCAGAAATCCTTCACCTACTCACTTTCCAGTGGTTTTGGTTGCCCTGAACTGTGTCATATTGTCAGAAAGACTGCATATTTTCTGTTGAAGTGTTAGCTACACTATGTGGCACTGATTCACTCTTCTGTCATGCTAAAAGCCGTACATAGTGGCTAACCCACCCCATGCCATCCCTTTCTCCAAGTTTTTATAGCTCCTTTATAGGATCTGCCTGTTTTTGTGCACTCCCTGTTGATTTCAGATTATTGTTTTATAATTCTTTCAGTTCATACTTGTTTTCAGCAGGTGTTCGTGTCCAGTAAGAACTGACTGGAAGCATAAGTTTTTGTTATGCTTTGTATGAATTTTGAAGAAATAAAAGTTTGTAGCCCAGTTGGCTACCAAACTCATTTTGAAAAAATAAAGTGAACCATGAAATTTGAAGGGCTAGATACTACTACTGATGTAGGCAAACTTCTGATTCACACATTAAAAAAATTTTTGCATGGTTTGCTATGTGCTAAGGCACATATATGGTTCAAATAAGTAAAATAGGAAATCTGTACCCACAGGAAGCATACAGTGAGTAAAAGGGATAATTTAAATCACTAGTAATTTAAGTAGCACTAGGTCTGGGAACAGATATGAAGATGAGACTATCTGCGGAAACTGCTGCTGAGAAAAGACTACAGAAGATTTGTTTAACCATATTATAAATTGGTTTAAATTGTATAAATTTATTGTCAACATCTATAAACATAGTAAACATAAAACAACTGATCCCTTTTCACTTATCTCATTCTTCATTTTACAAAGAAATCTCATTCTGGTCTCCATTGATGATCATCCAATACCAAGTTCTACCGATCAATTTCTCTAAACAAAGTCAGAGCCATCAAAGCCATCAAAGTCATCAAATGACTAGCATCCAAACTGATGTGTTTCTTAACAACAAGCATATCTCAGGCAACCAACAGAACTGAAAAGATGACTCTCCTTCAGCTTTTAGTCATCTTTGCAGTTACCAAACACACTATTTTCTAGAGTAGGGTTAACAGTTGTCTCCAATACCAGCCAGCTATTTTTTCCTAGAACATTCTTGGTGAATAATTTTGTCAAAAGTAAATGCAAATGCACACCGATTTTCAGGATGATCTGAGTTCTAAAGAAATGTCACCATCAATAACAATAACCAATCAAATCAACAAAAATAAATGTCACCCGCTCCAGACTACATCTTAAAAGCAAAGGTTGGAAAAGTAAGATGTCTCTGGCAAAGGTGGTATTTAATATAGGGAAGAAATTATGTCCTCTGAGTTGAGTATATCATATTTAAAGGTTACTACAGTCATTTGCATTAAGCAATATAAGTAGCAAACCCAAGATCTTTTTTTTTTTTTTTTTTTTTTTTTTTTTTTTTTGAGACAGAGTCTTGCTCTGTCAGCCAGGCTGGAGTACGGTGGTACAATCTCAGCTAACTGCAACCTCCGTCTCCTGCGCTCAAGCAATTCTCCTGCCTCAGCCTCCTGAGTAGCTGGGTTTACAGGCGTGTGCCACCACGCCCGGCTAAGTTTTATGTATTTTTTTGTAGAGACAGTGTTTCACCATGTGGCCAGGCTGGTCTTGAACTCCTGACCTCAGGTAATCTGCCCGCCTCGGCCTCCCAAAGTGCTGGGATTACAGGCGTGAGCCACCACGCCCGGCTGATCTTTTTAATGTGTTTGTATTTTAATACTTGTCTTGTCCATCAAGAAACAGTAGTTAAGATGACTTGAAAAAGATGCATTAATGAATTAAACCAAACATTCTGTTCCAATGAATTTGTGCTAAGGAAATCACAGCAAGGAAACAGTAAGAGCATAAAAGAATCTATTGTAGCATTATATATAATGACAATTTGGATACAACCTGATGGTCCTATGTGGCCTGCAAATTATGGTATACTATGTAGTTTAATAGTAATAATCATGAAGAATGTCAAAATATGACATTCCTATAAATATAAAGCTTACCAAATCTGGCTTAATAAGTAATAGAAAACTTGATCTTTTTTATAAACATAAAGATATCAAACTGGTAGTTTAAAATCTCATTACAAAGAAAACTCTAGGTCAGATGGTTATCTGGATACATTTTACCAAATATTAAAGGAACAAATAATTCCAGTCTTAAATAAACTCTTCCAAATGTAGGAAAAAAGGGAACACTTCCAAATTCATTTTATGAGACTTGAATAATCTTGATAAGAAAACCTGACAAAATGAAAAGAACTAAGGAAAATTATAAGCCATATCACTCATGACACGGATACATAACCTAAGCAAAATATCAGCCTACTTACTCCAGTAGTAAATCAAAATGAGAATATGTCATCACCAACTAGGGTTTTTATTCCTTCAAGGTTATCAAGGCTGGTTTAGCATTAGAAAATTAATTTAAGTAATTTACTATATTAACAAATTTTTAAAAATCTTATGATTATTCTCAATAAATAAGTTTTAATATCCATTCACGACAAACTCTCCACAAACTGCAAACGAGAACTTCTATAACTTAATAAAGTGTATTCACCAAAAGCCTAATGCAAACTTCAGATTAGGAGCTATTTCAATAATATCCATAAGATGTCTTATACCATTAGGTGTCTCACATTAGGATAGAGGCCTGTATTTGGCATAGCAGTAGATGAAAAAACAAGATATAGAGCAATTTATTATCATACATACATTTTGAGAAGTGTCTAGCCTCGGACTTTGCACATAATAGATGTCTAAAACATGCTTACTGACTCTTAGATGAGAGAATGTTACGAGACTTTGTCAACATTTCAGAGTGCTGTGGCCTGAAGAATATAACAGCCCCCAAAGATTCTGGCTTGGAGTTGTCCTCTGGTCACAATCTGCTCTTGAGTGTGGGCTGTACCAGTCATTACATCTTTCATATTCAGCTGCCAAAAGACCTTATTTGTTCAAAAACACAAACTAGAGTTTTTCACTATAAATTTGTTCTGGACAGTTACTTTCTTTGAGTGGTACTCATAATAATAGATTGCTTTCGACCATGTAAGTTTTCTTCCAGTGTTGGAAAAATATTGGGAAAACATTTACCCTTAAAGGGTATGAAAAGATGGAATAGAAAAAACACTAAATTAGTCCTGAAGATGCAGGGCTTTTAGCTCTGCTGGGTTGTTAATCAGCAGTATGATCTTTGGTGTGATTCAAAATTTTAGGACCTTATTGTCTATTGTGAAATGTACTATATGATTTACTCATTTATTCAATTAATTATTTCCTGTTGGGTATTATGGTCCTGTGCATGTCATATAGATGTTGGGAAAGTCAACAGTAATAGGAGATACAAAAGTGTGTTGTCAAATTTAATTTGCTCTTAAAAAGCTGAGGGGTTTGGGAAGGTGAGAATTCGACAGTCGTTGATTTTCTAAATTAGCCCCCATCATCTCTTACATGCTTGCACAATGCCAGGCCCTTGGGGAATATCAACAAGAATGAAGTATTCAAACTCAACACCAGAATCTTACATTTTCTTTGCAATATGGTAGAATATGGGATGAATCCTAGGTTGGTGCAAAAGTAATTGCAGTTTCAGACCATAAATTTTAAATCATTATAACTAGGCTCAAACACATATTTATTCATCAAAATAGGAACCATTACAATCGACACATTTTTGCCAATGAGAAATAAGTCAGTTTATTCCTGTAGCCTAAAAATCTGTGCTTCAGAATTCGACAAACTCTTGGAAAGCATTTTCTGCATCCTGCTGGTTGTAGAAGTGTTTTCCCTGCAAACAGTTGTCGAGATACTTGAAGAAGTGGTAGTCAGTTGGTGAGAAGTCAGGTGAATATGGTAGATGAGGCAAAACTATGAAGCCCAATTCGCTCAACTTCTGAAGCACTGGTTGTGCAATGTGCAGTTGAGCACTGTCGTGGAGAAGTATTGGACCCTTTGTGTTGACCAATGCCAACTGCAGATGCCACAGTTTTTGACGCAGCTCATTGACTTGTTGAGCATACTTCTCAGATGTAATGGTTTTGCCAGGATTTGGAGAGCTGTCATGGATCAGACCAGCAGCAGACCACCAAATAGTGACCATGACCTTTTTTGGTGCAAGTTTGACTTTGAGAAGTGCTTTGGAGCTTCTTCTCAGGCCAACCACTGAGTTGGCCATTGCTAGTTGCCATATATAAAATCCACTTTTTATTGTACATTACAATCTGATTGCAAAATGGTTCATTGTTGTTGCATAGAATAAAAGAAGACAACACTTCAAAATGATGATTTTTTTGGATTTTTGCTCAGCTCACGAGGCACCTACTTATTGAGTTTTTCACCTTTCCGATTTGCTTGAAATGCCAAAAGACCATTCAGTGATCAACAATGGGTTCTTTGGCAACTTCTTCTGCAGTTGTAAGAGGATCAGCTTCAATGATTCCTCTTACTTGGTCTTTGTCAACTTCCAATGGCTGGTCACTATGCTCCTCATCTTCAAGGCTCTAGTCTCCTTTGCAAAACTTCTTGCACAATGACTGCACTGTATGTTCATTAGCAGTTACTGGGCTAAAGGCGTTGGTGGTGATGTGAGTTGTCTCTGCTACTTTACAACCCATTTTGAACTCGAATAAGAAAATTGCTCTAATCTGCTTTTTGTCTGATATTATTTCCATAGTCTAAAATAAACATCAAGCAATAAGTCCTTATCAAAAAAATAAATTGAGAAATGTTCATTAAAATGATGTATAACATAACCACATTTCTGTAAGAACGTATTCCAATATCAAATGGCAAATTCCGACCATGCAAAAACTGCAATTACTTTTGTACTCATGTAATATATGTAAAACCTTGATCAAGTCATCCAACTACTTTGGTATGAGTTCCTGAAGTAGATTCTGAAACAAAAACTTGAGCACAGGAATTTATTTGGAATTTGATCTCAAATAAGGAAGGAACTGAGGAAAGTGAGACAGAAGGGAGAGAAAGCAATAAAGAGGGGGTCTGAATGAGCTGTTCAAACTGTTGCTGTTTGAAACCCTCGTTTCTTACTCTCTGAACTTGGGGGTAAATCTAGGATCTCTTTCATAGCATAGTCTGAACAGCTGTTCAGACTGTAGGGGTTCAGTCCTTCTGGGGACCATTTGAGTCACCATGTAAACCTCAGATTTTTCCTGCCAAGGGACAGGCCAGCTAGGATATGTATCCCCTGTCTCTTTTCTCTCACCGTGTGAGAGCTACCCCTGGCAATTTCTAGCTGCTGGTCTGATGGGTTGAGAAGCACTTGAAGTAAGAAGCTGTAAGCTTCAGGTGAACTCAGCAGCAAGCTCCAGGGACATGGAGTGTGAAATTAACAGCATCTGCTCTAGCAACCAATCACTGACTGGGTTTCCTGATGTATATAAAAAAAAAATAACTTATATCTTGCAGGACAGTTGTGGACATTAAAATTTTCTCATATTCATTTTTATTAAGAAGAAATATTTACTCTAAATGTTTCAGGGGATGGGGCAGAGTGATGAAAGCATGCAGCAGCAGTATGGTTCTCATAGCACATGAATCCTATGACCTGGGAAGCAGGAGTTATAAGCCTGTCTTGTCTTCAGAATCTCCTTTGAACAGGCTCCAAGAGAGGATTTTGATAAGGACTTAATGAAAGAGGCCAAGTAGTAAAGTTTGGGTTTATTGCAAATGTTTATTTAACTCAGACACTTCAAAAGCATTTTTTGGAGAAACAAGTTAGCTGAATCAACATCCCTGACCCACATCAGGATCCTAGCCTGGGGTACTGAATTTAGTTAGAGCATTTGCTAACCTAAGGCTCACATGGGAGTACACCTGTTTAAGATTTGACAGTCTAATGTCAAGTTTCAAGGTTGCTTTTTCCTTGGTGTAGGAGGGGACACCTGAAGTAAGATTGGTGAAGGGCAGTGGTTCTCAAACTTGAGCATGCATTAGGGGGACCTGGAAGGCTTATTAAAATACAAATTTCTGGATTCCACACCCAGAGTTTCTGATTTAGTAGGTCTAGGATGCGATCCAAGCATTGGCTTCTCTGAGAAGTTCCCAGGTGATGCTGATGTTGTCTGGGGAACACATTTTGAGAACATATGGTTTAGAAGAAGCTAGAGTCATTTGAATGAGTAGGAGAAGTCAAGGGTGGGAGTGCTCTGCTGAGAAGTGCATTAGAAATATGGTCAGACCCAAATTCAGCATCAGCCTCTACTCCTTGGTCTTTGGAGATCACTGCAAGTTCATCCTCCAAATGAATGCTTCTATTTACTTTTAGTTCAGAATTTTGCCTTATTCCTACCCTAGCCCATAAATGCACCACCTCAGACTAACCTTCCAGAAGAAGACTGAACTTGGAATCGAAAGGCGAACTTCACTAATAACTAGACTTTGCATGGAAGGAAGACAAAGACAAAGAAAAAGAGAAAGAAAGAAGAGAAGGAGTGAAAAGGAAAGATGACAGACAGACAGAGAGAAAAATAACATTATGAACCCTTATTGTGTTCCAAGATCTATACTTTAAATTTTCACATACTTTAGAATGTTGAAGTCTCACAAATATTCAGCAAGACATGTGTTATTATCTCCATCAGGAAACTGGAGCTTAGAGAGATTATAGAATTTGCCCAAGTAGGCAAGACTTACGAAACGCATAAGCAGGACTCAAAACTAAAACTGTTTCATTCTAACTCTATTGAAATTTCTACCGTTCTCTACTGTCAAAAAAATTGTGTCACTCACTATAAAGGGATCATAAATGACTTGGAATTGGAAAGCAGAATCACATGGGCAAAATAGTGGTTGCCTCAAATGTTCAACTGATTTTTGTATTTACAATCATGTTGTCTCTATAACCCTCGTTTCTTACTCTCTGAACTTGGGGGTAAATCTAGGATCTCTTTCATAGCATAGATGTAAAAATGAGGTGAGACTAGGTAATCTCTCTGCCTTTGTATCTGCTAATCTCATGATCTCGGACTGAGACTCTATTCTAGGTAGAAGCAATTACGTTGCACATACCCCAGGAATGGTAGTTCTGATTCAAGAAAAGACCCCTCAATACAGGGCTTCTCAGAATGCTGAGAATGGGTCCAGGGAAGTGAACGTGGGGCCACCAGCTTGACCAAAGTGGAAGCCTATGAGGCCATCACTTTTCTCTGAATGGGGCCATGACATAGCCTAACAGCTTGAGAATTGATGGTATTCAACCTGGAGAATTGTTTCAGTATCCTAGTAAAATTTGCCTGTCCAGTGAAAAAATGCTGGTGATTTTAAGGTGGTCAGTTCTGTACAGTTTTATAATTTCTACACAAATATTTCTAAATTTCTCCATTTAAGGCAGGGCATTGGCAATATTTGGTATGATCAAATTTAGCTTGCAAAATGTAGAGTTCAAAAGAAGAGTGCAAGAAGGAAATTCCAAGAACAACTTTCACTGAGAGATGAGGGTGATTCCCAGTGGTTGCATTATCCAGATGTGGGATGAGCTTGCCCAGGCATTCCCTTAAGTGGTATTAAATCTGATACTGGACAAACACTTACAGAGCATATTATGCGGAAACAGACAGTGGGTCTGGGTAAGTGCTGTGTCCTTTCCACCTTCTAGTCTAGGCAGGTGTTTAAAATACTGGGATCTAGGACGAGTTACGAGTCAAGAAGAAGATCCATTGTGACCATTTGGGATGCTTCAGCAACATGCTATTTGGTAAGCATCAGTCCAACATTATCTAGACTCTGAAAAGAGACTAGGTTGAAACAAGAAAAGACCTCTTTGAACTTGTAAGTAAACACAAACTGCAGAAGTATACCTTTCCAGTATCAAGCAATTTTTCTAAGTACAAACCACAACCAAATTTAAAAACTAAATCCTACATGATATTCAAATATGTGGTTCTTGATGTGGGCCAAAAGGGAAATTAAAAGGGCATGAAAGAGAATCCAAAGGGTGGGGATCAGCAGTGCTGTTTGTTTGAAGCTCATTTGCATAGAGAAAAATATTTGACTATGAAGGCCCTCACACGTGAAAACTAGAGCACCAACCCTATGAAAATCACATAATCTGATCTCACCCTGCTAAAGTTTAAATCTGGACTCATTTATGTAAATTATCTGGAAGAAGGTAATTTTTAATATTTTAATGCTTGAGTTCTTCCACTGAAGAAGTTCCACATAGAAGAAGGAGCTTACCACTTGAGGCTGTGTCTCCTCTCCCCTAAGAAGCATTCTGGAACAAAGCTTTGTCATCTGAGATTGTGTGTGTGTGTGTGTGTGTGTTGTGCATGTCTGTTTATGCACATGTATGGCAAAACTAGAGGACAGAGTAAAATGAAGCCATTTTAGAAGCTGAGGCCCAAAGAGGCATCCCCAAACAAAAGTATAAAAAACAGATTGAAAAGGGGTACAGGACCAAGAATCCAAAACCTAGGAACAGGGAAGAAGGAAGGGGCTTCACAGTAGCAGTGTTTAGTGATGGGATTTGCAGGCAGCTGCACCAGCTCCCTGCCTATGCCACTTACAAGTCATGTTGACTGACATAAAGTACTCTGGTTCTCAGAACTTCTGCTTCCTTATTGATTAAATAGTAAAAATACCTACATTATGGAGTTATTTTGAGATTGAACTGAGATAATATGTATACAATATTTGGGAAATTCCCTAGATCTAAATGCTTAATCATTGTGGGCTAGTGTTATTGGGGAGGAAACAGAAAGAGATTCGGAGCAAATGCCAACTAAATCCATTCTCTAAACTTTATATGCCACTCAACATGGATGGGATATCAGACTGCACAAAAGGGCTTGATAGCAGCAGTATAATGTCACTGTGAGGCTTAAATAAAATTAGATAAAATTATATGCACACACAAAATTATATATAATTGTCTGGTACATAGCATTCAGCAATTCATAGCTCTTATTTTTATTGAGAAAATATCTTTCACCTATGTTCCTAAGATTAATTAATGCTAGAAAATGCTCTTGTCATGAATATGAAAGTCAGAAAAGGGAAAATAATGTCAATAATAAATATGGGGGAAAAGTCCAACATAAGGATATGAATTAAAACAATAACATTTTTTACATAATATAACACAGATATTATTTATTTTAATGGCAAGTCCCGGTGATGCAGAGGATTCACTAAAGTAAGCTTGGTTATACATAACTGTTGGGAATGTAGATGAGAATGAGCCCCTTTAGAAAGTTATTTGGTAATATATAATAAGAGCCTTCAAGCATTCAAAACCTCTTCCCAATAATTCCATTTCTTAAAGACCAACCTACGGAAATAATTTAAAACACAATGGAAAATGGATGACTGTGCTTCCCTATAGTATTTTTTCCAAGACAAACAATGAGAAAAACCCTAAATAGTTAATAGAGGAGGGATGTTAGCTTATGTAATTCTACTTTGGAATATTTACTCAATGAAATGTCATATAGCCATTAAAAATAATGCCAAAACAGAGTTTAAAATAACATATTAAAAGCTTACAGTGTCATGCTAAGGATAAAAACAAGATATAAAATTGTTTAAACAGCAGACTCACAGTATATAAAACAACTCAATAAAAACTGAAAGACAATATACTGATTTGATAGTGATGATCTAAAGATGATTATTAATTTTCTTTATGTTCTCCTGTTTGCAATTTTTTAAAATAATCATTAATTTTTGAATAATAGTAAAAAAAATCCAATGTCTTTAAACATCCCAGTTACCAAATTCTCTAGTACAGGAATCAGAAACTATAGTGCAGGAGTCAAATCCAACCTGGTACCTGCTTTTGTAAATAAAGTTTTATTAGAATACAGCTATTCTCGTTGACGTAGGTATTGTTTATGGCTTTTTCACTAATATGGCATCGTCATGTAGTTGTGATAGAGACAGTATGGACCACAAAACCCCAAATATTTGCTATCCAACTTTCTACAAATCTTGAAAGTGGATGCTATCTAAGCTCAGAAGACATTTCAACATCCTAGTAGAAAGTATCTGTCAAATGATAAAATAACTGGTGATTTTGAAATGATTGGACTTTTTTTTTCCTATAATTTTATAACTTCTACACAGAAAACTCCATATTTCTCCATTTAAGTGAGCGTACCGGCAGTATTTGCTAATACTAATTTTAGCTGGGCTGTGGAATTCAAAAGTACAAGATGGGAACTCCAAGGACAGCTTTCACTGCAACATGAGGATGATTCTTAGCTATTAAATTATCCAGACATGGGACAGTCTTGTGCAGGCATCTTGTTACTCTTTGGGTGATATTAAATCTGATGCTGAACAATTAGAGGGCGTATTATAGGAAACAGGCAGTGGGGCTGGGTAAGTGCTGAGTTCTTTCCACCTTGAAGTCTAGGCAGAGTGGCTGAAAAACTGGACATTGGGATGAGATATGAGTCAAGTGGAGAATATGTCATGACCATCTGGGATACCTAAGTTACTGAACTTGGACCACATTCCCACTACTCCATTCTACATCATCTATTTACAAACTACCAGCTACAGGAAACTCATCCTTTCTAAGGTACTCCATTCCACAACTGTTTATTTTTTTAAATTTATAAGTACCAAAGGGCTTACCTTGTATATCTGCGCACCCCTTGACCCTTGGCATTATCTTGGGAGGTTCCAATAGATTTCTCTTCTGACTTCTAGTGATTAAAGGCCACTTAAGTTCCTTTGCATCATCTCCTTCCTCCCTGTAGCTTGGCCTGTGGGGCCTACACTGGCACTTAGAGGCATGTGGGAAGGAAGATGTGAATGTTCCTTATCCGTTGGTGTTTCTGCCTCTTCTCCATTAGTCTTCATGGCCTTATTAAGAGGGGATCCTGATTCTGGCTCTCTGGGGTGCCTATGTCAGCTCTCCTTCAGGCTTTGCAAGGCTTCCACAGGTGCTAGTTAAGTGTGAGACTTAACTGTGGATCTCTTTAATTGCTCAGGTTCCCAAGTTGGCTATGCATCTTATATCCTTTGATGCTGTGGTCTGCTGCCTCCAGACCACCATAGGTGACTCTTTGTACTCAAGGGAGATGCCTTTCTTCATTATAATTTGACCTGTGGGAATTCATACATTCTTGTCTCACCAAATTGTAAGGGTACAGATGCTTTCTCTGCCTTCTTGCCACTTTCCTTTCCTTCCCATCTGCACAAGTAGGCAACAGTGTAGAGCAAGCTGCCTATGCAGAAATCCAATATTCATGTGTGGTTCGGAGCCACTCCCTCCTCTTGGCTTCAGAAAAGTGTAGGACAACTTCACTGGACATTCTACTGGTCCAAGTCAAAACTCTGACAAATTTACTCTTCCTTCTACTCCCACTCAAAGTGTCTTTTTACATTGATTGATATGGGAGGTGACTAGGTGCCTGGGCTGATTGGCAGAAACAGCAGAACTGCTGAAGTGCTTTTGAATGAACACCCAAGGAAGATTTCTGTGATGATTTGTAGCTCTATATAGATGTTTAGGGCACTAATGATTTCTTATCTTCAGCTTTGGGGTCTACTCACAATTTTGGAGCAACAAGCAAAGCCCAACTCAAAAGTCTGTTACATTGTCATTGACCAGCCTCATCACAGTTAGCTAGAGTATGTTCTGTGAAGTCCAGTCCTAGGAAATGCTTCTGCAAGAATCTCCCTCATGGAAAACACTGTGAATAAAAAAGGCTTTGACGAGTCCTACAGTTTATTTTCTTCATGTAGGAATGACCACTGTGTCCTAGTTTACAGTGTATACAATTTTTTCCTTTAAATATGCTCTCATTCATTCATTTATTCATTCAACCATCCAAAATATATTAAGTACTTGCTCTACTCGAGGTATGAATTCAGTATATCTACTGGAAAAGTTATTTGTAATCTTATTCTTTTGTCACAACAACCCTTTGAGATGGATGCAGCAGATAATTTACTATTCTCATATTACACATGAGGGATCTGAAGATCAGAAATACTGAATAATCTTTCCAAGGTTATACAGCTATTAAGAAAGTAGAGAGGCCGGGTACGGTGGCTCACGCCTGTAATCCCAGCACTTTGGGAGCGCGAGGCGGGCGGATCATGAGGTCAAGAGATTGAGACCATCCTGGCCAACATGGTGAAACCCCATCACTACTAAAAATACAAAAATTAGCTGGGCATGGTGGTACGCGCCTATAGTTCCAGCTACTCAGGAGGCTGAGGCAGGAGAATCGCTTGAAATTGGGAGGTGGAGGTTGCAGTGAGAGTGAACTGAGATTGTGTCACTGCACTCCAGTCTGGAAACCAAGAGAGACTGTGAAGAAAAGAAAGAAAGGAAGGAAGGAAGGAAGGAAGGAAGGAAGGAAGGAAGGAAGGAAGGAAGGAAGGAAGGAAGGAAGGAAGGAAGCAAGGAAGGAAGGAAGGAAGGAGAGAGAGAGAAAGAAAGAAGGAGAAAGAAAGAAAGGGAAATCAGAAGAGGGGAAGGAGCAGGAAATTAACTAGCATATTGTGAGATCCTACACTTCATCATACTACTACTCAAGAATGTTTAGGAACAAAGCCAATCTACAAGGAAAGAAAGTATGGAGACAAATTCTGAATTCTTAAACAAATTTGACAGTATGATTGAATGCTGGGACAACATCAGATTTTTAATATAATTTTGAGGCACCATTTTGCATGTCGTGGTGAGACAATTGAGTAAACACTGGCTGAGTCTCGCATCAGAATTCTCTCTCTCTCTCTCTTTCTCCCCGCTCCACCCCCGTCCCCTTTCTCTATGTGATTTTAAATGCCACAAGACTCACCTTGGGACATTGGTTGAACTGACGGACAAACAAAGGAATGACAACAAATAGACTCGTTTAATTGGCCAAACAACAAAAGTAGACTGACTATGAATAGTAGGCAACCAGCTGGTGTCAGCTTTTTCTGAACTTGGTGAGAAACTTCATCAAGTTATCTACCAGTCAAAAGAGAATTCCAGAAACCCTCTTTATTTGGAAGCATGAGTATTGGAACTGAGCAACAAGGGTTGAGTATGTTTGAAACTGGAAAAGAAAGCTTCACACAGTACTAAATATAACTTCCTGCCAGGCAGGTATGGGCTGCTTGCCACATTTTGATGGTTGTCAGGATCCCAAAACCACGAAGAAGGCCAATGTTTTGATACTAAAATTGCTTTCAAGTCAGGCAAATTTGCCTTATTTAGGGGGAGATGAGGTTGGAAGGAATTAGTTAATTATCTCTCACTCCTAAACTTTCCAAATTTTAAATATAAAATTTACTTTTGCATAACTAGAAACAAAATTAAGATAATAAAATTGCCTCTTACGTTCACAGCATACTTTTTCATAGAAAGACAACTTGAAATATACATTTACCAAGACAACTTAAAGGAAGGTAAATAGAAACAAAGGAAAGTCCCATTATATCAAATGACATTGACCAAACAATGCCTCTTAGAACTTCTATTCCTGTTTTCTGTTAAGTTTCTTTTGGACAGCAACATCCTTGAGGGCAAGCAAAAGGTCTGTCTTCTTCCTTGTTTTATTCCCAGTGCCTGGTGATGTGCCCTGCACATGAATAAAGGAATTCTCAAATTCCTATTCCCTGGAGACCACAAAGGGGTAATTACTCACTCTGAAAGTAGCAAAATGGGTGGTGTGACTGAACTATTTACATGCGCAGGGTTAACTATAGGTAAATCCTAGCTCTAATATGAATACGAAGGATTCTGCTTTTCTCCATCACTAATGTTTGGCTCTCTCCAGAGTGAAGGCAGGCAGCCTTTTTCAGAGGTTGGCAAATCTAAACATTGGCAAAATTGTGAGGTTTGCTGTTTATTTTGGCTACATTTGTAATGTACTCCTTATGACCCAAGTATCTTTCTTTGGCAGCGGCGTTCTCCATCTCTCCAAGATCTGAGAAAAGCCTCACCTCACTAATTCTTGGAAAAATGGGTCCATTCAACTTCTCATTCCTTTAGAGTCTTATGGTTACAAGGGTGTCCCATAGGTATAGGAAATCATTAACATGACAGGAGACAATAATCAGTAGAAAAAATGATCCAGACACATCAGGCTGAAACTTATCAAATGAAAAGGACCATAATGCCAAACATTTTGACTAAAAAATATTATAATTTGATCTCAATGCAGAAGATCAAGTTGGTTTGTAGATTATGTTTTTTAAAAAAATCTAGAAGGAGGAGAGGTAAGGTGAGTATGTGACCACAAACTGAGCCTGGAGTATAGTGTAACTTTGTAAATATATGCAAGGGGGAGTCCCCGGAAGAAACACTCAAAGACCTTCAAAGAAATCAATGATCATAGCTAGGAACATCTCAAGGAGACATGCTATGCCACATCCTATGTCATTTAAATTCTCTAAGCCTCAGGATTTCCATCTGAAAAGCAGAAATAAAAAACCAATGGTGTCTTGTCCTCAGTGATACCATGATGATTAAATAAGTCTAATTACAAGTTGTTCTGATTATTAGTATTATTTTAACACTAATAAATTCAAAGTTACATTTATCTGGGAATACATTAAGGAGCATTGGAAGAATGAAGCTGGATATAGAAGTTCCAGTTTAATAAAATCATTTAGCAGAATACGTAAATTATAGATGTAAATGTATATAACACAAGCTTAATGTACATCAAGCCAGACTTTTTGGTTGATTAGGATTTCACCTGGCATTTAAGGTGCTTTGAATGGACCCCTACTTCTGCAACTTTGTTTTCACCCATTTGCTGCCTACAGTTGATGTCCCAACAGCCAAGATGCTTTTTGCCTTCAAGTCATTCCATCATCTGACCCCTCCACTCAAAATGTTTTCTCTTACCCTATTACTTGTTTATTTCTTCAAACGCACTACCCTCAAAGAGAAAACTATGTATTTATTTACTTCATAGTTGATGACTCTGTATGTTTCAGGCATGGAGAGTCCGAAATAATTTTAACTACAGGTTTTAGGTTGCCTTGCTGAAGAAATGCTACAAAACAGAGTTTCAGGATCTTAGAACAATTAAGATATAACTTCTCACCAGTATGTGGGGGCCTGTGGAAACTGACTCAATATTTCCTGCATGGAAACAGCATATTATTTCAGGGAGAGCCATGAATGTAAATCTTAAGAGTATATTTCAGCCAGAGATTTTTGAAGCACTTTAGGAACATGAATACCCTTATTCTTCTTATTCATAAAACACACATCTATTGATGCTGATCATAAAATCTCTTGTTAAGCATTCTTAGGTACCCACACTCGCTGATGCATTTTCTCAATGGAGTCTAGCCTCCCTTGTGGTCTCCATTCTTGGGCTGTAACTCAGAAACCCTACCCTTTGGAGTGTGCTTTGGCCACTTTCAGGAACAGGGATTTCTCTGTTTAGATCAAGAGAGCATAATGAAACATTGTCTGCTACAGTATCAAATGTGAAGTTTCCGCTAAACTAATTGCTGGGGAAAACATTTTGCCTTCATCAAGCAGGGCCTGAAGTCAGAAAAATGGAAATGGAAATGAGGGGTTGGAGCGGGTGGGCAGAGAATTTGCATGGACTGGGGGAAAGTTTTCCATAAACTGAAAAGCTTTGCCTGGGGGCTGAAATGAAGATGGTGTTCTGCTTGGTTCTACCATCTAGAAAGGAGAAGCTGGCTAGGGCTAAAGAAAATTGAAGTCTAGACAAGACCACCCTTCCACTTACTAATCTTGATTCTGTTTACTCATTTGCCAAATTATGATAATTCTAACTGCTGTGTGTACCAACTCTTAAACACATTTTATATAAAGTTCAGGTGAGACACAGAAATAGATATGAAAATGTAATAAAGAATAGAGCAGTGATTTTCAAAGAAGTTGGTTTTGAAGTGAAATTGAATTCCCATCAGGAGCTTTGTGCTAAAATGTATGCACCATTTCCCCCTTCCTTGTCCCCCATCCTTGTACTGAAAATTAAAATGATTAATTTGAAACTCTATATTCGAATATAGTGAGAAGACAGCACTACAACAATGCACCCAAACAAGTGAACATTTATTGAGTATTTTATATGTACTAAAAACTGTGCTAAATCATTTACATACATTTCATCACTTAATTCCCATCATATCCTTATTGGTTGTATACCATTGTTGTCCTCTTTTCACAAATGAATAAGCTGAGCAAATGAGGAAGTATGTTTAATGAACGATCTCACTTATAAAGAACTACTCTCTATACTTCAACAAGGGAGGAAAAAAATCACATAATATACTTGGGATTTCATACTGGGGCAATTATTCCAAGGGTAAAACTAAATATCTACCTTGTGTTACTCTTCTCATCTGTCAATTAAAGAACACTGAGAAGTTTGCTTTACCACAACTTCTTCTTAGGAGTGGGTCTGACTTCAGCTAAATTCAATGTTTAGAGAACTTAAGTTAATGTTTTAAAACATATTGTAGTTATTTCGACTGGGAGCCTGTTGTCCCAATCTTAGTAGTCTACATCTACAGAGCATGTGACCATCAATGGATTATTTAATCTCCCCGAGCCTTTGGGATTTTTTTTTATATATATATAACATAAGACATAATAAAAAGCTCAGATGAATGACCTGTAAGTTTTTATTTTTTTCTGTAATTAACATTACATTCTTTTTTTTTTTTTTTTTTTTTTTTTTAGACGGAGTCTCACTCTATCGCCCAGGCTGGAGTGCAGTGGCTGGATCTCAGCTCACTGCAAGCTCCGCTTCCCGGGTTTACGCCATTCTCCTGCCTCAGCCTCCCGAGTAGCTGGGACTACCTCGCCTGGCTAGTTTTTTTGTATTTTTAGTAGAGACGGGGTTTCACCATGTTAGCCAGGATGGTCTCGATCTCCTGACCTTGTGATCCGCCCATCTCGGCCTCCCAAAGTGCTGGGATTACAGGCTTGAGCCACCGCGCCCGGCCAACATTCTTTTTTAGAGAATTCATCTTCATGATCTAGATGTTAGGAATAATCCTGTCCCTCTTAAAGGATGATACTGTAGTAGGATGGAGACCAGTAATAGCAAAGAGATTTCCAAGAATCTCCATCATGATCTTCCCAAGGAAGTGGTTTTGAGTTCTGCTTATATGTCAGTTGATCATAATAAAACAATCAAATAAGAATGATAGAGGGTTTCAACAAGACAATAAAAGATGAAATATTATTAATTCCAGCACTAGAAAATCTCAAAGACAAGGCAAGATAGTAATACTATAGTGATTAAGAGAATGATCTTTAAAGACATTCTTGCAGCTTGTAATTACATAACTACTTTTATGATCATTAAATTAATATATAATTAATATAGTCTCCCTCTCTAAGCTATACATTTCACTTAGATAGCAACTATAACTATTTTATGCATATATTGCCAGCAAGCACAAGTATACTACCAAAGTGGACTTATGGACTTACTGGTATTTTGGTCCAATACTAAAGTACTGAATAAATGAATAATAGATTCAAATTTCAGTCTTCTTTTTTACTAGCTATATAAATCTCAACTTTAGTAATCTAATCTCTGCTATTTTTAAATTCATCTGTAAAATTAAAACAATAGTAGTGTCCACCTCTTTGGGATTTTTCAAAATAAAATAATACATCTAAGCTATGAAGAAAATGGTGGGTAGAATAAAAATAATACGGTTGACATTGTATAATATTCATTACACCATTTTTCCTTCAAGTTCTGAGCCAATTAAGAAATAGACAGTAGACCGGCCAGGCGTGGTTGCTCACGCCTGTAATCCCAGCACTTTGCTAGGCCGAGGTGGGCAGATCATAAGGTCAGGAGTTCAAGACCTGCCTGGCCATGATTGTGAAACCCCATCTCTACTAAAAATACAAAAAAATTAGCCGGGCATGGTGGCAGGCACCTGTAATCCCAGCTACTCAGGAGGCTGAGAAGGAGAACTGCTTGAACCCGGGAGGCAGAGGTTGCAGTCAGCCAAGATGGTGCCACTGCACTCCAGCTTGGGTGACAGAGCGAGGCTCCATCTCAAAAAAAAAAAAAAAAAAAAAAAAAAAAAAAAAAAAAAAGAAAAGAAAAGAGAAGAGAAAGAAAAGAAAATAGACAGTGGACCTTTGCTGGTGAATCTGGAATGAAGAGCCCTGCTTAGACTCCAAGACAAAATAGGCTGTCAGCTCCTTCCCCAGATTTGAGTGAACTAAAGACCGATAAAGCCATTGATCAATAGCTGGTCTCTCTTACCATGTGAAGCAGTTCACACCACACAGTTGAAGAGAATGGGTGCATTCCAAGAGGTGGTATCTAAAAGAGATTGGAGAAGAGAGTTAGGCTGCATGTGCTCAGGGTTCCTTGGCTAATCTCTAATATCATTGCCCCTTGGAGTAGAGTAAGTAGGTAGGGGAGAGAAAACTAAGGATTTTAGCATACTCTTTATTTCCAAGAAGACAAAAGTTCTTATTTTATGGGCCTACTCAGAAACACTAAAAGAGAGAGAATGGAATCATCTCTCTCAAATAATAACACCAACCTCATAGGAATGTCCTGAGGCTAATATGTGAAGTACAGATGCTTTTAAACTTACAATGGAGTTACATCCCAATAAACCCATTGTAGGTTGAAAATAATATTATGTTGAAAATGCATTTAATACACATAACCTACTGAACATCATAACTTAGGTTTGCCTGCCTTAAATGTACCCAGAACAGTTACATTAGCCTACAGGTTGGCAAAATCATCTAACACGACACTTTTTTTTTCATAACAAAGTGTTGATTTTCTCACATACTTTATTGAATACTATAATGAAAGTGAAAAGCAGAATGTTTGTATCAGTACTCAAAGTACAATTTCTATTGAGAATTCCTTTTGTACCACCCTAAAGTTGAATCCTCATAAGCCTGGGACTTTCTGCTTTGAAGTTCTTTTAACTGACCTATAGCAATGCTCTCCAAGCCACTCAGTTTGAGATCTACAATAATCTGATGCTGGTGTTTAGTCGGCCAATTTCTAATAATCCCTTACACTTCTATCCTTGGCAGTTAAATTTTACATGTGCCAAGAATCAGTCATATTGACTCCCAAGCTCATTTATTCTACTGGAATTAACTGATTAATAAAAGGCTATGTAAACACATGAAATATGATTTTGATAAGTCAATATTTTGGAAGGGTTGATAAAAATAATGCTCCCAAAAGTGCTATTGCAACACTATTGTAAAACATTGGAGAAAACGTAGAATCTTAAGAGGTTTTGTCTTTTGATTGTTGTTTATATTTTTTACATTTTCTCTCCTTTCAGAAAAAGAACTAAAAATTACAGATAAGTATATTACTGTATTATGGGTGTGGCTTATAAAAGAAAGATGACACATAACTCTATTTTATGGGCTCATTATCAAAGGCAAGGACTGCTCTTTATTCAAAGATTGGTGAAAGGAAGTTAATTATTAAGATACATTTTCACTTTTATGAGTTAAAACTTCTACTGAACGATAAAAATCAGTTGTAAGGTAAAATTATAAATATTACAAAAGATTCAGGAAAGCGACTTCCTTGAATACTATTCAAAGGCATTTACAAATGAAGATCTGGCTTAGATATGTTAACAATTGAATAAAATACATTAATCAAGATCATGACACCATAGACAGTTTAAAAGTGACTCATTTGACTCTCAAGAAATTTAGAGAAATCCTTGGAAAATTTGTGACTCCTGGTATGTTTTTGAAAAATATGATTCTTTTGATTAGGCTACAAATTCTTGATTGTTCCACATACGGCCTCTACTTTGTATGTAGCCCAGTGCTTGATGTATATCAAGACTTTAACAATGATATGTATTCATATATGAACATATTACTATTAGTAGTAGTACTTGTTGCATTTAACTTTGCCCTCTATCCTAACGTAGATATTAAGGAGCCAGTTGGCAGTCATGACTTCTGTCTTCACATGTGTTGCTCCTATAAAACCACTCTTCTGGTTATGACTGCCTGCCTAGACAAAAAAAAAAAAAAGTTTTCTTGTGACTCTATTTCTGCCCGACTATTTACCTAATTCTTTCCTGAGTGCCCATGTAGGGCAATAAGCGGTATTAGGAGCTGATTTGATAGCTCATCCCTAAACTAAAGTGTATCTTAAATTTGACTAAATTCCATAAATGTTTTATTAGGACCATTCATTCTGTTACTTGGTTAGCTTATATAATTTATAAAGAAAAAGAAAGAAAGAGAGAGAGAAGAGGGAAAAAAAAGGAAGGAAGAACTCCTGCCTTCAAGGACTTTATAACTGAGCTAAGTACATTGGCACAGAAATGAACAACTCTAATTTAGGACCTTATGGAAGAGGAAGAATAAAGACTAGACAGAGAATGTTGTCAGTTACTCTATCTTGGTGTGTGGAGCTAGAGGTAGCTCATAGAGGGCTCAAGATTATTTAAAAACTAGTTTTGGTTATTTGTGTTGGGTCGTGAAGTATAAGCAAAACTTTACAGATTAATGTTGATGAGGAAGAACATTACGTATCAAGCAGAACCGAGAAAGAATAAGGAATATATAGAGAATGGCTGTTGGTTTGGTGTGTCTAGAAGGAAAACCATGCTTGCCTCAGCGAGAGAATAAATAGTAGAAATACCAGAAGACTAATCTAGAAAAGTAAGTTGATTTAGTATAAATACAAGAATATCCTAAACAGCTCAATAAATTACTCTCTGAAGAATCTGGTTTATTATCATAAGATAGTGGTTCTCAAAATCCACAGAACCTAAGAACTGGTCAGAAATGAAATTATCAGGCCTGACCCCAGACCTACTGAGTCAGAAACTATAAGTGCTGGTTCCAGGAATCGATGTTTTAATTCCATATGCAGGTGATTCTGATACAAGTTTGAGAACTACAGCCATACGCAGAAGAGATTATTCATAAAATGTTAATCAGGAAACAGCATAGTCACATCTGAGCTTTTCAGTAATTGCCCTGGCCCCTTGTAGAGAATGGACTGCAAGCAGGGGTGCTGGAGTTTTCCTAGGGGGATCTTTAGTAGCTAAAGGGAGAAGCAAGAAGAGTATGAACATCAGGAGTGGAGGAAGGAGGGAGAAGGAAAGAAAGAGCCAACAGAAAAATCTGTGGTAATCAAATTCATCTTCGACCTTCAATCACTGAATGGAAGTAGATAATTGAGGTGACAGAAAATGGAAGAGTTTAGGTTGCAATTTTTTCTTCCTAGTCTGAGAGGTTCAGTTGATGGTGAACCTTTTGGGGAACACAGGTGGAGGAGGGAAGCTCCTTCAATTAGGAAATTATGGAACTTTTAGTCAGGTTCTTTAAGAGTTGTATCATGAGTGAAAATTGACCTCACTATAGTCATTTGTTCATTCATTCGTTATACAGTAACATTAATTATTAAGCATCAGACACTTTGATGGTTACAAGAGACAGGTGAATCAGATGTTTCTCCTTTAGGACTTTTTGAGTTAGCTGACATGTAAGAAAGAGGCAGACACATCATGTGGAGGGGACAAATCTACTTGGGAACAACTCCCATTGTGATGGGATGTGATCACAGTTTGTCCCTTGCTATTTATCCTATTGTTCTTCTCAGGTTCTTAGAGGAGAGGTCATATCGGTTGATGGCTGAAGGAACGTCAGGTGCTCAGAGATTTTCAGTTTTCATAAGGACAATGGTGGGATCTTTGATCTGTGAGCTGCTCATGAGTTCAATCTCAGAAACTTGCTTTGTACTTGACGTACAAAGCAAGTTCTACTTTACTCAGGGGCAAAGGAATAAGTTCTACTTTACCCCTAAGGAAATGAAGAGACAGAAAAGAGAGATTAAACTTGTCCAGACACATAGATCAAGTCTCTGGCAAAATGCAAATTCTTGTTTGCATGTCTGGTGTTTCTTTTTGAGTGAACAAATGGAAAGAGCCAGTATAGGACAAAGAAATCAGCTTGTGCTACTACTGATTGACAAATGTTGTCGAGTGGTTTAATAAAATATTCTAAACACATGAAAATATTATACATTTATTTATTTTAAAAATAGGTTGACATTTTACTAATGTAAAAATATGGCCGGGTGCAGTGGCTCATGCCTGTAATCCCAGCACTTTGGGGGGCCAAGGAGGGCGGATCACGAGTTCAGGAGTTTGAGACCAGCCTGGCCAATATGATGAAACCCCATCTCTACTAAAAATACCAAACTTAGCCAGGTGTGATGGCAGGTGCCTGTAGTCCCAGCTACTTGGGAGGCTGAGGCAGAAGAATTGCTTGAACCCAGGAAGTGGAGGTTGCAGTGAGCTGAGATCACACCACTGTACTCCAGTCTGGGTAACAGAGAGAGACTCTATCTCAAAAAATAAAAATAAAAATAAAATAACATGATAAATTGTATCATGACACATGATATGTAATACAATGTACATGATGAATTATAAAATGTGAAAAAAATCAAATTGCAAAGCAGAACGTGTAGTCTGCTCCCCAATATACATATATGAGAGTGTTAACAATGGTTACCTTTTGATGGTGGATTACTGATTTTACCATTTCCTTTATATCTTTTTATGTTGACTGATTTTTTTTTTGCCCTGAACATATAATATTCTTATAATCAAAGAAACAAAAAATCTATTATTTGTAAAATGTAATATATTAATACTTCCTAAACATATGCTAAAAAGGAATAATGATATTACAGTACTAAAAGTGACCAGTATCAAAAGTAGAAAAAAATAAGAAAGAATCATTTCTGCTTACATAACATCTTTACATTATAATCTCATGTAACGCCTACGTTAATGGTGTTAGGTATGTAACAATAATAACAACATAGAGAAATGTTCCATCTCAATGGAAAACAATGTAATATCTATAACACATTATTCCCAGTTATCTAATATTGTTTCTATGGGAGCTATTTTACAACTCTGTACATTATAGACAACCGATGGCAATGCAAAATGATTCTTGTCCATAGGCAGGTAAATGGTATCAATTTTATCCAGTGAAGATTCAATTGATTTCCCTCCCCAATGTGCAAAAGGCTAATCTTTCCTCCCTGTGCTCATTCATTTCAACATTCCTGATTTATAAATGTGTCTGTACTTTGGAATCTCCTTTGAACTGATTGTAACACCTCATTATTCTCAACATTAATGAGTTAAATAAAATCTTTCACATGTATTCATTTTTATATTTGTATGAGATTTATAATTTTATCAATTTTTGGAAAATAATCTTTTAAGAATTATAACATTAGCTAATGTTTACTAAGAACTTTATATGCACCCAGCCCTGTTCTAAGTCATTTATATGAAACTATATTTTATCTTCACTATCTCTGAGGAGCTAATGTCAACTCTATTTTACAGACAAGGATCTAGAAGTTACCTAAAAGTTAAATAATTTACTCAAAGGGAAATGAGTGGTAAATGGTAGAGCAGGATTCAAATTCAGGCTGAGTCCAGATACTATGTGGTTCAGCAGACAGTATCATCTAATTTTTCCAGATGAGAAAACTGGACCTCTACAAGGTTAAAATTTACTCTTACTTTTCCTTTATTCAATTAATATTTTGAACATGTACTAGGAGCCAGACACTAAGCTAGATGTGGGGAACCTAGAAGTGAAAAAGGTAAGTAGATAGAACCCCTTGATTTTTATAGAGCCTAGAATTTTGTGATAATTGACTCCAAGTCCAATGCTGGTGGAGTCAGAGGGCCTGTTTCCTTTAAAAGTTTGTTTTCTTCAAGATTCTTTTTTTACTCACTTCCAGTCAAATGGGAACATTCAAAGGACTGGAATTATAACTTCTAGTAAGAACACACTGATGTCATGTTGTATCCTCTTGCTGCCTGGTGAAGAATGTATTCAAATAAATACACCAAAGGAGATGACTAATGATTTAATTGCAAACCTCTAAGAAAAGCATCCTGAATGGACTCCCTTTGAAAATGCATGTCTTTCTGGAATATACTTTCCTGGCTTCCCTCCTTGGTGGGTCCCTCTTCAACCCTTCAAATTCTGTTCAGTCTTCAGAGCCTTTCTGAAGCCTTTTTTGGCCCTGTATCCCTTCCCTGACATGTAAAATTTGCTTCTCTTCTCACTCTAGTATTCCCTATCTCTGGGATCGTTTTAACTGTGGCATGTTAGCATGTGCTGGGGCAGTCATTTTTTCTGCACGTCTATTTCTCCCATAAAAGCATAAACTGACAAAGGAGAGGCACTGTGGCTTACTCATTTCTGCAGAACCTGGTATCTAGGAGCGGATTGGTGCACTAATGTGCTGGTAAACAATTCTTCCCATACAATGTATATAGAGCAATATTCACTTATCCCAGTATACACAGTTCTCTACTATCTCTAGGTATTTGTATTTACTGATCCCTTTGTGGAAACCTCATCTTCATTTCATCTTCTGGGTAATGCCTATGCTTCCTAAGGACCTCTGTTCATATATCTGTTCTTCCTGAAATATTTCCTGAACCTGAGTTAGATGCCCCTTCTGTGTGTTCTCCTATCACCTTAAACTTCCCCTATCACACCACTGGTTTCATTTCATCATGAAGTGTAATTTCCTATTTATATGTCTGAATATATGTATAAGTATTTTTAAAATTCTTAAGGAGAGAAACTTTATTTTATCACTATGTCTTCAGATCCTATACATATAAATCCTATATGTACACGTATAAATATGTGCTCATTTGTGTATTGAAATATATGTTAAAGGAGAAAAAAAGACCAATTTGTTCACGCTTGTTGCTACCTAGAAGGAATTTCTCTCTTAGGATACGGCATGATAGAATAGAAAGACCAACTTTAGAGTTAGAAACATGAATTTTGTTCCTAGTTCAGGCATTTATTAGCTATGTGACCTTGGGAAAATAGAATCAATGTATTAGGCCTTAATTCCCTTATAAGTAAAATGAGAATAAAAATCTCCACATTGTGCTATTTTCATGAAGACTAAATGAGATAAGGTGTGTTGAGGGTCTGTGCTAAGTAAGCTCTAAATGAATATCCATTTCCTTCCTTTTCTATTTGTGGCCAGTGGTAAATTATAAAGACAGAATGTGGGCACATAACAGGATATCCTACATGAGTAGGAATGGCTTCCCAGGGTAATAGATAGTGTTGCCAACAATAGTAGAGAGAATGAGAGGAAGCAGCCACATAAACGAACCTTCTCAAGGTTTTACCCTTCAGAGTTCAATGTAAGGTTCAAAGGATGACTTTGAACATTAAACAGCATCATGAACTGCCCAACAACGTTCCCAGCTGTGGCTTTCAATCAACACACATTTCTAAAGGCAAGGTGGCTCAGTGAGAGGCAGGAGACCTGGAATGTGCGAGGAATGAAAACTCATCAGGGGTTCCTGGTATGCAAGGCATGTGCTAATGACACTAAGTGCACCTTCTTCCTACTCTACCCCTCCCCTGCCCCAAAATGGGAACTGTTAAGAGGTGGTATAAGCTTCCTGCATGGTATGGTGAGCTGTGTATTCCCTTCCTCAGGGATATTTTAAGGCCTTCAGACTTTTATCAAGTCATTTATGTTATAGCACCTATGGACAACATCTACATATTGTACTACAAGTGGCAAACAAAAAAAATTCTCCTGGCAGGACCAAATGAAGGATGAATGAAGCTAATGCAATGCTTTCTGGGCTGCTGAAAGCCCACGTTATATTTCCAGATGGTAGTGTGATCTTTCCATTATCTTGTTTTAAGAAAAGACTCACTTTTATGCCCAATAAATGATGTGGCCTGTTGGTAGTTCATCAATCAGGTGAAACACTGAATTCATGCTAGATAAGCCCTACCTTCATTTTCTAGTGACAAGAGGCTAGAAACTGAAACATCTTTCTTGCAGGAAATAAGCTAGTTCTTACAGGTGTGTGTCCCTGTGTCCCAACATTCCTACCCTGCTCTGACTATTCCTACATATCAGACTGTGCTGCTACAATCCTGCAATAAACATGACAAAGCAGGAAATTCAGCCAACAAGGAAGGGGTAAGAGAGAAGTCCCATGCTACTGCAGAAAGGCCAGATTGGGAATGTGGAGACATGGATGCCTTTGGTACCTGACTGTTCTGCTAACTTGGTGGATGAGCTTGTTAAACAGAACAGTGCTTATTCAGGGTCAACTTCACTGTGGGTCAAGTCCTTAAATAATACTATTTTAAAAAACTTCCTTGCCAACACTATATTATAATACCTATTCCAGACATGAGAAAACTGTGGATTAGATTGGTTGGGTAATGTGTCCAAGGTCAAAACGTGGTGAATCATATTGTGAACCAAATTTCATGTTCTTCCTTTTGATCCTGCAATCCCACTACTGTGTATCTACCTAGAGGAAAATAAGTCATTAACAAAAAACATACTTACACACTCATGTTTATAGCAGCACAACTTGCAATTGCAAAAATGTGGAACCAGCTCAAATGTCCATCAATCAACAAGTGAATAAAGAAACTGTGATACATATATATATATGTGTATATATATATGTGTGTGTATATATATATTTCACATACAGTGAAATACTACTCAGCCATAAAAAGGAGTGAATTAATGGCATTCACAGAAGCCTCGAAGGAACTGGAGATTATTATTCTAAGTGAAGTAACTCAGGAATGAAAAACCAAACATCATATGTTCTCACTCATAAGTGGAAGCTAAGCTATGAGGATGCAAAGGCATAAGAATGAAACAATGGACTTTGGAGACTCAGGGGGAAAGGGTGGGAAGCAGGTGAAGGATAAAATACTACAAGCTGGGTTCAGTGTATACTGTTAGAGTGATGGGTGCACCAAAATCTCACAAGTCACTACTAGAGAACTTGCTCATGTAACCAAATACCACTTGTTCCTTAAACATCTATGCAAATAAAAGAAAAAAAGTCCATGTTCTAATATATCATGCTGCCTGTCCAATAGCCTGCAAAATGTATCATTTTTACATCATCCTTTAAACATTAATAACTACCTATTACCAACTTCAGATAAAACTGCTCCAGTCCAGTGGGCATGAACTAGATAATGATAAGGCAGACACAGCACACACTCTGCCTGCTGGATGTCTTCACATGCAATTTCTCACTGGCCTTCGGGCAAATCAATTTACTGGGCTGAGCTTTGTTTTTCACTTATGTAAAGTATGAAATTTAAACTAGATGATTTCTTAGATTCCTTTTAACTCACATTCTAAAATGAAAAGTAGACATTCTAGTGACATATTTCATACACGTGTATATACATACATTTAGTGTCTACATGATTATGTTTTTAAGGTGGACTGGAACCCTTGTCCTGACTTCTGCCTCTGGTGAAATCCATCCCATTTTCATTGCCCTGTCTTCATTCTTCCTCTCCTAACTAAAAATAGGAAACTCTCATACCCAGCCTCTTGTATAAGTACGGACATACTTATGTCTATACTTCATTTTTAGCACCCTTGGCTTCCTATGATGATTAATGGTGGGCATATCCTATTTCCCCTAGAACCTTGTAGAATTTCCTCAACTTTCTTACCAACGTTGGTAGTCTCAAAGATACTCAGCCAAATACCAGCACCAGAGAATAGAATATTGATATGCTCTGCCTATTTTTATTAAAATTAAAATCTGAAGTATCACAAGATTTTATTTAATTGAGTGATTGATTAAGACAGCATCTCACTTTGTCACCCAGGCTAGAGTGCAGTGGCACAATCATGGCTTATTGCAACCTTAAACTCCTGGACTCCCACCTCAATCTCACAAGTAGTTAGGACTATAGGCATACATCACCAGGCCTGGCTGTTGTTTTTTTTGTTTTGTTTTTTTGTTTTTAGACAGGGTCTTGTTATGTTGTCCAAGCTAGTCTTGAATTTGAATTCTTGGCCTTAAGCAATCCTCCTGCCTCAGGCTCCCAAAGTGCTGGGATTACAGCCACCATGAGATATAAGCCACCATGCCTAGCTGATTTTATCTAATTTCAACTTGAATTCTACACAATGTATTTTGAACAGAAGAAAAGGATCTGAGAAATTATATAGCAAAAAGTTTTAATAATAAATGACATGTCTATGTTGCTTTACAGCAGGGCTTTTCTTGCTGTCTGAGTTAAATGATCAGGATTTTTAAAATTAAATGCCAGTTGATTGTGGTTTAATGCTCTTATAAAGTATAATGAAATGCCTTTTTAGAAAAACTAAATTTAAAAGGTATTAAAATACAAGCTCAAAATTTGTGTCACTAGATTCAATAGAAACAAAAGCATTCTGTTATTACATTGCTATAAAGTTTCTAAATATAATTTCTGGGCTTATCTCATAGACTCACAACAAATGGCAGCTCACTATTCACAATAGAAAAGACATGGAATCAACCCAGGTCCTCATCAATGTTGGATTGGATAAAGAAAATGTGGTACATACACACCATGGAATACTATGCAGCCATAAAAAAGAATGCAATCATGTCTTTTGCAGTAACTTGTATGTAGCTAGAGGGCATTATCCTAAGTGAATTAACACAGAAACGATAAACCAAATAAAGCAAGTTCTCACTTATAAGTAGGAGTCGAACACTGGGTACATACAGACACAAAAATGGGAACAACAGACAGTGGGGATTCCGAAAAGGGGCAGAGAGGGAAGGCGGCAACGGTTGAAAAACTACCTATTGGATACCACGTTCACTACTTTGGCAACAGGATCATTAGAAGCCCAAAACTTAGCATCACACAATATATTCATGTAACAAACCTATGCATGTACCACCTGAATCTAAAATAAAACAACCACCACCACCACCACCAAATGGCTGCTCACTACCACCATTCCTGGACCACATTGGGAGCAGCACTAATTTACCCCTTATACAGAAGTTTTAGAATTCTAACAGGAGCTGGGTTACACCAACTAGATGAAAATATAAGAGATCATGCAGGCAAAAGACCAGTAGAGACCAGATGTTTATCTTCAGCCTTTCTCTGTGGTCTTTGAAAAGAAAGACCACGGTACACAGCAGAAGGTCAAAGGATTCTGTCTTTATTCTATTCTTGCTCTCCAGATGAAGAAAACAGGATTGGAAATCACTGCCAATAAAATTGAACCTGGGCAAGGAAAGTGTAACAGTCAATGACTGCAACTGGTCCATACTCTTAACAAAGAAAATAATATGTATTATTTATTTTTGAAGTTATAAATTGATCTTGCATTGTCAGCTCATGTGTAAGCTTTTTGTCTGTTGATAATTACTTTGCATTTTTAAAAAACTCTCCGAAAACATTTTATTTAACTTTCCCAAAATCCCAGCGAGGTAGGTACTAGTGTTGTCCTTACCTTACAGGTGAGAAAACTGATTCAGAGATGTTAAATGACTTACCATAGTGGTTCAGTTACTAGGGGGTTCAAGTGACTTTCATACCCAAGCCTATCTGACTCTCAATTCATACCCCAGCCAATTATCCATTCACCAAACCTATTGTTTCTGTGGCTCATCTCACTTTACAATACTTGAAGAATCTAGGTATACAGGAAACTGTAGAAAATATATGATTTTCTTGAAGTAAGTGGGAAAAAATGTCTCCTCACAAAACCCTGGGATAATACTCATGAGCACACTTTTGTGAATGTTAGTCGTACAACCACTGTGTTTACCTTATAACTTTAACCTCCACAGAATGGAATCAGATACATAAATATTATACATAGGTTCTTAAGATTGCTGCACTTGCAATCTCTTATCTACAGAATCTTTAATGAATAGTTAGGAGTATTCAATGTGATTATTTAAAACTCTTGAAAATTGGACCCATACATTATAAGGATTCACTTGGTGCACGATAAGGAAAAATCTAGCATTTTAACTTTTCTAAAATTGACCACATTGGTCCTAATGCACTGGGGGAAAACACCCATCAAGAGATGAGGGATGGTTTCTTGAGCTACTTACAAGTTACAATTGATTTGTTTTCTTCCCCGCTGAATTCGTTTTCAAAGAATAGGGTAAAGATTTTTGAAATAAGCCTGGTGGTAAGAATCTCTGTGGAGCCCCTCATGAAATGGTGATAACATAAAGGGTGCTGCTTCCTATGATATTCCAAGAAATAGCCTCCACTCTATGTGCTACTTCGAGAGTGTGGATTCGCTGCAATGTCTTCAGATTCTTCCAACTAAGACTTCAGGTCTCAGTTTCACCCTTTGCAGATACTTTTCTAATAGAATAAATTCCAAATTCTAAGATACCCAAAGATTGACAGAAATATGAAATATTTGTGCTCAAATGTGCTGTGCTTAGTAATGAGGAAACTAAAACCTAGAGGGGAGAATGGGCTTGCCCAAAGTCACACAAATAGTACTCAACGTGAACTGAAATGCCATTTGAATCCCTTTTCTAGAAAAGTCCGTATTTAATCTAAAACATATAAATCCACTGCATACAACTCTACTTCTTATTTCTGCTGGCAAAGTCCATATCTATGTATTCATTTCTCTATCCCCAGCACTAGGCCTAATGCCTGACACTTACTAGATGCTCAGTAAGTGTCTGTTATGTTGAATTAAATTAACAGAAGTACCAAGGTGGAACCTTTTGGAACTCATTGTGATTATACACACTAGTAAACCTTGTCTGAGTGCTGATAAGATGCGGTAGAAGCATGTGTAATTCCTCTTGCTTTTTATAATCTTTGCTGTGAAGGAAATATAATAGCACTCAGGATTCCTATTACCACTGTCAGAGGGATGAATGATCCAAAAACCTATAAAGTTTAATGTACAATTAATATCATGCCTCACTTCTGTCACAGGCTCATTGTTCTACATTTTGACTATCTAGACAAGTATCTCAACTTTGACCTTCTGAGCTGATGAGACTACAAAAGAAAGTAGTCAGAGAAGAAAAAAAATCATAAATATAGCAAATATAAAATTCAAAATGCAACAGTCTATTACTGTTCTGTCACTCAGAGAACCCAGAAGCATCATTTCTTTCTTGCCTCAGAATTGAAAGGTAGGCAGGGCTGAGCCGCTGCATACATCACATGGAATTCCTGATACCAGTGATTTTAAATTATAGTAGTATTTGACCAAAACAGACATTAGAGCTTTCCAGACCTCACTGGCTACCCATAAAATAGAATATATTCATGTGAAGGCACTAAACTTCTTACTGTCCAAGGGGCCATTTGTGAATCCTATACAATTCTCCTGCTATCTTTTTATCTCCTGCTGGTCTAAGGAGATAAATCAATAAGTGTACAGGCACACACATATACCCATGGGCTATAAAGGTGTTGAGAAGAAATACTTATAGTGAGCTAAAAACTTTCAACCAACGCACATAGTGAGGGGGCATTTAATTTCCACCTGCTACTAGAGCAGATTATGCATTTCTTCCTGCCTTTAGAAACATCAGGGGATCGAAAGCTAGCCAAATCACATAGAAATTAATATTATAAAAAGTGCTATAGGAATCATGAAACAATTCATGTTATCTGAGACTTGTAGAGTGTTTTGGGTAATTTCTTAGACATTCAAAGGAAAATTTACATGTCCATTCATGTATACATGCATGTATCCATTCATCCATTCACCCACCCATTCAACCACCCACCCACCCATTCACTCACCCACCCACCCATCCATCCACCCACCCATTTGCTAACCCACCCATTCATCCACTTACCCATTCATCTATTTATCTACTCACCCACCTGTTTATCTACCCACCCACCCAAGCATCCATCCATCCATCCATCTAATATTTTTGACATCCTACTAATATGCCAATGATGATGCCAAGAGACAAAGAATACAATGATGAACAAAATAGATGTGTTATTTTTCCTCCAGGAAAGGCAGACATACACAAACACATAATAAAATCAGATTGTGGGGTTGATAAACAGGGGCTATTGTGAGAGCAAATAAGAGATGAGTTTCCCTGGAGATGATGTTTGCTATGAGTACTATGGATGAGGAGGTGTTAGGCAAAGCAAAACCAAAAAAAAAAAAAGAAGAAAAGTGGGAATATACTTGGGATTTAAGGATGAGTACATATTATGTGTCAAAGCTAAGATTTTTTGAGAAGCTACAATATATTTGGGAAACTGCCAAGAGTTCAGTCTGATGAAAGGGAAGGAAATGGTGAATGATAGTGAGAACACTAGTCTTGAGCTGTGCTGTTGAAGGAACTGTGAAAGCTATTAAGAAATTTCCTTCCTTTCCTGGGCCTCAGCTTTTTCATCTGTCAACTATGGAAGCTTGTTTAGATGATACCTCACATCCTTTCCAACTCTTGTGGTCTTAGGAATTCTCTTACAAACAGCGAACTTCTTGAAATATAGCTAGAAACAAAACAGAAAGCCTGCAAGCAAGAAATTCAAGTGACCCTCTTACTGCGATTGTTTAGTAACCAGCCTCATTCCCACTTGACTCATTTACAGAGACAGCTTTCCCGAAGGAAGAAGGAGCTCTCTTACAATTTTTCTTGTTTTTCCAGAATCGTCCTGAGCCACTGTTGTGATAGAGGGATGCCAGAGGGCGGGGGAGGGTGGGAAGTAGAAATCCAATGGGAAGAAACTCCTAAATTTTCTTCAGAGAAAGGAAAACCCGTAGTCAGTGGCTCTGTGGGGAGTGGTTCTGGGGAAAAGAATCTGCTTTAAATGTTCCTTTTTCCCTTGTAAGACTCCTTATCTCCACTCTATGCTAGAGCTGCCTCTCAGTCTATAATATTCTCCTGAGGCCTTAGACAACACACCATGTTAGTAATTGATTTGGGAGTCTTAACTGTCTTATCCATGGAATGGGGAGAGTGAAGCCTGCCTCCAAACTGTGAGGATTGAAGTAGGCGGTTTAGGCAAGAAACTTTGCATAGTGACTTGGTGTTTTAAGTGCTTTCAATGATTAATTAACCATCTTCACGATAGCTCTGTAAGGTACTGCAATAATTATGCTCATTTTTTTACACAGGAACACTGATGCTCATAATTTAAAATACATGCAAAAGTAATTGTGGTTTTTGCCATTAGTGGCAAATTATTTTGCACCAACCTAATAACTTGGTCAAGATCACATGGCTTCTATATAATGGCACTAGGATTTGCTTCAGAGTAACCACCTCCAGACCTATGCCCATAACAATTATGCTAAATGCTTCTTAATAAATGTTGGTCTTTTTTTTTTTTCATCATATTACCTGAGGCCAACTCACCTTTTGTACTAATGGTAGGGATGTTACCACTAGGTAACTGTTACCAGTTAATGCCCTGTCGTTTCTAGGATTCTGTATCCATCATTGCACAATGTGCCTTCAACCATTATCTCCAAAAAAGAAAGATTTGGGCCAGGACTAGAGACCAGGACCCCTCTTTGGAATCTGGTCATGACTCCTGGCTGCTACAGCACAACTACTCCTGATGCCTAAATATGGAATCAATGAAGCACCCACTAAAATCATTTCGGCACCTCATCTTTTTCCCTCCAGAACGGCTCCTGTGCTAATTGCATCTGCTTCCCTCTTTGCATCACAATGGTAGTTTCTATTTTGGATTTTTATCGTCTGTTGCAGCTTTGAGAAATTCTTATTCTGGTTCTGATCCAGCCTTGGCTATGTTTCAAAGATGTTAAAACCGCTAGTGAAGCTGGCCTCATTTACCTTCTGGCACAAGTGTGCATCTTTCCCAGAGAGGAAAACAGATTCTGTACCCACTCCTTAAAAACAAGTAGACAAGAAAGAAAGAGAAGTCTCGTTAGAGTATACCAGGAGCAAAGTTGGCAAGGAATAAAACAAATTTTAAATCAAATTTCTGCCTGGTGAAATTAGCTCAAATGATGATCTTCAGATTTCTTTCTATTTCCAAAATTAGAAACTTTGGAATCTGCTAATCACTGTTGTTGTTCTGTAGAAACATTTTAGAGTTTACAATTAAAGCATGAAGAATTTTTCTTCCATAGCACATGTCATCAGAGATTCTCAGTGGCCTCTCTACACTGTGTAAAAAAAAGCACAGGAAACGTACTCAGCCAGCTGCGTCTGAGGGGTCCAGAGAAAAGTCTTCCACTCAAATACCTGTCCTAAGGAGGGTATTTTGTAGGACATAACAATTTTTTAGATATCTCATTTAATTTCTATTATAACATTGTAGCACAGATAGTCCCATTATTCTCATTATGCTGATATGTCAAATCAAGTGTCAAAAAATCAAAGTGTATTACTCAAGGCCCTAGAGCTAAGCAATGGTAATATCAAATTCCTCTGGGACTCAAACTCTCCAGTTCTTTCTGCTATCTCAGGCTGCTGCTTTCTTGGCACTTTCCTGTGAGGGTTCTAATTAAAATAAAATGCTAGATAATATTTATTGAGTACTTACTACCTGCCAAGCACTCTGCTAAGAACTTAAGTGATTTTTATCCCTTTTTAAGGTAGTTGTATGAAATCTTTACTGTAATAATTACCATTGTGCAGGTCAGTCTTTGGGAAGATCTATGATTGCTGAATATCTCACAGGCAAAATGTGGCCAACCTTTCAACATTTTCAAAAAATGTTTAGACTCCAGGCCCTCCAATAGGCAGTATGAAAAAGCAGACCAAATACTTTCTTCTTTCAGGGAGGATGTGATCTAATGAATGAAGATGAACAAACAAATAAGCAATGTAGAATACTTAGAATATGGTTATCATTAGGACCATGGAGAAAACCAAAGGAGGGAAAAGGGATCAAATTTCAGGTGAGCTACATCTGAATGCTCCAACAGCTGTGTAAGACACCACCTCACTTCTGAAAGGCCCAGATTCTAATGAGATGCTGAGAGTTTTATCCCTCTAATAGAAAGTAAAATCAACATGTTCAAGGTGGAATAAATGGCACAGTTGTAAGCCCTGTTTAGGTGAAGTCCAAATCTCTAGCGTGAAATAGAAGTTCACACTAGAAAGAAGAGTTTAGTCCAGATCATAGATGACCCCAAAAATTAGGTAGAAGATTTTAGGTGTGATTTGATAAGTAGAAGAGTGTTTTAAAATTTGAAATCACTTTGGAATAATTCCTTTTGAATTATTTTTCAGAATGACAAGAAGGGGACAAAGACTTCAAGTGGGAAATTTAGAAGTTTGCGATGGTTCATGTCTAAGGTAATAAAGTTTTAAAAAGGGCAGCATAATGGGGACAGAGATCCACCATGAAGAACATGTTAAAAGTCCTTTGGCAATTGGTTATTTATGGGTAAACAGCATGAGGGTAAACACAGGTAAACAAGGGTTTATCTCAAATAGCTAGATTTAAAATGAAGCTAATAAAGTCTAAGCTTTGGGGCTTCTCATTTGCACAAAACCCTTCTAAAGCCCTGGTAGGGCCCCCACCAGTAGGAACAAGTGTTGCAATTCAAACTATGCATCTAACAAAGGACTAATATCTACAAAAATTTAAATCAGCAAGAACAGACAAACAAACAAAACAAATAATCCCATCAAAACCTGGGCTGAGGACATGAATAGATATTTCTCAAAAGAAAATATACAAACAGCCAACAGACATTTGAAAAAATGCTCAACATCACTAATCATCAGGGAAAATGCAAATGAAAACCACAATGACCACCTTACTCCTACAAAAATGGCCATAATTAAAAAGGCAAAAAACCAATAGATTTTGTTGTGGATGTGGTGAAAAGGGACCACTTTTACACTGCTGGTGGGAATGTAAATTAGTGCAACCACTATGGAAAACAGTATGGAGATTCCTTAAAGAGCTAAAGTAGAACTATCATTTGATCCAGAAATTTCACTACTGGGTATCTACCTAAAGGAAAATGAGTAATTAATATGAAAAAGGCACTTGCGCAGACATGTTTATAGCTGCACAATTCACAATTGCAAAGATATGGCACCAACCTAAGTGCCCATCAACCAACAAATGGATAAAAAATGTAGTATACATATATATATACACACACACCATGGAATACTACTCAGCCATGAAAATGAATGAAATGATGTCTTTTGAAGCAACTTGATGGAGCTGGAGGCCATTACTCTAAGAGAAGTAACTCAGTAAGAAAAAGTATATGGTCTCTTCTCACTTATAAGTGAGAGCTAAGCTATGAGAATGCAAAGGCATAAGATGATAGAATGAACTTTGGGTACTTGGGGTAGGGGAAGGTTGAGAGAGGGGTAAGCGATAAAAGACTATATATTGGGTACAATATATACTGCTTGGGTGATGGGTGCACTAAAATCTCAGACATCACCACTAAAGAACTTATCCATGTAACCAAAAACTATCCGTACCCCCAAAAACTATTGAAATAAAAATTAAGAAAAGATTTAACTCCATCTCCCCAAAAGAATACATATGTTGCAATTTAAAGGGTGTTTAATGCTAGTCACTTCAAAAAAAATAAGCAATTCAGTGAGAGAACTTTGATAGAAGTTTCTCAGGTTTGACAAAAATTTATAAAACTTTCTATAACATATCCATGAATTAAAAAGCTGAAAAGACTCTAATAAACTATCATTATCAAAAACAAATTGCTATTAATAATGCTAGAAACAAGACTACGAGAGATAGATAGATATATAGATAGATAGACAGACAGAGAGAGATGTATTTTTATACAGCCAACACAATGTAAGAAAAAATACTATAGAGTTGAGTTGTGTCAGACAGCTAACAAATATGTGACGTTTGTCAAGTTTTTTCATTTGTAATTTGTTTTAATTGCTTTCCTTATTATAAATATTTACTTTTGAATTGAATTAGTATTCAGAATGCCATATTATTACGTTTTTAATTGTTGAAGACTTAGGACCCACGAAACCTGGATCTATTTATACAGATGAATCATAAGTTGATAGCCCAAATGATACAAAAAAATATGAAAATAAAGTCATGTTTTGCCAGGCATAAATACCCCTTTATAATGGTGAATAATCCTTACAATGTGCTCTTGAATTGGATTTGTTAGGTGCTTGGTTGAGGATTTTGGCATCTATGTTCATCAGGAATATAATCTGTAATTTTATTTTATTTCTTAGCATCCTTGATTGGCTTTGATATCAGGGTAATGTGAGGCTTAAAAATGTGTTTGGAAGTATTCCTTTCTCTTCAATTTTTTGGGAGAGTTTGACAACAGCTGGCATTACTTCTATCTAGTTTGCTAGAATTCCGTCATGAAGTCATCAGGTCCTGGGTTGTGGGTGGTTCAATGTATGCAAATCAATAAATGCGATACACCACACTAACAGAATGAAGGACAAAAACTGCATGATCATCTCAATAGATGTAGAAGAGGCATTTGACAAAATTCAACATCTTTTCATAATCGGAGCTCTCAACAAATTAGGCTATAGAAGGAATGTTCTGCAACACATCAAAGGCCATATATGATACGCCCACAGCTAATATCACACTCAATGGTGAAAAGTAGAACACTTCTTCTCTAAGTTCAGGAATAAGACTAGGATGCCCACTCTTACCACTTCAAATCAACATAGCACTGGAAGTCTTAGAGCAATTAGGCAAGAACAAGAAATAAAACACATCCAGTTTGGAAAAAAAGTAGAATTGTCATTGTTTAAAGATGATGCTATATTTTGAAAACCCTAAAGATACCATCAAAAAACAGAACTACTAAACAAAGTCAGTAAAGCTGAAGGATACAAAATTACCATACAAAAATTTGTAGCATTTTTATACACTTATAACTATCCATAAAACAAATCAAGAAAATAAGCCCATTTACAATAACATTAAAAAATCTGAGGAATAAGTTTAACCAAGGAGGTGAAAGATACCTACAATGAACACCATAAAATGTTTATGAAAAATACACAGATAAATGAAAATAAATTCTATGTTCATGAATTGAAATAATATTGTTAAAATGCCCACACTGCCAATAGCAATCTACAGATTCAATGCATTTCCTATAAAAAATTTCATATTTTTCACAGAAATGAAAATAATAATTCTAAAATCTGCATGAAACCACAAAAGACCTTGAACAGCCAAAGCAATCCTGAGCAAAAAGAACAAAACTGGAGGTATCAAACTACCTAACTTCAAAATCTAATACAATGATATCATAATCGCAACAGCATGGTAGTGGCACCGGCACCAAAACAGACATATAGGTCAATGTAACCAAATAGCCCAGAAACAAATACACACATTTATGGACAATTGATTTTTGGCAAAGGTGCCAAGAACATACACATACAATCAGGACAGGACAGTCTCTTCAATAAATGGTGTTGGGAAAATGAAATATCCACATGCAGAATAATGAAACCAGACCCTTCTCTCACCCCTTATATAAAAATCATCCCTAAATGGGTTAAAAATTGAAATTGCAATGTAAGACCTGAAACTAAAAAACATTCGCTTACAACTATCCAAAACTATGCTTTATAGCAATGTTTTCCCAGCAAAAACATTAGGGAAAACCTTCCTGACGTTGATCTAGCAAATGGAATACTATTCAGCCTTAAAAAAGAATGAAAGCATGCCCTTTGTAACACCATGGATGAACCTCAAGGACATTGTTAAGTGAAAGAAACCAGGCACAGAACACAAATATTATATGATCTCACTTATATGTGGAATATAAAAAAGCTGAACTGGTAGATTCAGAGACTATAATGGTGGCTACCAGGAGCTGGGGAGTGGGGATTGGGATAGAGGAGATGTTGGTCAAAGGATACAAATTCCTTACACAAGGGGAATAAGTTTAGAGGATCTACTGTATGACATGGTGACTATAGTTAATAGCAATGTATCATATATTTGAAAATTGTGAATAGAGTAGATTTTAAATGTTCTCGCCATAAGAAAGTATGTGAGGTAATAGATATGTTTATTAACTTGATTTAGCCATTCCAAAATGGTGACATATATCATGTTGTACACCATATATATAATTTTCATCAATTAAATGAAAAAATATTTTAAAAATTAAAACAAAATAAAGACATGTCTTGTAAGAAAAAATGTAAGTTGCAGTGTTATATATGTTAATAAGAGCATGTGGGACATTGAGGAGGTGCTCAGCAGGTGGTTAGATATGAGCCCTCTAGCTAAGAAGACAGGAAGAAGGAGGTGCTAAAAATATGAACATATAGGAGAATAGACCACATGGCATTTACAGTTGAAACAATGGGAATAGCTAAAATCTCAAAGATGAGGCCTTAGAGAGAGAAGGCAACAAGGGCAGAGACAAGAACATTCTTAAGATTACATTGCATTATAAATTCCACCAGCCAAATATCTCCAAGCAACTGCTGGGTCATATCTGAGTTAAACATGAATGAGATCTGGAAAATTCAGTCAAATATTCAACTTTGTGTCAATATAACTCCAAAGGAGACATTTTAGAAACATCTAGATGGTATTTCAGTCTCTTGTTTGACCTCAAGCACTGCTGTTATTACAATCTGTGTCAAAAATCTTTCAGAGGATGAATTCTAGAGCTTTGTGGCGTGGAAAAAGGATAGAATTTGAAGCTACAGAGAGGAAATTCCCAATCTTCTTGGTAACTCTGGCTGCAAGTGGCAAAGACAATGCACTGGGACTGTGTTCACCAAACCGTATTCCTCCTGGGCACACAGAGAGTTTCCTGCAGATTCTTGTGCAGTGTGACGATGCCTATGACAGACTTCCAGCTCATGGAATGTAGGCAGATGTGATATGGACTAGCCACTTCCAGCCTGGCTCTACCCAGATTTTTTCAGAAGACTCTTTGGGCTCTCTTCTCTTCCCTGTCTGCATTAGCAGAGGATCTTCTGCAGACCTCTGAGGCCATGGAACAGACCAATAGACAGAAAGAACTGGATCCCCAAATCTCTACTTGGAGTGCCATTATTTCCAATCAGATCATGATGTGAGTAAGAAATAGATACTTCACCATGCTGAAACATTGAATTTCTATTGCAGTTTGTCACAGAAGTTAGGCCACCCTGCTTACTTCAGCAAATTACTTAACTTCTTTGAGCCTCACTTTCCTCTTTATATTATATTTCTTAGGGCTCTCCCAATCAGCAAATATATAACATGTCTATATATACACATATTTTGTGTTGATTCACATTCTCTTTCATCCCTTGTTTGCATTCCGATTTGGTATGGCTTTTCCACTGCACATTTCTGAGGGCACCATCCCACACATTCTATCTGATAAATACATGTGTAGTGTACAACAGAAACCATGATCCCCTGAGGTTGCATAGCTCAGCCCAGCCACATGAATTAGCTTCTAAGGGAAAGCACATTTTCTCCTAAGTATCCAGAACAAAAGAACTTGGTATTAACTTAATAAAAAAATTTAAAAAATATTAAGGCAACAATGATTTTAATGGTAGAATAATTCATAGCTTTTCTATCATGGCTTTATGAACTTCTTGTACCATACAAAGGAGATTTAATCTCTTTTTGAAATTGTTTGCCTCTTTTCCCCTCTGGTCTAATAAAAGAAACAGCCTTTAGGTATCACAGCTGATACAAAGTAGGCAAAAGAAAACCTCCTGATCAATATTCGGCTTTGGCACTTACGTACATTTTATGTTGAGTGGGACTCAAACTCCTACCAGCAGCTCTCGCTGCCAAATCGCTTTTCCTCTTTGATGCTTAAGGTTGGAATTGAGTGTGTACCAACTGGAACTGATTGCTTAAAACTTGAACAGTTCAGAGTTTAATTTCTCTAATTCGGGTAAATGGTATCTACCACCAGGCTGTCTGTGTTTTCAAGTGTTCAAAGCCACATAAAAGCCAATACTTTAGGCAATGCACAAGGGAGGCATTGCCACCATGCTGAGATATTCTAAGAGACGGTTTTACTTTGGTGAGCCCTCAGAGAGCGTGTGAGTCCCTAAGAAGAAATTGGTTGAAGCAAGCTGAAAAAAATGTGTTGCAGGGAGATGGTTCCTATGGCCATTTGCCTTCCATTTGCTGAACATCTGAACAGAAAAAAGAGAAATGACAACATGACGAAATACTGACATCTGGAAATTTTGAGGCACACAGTTTTTACACTAATTTAACGCGTATTCTCACATTACAGTCATGTTTAACAGTTACCCATGTATCACTCAAAGAGAGGCATTGTATGAAAAGAATTTTGGCCATACAGAACCTCCCGGCTGGAGCATGAGGTAATAGTAAATGAAACACTTGTGCACAGACTATCTACTTAGCATTCATTCATAGCTAGTCTCACAGAATGCTAGAATGGGAAGAGGATTTGGAACACAGTTAGTTCTAATCCTTTTATTTAACAGATGAGGAAACTGAGTCCCTGAGCTGGAAAGTAAACAGACAAGGGACAAAGGGAAGTGAGTAGCAGCAGCCAAGTTCCTAATCCGTGCAAATGCATCCTATAATATTACCTATTTCTTTTTACCGTGGTAAACTCTCTTTGCATTGCCACATTTCGCTTTGTACAGGGACCAGGTGGAGAATAAAAGCCAAAGATCCTCTCAAGTCTTCAGACTTATTCATATTTCCTATTTGCTCAGGTGAATATCCAGAAAAACGTGGCCCTTATCCTCCCAAAAACCAGCACTGGCAAATCTGTAATACAGGATCATGGTTTCACATTTTTAAAGCAAGTTTTTAGGATCCATATGCTGTGAATCTTTTTTTCCTAAATAGCTGTTTCACTAATAGGTGAAAAAAAGTGCTGTGCTAAAAGTTAAGAGACCTGGTTTTGAGAATCAGCTGCTAACTAACCAGGTATCTGTGGCCAAGTTCCAACCTCTCTGGGCTTTCCTTTTTTCACTCATAAAATGAGAAGAGGTATATGAGAGTATACTAAAGTCCTTCAAGATTTACAGCTTTGTCATTTAAACGATGTCATCTCATGCCAATTCTGCAACACACACTATTCAAAAGTAGATGCAATATCAAAGTGCCCCAGCACTATGCTAGGTGCAGTAAGGAAAGAGGGAAGGAGCATGACCTTAGTTGTTGGAGTAAGTCATACTCCAGGGAAACAATACAATATAGACTTATAAAGAAATAAGTGGGAGGATGCAAAGTGACACACAATGAAGAGCCAAGGAGAATGCCTTTGGAGGAATCTTCCTTGTGTCTGGACTTTCCGAGAGTCAAACTATAGAAACTCTAATAACAATTAACATTAATTTCATTGAGTATTATCTATTAGGCACTGTTGTAAGCCTAATGCATGAATAAACTCATTGAATCCTCACAATTGTATGAAACACGTATTATTACCTTCATTATGCCTGTGAAGAAACAAACACAAGGAAAGTTAAATAACTAGCCCAATTTGGTTTAGCCAGGATTCAAGTCCAGATAATCTAGCTTTGGAGTCTATACTTTTAATTATTCTACAAAGTTCTTATGACAAGGAAGGGACAAGAAAGTATAAGACAATCCTTGGTATGAAGTGATGTTCTAATAGTTTGAATGTTTGTGTCTCTTCCAAAATTCATGGCAAAACTGAATCTTCAATGCAACAGAATTAAGAGGTGGGTCCTTTAAGACATGACTAGGCTATAATCATGTCCTAAAGGGTTGCAGAGAACTAGCTAGGTCCTTTGGCCCATGCATTTCTTCTTTCACATGAGGATATAGCATTTTTCCCCTTTGGGGGACACAGAAACAAGGCACCATTTTAGAAACAGACTGGGAACTCACCAGACACTAAACTAACTAGTGTCTTAATCTTGGACTTCCCGGCCTCCATTAATGTGAGTAATAAATGTATAATGTTATAAATTACCCAGCCTTAAATATTTTGTTATAGAAGCACAAACAAAGATATGTGCTATAATAGTAATACCATTGTACATTGACAGTTTATTTTGTGCCATGCACCATGTCAGGTATCTTACATGAACTGCCTTGTTCAGTCTCTACCCGATCATTCATTGAACAAACATTTATTGAGGGCTTACAACTCAGTAGACACTTACACAATAAACTATAAGGAAAGTTCTATGATTTTTCATTCACATTTTATAAATGCGGGAACCGTGGCTCAGAGACATTACATTAACTCATCCAAGGCCACCTAATTTCCAAGTGGTAGAGTCTAGTTTTGAACCCATATCCATCTGGCCCCAGAGCTTATGCCATTGCTGTCAGTAAAATACTTTTTTATGCCATTCAGGTTCTAGGAAATCCTTTATAATCTTGAACACTTTTTGATCATTTTGATGCAAATGTCTCCTCTAATTCAGCATTAAAAATATTTTCTAGTTTTTGTTTGTATGCTTGTGTTGAGAGATAAAGCCACATAGGAAGACAAAGCTGCTGGAGGCATTGATAGAAGAGAAATCATTTCAGAAGTCTATCACCTGGCAATGCAACTGCTGCTCTCTGCCGTCATTGCCTTGATGTCATTGTTCAGATGGGAGGCAGGAAGGGTAAGGAGAAAGTAGTGAATGGCAGGATAAACAGGTGGAGATGCATAGGGGTCAAATGGAGGAAGCACATTCAAGGCCACAGGATGAATTACCAATGACGAGTGACTGGCAAGGTGTCAGGCATCCAGGATAAAGAAAGACCCTTGGGTCACAGTGAGCTGCAAGCTCATCTGCTGTCAATCACTCTCATTGACTCAACGACAGTTTGGGAAAATCTGTCTGAGTCCCAGCCCAGGCCCAGCTTCCTTCTAGTATAAAAAGGCTCTTTTTTTCTGCAGCAAGTCAATGAGGAAGGCTGAAAATTCGAATTGAATTTAATCAACAGGACCTTTGGAGGAAATAGCCATTCGTTGTATAGATCTTTATGGTTTCATAGTATTTTCACATCTGTAATCTCAGGTAATTCTGGGGCATATTTTTCTCCCAATTATACTAATGAGAGTGTGGAAGCTCAAAAAATTTAGTTGATGTTGTTGTTGTTTAGTCAGAATTCTTCAGAGAAACAGAATCATAAGAATACGTATAGATATATAAAAAGAAATTTATTATGGAATTGGTGCATGTGATTATGGAAGCTGAGAAGTTCTACAACATGCCATCTGTAATTTGGAGAACCAGTTCCAAAGAACTGAGAACAAGTGGTGGGGGAGCTGGTATAAGCCTTAGAATATTAAGGTCAGAAATCCAGAAGCTGTGATGACCAAGGGCAAAAGAAGATGCATGTCCCAGCTCAAGAAGAGAGAGAATTCACCTTTCTTCCATTTTTTGTTCTATTGGGGTCCTCAAAGGATTGGATAATACTCATTCACATTAGTAAGCACAGATGGTCTTTGCTCAGTCTACTGATTCAAATGCTGATCTCTTTCCAAAGTCCTCTTATAGACACACCAGAAATAGTATTTTATCAACCATCGGGGCATCCCTTAGCCCAGTCAAGTTGACACACAAAATTAACCGTCATAGGTGACTTAAACAAGCTCACAACAGCAGGTTTTAGCCAATCATGAGAATTTATCTTAGCAATCTCACTTCTATATTATCTCTCTAAGATGAAGTCTTCTATGGAAGTAAGACAGTCTCCAGTTAGTGGTATTTGGATATAAAAACCCAAATAGGCTGGGTGAGGTTGCTCACGCCCATAATCCCAAAACTTTGGGAGGCCGAGGTAGATGGATCACTTGAGGTCAGGAGTTTGAGACCAGCCTCAACCTCGAGACCAGCAAAACCTTGTCTCTACTAAAAATGCAATAAAATTAGCTGGGTGTGGTGGCACACTCCTGTAATCTCAGCTACCCTGTAGGCTGAGGCATGAGAATTGCTTGAACCTGGGAGGTGGAGGTTGCAGTGAGCCAAGATGGCACCACTCTACTCCAGCCTGGGCAACAGAGTGAGACTGTCTCAAAAAACAACAAAAATTAAAATCTAGAAATGCATGTCACCCCCATGATCATGTGCTAAGCCCAGCTGAATAGGAATGAGTCTGTCTCATTGGCTGTTACTCAACTGCCCCTGAAGACTGTTGTCTGTTTCAGGTTCAGTTGTGTCTCCAAGAAAGATATGTCCAAGTGTTAACCCCCAGTGCCTGTGAATGTGACTGTATTTGGAAATAAGGTCCCTGAAAATGTAATTAAAGATCTCAAGATGAGATGATCCTGACTTTAGGAAGAGCCTTAAATTCAAAGACTGAAGAAAAAAGAGGGATATTTGAGACACATAGAGACATAGAGGGGAAGATCATGTGAAGATGAAGGCCGAGATTGTAGTGACATCTTTACAAGTCAAAGAATGACAAGGTTCACTGACAGTCACCAGAAACTAGGAAAGAGTCATGGGGTGCACTCTCTCCACAGAGCCACAGAAGGAACCAACCTTGCTGACCCCTTGATTTCAAACTTCTTGACCTCCAGAACTATGAAAGAATACATTTCTGGGCTGGGTGCAGTGGCTCATGCCTGTAATGCTAGCACTTTGGGAGGCTGAGGCAGGTGGGTTACCTGAGATCAGGAGTTTGAGACCAGCCTGGCCAACATGGCGAAACCCCAACTCTACTAAAAATACAAAAATTAGCCGGGTGTGGTGGTGCATGCCTGTAATCCCAGCTACTAGGGAGGCTAAGGCAAGAGAATTTCTTGAACCCAGTAGGCACAGGTTGCAGTGAGCTGAAATCACACCATTGCACTCCAGCCTGGGCAACAGAGCAAGACTCTGTCTTGAGAAAAAAAGAAAAGGAATACATTTATGTTGTTTTAAGCCACCAATTTTGTAGTAATTTGTTACAGCAGCCCTTGGAATATGGTACAATGATTAAGTGCTTTCTCAAATAACATCCACACAGCCCAGTATAAAGTTTTCTTGTTCTAAGCATTATAGTTATTTAGTAAACTTTAGTTAAGTGCCCTACTATGAATCTAGCCTTGTATGAGTGCAGTGGCGGATGCACATATGCACAATATATTATGGATGTACAAAGGATTAGACACAATACTGGTAAGGTTCATAGAACAGTTACTGCCATATAGAAAGGACTTGACTTTGGTAGATATTACAATATTAGGAACGGGGATTTCATTCACTGGGATTTCATCTTCAACCCAACCAATCAGCACTCCCCACTTTCTGAGCCCATACCTGCCAAATTTTCCTTAAAATATCTGATCCCTAAATGCTTGAGGAGAATGCTAAGAGTAATAATAAGACTCTGGTCTCCAGCACAGCTGGCTCTTCATGAACTTGCCACTCACCACATCCTTCTCTACATGTCTCCTCCTTAAACTGGAAAGGCTGTAATGTAATTTGTCAGAGCCCAGGATATTCATTGAGCCACGTTTTACTAGTGAGCAGTGTTGCTTTGTCTTAAAGTTTAAGTCCCCTGCATAATCTTAAACATCTCCCTTTTTGGGTTTATGTGGAAGGTTAATTCTACAGTGTCTGGCCCCTGCCTTCTGGCTGTTCCTTCTACTCTGTGGAGTTAGTTGCATGAGTGAATTCTGGGCCCACTTGCAGCCAATCAACCTCAACTCATGGGAATCTGGAAGTCCGAGATTTCATTTATATCTGAAGACATAAGCAGATCTATTTTAACTCATGTTTTCTCAATCTATATTCAAGTAAGTCGTCATTAAGTATTTTACTTCCAGATACTTCTTAATTGTGAATTTGATTCTCATCTGGCCATTGTTCCTTTTGGATAAAATTCTTTGTTAGGAAATCTGTAGTAGAAAAGGAAGTAAGGGTTAAGATTACCAACACTTCAGCCAGAACTTATGACATAAAATGATAAATATATTTAAGTAAATTTTGGATAAATAATTGAATACAAAATAGATAATTGCCACAGCCCTTTGGGTATTAGCTGATGATCCTGTCACTGAAGTTGGTTTACAGAGAATTTTCTATGTATCATCTAATGAAATAGCTACATGAAGAAAGTTTCTTAGAAAAAAAAAATATATATATATATATAGATGTAAGGGAAAGAGGATAAGAAAATTTTGAAGACATACAGGCTTCTGCCTCAAATGAGTGCACATTCTTTTTGGAGAGATGGAATCAGCAGAAAAGGAGCTGCCAGAGATGATAAAAATAAAGCCCTCACCCAGACTCTCCCATGGGAATCAAATGGCCGGACCGAGGACAATATACCACCCATTGCCATATTTCATTTCGCTGTCATAATGCTTAAGACAACATTCAACTTTAAACCCTTTGTGCAGAGAAAGACTTCTTCATTAGACACAGTCCTTGTCACTCCCTGTGTCTTGCACCTGGCCAGTTTCTCGCATTTATCTTACCTGTCTGGCTCCTAAGGGCATCTGAGTATAAGACTGAAACTGCCTTTGCAAAATTATACCTGAGGAAATTGTCAGACCTAACCGACTTCACCTTCCTTCTAACTTCTAAACTTTGTTCATTCCTGACTGTAGGCTGAACTAGCCTTGGGAAGGTATTTAGTTTATAGTTTAAACTCTGAAACAAAATGGGTAATAGCTCTTTCTTGAAAAACCCCTTCCTTGCCTGGGGACCAGTTTGCCTTTGCAAGACAAACAAGTTAGCTACAAGATTGGATATCATGGTTTGGAGCGCCATGCAACCCCTGGCTGCAAGAGCTGAACCTACCCAGATTGCTCCTGGGAGTAATGTCACTATTGTAAAACCTAAGATCAGTGCTTGAGATATTTTGCAGACCTTTCATTCCTGTGCAGCAGATACCACCAGGAACTGCCTCAATCCGTTCTGCAATCCCACCCAGGAACAGCAGTCAGCAAAAAGAACTCACTTCCACTCGCTGGGATTTCATCTTCAACCCAACCAATCAGCACTCCCCACTTTCTGAGGCCATACCTGCCAAATTTTCCTTAAAATATCTGATCCCCAAATGCTCAAGGAGAATGCTATGAGTAATAATAAGACTCCGGTCTCCAGCACAGCCAGCTCTGCATGAATTGCTCTTTCTCCATTACAATTTCTGTCTTGATAAAGAGGCTCTGTCTAGGCAGCGGGCAAGGAGAACCCGCTGGGCAGTTACAAGACCTGTGCCCTGAATGTGTGCTGTAGAGAGCCCAGGAAGATATCTGTACAGGCAAGCTGTCATTAGCCAAGTGAGGACCTTCTAGAGTGTCTACTTAATGAAGAAAAAGAGAGATTATTATGTGGTTTGCCCTTATGATGTCTAGGGAATCAAGAGAATGTCTAAAGAATCAATATTATTTCCATAGGAAGGGAACAGGGCCAAATAAAAAGAAAGGAATAATCTCGATCATCATGGGGCTCTCTGAGCAAAATATTTTACAGTATATAAAGTTCTCTTGTTCATTTTATGGCCTTTCAGTTTGGTTCGTATGCTATTGTCTAAACAAATAGGGAGGAAAATTGCCCACTTGTGGTTGATTGAAAATGTGTGCCCCTCCCTGCCCCCATGATGTCTATATCCTAATCCCTGGAGCCTGTGATTATGTCTCCTTGCATGGTAAAAGGAATTTGCATATGTGTTGAAGTTAAGGATATTGGGATTATCCTTGATTCTCTGTATGGGTCCAACCTAATTACAAGCTTTCTTAAAAGGGGGAGGCAGGAGGTCAATAAAAGAGAGTTTAGACTGCTGGCTTTGAAAATAGAGAAAGGGACAACAAGCCAAGGAATGTAGTTTTTCTCTAGAAGCTGGGAAAGGCAAGGAAACAGAGTCTCCCACAGAGACTCCAGGAGGAACGCAGTCCTACCTATAACATAAATTTTATACTTCTGAAATCCAGAACTGCAACATAAAAAAATCTGTGTTGTTTTAAATCACTTACAGTTGTGGTAATTTGTTATAGCAGCAATTTAAAAAAAACAAAAAACAAAAAACAAAAAACAAAAAAAACTCATACATGAATCTAAAACCTTTTGAAGAAAAGGAAGCCCTTTGAGGGGAGAACAATGATCCAAGTCAGGAGACCATGTGGCCCTCTGGGTCACACACAGAACATCAAGACTTGTGTACCTGTTTCCCAGAACATTGGCCTAAAAGATCCAAGTACATATTTCACTTGCCCAGGGATATTTGTCTCACTCAATAATTAGCAATATGGAACTTCTACAAAATGCTATCCCTTGCTTCTTTCCATCCTTCCTCCTATCTGCAATATATATATATAAAATATATATATAAAGTATATATATCAAGTATGTATATATAAAGTATATATAATATATATAAAGTATATTTTTATATAAAGTATATGTGTGTGTGTGTGTGTGTGTGTGTGTGTGTAAATTGCCTTCTATGTACTGCATAAGGTTAAGTTCCTGCCATCAAGAAGCTTAACATAGGGTGAGGGTGGAGAACTGAAGAACCAACAAATATACATGCGGATAAGAAGTAATGAAAAAAGAAAGAGTATTATGGGGAAGCAAAAAAGTTTTTTTTTTTTAATTTTATAAAGGCACCTAGTCCAGCCCACAGCATAATAGGGGTTTAGGCAAGTGTGTGTGTGTGTGTGTGTGTGTGTGTGTGTGTGTGTGTATAGATAGATAGATAAATATTACATATAAATAAAAGGAGAAAGAGAGAGAAGAGAGGGAAGGAGAGAGAAAGGGAGGAAGAGAGGGGAAGAAAGTAAGAAGGGAGGGAGGGAGAGAGAGAATGCAAAAGAAGAAAAAAAAGAAAAGCCCTGATTTTGTGTGTGTGCTGTTTAAACCTCATGGTGTAAATACTCCCTTGGTGGCTCATTTCAACCTCCCTGACCATCACTGTACACTTAGCGTTCACAATCAGCTCTTAAGGACCTGCACAAGCCAGCTCCAGCACACACCTGGGACCCTCTGGCCTCTCACCGGGCAGTTGACTGAAAGGAGGTAGACCAGTTTGAGACTGATGGAATGAGTTGCTCTTTGTCAGAACTGACCGTTACGTGTGATATCTTGAGAAGAATCCCAGCTAATTGTCAAGCTGTGGCCAGCCCTTCTGGTGCACTTGACCTACAGAACAAGGTAGTTCTGAGCAGGCCAGGTCCTAAGTGGTGTCTTTGGTGGGTAAAATCTAGATAACATCAGCAAGCACCAATTCTTTCCTTCTTCAGTCTCCAATTCCTCAAAGTTAATGGAGCAATGAGTTAAGGCCTAAGAAGAGAACAAAAGCTGAAATCTGGGCACAACCATCACCCTCTTCTTTTTTTTTTTTTTTTTTTTCACATATTCTCTTTAATTCTCTCTCCCTGGCTCTGGTAGAGCAGGTTAACAGCTTGGAGGTGGGGGAAGTGAATTGTAAAAAGGAGGAGAGCAAAAAAACAAGCACTTCTTTGTCCCAAGTGCCAGCAATCCAAAGGATCGGAAGCTCTGCAACTTTCTGTGGGCGGGCAAGTGCACGTGAATCAAAGAACAGGCAGGAAATAGAGTTCAGCGGAACAGCAAATTGATCTGCAAAGACATCTCAATATCTTCGACATTGCAAGTTCAATGGCTACTTATTGCCTGCCATGCATAGTTAAGAGTGCTTCCACGCATGCACCTGTTTAAGCATTCCCTCAGGATAGTTAGGTTTATGAAGTATTACATACTGGCATATTCTTACTTTCTCAGCACTCTTAGAAATATCTAAACTAAGGGACAATTATTCTTAACTTTCTTTTAAGTTAGATTACTTGTTTTATTTAACAGAAAAATGCTATGTAAGAGCAACAGTAAACCTTAAGTGGGTTGTATGCCCATAGATATTAAGAATTTGTAGGGAACCTCGCTGTGCCAAATCTTTTTGCCTCACGCAAAGCCACGGATCTTCATTCATTTAATAAAGAAGAGTTTGCAGCTTTGGGCACACCCGTTACTGTTTCAATGCCTAGCCCCTCTAACTTTTCGAGAACACCAGTACATGCTCTGAATCTTGAAAGCAACCAGGAATTTCTTCTTAGTGCAGAAGTTGGAACATAAAGAGATGCTTCAAAATTGCTCACTGAAAGAATTTTCCTTTCCTAAGGCACCAAAAATATGATATATTAATGCTTAACAAGATAATTTACATTTAATTTATAAGCTCACAGAGAGGGATAATGACATGTAGAAAGTTGCTAGTAGTGAGATTTCATGATGACGCGGAAAGAACTTCTTGGTATTTGTCAAAATATACCATGAAAGGAGTGATGACTTGCTCCAGATGTAGGACCGAGGCTCTGCCAGTGGAACAAATCATTTATGCTGATGACTCTGTTTATCATTTTATGTATTTATTGGAATGGATAAAGAGAATTCAAATTTCCGTCCTTTACTCATTTCTAGGTACATGTAGAGGTGCCTAGTGTGTACCAAAACTTGTGCTCTGTTTTTCCATTGGATTTTTATAACCTCTTGTGTGGTACATAACATCACCCCAAAATTACAGACAAAACTAAAATCCAAAGAATATCAGTAACTTTCCCAAAATAATAATATGGCTAGTAAGTTCATGATTATGTTCTAATTCCATGTTGCACACAGGATACCCCAGCTACGTCCCTTAGAAAACAATTTTTTATATTTGTAGCCATCTTTTCAATTATCCTTCTCCTCTTGCTCCTCCATCTTCATCCTTAATTATCGTTTATTAACTAAGGGCTTACTATATGCCCTTAGTTAAGGCACTAAGTATATTGAGATTGAGAGTGCATTAAGTATATTGCATGAATAATTTTATTTTTCCTGTATGTTACATAATCTTGTGATATACAAGAAAACATGCAACTCCAAGTCATTTTTGCCAATAAATAAAATAATAAATACAGCAGTCAATATAATTTCATTAACTTCTCCATTTTGCAGATGAGGAAACTACGACTACTATACCGTATTGTGTTATTATAACCTTATTATGACAAACAAGAATTGATGGAGGTTTCTGGTCTATTTCCACATTTTCATAATGCAGGCAATCATACATGTAGATGAATAGATAAATCCTAATGTTTTCTAGCAATAATAAAGAAATCTTATTACTTCCCTTTTGTATGTTTTTTGCATAAACAATTTGTTATCTGATAGTTCTTCCTTACTTTTAACCAAATTCTCTCCTGCTAAAATAAAAGAACACTTATTCTTATTTGGCTCCCAGAAAAAAAACAGAATTTGTCATCCCCACTTCTTTCTTGAAATGATAAACTTCATGTGTTACTGTGTGACACTCCAGTTGCACAAGGCTTGGCAATCATTCCAGCCTCCTGGCAAATTCAGATTGTGAATAAATGTAACATGAGAAGAAGAAAATACCTTTTTTTCTTAAGTAGATTGTGAGGTTTTAGGTAAGAAACCAGACATTTTTTCTAGGGTCATTCTCTAGGAAATTCTTGTGTTATTATTGCCCCAATCAAGAGTCTCTGGTCATTTGTTTGCACTCGGAGTGAAATGGCGGATAAGTCTGTAGTTCTGCTCCTGGTACATAATAGAACAGAAAGGTGACATCTTGAGCCCTCCATAGGGGGGAGGGTCACTCAGCAGGGTCCACTGGTGAAGTGAAGAGCATCCAGGTTCCTTCCAAAATTGCAGATGTCCATGAGACCCTTGCAACTCTCTTACAGGTTCTGGATACAGAAGCTTAGCAGCATTAGAAATGGATAACACCAAGATTAAAAGGCATGAGATGTGCCCTACAATTGCTCAAGATCTAATGATTTAATTTAGTTCTATTCAATTCAACAAAAATTTATTGGGTTCATATGCTGGTGCCACTCACTATACTTGCTTCTGAGGGTAGGAAGATAAATAAAACATAGCAACTGCTCTGAAGGAGAGAACGGATGTGTGTATACATTAACAACAATGCAAGGAGGAAAATGACAAAAGCCAGAGAAATGTTAGATAATGTATGAATATCATTCTGCAAGAGAGTGATTCACTCTTGAGTTTATGGGGGAGGAGAAATTTGCAAGAGGCCTTGAAGTATGGGGTGATTTTAACCCTCTGAGACAAGAAAACTGTTCTTCTAGGTGAAAAAAAAAATAGCAAAAATTAAGCCATAGAGAAGAGATTGCCTGAGGCTCAGTGGGTTGTATGATTTTTAGCATCCAGTATTGGAGAAGCAGAATGGAAGAACAACTAGAGAGAGAGATGGATTGATTCTCATTTTTGAATTGAAAGTAGGGTTAGGAGTTTGGGTTTTATTCTACTAGCAACATAGAAGCCACTATAGCCAGGACATAGAAAGATATGTAAGTGTGTATAAAATATAAATATATATTACCTTTCATTGGAATTGTGTGTATATATGCATGTCTTCATACACAGGGAGTCACTGTGGTTTTTTAAGGAGGGGAATGGTTAGCATAATAATGTTATTAGCTTAATAAGGGAGCAGAGCATCCCCATTATTTCATACATCCTGCTAGTTGCTTGAAATTCCTGATTCATGATATTAATCTTACAATGGTACTCTTAGGGAAAATACTTGTTTTCTTTATTTTGAGATGGAGTCTCGCTCTGTCACCCAGGCTGGAGTGCAGTGGTGCGATCTCGGCCCACTGTAACCTCCGCCTTCCAGGTTCAAGTGATTCTCCTGCCTCAGCCTCCCGAGTAGCTGGGACTACAGGCATGCACCACCACATCCAGCTAATTTTTGTATTTTTAGTAGAGATGAGGTTTTGCCATATTGGTCAGGATGGTCTCGATCTCTTGACCTCGTGATCTGCCTGCCGCCTTGGTGCTGAGATTACAGGTGTGAACATACTGCTTTTTTTTTTTTTTTTTTTTTTTTTAACAGATAGAAGCACTGAAACCTAGAAGTCAAGGGACTTGTACCTGGTAAAGCAAATTTTCTTATTCATGTATATCCAACTCAAATTATTCCCTCTTTCTTCAATATTCTGCTGTAGTTTGGGAAGCTAAATGGCAGACGTATGGAACATAGATTGGAAGGGGATATAGGGAGAGACCAGAGACAGGGAGCTCAGTTAGAAACTTAACACGTACTGTGGGCAATGAAGACAAGAAAAAGGGTGACAGAGGGAACTGGAAAAGACAAAACAAACGAAAATCAGTCCCCAGTCCCGAGGGGTTAGTACCTGATTGGTCATGATGGGGTGAAAGGAAAAGGAGAAATCAATATTATCTTAAAGCCTGGAGTATAGAGAAGTAATGAGAGTTTATAAAGCTCCTTGTAGCCCTAGTGTTTTAAAGCTATAGGTCCCTGGAATCTTGTGAGCACTCATCCTTTGGCTTTAAGCTGCTGGGACTGGACATCTTTCCTAGGCATAGCCATAGACCACAGGCCAGAATCATTAACCGTTCCACAAGGGTACAAAGGTCTACCTGGGCTTTATGTTAGAGCACTCACTTTCTCTGTCAGTTCCTTCGAAGGCCAGGGCCTAAGGCATCTTGCTGCCACCAAAGCCAGCTGTGCACATGCAAATGTCAAGGGAATTATCTTGGCTAGGGGAAGCCTACGTCTCTTTACTGTAGAAAAAGGAAGTAAAGATGCCAGTGACTGAAGGGCTGGTCTGTTCATCTATGTTATAATTTATGACTCCTTATCTGTTTGGAAGCTTGTAGGACTGTGCAAGGGAACTCTCCTTGGGATGCAGACCTAAGAAACTATTTACTGATTACAAACAGTGCCTCAGAGACAAATCCCCTCTAGCTAGCTCATCAGGACTTTGGAGGTGAGATCATTTACAAGCTTGTGTGCAGCATTTTTGGAGCCTCACAAAGCAAAGTCTGAAAGAATGATTGGCTTCCTTTATCCTCTCTAATGGGAGAAAATACAGCAGTAGAGATATGACTTCTCAATCTCCAAATGTCCAGGTCAAACTCAATGAATCTTTGAGGTCTACCGGACTTTAGATTCTACACAGCAGTGAGGCATCTTGTGGACCAGTGGAAGGTTTGGACTGTTCTCTTCCTTAATGGAGTCATGAGAAGGTATTCATGTAGTAAAAGGAGAAATTTAATTCATTATGTAAATGAAACACCTGCTGGACTTGGTGGTAGACAGATTGAATGAACACAGTCTCTATCCTGAAAGAACTCTCATTTCAGTAAGTAAAAAAAAAAAAAAAAAAAAAAAAAAAAAAAACCAAAAAAACAAAAACAGACAAGTAGACAAATATTTACCACCAAGGCTGATGAGGGCTGTGATGGAGTGATAGAAATTCATGCATTCTTACAAGGTATAGATATGCGCCCGGAGAGAGAAAGGCAAATTTTGCTTGAAGATGGTTCCACCTCAAGAGGTAGTGGACATTTAATCTTGATCTTGGTGAATGAATAATGCCTAGGAAAGATGTCCCAGGCAGAGGGAACAGCTTGTGCAAAGGCTTGCCTGATCTCTCTTCTCAGCCAGCAGCAGTGGCACAGATCCATCCGCGATGAGTCATGAGCACCTGTGCTGGCATGAGGCAGGTGCAATCAGAGGTCCTGCTCCACACTTACTAGCAGCCTGATTTGTGACAGCTCACTGATTCTCTCCCAGCCTCAGTTTCTACATTCGAGATACCCCTTTCTCTTCAAAATGTTTAGCCCTTAGCATTTTTGCAATAGTGTATCTAAAGTGCTTAACAAAAGGAAAAATTTCATTCTTTTGGGATACTACTTCTATTGGGACGTGTCTTTCCAGATATATGTTCTAACAGAGGTATTTATTGGCTGCCTTGAATATGCAAGATGCTACAGAAATGAGGCATAAGGTACAACACCTTCAAGGAACTTAAAGTCTAGATGTGGAGGAGATAAGTCACAAGCCAAAAAGGATTTAAAGAAGAGATCAGGCCAAAGTGAGAGGGACTAGTGTAGATTACGAATTTCCAAATGAATTAAACTCACAGTTATGACCACAGAGAGAGAAGAAAACATTATGTGTAGGAAAGGAGCACTTAAATAAGATTCAATATTTAATAAATATATTTTTCCCTTAAGAAGATTGAGTTATACTTTACTGGAGGAAAGAGGCTGCTGTTAATAAAAAGATTATAAAACTCCATTTACTAGAAATGAAATAGGGGAGAGGCAAATATTTCATTCTGAAATCAACACAAAGAAACAAAATTGTGTTTTTTATCAATTTCTCTCGAAAATCTATTGGAAATTTTTGGACCCAGAGCACCTAAAATTCTCAATTCTGAGATGTCTAAGCCAGTTTTTTTCTACAGTTTTCAAAGAGATTGTTGTTTCTTTGAGCAGCAATGAAGTACTGGGCTTAGATTTGTACCAAAAAAAAAAAAAAAAAGTTAACAAACTGTATGATACTACAATGAGGCCAAGAGATAGAACATAGAAGATTAGCCAAGGAGAAATCATATCTCACAGTTCATGCTCATGCAAGGATATGCTCATGGAATTAAGTCACGGTGGTGGTAATTGCATTTGAAAATTGTCAATTTTCTTTTGTCTGTTTTTGACAAGTGCTGAATATGTTTTCATTTATCAAACTTAAATGTGCAGAAGAGACAATTGCACAGTATTGTTGTGTAATCATTGTAGTGCTATAGAAAGACTATAAGAGTTTGAGATAGAAAATAGGGATGTAAGTCTCCTCATAAACAAGTAAATGATTTTGGACATTTGGCCTAATTGCTCTGATTTTCAGACCTATTATTCAAAAACCAATGGAATATGATGAGATGATATCTAAGTAGACTTTAATCTGTAGTACTCATGAGTCCCTAATATTACCAGAAAATTTACCCTTGGAATGTTTTTAGTCATCAACTCTTTCATCTATGCGCTATGTTGCGATGATAATTCTATTGGAAATCATATGGCCTATTTCCTTCCTGCAGTATTCCAAGAATTAATTTGTGATCTAACCTCCATGGTTGCAAATTCATTGGCATTGACAAAGAGCCATTCTTGAAGCTCCAAAGGACAAGTGTTAGATAAGTGGCTTCTACAAGCATGGCTAGAATGCGTCTATTCTAAGAGCTGTGGTATACTCACAGCCGATAAAAACTGAAAACCCTGCCATGTGTTTCATCAAAAGTATGCTCAAGAATTGAACCCAGGAGCTGAAGGTTGCAATGAGCTGAGATCGCACCACTGCACTCCAGCCTGGGCGAAAGAGTGAGACTTCATTTCCTCCCCGCAACCCCCGCCCCATGCTGCCAAAAAAGAGTATGCCCAAGAGTAAGCCATAGGTTTGAGAATCAATTGTGGTGCAGAAGCCAGAACCTGGAATCCAGAATTCAGGATCCAGAATCTGGTGACCTGGTTTGGGTTCCAGTTCTACATATCTAACTATAACACATGACAATTTATTGATTCTCTCAGTCCGACTTTCCTGATTCATAAAATAAAATTAACAATGGTGATAATCATGATGATAATAATGATTGATGACTTATAGGGATGTGATGAGGATGTATAAAAAGAGGTATATGAACAGCCATTATGGCAACAAGAATATTGGAAGGTAATTGGTGACATGAGAAAAGCTATAATTCACTTTTCCTTTTGGTTTTAGAGACAGGGTTTTGCTCTGTTGCTCAGGTGGGAGTGTAGTGGCACAATCATAGTGCACTGTCTTCTCAAACTCCTGGGCTCAAGCAATCCTCCTTGGATTTGCGTTGGCCTCCCCAAGTGTTGAGATTACAGGTGTGAGACACTGTACCTGGTCTTCCCTCTTTCTTAAACATAGCGAATGATTGTGGACATATATATTCATAAGCACAAGAAAGCAAAGGGGAGGAAAATGGAAATGACAGATTTCAAGCTTCCCTTTCACATGTTTAAATGAAGTGCTCCTGACCACAGTGACAGTGACCTCTTCGCTACTCTATTTTCAGCAGCCATCACCTGGTCATCTGGAGCAGAGATAACAAAGGAAGGGGACAGGAAAAAGGATTTGAATGGTTTTAGATAAAAGGGCATTGTGTCCGTCAGGACCCCATCTCTGCAGCACAGACATCAAAACAGCAGGCATTTCTGGTAAGCCCAGACATGAAGTCATTTAACTGGGATGCTGAGCCAGTGACTTCTCTTCACAGAGTACATACAGAGTTAATCCTGTTTGTAGCACCATTGTTACTGAGAAAGGGTTTTCAGGACTAAGGCTCCTTATGGTTGAGATAAAGTGTCCTCAAAATATGACAACATTGGTTGGCCAAAACTATATCCTCAGTCCAAATGCCAAAACGACTGTTCCAGAAAATCATGTCAAAGAGATGTTACAGTTCTTACATGCCTCTTTAATTTGAAGCCAAAGGAAAGCTGTCCCAAAGGCAGCATGTGTGGCCTGCACAATCTCTTTGTCCCGCTCATTCTTCTCTTCTCTCCCCAACATTCCTTTTCCTGCTCCATGTGTGCAAACACATTACAAAATGAATATCCTTCTTTTAAACAGGAAAGATAAAACCATCCTATGACACAGAACATGTCATAGTCTAGGTCGGGGGTTAGTGAACATTTCATATAAAGGGCCAGACTTAGCTTGCAGGATATAGAAACATAGAGGATAGTCGGATTTGTCATGCAGGCCATTCTTTGACAACACCTAACCTGGGTAGTAATAAATTAAATAACAATGGTGGCAATATGAAACTATAGGCTTTCGATTAGGATGTAAAAAGGAGTAAGAATCTGTCAATCTTACTGTAACAATAAGAAGCGGGATAAACTGTAAAATTATAGCTGTTAAGATCCAAGAACCCATTAGAAATCTGAGGATGAGAATGTCTAAATGAACTAAATTCCAGAGAATAACAAGCCCTTCTAAATGAGAAGAGTGCCTCTGTTGCTTTTATCTGTACTGTCTGGCAAAAGGCAGAATTCACCATCGATGGACAAGGAGAAATCATCTCAAGGTTTAAATAAGTTTTAATGGCAGAGTGAGCTGATGTGAAGATTTGGAATCTCACAGAACTCTGGCCACACAATGAGTCTGGACATATGTACAAGCATTCCGGGTGAGAATTGAGAAAACTCTCTGAGAACTTCAGGCCAACGCAAAGTATGAAGCAATGGATGACAAAGATTGGAGCAGAGTGCAGGGCAGAAGATGGTGAAGGCTGAGCTGGGGAAAGAGACAGAGAATTCCTTTGGGGGCTCCCCAGGCTGTCAAATCATGAATAGGCCTCTAAAGGCTGAACAAGACAGCAGGGAAGAGATTAATCTCCCAAGAAATCAGAAAGCCAGGGACATCTTTGAGAAAAGGGGGGAACTCCCCAGAAACTCAAAACTCTGGCAGAGTGTAATGCAGAGAGATATTTTATATATTTAGAAAACTGGCAGTTGGATTATGGACCACAAACAGATCTCCAGAGTCTCCCTGGTGCTCAGATCCCCAGTCAGTTGAAAAGAAGTTACTAATTCTGATCTCAAATCATTAGAAGCCAGTGGTGTTCATAATCTAAATAAAGTAAACATAAAGCCCAGACTCAACTAGACTACAGGCAAAATTGACTCAGGCTTTTGCATGAGCAGCCTTAAAAATAAAATTGATCACCTTTTTGTGGAAAAGCCTTATTTACTTCAGTCTTTACAGTTATTTACACGTAAGACCAGACATACACTAACAATTATAAGACACTTGAAGCATTAAGAAACATGAAGGTAAAGCTAAGAAAGAATCAAGATAAGAAGCAAATTCAATGATTGCATAGATTGAGGATCTATTAGATAGGAGCTTTCAATAAGTGTTCTAAAGTGTCTAGTGGAAATCTAAAAACAGGCTTAAAAAAAAGGGAGTTGAAATGGGAACTGCAAAAATAAAAAGTCTGCTATATGAAAAATGTATATGGCAAGATTACCAGTAAATAGGATTAGCAAAGGAAAGAATTGTGAACTGGTTTCTGATTTCTGGGAACACAGATTAGATTTGACTGTTAGGAGATTTCATATAAAAATGAAATCTGCACTATCTTTTCTCTTATATCTGCCTCCTTTCAGCCAATTTAGTGCTTTGGTAATTCATTCATGTTAAATGTGCATGACCAATTTACTCTAATTTCTTGTTGCGTAATCTTCTATTGTTTGAATATACCACAATTTCTTTATCTGTTTACCTGTTTGTGAATACTTGATCTGTTTCTGGGTTTTGGTTTTTAAAAATCAGGCTTCTAGAAACAATTTAGACAATATTTCCGTAGTCACTTTTTTTTTTTTTTTCATTCCTCCTAGGTAAATATCTGGGAGTAGAATGGCTGCATGATAATAATTGTGACATTCCTGTTTCCATCAGTGGTGTCTAAGCATTCCAGTTGCTCCACGTCCTAGCCATAATTTGATACAGTCAGCCTTTTTAATCTTAGCCACTATAGGGAGTATGAAATGCTGTCTAATTGTGATTTTCATTTGCATGCCATTGATAAATTTTGATGTTAAACTTCACGTGCTTATTAACCATTTTTATGTTTTTATTTAAGAAGTGTCTGTGCACAACTTTTGCCCACTTAATAAAAGTGTATTTAAAAGTAAATAAAAAGTGTATTTATTTTTATTTTTGTTATTGGTTTGCAGGAGCTCTTTATCTAGCTTTTATACAAGCCTACGGTCAATAATATATTTTGCAATTTTTTTTCAGTCTGTGACTAGCATATTCATTTACTTAATGGGAAATTTTGATGACTGGTTTTAAAAAAATTGTTCAATAAATCACAAAATTCTTCTTTATGCTTAGAGCTTTTTGCATCTTGTCTACCAAACATGCTTAACCCAAGGTCATAAAGATTTTCCTCTATTCTTTCTACTAAAATATTTATAGTTCTTGCTTTTAAATTTATATCTGTAATATCGCTATGAAGTTTATTTTTGTGTAAGCAGTGAGATATAAATATTCATTTATTTCAGAATTACTTGTTAAATGTCCTCTAACCCCATTTAATTTACTTCTGTACTTTTTCAATCAGATTTTTTTTTTTTTTCAAAACCAGATAGAACTTAAAAAGAGAAATCATGATTGTGGATTTATTTTTCATTTTAGTTCTATCAGATTTTCTTTTCATTTTTTCCAGTGCTCTGGTTTTAGGAGCACATATACTTAGAATTGTTGTATTTTATTAATGAATTGACCCATTTATTATTTCTAAATGCCTCTCTTCACATGTGGCAATATTTCTTGTTTTGAAGTCTGCTTTGTCTGATTGTCTGATATTCATATAGCCACTCAATCTTTCTTTTGATTAGTGTGAATTTTTTTTTTTTTTTTTTTTTTTTTTTTTTTTTTTTGAGATGGAGTCTCGCTGTGTCACCCAGGCTGGAGTGCAGTGGTGTGATCTTGACTCACTGCAACCTCCGCCTCCCGGGTTCAAGCAATTCTTCTGCCTCAGCCTCCTGAGTAGCTGAAACTATTGGCGCGTGTCACCACACCCAGTTTTTTGTTTATTTGTTTGTTTGTATTTTTAGTAGAGACGGGGTTTCACCATATTGGCCAGGCTGGTCTCGAATTCCTGAGCTCGTGATCCGCCTGCCTCGGCCCCTCAAAGTGCTGGGATTGCAGGCGTGAGCCACGGTGCCTGGCCAATTAGTGTTAATTTTAATGTTAGAATCCTAATTTTAGTCAGTTTTTCAGTTACTGCGTGCAATAGGTAAAAGATCATTTCTTACACATCATTAAGCATTTAAGAAAATAGATCTATTTTCAGTGACAACAAAAATATACACTATGAACTTACAAAAGAAAATCCCAAGTGAAGATAAGGCACTCATTTCACCCCTTTGGACCTTTCTGTAAAAGATCTGACTTGTAACATGCCCCATTTGAGAAGTAAGTGAAGTCTCTGAAGGGCTGGGTGGAGAAAGGTAGGAACTAATATGCACTTTCAGACTATGGCAAGGTATTTAGCTTTATAGAAAAACTCTCCAGCTGGAAAGTAATCTGGTACGAAGTACCACATCAATATAGAATTAACTTTACATCCTTTGGATCACATGGTCTTGCTAGCCAGAAAGATAAACAATCTTATATTACCTAAGGTATACTTTTCTCTTTGAGGTGATTTAACTATGTCTATAGCTGACATTTATTAGTGCTTTCTCTATGCCAGGCATGTTTGGCATTCTTCACAAATCATTAGCAATTACCCCTCTGAATTACCCCATGAGATAGGTCCTAGTATTATATCACTGTTATTTACTTTTTTATATTTTAGGTAATTGAGTCTTAGAGACAGTAAATAACTTTTATAAGTTTATCCAGGTAGTAAATGTTTTATTTCAGACCTCATTCTCTTAGCTATTTAGTTCTACTATTATTAATATAGTTAATGTTTACATAGATTTGCAGTTTGAGGATATGTATGTATGTGTATGTACTGTGATTGCTCTTGATGAAATGTATACTTCTGGTTCAGATTAACTTTGCCATCAGTTGAAACTTGTGAATATTTTTATATGATCTTTGTTTTAGGCATAATGCTGTAATTATACATAGTCATATATGTCTACTTTAGAATTTAAATGCAAAAAAGGGAAATCATTAAATTATTTGCCTTACTGAATCTTAATTTAGTATTCTTATCCCACTTTCCTTTTCACTAAGTTGGTGTTACTTTTTTAAAAATGAGTGCCCTGAGCCATTGTGTATTAATCTCACATTGAGTTAGAGTATATAAGAAAAGTTGGTTAAAAGCAGTAATAGAAATCTTTGTTCACATCAATATAATACACATACATGTATACACACTTGTATATGTGTTTAAAAAAACAGAAAAGGTCAAAACTCTTGGCATGGCCCCTAATCATCACACCTGTGATAACATAAAACCTTTATAAAGTGGCTCCTAAGTTCTGTAGTGACCACAAATATGACAGAGCTATGTTTATACACAGTATTCACATTCTCCATTCATCCTAATGGTCAGAATGAGAGTTATTACAGCTGGAATACATCTTGGGTATCATTTGATTAAGGGGTGTCCAATCTTTTGGCTTCCTCAGGTCACATTGGAAGAAAAAGAATTGTCTTAGGCCACACATAGAACACACTAACGCTACTGATATCTGATGAGCTAATACATATATATATATATAAAATAATGTTTTAAGAAAATTTACAAATTTGGGTTGGGCTGCATTCAAAGCCATCCTGGGCCACACGTAGCCCAAGGGCCATGGGTTGGACAAGCTTCATATAATCCTATGCCATTTATGCTCATCAGAATAGGATACAATCTCAATGGCTTAATATGAAAACTTGTATATACTATTATCATAATAGATTGCTCACACTGAAAGTACAGTCGTGCCCGAGAGTAGCTCTCTTCCATGTGGTAACTCAGGTATTTCAATTTGATCCCATTTTGTCACTTCTTGATTTCAACCCATACCCTCCATACTCACCATGGCAGAGAAAGAAATAACCTGAAGACCACACATCTATTCTTCTTTTTTTTTTTAATGCATGTGCACAATGTGCAGATTTGTTACATATATATACATGTGCCATGTTGGTTTGCTGCACCCATCAACTCATCATTTACGTTAGGTATTTCTCCTAATGCTATCCCTCCCCCAGCCCCCGAGAGGCCCCAGAGTGTGATGTTCTCCTCCCTGCATCCATATGTTCTCATTGTTCGACTCCCATCTGAGTGAGAACATGCTGGGTTTGGTTTTCTCTCCTTGCCACACATCTATTTTTAAGAACATACACATCACTTCCGAACACAGCTCATTGGACAGAGCTATTCATGACTAAACTGTGAGGGAAGCTGAAGGATACAGGGAAGCACATTAAATATTTTGAGAGCAATAACTATCTATTCTATACTATTATTTAAAATACGATTCTATGAATCCTTGGAAAGCTAAAGTGTTTGCCCAAAATCATTGTGGGAAGAGGCTTGCCTAGATGCCAGTTATCCTGAGTCCCAGTCCAGCATCTCATCTCTTTGACTGATAAACTTATTAAAAATATCTGTTCTCTGCTGACTTGAAGCCCGGTTTGTCGTTGCTACTATTGCCAATATCTTTAACTGCTTGTAGAGAGACTTCTATTTTACTTAATACATTGCTGTATTCCCCATCCTTGAATTGTAATAATAACAATCTATATCAAACAATAAAATGTCAACTTGTCAAAGACTGACTTCTCAACAGGTACTATGTTAAGTGTTTATATATATAATTATATCTATAAATTCATTGATAAAAATATATATAACTTCATTTAATCCTAATAGCATATATTAATTAGATACTATTATCTCTACCTGATAGATGAGGAAACTGCAGAAGAGAAGGTTAATTTTTAATTCATCCCTTTTCACTCATCTTGGATCATGACTGCCTAGAACTACCTGTTTTGATCCTCAAGTTAACTTACCCTCTTTTGTATCTGTGATTTTCTCATTCTCTCTGGATTTTACCAGATCTTTGAATATTGCCAAAGTCAGGAAACAAGCCCTAGACCACCCAAGCCTTTGATTCAAGCAGGAAGGGCTCAAGTAAGATGCAGGCAGTTGGCCAAAAGACATTGCCAAGAGACCGCTTCCTTTATATGTAATTTTATTTGAGTTTTCACAAGGATCTGTCTGTGCCTGGGTGGTGAAGATGGGATGTTGTAAATGAGAAACTTTCATTCCAGGATAGGAGCAAGGTTTTGGAGATTAAACACACATACAAACACCCCTTGGGTGCAAAAAGAAAATGGAGCAATGTTCTATTCAAAGACAAAGAAAAGAGATGCTGTATAGAAAAGGTACCTTTCACATCTAAAGAGAAAAGGCAATAAACCAAAGCATAAGACCATGAACACTGGACAGCCCTGGTAGAAACCAGGATTGAAATGGAGAAGAAAATGCACGAGACTTTAAAAGTGCCAAGGAGAGGTTCATAAAACAGAACAGAGTATGCAGCTTTCCAGTAACTCAAAAAGTTTAGTTGGTCACTTATTCATTCAACAGTCATTTACTGAATAATATACTATGTGCAAAATGTGATGGCACATATCACTAGATTGTCTGGTATTGTTCCCATTAGAAATAGACCACCAAGTAACATTGCATTTTCACAACCAAATAGAGGTTGCAACTCATAGGATAATTTTTGATTGCCAGTAATGAAAACTAAGGCCTACTGAGACTACTTAGAACCACTGTTCAGAACCTGAATGCTAATTTTCCAGCCTCATCACTTTGGCTTCTAGTTACCTGCATTGCCCCTAGGCACACAAACACCTTGTGTTGGACAGTATGATGCACTGCCCAGGTCCTCCTCCCATAGTCAAAAGGACTCACTATTCCAGCTGCTAAAAGTGCTGCTGGAAGACACATTTCATCTGTCGGTTGAAAGAAGTCATCTTGCCAGAGGACATGCACTGGGGTGGCCTGCCTCCAAGAGCTGCCACATTTCAGCTGTCTGTGGAAAGATGTCATCTTGCCAGAAGATACGCACCTTTCTGGGGTAGCCTACCTCTAATAGCTGCTTAATGCTTAGGGAGAAAGTCTTCCTTCTTGACACAACTCAGGATAGCTCTGAAGGGTTATCTCATCTTCAAAATTTCCTGCAAGATCAGCTGAGGATTGCATTGAGACTGCATGACAGCACAACATCTCCCACCTCCCAGTCCCGCTTTCTTTCCTTCCTTTTCACAAGTATTAATTCCAGAAACAGCCCTTAAGAAATAACCTGTGTGCTAATGTCCGTATCAGCTGTTTCCGGGGAAACCCAACCCATCACACATTTTCTGCTTTGTTACCTCTGGAAGCCAGCCTGCTCTTCTTTCTCCTTGTCCCTCTCCCCCATGTTGGCTCAGTCATTTAAGTGTCTTTGCCTAGCTGTCCCAAATGACCTACGCTCATGTACCTCGCTCCTTCTTGGAAATGCATCTTTTCCTCTACCTTATCTATTGAGCCAGCTAGAAAAATCTACATTTCATGTATCAGGACCTAGAAAAATATGCACTCTTTTTCAGTTTCAGAAATTGAAGTAAGTTCTGTGAAGACTGCTGGAGCAGGGGCTACTGTTTCGAGAGATGAGACAAAGCCTCTAGAACATTCTGTGTGAATGTCCTCCAGTAGTTTTAGAGAGGCAGATAACAATGTCCTCCAACAGTATGAGAGAGGCAGATAACTTCTGGAGATAATACCTACGACACGAGACATCAAGTAATAAAATCTGTTAAAAGAAGTACAGGTGGCACATTTGGAATTCGAAAAAGTGAAGTTTTTAGCTGAAAAGTGTTAAAAAAAATTTTCATAGCGTCTGCAACATTTCTGCTGAAAAAGACAAGTGTAATTTATGCATAAAGTCATGAGAAGACAACATTCTTTCAGCGGGTGGGGAGAGACTGTATTAACAAAGGCATGGAGGTAAAAAGCCATGGAGTATGAAAGGAATGCTAGCAGGATGATAGGAGTCCCAGTGTTTATAGAGCAGTGAGAAATGAAACTGAAAAGATTAGGGTAAAAGTATCCCCCCAACCATCACAAAAGAAGAGCAGACAGTAGAGAAATTATTTCCATTTGAAAATATGATACTAAAACTTGCTACAATGTTAAAGTTGAACAAACAAAACCGGGAGAGAGCCGGGCGCATTGACTCACGCCTGTAATCCCAGCACTTTGGAAGGCAGAGGCGGGTGGATCACGAGGTCAGGAGATCAAGACCATCCTGGCTAACACGGTGAAACCCAGTCTCTACTAAGAAAATACAGAAAAATTAGTCGGGCGTGGTGCTGGGCGCCCATAGTCCCAGGTACTCAGGAGGCTGAGGCAGGAGAATGGTGTGAACCCAGGAGGCGGAGCTTACAGTGAGCTGAGATCACGCCACTGCACTACAGCATGGGCAACAGAACGAGAGTCCGTCTCAAAAAAAACAACAAACAAACAAACAAAAACAAGCAAACAAACAAAAAATGGGAGAGATGTACGTTAACCTCCACTGACACATGAATAGAATAGCATATTTCCAGTATTATTTTCACCAGCCCCAAAGATTTCAACTTCCAAATTTCGTTTTGAAGGGAATCATTTGTAAGTGCTTAAGAAGAGAGGTATAAAGGCAGGAGTTTGACAACTCACTGGAAGGGTACTCAATTGTGTTCCCAAAGATCACATCTCTTGGCCAGACTCAGTAATACTTGATGGTACCACCAGAAACCCACTCACTCCTCATAAACACATGAAATTAGCCTTATCATTTTCTTCTTCTGAATCTAGCACAGAAATCTCTCGGCTACAAAACTTAAGCTCCTTGAAGGCAGAAATTCCATCTGAATCATCCATGTAGTCATAATATGTAGCAATGCTAAAACAGAACGCTCTCTCCAAATGCTGGCTGAACAAACAAATGACTTACACGGCCTGTTTAAGAGCTGGGGAGCAAGATGGCCGAATAGGAACAGCTCCAGTCTCCAACTCCCAGCGCGAGTGACACAGAAGACCGGTGATTTCTGCATTTTCAACTGAGGTACTGGGTTAATCTCACTAGGGAGTGCCGGACGATCGGTGCTGGTCAGCTGCTGCAGCCCGACCAGCAAGAGGTGAAGCAGCAGCCAGGCTGGGGGAGGGGCGCCCACCATTGCTGAGGCTTAAGAAGGTAAACAAAGCCGCTGGGAAGCTCGAACTGGGTGGAGCTCACAGCAGCTCAAGGAAACCTGCCTGTCTCCGTAGACTCCACCTCTGGGGACAGGGCACAGTAAACAACAAAAGCAGCAGAAACCTCTGCAGACGCAAACGACTCTGTCTGACAGCTTTGAAGAGTGCAGTGGATCTCCTAATACCAAGGCTGAGATCTGAGAAGGGACAGACTGCCTGCTCAAGTGGGTCCCTGACCCCTGAGTAGCCTAACTGGGAGACATCCCCCACTAGGGGCAGTCTGACACCCCACACCTCACAGGGTGGAGTACACCCCTGAGAGGAAGCCTCCAAAGCAAGAATCAGACAGGTACACTCGCTGTTCAGCAATATTCTATCTTCTGCAGCCTCTGCTGCTGACACCCAGTCAAACAGGGTCTGGAGTGGACCTCAAGCAATCTCCAACAGACCTACAGCTGAGGGTCCTGACTGTTAGAAGGAAAACTATCAAACAGGAAGGACACCTACACCAAAACCCCATCAGTACGTCACCATCATCATCAAAGACCAGTGGCAGATAAAACCACAAAGATGGGGAAAAAGCAGGGCAGAAAAGCTGGAAATTCAAAAAATAAGAGCACATCTCTCCCGGCAAAGGAGCGCAGCTCATCGCCAGCAACGGATCAAAGCTGGACGGAGAATGACTTTGACGAGATGAGAGAAGAAGGCTTCAGTCCATCAAACTTCTCAGAGCTAAAGGAGGAATTACGTACCCAGCGCAAAGAAACTAAAAATCTTGAAAAAAAAAAGTGGAAGAATTGATAGCTAGAGTAATTAATGCAGAGAAGGTCATAAACGAAATGAAAGAGATGAAAACCATGACACGAGAAATACGTGACAAATGCACAAGCTTCAGTAACCGACTCGATCAACTGGAAGAAAGAATATCAGCGATTGAGGATCAAATGAACGAAATGAAGCAAGAAGAGAAACCAAAAGAAAAAAGAAGAAAAAGAAATGAACAAAGCCTGAAAGAAGTATGGGATTATGTAAAAAGACCAAATCTAGGTCTGATTTGGGGTGCCTGAAAGTGAGGGGGAAAATGGAACCAAGTTGGAAAACACTCTTCAGGATATCATCCAGGAGAACTTCCCCAACCTAGTAGGGCAGGCCAACATTCAAATCCAGGAAATACAGAGAACGCCACAAAGATACTCCTCCAGAAGAGCAACTCCAAGACACATAATTGCCAGATTCACCAAAGTTGAAATGAAGGAAAAAATCTTAAGGGCAGCCAGAGAGAAATGTCGGGTTACCCACAAACGGAAGCTCATCAGACTAACAGCAGATCTCTCGGCAGAAACTCTACAAGCCACAAGAGAGTGGGGGCCAATATTCAACATTCTTAAAGAAAAGAATTTTAAACCCAGAATTTCATATCCAGCCAAACTAAGTTTCATAAGTGAAGGAGAAATAAAATCCTTTACAGATAAGCAAATGCTTAGAGATTTTGTCACCACTAGGCCGGCCTTACAAGAGACCCTGAAGGAAGCACTCAACATGGAAAGGAACAACCGGTACCAGCCATTGCTAAAACATGCCAAAATGTAAAGACCATCGAGGCTAGGAAGAAACTGCATCAACTAACGAGCAAAATAACCAGTTAATATCATAATGGCAGGATCAAGTTCACACATAACAATATTAACCTTAAATGTAAATGGACTAAATGCTCCAATTAAAAGACACAGACTGGCAAACTGGACAAAGAGTCAAGACCCATCAGTCTGCTGTATTCAGGAGACCCATCTGACATGCAGAGACATACAGAGGCTCAAAATAAAGGGATGGAGGAAGATTTACCAAGCAAATGGAGAACAAAAAAAAGCAGGGGTTGCAATACTAGTCTCTGATAAAACAGACTTTAAACCATCAAAGATCAAAAGAGACAAGGAAGGCCATTACATAATGGTAAAAGGATCAATTCAACAGGAAGAGCTAACTATCGTAAATATATATGCACCCAATACAGGAGCACCCAGATTCATAAAGCAAGTCCTTAGAGACTTACAAAGAGACTTAGACTCCCATACAATAATAATGGGAGACTTCAACACTCCACTGTCAACATGAGACAGAAAGTTAACAAGGATATCCAGGAATTGAACTCAGCTCTGCAGCAAGCAGACCTAATAGACATCTATAGAACTCTCTATCCCAAATCAACAGAATATACATTCTTCTCAGCACCACATCGCACTTACTCCAAAATTGACCACATAATTGGAAGTAAAGCACTCCTCAGCAATGTACAAGAACAGAAATTGTAACAAACTGTCTCTCAGACCACAGTGCAATCAAACTAGAACTCAGGACTAAGAAACTCCATCAAAACCGCTCAACTACATGGAAACTGAACAACCTGCTCCTGGATGACTACTGGGTACATAACGAAATGAAGGCAGAAATAAAGATGTTCTTTGAAACCAATGAGAACAAAGATACAACATACCAGAATCTCTGGGACACATTTAAAGCAGTGTGTAGAGGGAAATTTATAGCACTAAATGCCCACAAGAGAAAGCAGGAAAGATCTAAAATTGACACTCTAACATCACAATTAAAAGAACTAGAGAAGCAAGAGCAAACACATTCAAAAGCTAGCAGAAGGCAAGAAATAACGAAGATCAGAGCAGAACTGAAGGAGATAGAGACACAAAAAACCCTCCAAAAAATCAATGAATCCAGGAGTTGGTTTTTTGAAAAGATCAACAAAATTGACAGAACGCTAGCAAAACTAATAAAGAAGAAAAGAGAGAAGAATCAAATAGACGCAATTAAAAATGGTAAAGGGGATATCACCACCGACCCCACAGAAATACAAACTACCATCAGAGAATACTATAAACACCTCTACGCAAATAAACTAGAAAATCTAGAAGAAATGGATAATTTCCTGGACACGTACACTCTTCCAAGACTAAACCAGGAAGAAGTTGAATCCCTGAATAGACCAATAGCAGGCTCTGAAATTGAGGCAATAATTAATAGCCTACCAACCAAAAAAAGTCCAGGACCAGATGGATTCACAGCTGAATTCTACCAGAGGTACAAGGAGGAGCTGGTACCATCCCTTCTGAAACTATTCCAAGCAATAGAAAAAGAGGGAATCCTCCCTAACTCATTTTATGAGGCCAACATCATCCTGATACCAAAGCCTGGCAGAGACACAACAAGAAAAGAGAATTTTAGACCAATATCCCTGATGAACATCGATGCAAAAATCCTCAATAAAATACTGGCAAACCGGATTCAGCAGCACATCAAAAAGCTTATCCACCATGATCAAGTGGGCTTCATCCCTGGGATGCAAGGCTGGTTCAACATTCGCAAATCAATAAACATAATCCAGCATATAAACAGAACCAAAGACAAGAACCACATGATTATCTCAATAGATGCAGAAAGGCTTTTGACAAAATTCAACAGCCTTCATGCTAAAAACGCTCAATAAATTCGGTATTGATGGAACGTACCTCAAAATAATAAGAGCTATTTATGACAAAACCACAGCCAATATCATACTGAATGGGCAAAAACTGGAAAAATTCCCTTTGAAAACTGGCACAAGACAGGGATGCCCTCTCTCACCACTCCTAATCAACATAGTGTTGGAAGTTCTGGCTAGGGCAATCAGGCAAGAGAAAGAAATCAAGGGTATTCAGTTAGGAAAAGAAGAAGTCAAATTGTCCCTGTTTGCAGATGACATGATTGTATATTTAGAAAACCCCATTGTCTCAGCCCAAAATCTCCTTAAGCTGATAAGCAACTTCAGCAAAGTCTCAGGATACAAAATTAATGTGCCAAAATCACAAGCATTCTTATACACCAGTAACAGACAAACCGAGAGCCAAATCACGAATGAACTTCCATTCACAATTGCTTCAAAGAGAATAAAATACCTAGGAATCCAACTTTCAAGGGATGTAAAGGACCTCTTCAAGGAGAACTACAAACCACTGCTCAGTGAAATAAAAGAGGACACAAACAAATGGAAGAACATACCATGCTCATGGATAGGAAGAATCAATATCGTGAAAATGGCCATACTGCCCAAGGTTATTTATAGATTCAATGCCATCCCCATCAAGCTACCAACGAGTTTCTTCACAGAATTGGAAAAAACTGCTTTAAAGTTCATATGGAACCAAAAAAGAGCCCGCATCTCCAAGACAATCCTAAGTCAAAAGAACAAAGCTGGAGGCATCACGCTACCTGACTTCAAACTATACTACAAGGCTACAGTAACCAAAACAGCATGGTACTGGTGCCAAAACAGAGATATAGACCAACGGAACAGAACAGAGTCCTCAGAAATAATACCACACATCTACAGCCATCTGATCTTTGACAAACCTGAGAGAAACAAGAAATGGGGAAAGGATTCCCTATTTAATAAATGGTGCTGGGAAAATTGGCTAGCCATAAGTAGAAAGCTGAAACTGGATCCTTTCCTTACTCCTTATACAAAAATTAATTCAAGATGGATTAGAGACTTAAATGTTAGACCTAATACCATAAACACCCTAGAGGAAAACCTAGGTAGTACCATTCAGGACATAGGCATGGGCAAAGACTTCATGTCTAAAACACCAAAAGCAACGGCAGCAAAAGCCAAAATTGACAAATGGGATCTCATTAAACTAAAGAGCTTCTGCACAGCAAAAGAAACTACCATCAGAGTGAACAGGCAACCTACAGAATGGGAGAAAATTTTTGCAATCTACTGATCTGACAAAGGGCTAATATCCAGAACCTACAAAGAACTCAAACAAATTTACAAGAAAAAAACAAACAGCCCCATCAAAAAGTGGGCAAAGGATATGAACAGACATTTCTCAAAAGAAGACATTCATACAGCCAACAGACACATGAAAAAATGCTCATCATCACTGGCCATCAAAGAAATGCAAATCAAAACCACAATGAGATACCATCTCACACCAGTTAGAATGGCGATCATTAAAAAGTCAGGAAACAACAGGTGCTGGAGAGGATGTGGAGAAATAGGAACACTTTTACACTGTTGGTGGGATTGTAAACTAGTTCAACCATTGTGGAAAACAGTGTGGCGATTCCTCAAGGATCTAGAACTAGATGTACCATATGACCCAGCCATCCCATTACTGGGTATATACCCAAAGGATTATAAATCATGCTGCTGTAAAGACACATGCACATGTATGTTTATTGTGGCACTATTCACAATAGCAAAGACTTGGAATCAACCCAAATGTCCATCAGCGACAGACTGGATTAAGAAAATGTGGCACATATACACCATGGAATACTATGCAGCCATCAAAAAGGATGAGTTTGTGTCCTTTGTAGGGACATGGATGCAGCTGGAAACCATCATTCTTAGCAAACTATCACAAGAACAGAAAACCAAACACCGCATGTTCTCACTCATAGGTGGGAACTGAGCAATGAGATCACTTGGACTCGGGAAGGGGAACATCACACACCGGGGCCTATCATGGGGAGGAGGGCGGGGGGAGGGATTGCATTGGGAGTTATACCTGATGTAAATGACGAGTTGATGGGTGCTGACGAGTTGATGGGTGCAGCACGCCAACATGGCACAAGTATACATATGTAACAAACCTGCACGTTATGCACATGTATCCTAGAACTCAAAGTATAATAATAAAAAATAATTAAAAAAAAAAAAAAAAAGAGTTGAAAACTCCATGGTATATTGCCCTCCCTTTGGGAGCTCCACTGAGCCTGAAATCTATTTACATATGCAAAAGTTTGTTTGCAACCCAAAAACAAAAAACAACTTTTGCTTTCAGGTGACAAAGGATTTATTGGAAATGGAGTAGTCACAGGTTTAAGTAGGAAACTGAACTCTTGAATTTAGGGAAAAACAAATTGAGGAAATCTCAAGGACTTCAGTACCAGGAGTCTGTGGCCTTTTTGATAAAAGTTGATGCTGCAAATGTGACCCAGCTCCTACTAACATCAATTTCTGCATCTCTCATTTTGATGTCAAATTCTTAAGTGAGAGGGTTTGATTGTTCTGGCTTCAGTCAACAAGTCCCTTTCTGTAGTTCAACCCAGCAAGGGGTCAAGAAGTAAGAAGGACATAGCCACTAGGTGGAATGAGGTGAAGACAGACAGGCACTCTAGAGTGTGCCTTCTCTATCATTCCCCTTGTCTGCCCAGTACATATTCACACCTATTCCTTTAAATATACTGGCAACTAACATGTGGGGGTTACTTGTACATGTCCAATTCTCAGTTTTATATATATTGACTCATTTCATCCTCATACAAGCCTACAATGTGTGCAAATTATTTTTACTACTTTAAAGACAATGGAACTGAGATACAGACAAAATAATTGATTCAGGTTTATTCAATGACAACCTGACAGAGCCTGGATTCAATCTCAGACATTTTTTACCTCAGAACCCACACTATTAGCTAATAAGCTGGAAGAACTGAGTCAGGGCCATAGGATCTTCCACCTGGTTATGTAAGGTTTTGACACAACAGGCAGATTATAGTCTTCAAGAGCCATCCTACATCATTCTTCTCTTCAAGTTCCAACAGTACAGAGTGTAGGGTTGGGTCCTGGGAGGCTCTTAATAAAACTTGCTTACTGATTCCATAAAATCTGCACTCCACCTACCTTTTTAATGCTCCTGTCACAGCCTTTTCACAGCTGCAATGCATAATCTTTTTTCACTAATACTGCTGGAATTAGTCTTTAAACCTTTCCCATTCTCATATCCCCCACAACCTCTATATCCCAGAGACTTCCAGTATTACACTAGTATTCAGAAAATGCAGGTGTATCTTTTAGTCACATTTAGACTTAAATGTATCTGTTAAATGCCAAGTAACTAAAAACTGCCAGAAAAACAGGGTCAAATAAGTCTAAGCCACTGTCCTAAAGGAGTTTATAACCCAACGGGAGAGTAAAACACATAAGCCAAATGATGAAATGACATATAATGAGTGTTGTTGAGAATTTCCACTACCCCCATCCACTACATCCACCCACTCATCAGCATCTAGACTCAGGGATGGGCATCTGTCTCTCTCATCACAACTACAGATGAACTGTCCGTGCCCCAGGATAAGACCACCCCTTCAGCTTGTGCAGTAGAATTGTGCATCTTCTCCATCACTTATCGAAGGGGATCACTTCAATAACTCAACACATTCTTCTGTCATCAAACTTTCCTCTCTGATGAATTATTCCCACCTGCCTACAATCATAACATTCTTTCTTCTGCATTAAAAACAAACAACAAAACCCCTCTCTTAAACCCACCCTTCTTTTCCAGTTATTCTATATTTCTCTGTTCCCCTTTAAAGCAGAATCCTAAATGTTACCCAATTTCTCTTCTCTCATGTTTTCTTATACTCACCCTCACTAGACATTTGCCCCATTAGAACCACCTTGACAAAGTGATCAGTGATCTCCATTTTGTCAAATCCAAGGATCAACTCTCAGTCTTCATCTAACTTGATCTGTAAGTTAACTTGCTTCTTGTAAGATCCTGAGGCAGACGATTGTGTGATTGCTGTCCTGTAGCTGTCAAACATTTCCTTTAAGGAACTGAAACGTGTCCACTTGGTGCCTGCATCAATTGGTCCCTTCTCTGACTTTTGGAACCCCAGGGAACCAACCTAATCGCTCTTTCAAAGACAGATTTTCCCTTGTTTGATAAACATCACAGGTTCTTGATGTGTTTCTGAAAAATAGTAAAGCCAACTGTTATCTGAATGTAGGAAGAAGATTGTTCGAGAACTTTATTAATTCATTTGTTCAACCAATGTTTCTGAAATGTCTATCATATAGCATTCACAGTTCTATGCACAGAGGATATAGCAGTGAACAAGACACACCTATCACTTGCCCGCAGGGAGTTCACATCATCAATTTTATTGAAAAGTGATAGCAATACCCTAGATTTTTCTGGGGTTTTATAAACATTTAGGTTTAATTTAGTGGGGTAATATTCTGAATTATGACCTAGTATATTTTTTCACTTCTAAAATATCTTCTCCTCTGCCTTCCCTCATTTCCAGGCAACAGGCTAAAGAGAGATGACAGAAATTAATCCAGAAAGAATATCAGTCAAGTTGATGACTTTGAGTTATAAGGTAGATTATTATCTTTTTTTTTTTTTTTGCCAATAGCAAATCAATAGTCATAAACGCTATTGAGATAGATGCAAGGATTTGTGAAAATTCCCCCAAAATCTAGGTTTTTTGTTTTGTTTTGTTTTTTTTGAGATGGAGTCTCACTCTGTTACCCAGACTGGAGTTCAGTGGTGCAATCTCCACTTACTGCAACCTCCATCTTCTGGGTTCAAGCAATTCTCCTGCCTCAGCCTCCGGAGTAGCTGGGATTACAGGTGCACACAATGCCCAGCTCACTTTTGTATTTTTAGTAGAGACAGGGTTTCTGTTGGTCAGACTGGTCTCGAACTCCTGACATTGTGATCTGCCCACCTCAGCCTCCCAAAGTGCTGGGATTACAGGCGTGGGCCATCGCGCCTGGCCAAATCTAGGTTCTTAATAACAAAGGTTGTTAAACCTATGGGACAGAGAATATACAGTCTATATAAGAAATCTAAAAGGGAATGCAGCAGTAAAAGAGGTGGAGTTAGTTTCTCAGCCCCATTCACTGGCCTGTCATCCAAGCCTGCAAAAAGGTTTCACATCATCACTGCAGGACTCAGACAGTAACTGTAGCTTTGTCTGTCTTTTCCTTTTTCCTGGTGAGAAGGCTGGAATCTTTGACTACTGTGAGCTGTAGGTCTTTATCGCTGCCACTGAGCTACACTGAGGAAACACAGATTGCACCACACCCTATCCTCTCCTCTTGTTGGTCTGTGTGCTCCATTCTTACTCTAAGTTTGATTATTTTTACTTCAAGACCTGTTGCAATGAAGAGCTACATTTGAGGAAACAGTCTAACTTGTAGTTTTTTGGGGGGATTGGAGGGACAGGGTCTCACTCTGTCACCAAGGGTGGGGAACAGTGGTGTGATCTCGGCTCACTGTAACCTCTGCCTCATGGGCTCAAGCCATCCTCCCACCTCAACCTCCCAAGTAGCTGAGACTATAGGCCCACACCACCACACCTGGCTAATTTTTGTGTTTTTTTGTAGAGACGGGATTTCCATATGTTGCCCATGCTGGTCTTGAAGTGTCCTGAGCTCAAGCAATCTACCTGCCTTGGCCTTCCAAAGTGCTGGGATTATAGGCATGAGCCACCACAACCAGCAACCAACCCACATTTGAATTCTAACTTGATCACACACTAGCTCTGAGACTTTTAGCAGGCAACGTATTGGCTTTGTGCCTCAATTTTTCCATCTGTGGTAAGTATACCTACTTTGCAATACTGCTGAGAATACCGAATAATATAATGAATGTAAAGGGCTTTGCTCACTGCCTAAACTACAGTAGTCAACCAATTTTATTTGGTGAGTAGCATTAGCTTTATCTTATTTACAGCATATTTTTAGCTTACTCGAATGGAAATCTGATTGCAATTCACAACACTAACAGAAGTGGTGTGCACAACCTTAAGCTACACCGAGTACTGAGGGAAAATAGTTCACTTTCCTCTGGAAAGATGATCACTTCTGTTTGGTTTTCTAATTAACTGCTTGCTTTCGCTCCAAAGAACATCTGAGCATTTTCCATCCTGTGTTAAAGCCACCAAGCTGAATTTCCTGCCTCCTTTCTTGTATCCTCTTACAATCTCTATGCACCCACAATAGTGAGCGATCTGCAAATGGGACCAAGTCATGCCCCTACATAAAGCCCTTCAATAGCTTCCCTCGACATCCTCTAGGAAAAGCTGTAAGCTTACAAGGTAAATGCAACCTTTCATAATCTGATCCCAGCTACCTTTCTAGTTTCTCTTCATTCCAGTCCCAACTTTTCAATCTATTCTCCAAAAAGAAGTACCTATCTTTCTCTGCACAGAAAAAGTTTCTCACCTTCGTACTTTTGTTCATGTTGTTCCCTCCATCAGGAAAGTCCTTCTTCTATCCTATGCCTGGCTAACTCATCCTTTTTTTTTTTTTTTTTTTTTTCCCCAAGCGATTCCCCTCCTGCCTCAGCCTCCTGAGTAGCTGGGATTACAGGCATGCACCACCACGCCCGGCTAGTTTTTTGGTATTTTTTAGTAGAGATGGAGTTTCACCATGTTGGCCGGGCTGGTCTTAAACTCCTGACCTCAGGTGATCTGCCCGTCTCGGCCTCCCAAAGTGCTGGGATTACAGGCATGAGCCACTGTGCCTGGCCAACTCATCCATTCTTTAAGTTTATAGTCAGATGCCTCCTCTTACTTGAGTCATTCAAGAACTCCCCAGGTGGGACTGTGTGCTCTTCTCCATTCTGTGTTCCCTTCATTCACATTCCCACTTTAATTACTGCTCTTACACAATTTACTCAAATTATTTGATTACAGATGTACCACATGGAAGCTTCCGGAAAATTAGGACATGTCTTATGGTCCCATAAGATGGTATCACAGCAAAATATTTACATATAAGTAGTCGTTTAATAATACTTTTTAGGCCGGGGGCGGTGGCTCAAGCCTGTAATCCCAGCAGTTTGGGAGGCCGAGGCGGGCGGATCATGAGGTCAGGAGATCGAGACCATCCTGGCTAACATGGTGAAACCCTGTCTCTACTAAAAAATACAAAAAAAAAAAAAAAAAAAAAAAAACTAGCCGGGCGCAGTGGTGGGCGCCTGTAGTCCCAGCTACTCGGGAGGCTGAGGCAGGAGAATGGCATAAACCCAGGAGGCGGAGCTTGCAGTGAGCTGAGATCGTGCCACTGCACTCCAGCCTGGGTGACAGAGCGAGACTCCGTCTCAAAAAAAAAAAAAAAAAAAAGAGTTACTGTAGAAAAAAAAAGTTAAATAAATTAAGTAATTCATGTTATTTAAAAAAATTACAAGATGCTATACAAAGTATTGCTAGAGCAGTAGAGCAAATATTGAATTTGGTTGGAACCTGTTGAGATTACTGTAAAAATATGTCTTATATGTAATTAAGCCCTCATTTCTTTCAGTTGGTATTAGGAACAACATTCACAACAAGATCAATCACAGAACTTGAAGCTTCTCAGGAAACGTTGCAAAATACAAGTAAGTGTACTGTAAACCTGGAAGATCCTTAGGAATTCTCCAGCCCTGTTTTCACAGGAAAGAACCCTGAAATGCAGACATATCATAAGACCAGCTAAGGGTCACTATATTGGAACATGTATAAGATCCAGGCCTCTAAATTCTCTGTCTGGTGTTTTGTATAAGAAATCAAGCTAAATCTAGATTAGATATCCTCTAATTCATGAGTAAACGAAATAACTTTTTGTTTGTTTTGGGCCTTGAAAATTCTATAGCCACAGTCTAAATCCAATCATCCAGAAATGGTTCACAAATATAAAGATAGGGATCTGATACATTGATACAAAGCCTCAAGATTATCTCTTCAGGCCAGGTGCAGTGGTTTATGCCTGGAATCCCAGAAATTTGAGAGGCTGAGGCAGATAGATTTCTTGAGACCAGGAGTTCAAGAGCAGCCTAGACAATATAAGGAGACCTTGTCTCCACAGAAAAATTAAAAAATAGCCAAGCATGTTGGCATGCACCTGTGGTCCCAGCTACTCGGGAGGCTGAGATAGGAGGATTGCTTGAGCCTGGGAGATTGAGGCTGCAGTGAGCAGTGACTGCACCACAGCATTCCAGCCTGGAAAACACAGTGAGATACTGTACAAAAAAAAAAAAAAAGCCTCTTCAGAAGGAATAAATTTCAGGACAAATTCTCCTTCCTAAGCAAATAGTACTTACATCTTATATTAGGAATGACCTGAAAACGAAGTATGCTTTTCAAGTGACAACTACCTTTCAGCATGGTCTTCAATCCCCACCCAATGGCCAGCCTGCCTACTACCGTCTTGAAGGTCAGCCAGATTTCCTCATTATAAAGTCATGTGATAAGCCCAGTCCCTGGTGTCCTCTGAAGCACAAAATTCCCAACAAATGAGCCAATTTGGTATATGTGAGGAGCTGTGATGCTGAAGCAAACAGCTGCACCTGGTTAAGTCTTTCTACCTTCCAGGAGTTACATGTTGCTGTAAACCCCTGAGAGGGCCAATGATAACTCACCATAGAATAAGCAGATTGTGCTTACTGTGTTTCTCAGGATTCAATTATTTCTTTCATCCAAGTGCTACATGTTATTCTAGGTGCTAAGAAGAAAGCAGCAAACAACATAATCAAGGTTATGGCCCACGTCCAGCTTGTTTGTGTTGACTAGTCTGTCTACCAGCAGTGGGCCACACAGAGATCTTGATTCTGTTTCCAGTTTTGCTATTAGCCATTGACAGACTATGTGACTCTCAGCTTTAATCTCCACATTTCAAAAATAATGACCATAAGCCAGGCATGGGGGGTTACGTCTATAATCCCAGTACTTTGGGAGGCTGAGGCAGACACATCCCTTGAACTCAGGAGTTTTAGAACACCCTGGGTGGTGAAACACCATTTCTACAAAAAATATAAACATGGTGAAACACTATTTCTACAAAATATATAAAAATTAGCCAGGTGTGGTGGCACACACCTGTAGTCCAAGCTACTTGGGGGGGCTGAGGCGGGAGGATCTCTTGAGTCTGGGACTTTAAGGCTGCAGTGTACCATGTTTGTGCCACTTAACTCCAGCCTGGGCATCAAAGTGAGGCCCTGTTTCAAAATAATAATAACAACAATAATAATAGTAATAACCATAATCCTCATTTGCAGAGTGCCAGTAGAGATCAAATAAAATACTTAGCATTTCTACTCTCTGAAACACATTGAATACTTCAAAATTTTATGTAAAAGCACTGCTATATATGCTCTCCACAGCCTAGCTCCAGCTATTCTTCCCAGAAATGTCTACTATTGCCTTCCTACAAAGAATTCCTCCTCAGCCAAATCCATCTTTACTCTTACTCAAGAAATTATACACTTTCTTACCCCTTATTCTTTGTTTCTGCTGTTTTCCCTTTCTAAAATATCTTCCCCCTTATTCCTGTTGTTCTTCTATTTCAGAGGTTGCAAACTAAGTTCCCACAGAAGCTAGGCAGTAACAATCAGTGAAAATTGCCTGACGTAAAAGAATGGGGAGTTGTAGAAATGGAAGGGAAGGAAAGTACACATTGTCTGTAGCTGTTATTTACCCTGTTAAATACCGATAAGTGAAAATGCGAAGCTAGTAGGGCTTTGTATATCGTTACAGTTGATGGTGTCTCATGAATCTCTGAGACTCTATTTTTTATTATTTCATTTTTTTTTCTGTCACTTGACTGGGCAATATTAATTGACTTAGCACGAATTCTTCACAACTCGTCCAGAAACATAGAGGAGAAGGAATATTTGTTAACTCATTCTCTGAGGCTAGGATTACATTGATATTAAAACAAGAAAAAAACAGCATAACGAAAAAAACTATAGACCAATATTCCTTTTGAACACATATGCGAAAATCCCTAGAAAATTACTAGTGAGCAACAACATATGCACCATGGATCCCAGGAATGAAAAGTTGGCTTAATATATGCAAATCAGTCAACATAGTATACCATAGTAATATTAATAGAACAAAGGAAAAAAGCCATGACCATAAGAGGCACAAAAATCATTTGACAGAAACAATATTCCTTCATGAGAAAACTCTCAGCAAACTAGGAATAGAAAAGAATTTTCTCAACCTAATAAACACCATTATTAAAAACCCACAGTTGGCATAATATTTAATAGTGAAAGGCTGAATGGTCTGTTCTTAATACAATAAATAAGACAAAATTTTCCTCTTTTGATAGGAACAAATCTGTGGAACATTTTACTGGAGGCTCAAGGCAGGACCATTAGAGTAGATAATAAAGGAAAGGTTATCAAGATCCAAAAGGAAGAATTAAGATGAATTTGCAGATGAAATGATGTTTTATGTAGAAAATCCTGAAGAATCTATAAAAACTATTAGTACTAATAAATGAGTTCAGTTAGTGCACAGTACACAAGATTAACATTCAAAAATCAATTATATTTTATACAGTGACAATGAATAATATAAAATTGAAATTAATAAAACAATTATATAGAAAATAGCATCAAAAAGAACCAAAAAAAATTTAGGAATTAATTTCACAAAAGAAGTACAAGATTTGCTCACTAAAAACTACAAAACAAAATTCACTGAAAGAAGTTAAGGAAGATATAAAGTGAAAGGGCATCCTAGTTTTATCAGTCGGAAGATATAGTATTACTATGATGGTGGTACAACCCAAGATGGTCTATGAATTCAATATAATACCTATCAAACTCCCAGATGCATATTTGAAAATAAATGTGTGTGTAAATCTTAAAATTCACATGGAATTTTAAGGAGCCCTGAATAGCCAAAACAATATTAAAAGAGAATAAACAAAGTTGGAGAACTCACACTTCTTGATTTCAAAACTTACTATAAAACTACAGTAGTCAAAACAGTGTGACAATGGCATAATGATAGACATATAAACTGGATGTTGTAGAACTAACAGTCCAGAAACAACCCCTTATATTATAGTCAAATGACATTTAACAAGAGTGTAGAAAACTTGATGAGTCAAGGACAGTCTTTTCAACAAATGGTTGGGGAAAATTGAATAACCACATACAAAAAAGTGAACTTGGACCCATACCTCAAACCACACACAGAAATTAACAAAATGGATCATAGACTTTAATGTAACTGCTAAAACGATAAAACTCTTAAAAAAAAGAATAAATCTTGATTATTGTGAATTAGGCAATAACTCTTATATATAACACCAAAAACATAAGCATCAAAAACAAAAATAATAGAGAAACTGGACTTCTTCAGAGCTAAAAAATTTTGATCTTCAAAATCACCATCAGGAAAGTGAAAAGACAACCCACAGAATAAGAGAAAATATTTGCACATCACATATCTGATAACAGATTAGTATCTAGAATATGTAAAGAACAGTCACAATTCAACAATAAAAAGACAAATAATTCAATTTAAAAATAGACAAAGGATCTGAACAGACACTTCTCCATAGAAGATATGAACATGGACAATAAACATATACATCTAAATAAATAAAGTTGTTCAACATCATTTTCTATTAAGGGAATGCAAATGAAAACAATGAGATACAACTTCACACCCTTTAAGACACCTGTTATCAGATACACAATAACAAGTGTTGGCAAGGATGTAAAAAATATGGAATCCTCATATATTGCTGGTGAGAAAGTCAAATGCTCAGTCTTTTTGTAAAACAGTTTGGCAATTCCTCGAAAGTTTACACAGAGTTACTATATGACCCAGCATTTGCACTCCTAGGTTTATACCCAAAATAATTTAAGCATATGGCCACATAAAAACTTATACAAAACATTTATGTAGCCTTTTTCATAGTAGCTGAAATGTGGGGAAAAAAACCCAAATGTCTACCTGTTAATAAATGGAGAAATAAAAAGTGTTATATATCTATACAATGACATAAAAGGTATTATATCATCTATACAAAAAATAGTATATTATTTGGCTATAAAAATAAAGTACTGATACATGCTACAACATGGATGAACCTTGAAAACATTACACTAAATGAAAGAAACAAGACATAAAGACCATATATTCTATAATTCCATTTACAGAAAATGTTCAGAATAGGAAAATCCTTAGAGACAGAAAATAAATTATTGTTTGCCAACAACTGCTGAGAAGGCATAACAGGAAGAGTGACAAGGAAGGGTACAGGATTCTTTTCAAGGGGATGAGAGTTTTATGAAATTAGATAATGGTGATGGTTGCACAACTTGTTAACATACTCAGAACTGTTTGATTTTACATTTTCAAAGGGTAAGATTTACGGTATGTGACTTGTATCTTGGTAAAGCTGATATTTAAAAAATATTATTCATAATCACAAGGTCCAAGACAGTCTGTTAAATTGATAATTTTTGTCGATAAAAACCTTAGAAGATTATTTGAAGTAAGTCCCTGAGAAGATGACTAAGGAGGGTCAGGTTTGGTGGTTAAAAACACAAAAATGTACTTCTAGTCTTTCCTCCAGAGTGAGCAATGGAGAGTGGTTCCCATGGAAGTAACTCCAAGAAAAGTTCAATACTTCAAATGACTCTCTTCTGGTCTTTAATTCTCACCAAGTCATAGTATAGCTCAAAGTCACCCAAGGACAAGAAATAAAATGATAGGGGGTCTGATATAGCCTTCTTTCCTTTATTTTAGAAAGAATGAGACCTTGGAGAGTGATGGTACGTGGTTGCCTTTCTTATGAGTTGTTTTGCAAAAATATATAGGAATAAATGCTGTATGATGTTCAGAACCTCATACACTATAAAGTTATGCTACAAATTTATTCTTACTTTTCCCAGTGGTCACCAGTTAGGCTGAATTTGGGTTTCTAAAAATGACAAAAGAACACTTGTAAGTAGAGAGATATTTAAAGAAAGATGAAAAGTCAGGAATGGAGAAGAAGGCTTGAGATCATGAGAGCCACCACTTGATTCTTGCTTTTTTCATGCAAAAATTGTATCTAACACATATAAAGCAGCCTCTCACTGAATATCCCTTGAATGAACAAAAAAATATTGAATGAATTAAGTGCTTATGTAAAGAATCCATGAAAATGCCAGCAACCATGAGTATTCTGTTTGGAGAAGTAATCTTTTACATTATAGACTCTCAGTTTTGGAAGGGATTTTAGAAGTCTTCAGACTTGATTTCCCAGTTGTGTCTGAAGACCACTTTCTCGATCCCTGTTAAGTGGTAACTGAACCTATACTTGAATGTGTCTCTTGACATTGAATTTATTCATTCTCAGGATGGTTCACATTTGAAGATCTTACTATTAGTTCTACATTTAACTAGCTAATGTTTATTGAGGCCCTCCTTCAGGCCACCAGGCCTCAGGGGTACAGTAGAAAAAGAACCAGACAAAGACCCTTTACTTATGCAGTTTACAGTCTAGTAAGGTGAGCGGAGGAGACAGAAATAAATAATTGAACAAAATACATTTCGGCTGATGATAAAAGCAACAGAAAAATTAGAGCAAAGAGAAGGGAGTGCTGGGGGATGGTTGCTGTTCTATATTGAGTGGTCAGGGCAGGCCTCTCTAGTAAGGTGATAACATAGGAGCAAAGAATAAATGAAGCGAAGAGGATGGCAATAAAGTATGCCTAAGGAAAGAGTTTCCAGGCACAAGGAACAGCAAATGAAACATTCCTGGAATCTGGCACTCTGCAGGAGAAAACAGAGCATGGGTTTGAAAAGGCCTGAAATTCTTCGTCAGTTCCGTGCTTTGGGAAAATAAAACGTATACCTACCTACCTACCTAGAATTTAATCAAAAAGAGCTTGCCCTGATGTGGTGGAAAGATCCATAGTCTAAGGAATATAGATATGTAAACTAGATCCAGTTCTGCCACTCATTTTCTGTGTGGCCTTTATCAAATCATTTCTCCTTTTTAAGATTCAGTTTCCTTGTACATCAAATGATTAAATTCTAGATTCTTCTCTAACTCTAAATTACTATCATTCAAGGGAAATGACCATTACTCAAGGACATGTGAAATATGAGTAAATAGTAGAGCTATATAAGATGTAGGAAAACTGCTGACCAGTGTCCTGGTCTGTAATAAAATCTTCCTCATTCAACGACTGTGTAACTAACTCAAGGTCAAAGTTTATTGCTCCCCTTCTGTTTCTTCCTCACCTAAAATGCTTCTCCCCACAGTGTGTACTCAATAGATTCTTCTGTCCTGGTGACACTCTGTTCTTTACAGAAAGAATTCAAGTGGCTTGGTTTCAGATTCAGGAATCAGGTGACAAACACAGAATCTAATTAAGTACCATTGGGTATGAACAAAATTTGGGAGGCTCAGAGATGTACCTAGTGGTTCTCAAATTGGCTATGTATTAGAATTTCCTGGGTAGTTTCTAGAAGTCCCAATGCCCTAGCTGTGCCCCGAAAGAATTAAATCAGACTCTCTCAATATGTATTTAGTGTTACTCGGGTGACTGCAATGTATAGCCACAGTTGAGGACTTTGGTTTAGGGGAAAGAGCTTGCTATTGACAGTGCACATGTCTAAACTTGACATCTAATTTTAACACTTGCTGAATGTGTGCTCTTGAGCAAATGTCTTCAATTATTCTCATTTTCCTTATTTGTAGCACTGGGAAAACGTTTACCCTCACAAAATACCTAAACTATTAAGTAATCTCTCATTAATGTATTTTCACTGAGACTTATTTTAAGTCATTTTCTATTAAAGTTCTAGTTTTGCATAATTATGTACTAGCTTTGTGAAGCTAAATTTATAAACCATGCTAGTAAGCACTAAGAGTCTTTACACAAGGCCCTGGAATGGAAAGAGAGAGAGAGAAGGACAATTAAATCCATGCCACTGGCCATTCATCAAGAAGAAAGCATGTCCTGGTAGAATGAATATGGTGGGCAGAATTTTCAAAAGTAGATATCTAGGTTATCTATTATTGCACAACAAATTACACCAAAACATAGTGGCTCTAAGCAGCAACATTGATTATTTCAGTGCTTTAAGCCAAGAATTTGGACACAGATTAGCAACATTCTACGTCTCTGGGTCTCTTACAAGGCTGTAGTCATCTCAAGGCTTAACTGGAAAGGATTGGCTTCTTCATCCTCCATGATCACATTCATCCTTCATGATCACATCAACCCCCATGTGATCATCAACCATCACATGGTGGTTGGCAGGATTCAGCTTCTCATAGGCTGTTGGACTGAGGCCTCTGTCCCTGCAAGGTTTTAGTCGGAGGCCTTGCTATGTGGTTGGTTCCTTGCTACGTAAACCTCTCCACAGATCACCTTACAACTTAGCAAGTAAGCAAGTGAATAAAATAGAGTATCAAGCAGAGAGAGTGCTAGCAAGACGGACATCACAACCCGTGATGTAATTATGGAAGTGACATTCTCAACACTTCTGACTAATACAATTACTTTTATTAGAAGTGAGTTGTGAGATTCACTTCACACTCAGAGAGGATTACCCAAGCACATGAACAACAGGAGGAAGAGATCAATGAGAGTCATGTCAGAAGCTACTCACCACAGTAGGTGCCTGAAAGTTTTGTTTCTTTAAATCCAAATGCAATCCCTGGTCTCGGAGAGGAGAGATTGGAAAGGGTCAGAAGTGTCAGTATTACCTCATGGTCATTTACATTTCCAAGAGCCAAACCTCGTCCTACCCGGTGGTTATGCTTAGGGGTTTCATTTAATGAGCCCTGCTATGTACAGAGCACAGTTCTAAGAGCTAATGGCTGATTTTGAATGAATAAAACAGCAACTGTCTTTTAAACACTCACCAGCAAATGAGGAAAACAGAAACAAAATCATTTGGAAACAAGAATGTAAATTTTGTTATAGACAAACCATGTGCTATGGTACTATAGGTTAAAAAAAATCATGTTTTGGGGGGAATGGAATAAAATTTGAGCAACACCTTAAGAATATTTAGGGCTTTGACCAATATATATTTGAGAAGGGCACCACTAAGAGAAGCCAGCTTAAGCAAAGGCACAGTGAAGGAAAATTGAGGGAACATTTTGAGACTTGTAAGGATGAAGTATAGGATTCAAGATACTGAAGAGAGAAATAAAGCTGAATCTAGTTACCAAGACACAAAGTAGAATTCAGTGGAGAAACTACTCAATCTTTGGAAACCAGAAACAATATAAAACTACTCACATTTTGGATCATCCACTGGCAGCAGGATAAAACAGAGATAGAGTAGGGGCTACTAGGAGGGTGTGTGTGGAACCAGGGAGACCAGTTAAAGAATATTTGAGATGGTACAAATGGTAGGATTTAGGGAGAGCTTTGAGAAAAGGCTAAGCAAGACACGTCAAAGGTTACTCTGAATTTCCATACCTTGTAGCTAGGAGATTTATAGCAATAATTCAGGGAGAGTATTTGGAAATATAAGAAGCAGCAAAGGTTTATTACTTGCCTCATTAATCCCTCTAACATCATTCTCCTATGAGCAACAAGCTTCTCATTTGCCTGGGTAAGTAAGAATTGTATTCTTACGGATTGTGTATGCTGTGATTTGCTTGGAGAGATAATGAAACAGGGCATGGATTCAAAACCACCCAGGAGGGTGGTGAAAATGTTAGAAATCAAATTTAGATCTGCTTGATCTTCTCTAGTACTTCTGGAACTTTAAGTAATTGAGGTCCTTGACTGTCAGACTAAGCAGATTATATTGTATCCCATGGACAATGGGTAGCTAGGGCAACTATTCTTTCTCAGCTTTGTGCTTCATCTTATGGGGTCTTTGAGTTGGATACAATTTAGGAGCTTCACATGCATAACTGTTCCATTAATGGATTTAACATAGCATGTCTAATATAAAAAGAATACACAGAGATTGTAGGAGAAAGGAATGTCTATTTTCATCCAAGGGCATTCAGAGAAGCCAGGATGGAATTTAGGTTTGGCTCTCAAGGAGGAGCATATGTCTTTACTGTACTGCAAAGTCACCAAGCAGAGAGGAAAAGAATACTTGGCTAATGATTAAAAAACCAGCACCAAGAAATGTCTCCATGGAGAAGGCAGAAAGAGGGGCTGAAAGTGGAATAGCTGAGTAGTTTTACTCTAGAAGTGGTGGAGCTGGTGATGAGCACAGGCTTTTCCCAATGTCCAGTAAAGCCAACCAAATAACCTGGTCAGACCAACACAAACCATGGGAGATACTCAGGGAGAAATGCCTTCTTCTAAATCACCCGATACTAATAGACTAAGTTCTCCTATTAGTCTATCCAGAAAGTTTTTCCAGCCAATCCTTCCTCTCTATATCTACTCTTGGTGACCTTGCTCAGACTTCATCTTCTTTACTGTTCTGTCTCAGGTTGTCTCTTAGAAATTGTATCTTAGACACAGATTTGGAAGCAAATAGTTTATTTCAGAAGTGATTTTAGGTATGGGAGTACAGATGGAAGAAAGGGGAGAGAAATAAACCAAGGAAAGTGGGTTCATAAGCAGGGAACTGCAGTGGGCAAGTGGAGCTCAATTGCCCAGGGAATCTCTGGGAAACAATATAGAATAAGACACAGATTGTTTCACTAGAGGGACAAGAAACCTAAAATGACTGTCCTCCAACTTCTGCTCATCATTGGTTCAGGACTCCTCTTGGGGAAAGTCACATCTGGCCAGCCCCTTGCAGAGGCTGAGTGCCCTGAGGTCAGCCTTCAGGACAGAAGTCCCCGATGCCTGCAGTAGAAAGCTGTCAGCATGCACAGGAATGACTGGTGATGAAAGGATGTGGCAGAGCACCCATATCTTCAGTTATACCTGGCCTGAAATTCCTCTCAACTAACAAGGTCTAACCTATTCACCTTTAATTATATCTTTATTGAGCAGGTACCATATTACAGTCACTGGGATACAACAGTAACCAAGGCAACTTTGCCCTTATGGTGCCTACATTGAAATGGGGAAGACAAATAATTCAAATAATTAAGGCAGGAACTGTAGTCAAGGTTTACATTATATAAGTTTTCAAACATACAAGAAAGTTGAGATAATTTTATAATGAATATTCAGTTATCCATCATTCAGTGGAATGGCAGTTACTGGCATTTTGTCATATTTGCTTTGTCTTGTTTTGTGGATTTTGCTAAATTACTGTGATGGTTAATACTGAGTGTCAACTCTAGAGAACCCTGACTAATACAATTACTTTAAAATAAAGTATAGATTTTTATAACGTTGACTCTTATATACTTCAGTGTATATCTATAAAAAAAGGAAAAAGAAAGACCATTTCCCTGTTCAGTAACACAGTAACATCACACCTAACAAAATCCACAGCAGTTCCCAGAATTGAATACCCAGACTTTAACATCAGTTGACGTGTAATTCAATAAACTCAGAGAATATATGGACTGCTTCTCTGTTCAGTCCAACACCTGAATTTGATGCATCATTATAGTGATGGGAAATTAACTTGTCTGAAGTGTGGGCCAGAATACCTGGTTTTAAGATCTTCTGCTAACTTGACGATTAATTTTGATTAATTTTGCCAGAGATCGAACCGTGCTAAGCAAAATATGAAACATACTGGCTCATACAATTGCCAACTCCAATCATAATAAGAGTAACCATCTGTGTGTGTGTGTGTGCGCGCGCGCATGCACACGTGAGTGCACTTGGTATAGAATTGTGTATTCATCACAGCAACCTTATGAGGCAAGTTTCCAGTCCTCATCTTTATTCACCTCAATGAGGTGATTGAGACATAGAGAAGTCTAGTGGCTTGCTCAAGGAGGCCACTTAGCTTTTTGGTAGCAGAGCTGTGATTCCAACAAGGGCAGACTGGCTCCAACATTTAGCTTAAGTTGGGCCCGGGGACTCCAATTATATCTATAGGACTCAATCTTCTTCTCATAACACACTCTGTCACTTGTTTTCTGGCTTCATTTTCAAGCAGAGCATCCTCTCTTGATTGAAGCATAGCTTTAATTGATTCCACCTCTACTCTCAACCACTCCAGTAGAAACCACACACCTCACTGTTCAATTCTTAAAGCAAAGGTTTCTAACTGTGTTTCATTGGCTCCCATTTGTCTAGTTTGAGTCATGACTCATCCCCCGACCAGTCACACGATCTGAGAAACTGTGAGGACACAAAACATGTTGACTGAGCAGGCTTAAGCCACATGTTTAGTGACTGCAGTTAGTCCCTTCTACTGGATGGAGAATGAGGGAATGGGGCTCTCTAGAGGAAACTGGAATGCTGTCACCATAGGAATGGAAACTGAATGCTGAGTGGCAAAATCTTGCTTATGAGCATTCTTGGATCCCAGCTAAAGCTTGCCACACAAAGCCTCAGTTTTCTTCTAAAATGAAGGTAGTTGGACACCATCATTTCTAGAGAAGTCTTTCAGCCCCAGTCATCTAAATTCTATGCAATTTAGAAAACAGAAGACTGAGAGATGAGAAGACTTTTGTCCAAAGTGATGAAGACAGTGGCAGAGTATGGGTTAAAACCTGAGATCCATTGGTCCCAGCCTAGTCCATTTCTCTCTTCCATAGCCACTGAAACATGGAGAGCCCTCATACAAACTCTGCAAATACACACACACACACACACACACACACACACACATCCACATATACATATAATTGCTGACATTGGTCCTTAGCTTGGAGTATCTGTGGCTTTGCTGAAGAGAAAAGAATTAGAATATAGTTATTGGCCTCATCTGAAAGATAAATGTTTAACCCGCAATTCTTAATAAAACTCCCAAAACATACAAAAGAAATTTTTAGATGATCCTTTAAGTTTCCTGAGATTTTCCAGGAATGCAGAGTTGAGGTTGCCAGGTAGTATATGTCTGATGTCATCAAAGTAGCTAATGGCTATAGACAGCTTTACCTGGCACATTTCAAAGCTGTTGATGAAGCAAGGGAGAGAAAGTCCACCCAAGCTTGGTACATGTGGATCTCTATGAAGTTACGTTGATCTTCATCTCTCAGTCACGTTGAAGTAAACCTACTTTGGTAATCAACTCAGAGACCACCTCTCATCTTTCTCCTGGGAGAACAGAAGCCAAATCAACACTTTAAGGAAAACTGAGAAATGAAGTATTTTGGCTACTTCCCAACTCTTGGCTTGGAGGAAGACTTTTGTAAAGGAGAAGATGGGAATATTGAGGGAAAGGAATTAATGAAATCCATTTGCTAATTAAGCTGTTACTATTTACAAAGCAAAAAGTCATCAAATCATAAGAAAAAGGCCCAATGGGCCGGGCACGGTGGCTCACACCTGTAGTCCCACCCCTCTGGGAGGCTGAGGTGGGCAGATCACGAGGTCAGGAGTTCAAGACCAGCCTGGCCAATGTGGTGAAACTCTATTTCTACTAAAAATACAAAAATTAGCTGGGTGTGGTGGTGTGCACCTGTAGTCCCAGCTACTCAGGAGGTTGAGGCAGGAGAATCGCTTGAAACCGGGAGGTGGAGCTTGCAGTAGGCTGAGATCATGCCACTACACTCCAGCCTGGGTGACAGAGTGAGACGCTGTCTCAAAAAAAAAAAAAAAAAAAAAAAAAACAGAAAGAAAGAAAAAGTCCCAATGACAGCATGTCTTCTCTTTGCCTATCTGATCTGTTGCCCTCAGGTGACTAATTCCTCTTTTATGTCAGCTGAATCACAAGGAAAGTGACTTTGATTGGTATTTAGTAATTGTCTATTACCCTTTCTATCAAACCATCTTGTAATTAAATATAGGCTGCTACTGGGTCCTTGCCCACTCCATTTAATATAAGCTGGCCCTGAACCAAGGACAGTCTAGAGTTCTTTCGAAAGAAGGATGCCATGGGTAGTGAAGTTCAGATGGAAAGGGATGTGAGAAAGTACACAATTTATGACAGATGGTCTGGGACACCTGCTCTTCTGCAACTACAAGACAAAATCTGACTTCTAGTACTTTTTTTTTTTTTTTAAGACATAGTCTCACTCTGTCACCCAGGCTGGAGTACAGTGGCACAATCTCAGCTCACTGCAACCTCCACCTCCTGGGTTCAAGCGATTCTAGTGCCTCAGCCTCCCTAGTAGCTGAGATTACAGGCATACACCACCACCTCACCTGGCTAATTTTTGTATTTCTAGTAGAGACAGGGTTTTACCATGTTGGCCAGGCTGGTTTCAAACTCCTGACCTCAGGTGATCCACCCACTTTGGCCTTCCAAAGTACTGGGATTATAGGCATGAGCCAACACATCCAGCCAGTATACTTCTTTCTCTCTCTTTTACTCTCTACCTCTCAAAAATTCTGGATAGATTAACACAGAAGAAAGTAGCTATTCACAGATAAACACAGAAGGAATAGCTATTCCTGCACTTTCGTTGAAGCCTGATATCTCTAATCAAATGTGCCACTTCTTGTTAAACCCACACCTGGTTCAACATGAATTGCTTAATTCAGTACTCATAGTAGCCTCCATCAATCCTATTTGCCACCTTAATTTGAGAGCACAGTGTTATCTGTTATCTCCTCCCTTCTCCATTATTAAATTTTATTATAGATTTGAAAGATGAAGATCATGTCATCTGTTCTTAAGTACCAAGGTACTTAGCACATGGTGGAAGGAGTTACATAAAATTATGAACTCAACTGATAACACTTCAGTACTTCAAGAGACCAGAAAATTAAGAGAATCAAGTGGCTCATGCCTATGATCCCAGCACTTTGGGAGGCTGACGAGGGTGAGTTGCTTGAGTTCGGGATATCGAGACCAGCCTGGGTTACATGGTGAAACCCCATCTCTACCAAAAAATACAAAAAATTAGCTGGACTTGGTTGCACGTGTCTGTGGTCCCAGCTACTCATGAGGCTGAGGTGGGAAGACTGCTTGAACCCAGGAGGCAGAGGTTGCAGTGAGCTGAGATCGTGCCACTGCACTCCAGCCTGGGTGTCAGAGTGAGACTTCATCTCAAAAATAAACAACAAAAACAAAAAAACTTTAAATCTAGAAAAACACCTGATAAGGTGAGAGTCAAGAGCTGAATGTGCAGGGAACAGGCCTGGTAACAATTTTGGCATCCCCTGATCATCAAAGCCTTTAGGAGCTTACGAATATAATTGTTTATGTCTGTCTTTCTTATCAGCACGTGAGTAACACACAGTAAAATGCCGACTTTCAAATTCCTCCGAGATGAGCAGGAACTTCTGGGATTTAGTCTGGTATTGGTAGGAGTTTTCTTTAACTTGTGGCCACAAGACAAGTAAATCTCTGGGTATATTTTTTTCCCCTCCAGGTATGTTTCTCTTCCTTCTAAGCTTCAAAATCCTACTAAAGATTGCCAAAGGATGTGCACACCCTCCTATGTAATAACCCAGATCTGAGGTATAAGGTTGGTAGTGATTGTTCTAAAGTATGTAAGTTAAGCAAATGGATCCCTCAGATTCTTCTCTTTATCAGCTATCAGAGTCTGAATTCTCCTTCACTTTTTATTTCGTGTATTTATTTATCTATTTATTTATTTATCTTCTGTTGATTATTTTTAGAGATGCCCAGGCTAGGGTACAGTGGCATGATCACAGCTCATTGTAACCTTGAACTCAAGGGCTCAAGTGATCCTGCTTTAGCCTCTCAAGTAGCTAGGACTACAGGCATATGCCACCACACCCCACTCCCTTTTACTTAAGAGTTGAGTCACACTAATCTCCCAGAAGTAGAGCCAAACATTGCAAGATGGAGAATAAGAGAAAAAAACAAAATTAGAAAAATCAGTGCAGGAAGTTGAACATCTGAATAGTAGAAATTCCAGAAATAATGGCCCGAGAAAGTGGAGGGGAAGAAAAAAACTGACGATATAATAAGAGAAATTTTCCCAAAATAAAATCACACAGGCCTCCAGATGAAAACCTTAACTAAGTGTTCAGCACAAATATGTTTAAAGTCCCACCTTAAGACATGTGATAGTGAACACTTTAAAACTCCTAGAAGAAATAGCTTAAAAAACAGTTTGCTCAATCCAACAATGAATTCTCAACGATCATTTTCCTTGACATTTCAGTTGTCTTTTACACTACTGATTGCCTTCTGTTCTTAAAACATGTTTGTCACTACAAGATATCCATACTTCCAAATTTTTTTGTCCTGTCTATCTAGGTCTCTTCTTCCTCTTTCTACCTTGCTGGATCCTCCTGATGTTCCTAAACCTTTCAACATGAGTAAGTCCCTGTGCTCACTTTTTAGAGATTTCATCCAAGATCATGGCTTTAAAAGTACCAATACACTGCTGCCTCTCAAATTACTTTTCTAGGCCTGACCTCTTCTAGAAAGTCTAGACTCACATATCCGGCTGCATTTCCACTCAGATAACAATGGGCTGCTAAATTTACCATGTTCAAAATGGAACCCTTGAATTCATGTGCCCAATCCTGCTTCTTTTTCTGTGTTCTCTATTTCTGTCAATAGCATCACCATTCCTGCTATTGCTTGATTCCAAAAGAGTCGGCTTGATGCCTGTTACAACCTACATCTAACCCATAAGCATACTCTTTTTGTTCGGCCTTCAAAGTATATTTTTAATTGGACCAAATCTCATCAACTTCCCTGCTACCACTGTAGTTTCACTCCTCATCTGGGATAATATTTCTTAACTGATCTTTCTGCTTCTCCTGTTGGTTGGCCTTCCTCCTTGAGGATTATGTGCCTTCCAGCAACTACAGTGATCTTTTAAGAGTATAATAATTCCAATTAACTACCTGTTTGAAACCCTCCAAAAGTTTTTCATCACACTTGGAACAAGATGAACTCTGATGTCAAGAGGTACCATTGGATTTGCATGAAATATTAGATGACTCTTTCTTAAACCTTGAGCCACAAACCCAGTTAATAGGCAGTAGAAGGATAAATCTCTTAGAACCTTTCCTTTGAGACATGCTTCTCTCTTCTTTTGAAGGTTGTCAATTAGCAGGCATTACTCTTCTAGAAAGCTGTGACTTAGTCACTCCAAGTTGATTAGATAATCGCTATTCTGTTTATGCATAAAACTGGCCTTTCTTTAAATGCTGCAAAGTCAGAGAATTGACCAAAATAGTCCCTTAAACATTTAGGAAGTCAGAGAAGGTAATTAGGCCGTGTGTGGAAAACACTAGACCAAGGTACTCAACATAATCAAATCCACACCCTCTTTTCAAATCATGTATTTTGTAATGCCTCTTTATTATCAGAAATAAATTTTACATATACTATAACATATTCTCACACATATATTTTAAAACAACCTTAATATTATGTTCTAAAAGTATTATAAAGGGAAAAAACAAAATAATTTAAAATAATATTACATGTATCTTTCCATAAATATGCCCTAGAAAATATCATGAAGTAATGAGAAACTCACTCATAAATGTTAAATCACCAAGAATATAAACACTACATAGTCGGGCAGACAGAGGTTACATTAGAAACCCTTATTTTCCTAGTCAACAATAACTCTCAATAAATTCTGAACAAAATAACAGTAACAATATATCTATCACAATTACTTTTTATCAAAAATTATCAATAACTCTTAATAAATTCTGAATAACTCTCAATAAATTCTGAACAAAATAACAGTAACAATATATCTACTGCAATTACTGTGTATCAAAAATTCTCAATAACGCCCAATAAATTCTGAACAAAATAAGAATAATATATCGCAATTACTGTGTATCAGGAACTATTCTAAACACTATATATATTAGTTCATTTAGCCTCAAAACACCCAAAGGACATATTTACTACTATTATTCCATTTTATTTAGGAGAAATTTAAGGCTCAGAGTGTGATACAGGAGCTAGAAATAAATTATTTGGGCAGATAGTAAGGGCAACAGTCTTCAGCAGAATTTTCCTTTTAACAAAAGGAAAACATTTTTTTTTGCCAAAATATTTTTTTTTTTTTCCTAACAAAGAGCAGCCTGCAAAATTGAGCTGCAAACATAGATAAGCCAGCTGGGAGCTTGCACAGGTGAATGCTGGCAGCTGTGCCAATAGAAAAGGGTTACCTGGGGGCCAGGTATGTTCAACATGGAGTCTCCATCTTTGCTTTTCTTTTGCCACCACGTGCACAGTAAAGAAGCAGGCAACATGGTGCTGGCCACATAGAGAACTCATCTGCATCATAAAAGATTAGGGTGGGGGTGGCCAGCTTCTTCACACCCTATAAATGGCACACCTGGTCCAACCAAATCTTTCGTGCCCTGTGTAAATCAGGCACTGCCTCCTCACGCTCACCTATAAAACTCACTGCATTCCACTGCAGAACCAGCAACCCATTTCGCTGGGACCTCTCTTTGCTGCTGAGAGCTCTTCTCTTTCTTTCACCTATTAAACTTCCACTCTGAACCTCACTCTGTGTTTTCTGTGGCCATGAAACAATGAATCTCAGGTATTTACCCCAGACAATGACACCACTTCAAGAGGTTTTCATTTGCTGAAGGTCATACAGATATAATCATAAGATATAATTTTCTTAAATATAGCAACAATGCAAAGGCAATATAATGACCTCAGGGCCTCTTGGCCTTGAGCCTCAATGTTGGTGACACAGACGCAGAAGTCTTGGGCCTTAATACTGGTAACACAGAGACATAAGAGAACGAGTCACCTCTCCTACGGGGGGCAGTAGCTACTCCACTTCATCTAATTATTGGCATGTAGAATTGCCAGCCCATATCTTCCACTCTTTAAAAATAATCCAAAAAGCCAGATTTGAAAATGTGGCATCTATTAATTGTTAAATGTTGGATCACATCTTTTGAAAACATTTGTTTTTGAAAGCCAGACAAACCATAAGTATAAGATTTGACTCATGAGTCTCCAGTTCACTTCTAATACCTTTCCTTTCATTTCTGAAAGTCATTCTAACTCAAACCCTATGATGTTACATCTTTTTGGGGAATGTTAAGGAGGAAATTCCTGGAAGTATTTTTAAAAACACAGTTGTTAGAGAGATAAGTGGTTATTCCAGAAGGCTGAGATTAGGAGCTTTTCACCACAAATGTGAAAGTCAGAGTCAGCTCTGAGATTATCTGGGCTAAACTGGTTATCTAACTATGCAAATAAACTCACACCAAGGGAAGGGAACAAAATGTGGAGGAATTCTTGAGAGTTTATTTATTTATTTATTTTTTAAGAGAAGGACAGGATGCAAGACCTAAATTTCCTTTAAATATAGCACCACCCCTGACATTGTTTATACTTTCCCCTTTGCAGTGCTTCCAGGCACACTTTAAAGGGAAGCGATAAGAAAAAAGGAAAAGGGAAGTCACTTACACTGGAGCATAAGGAACAGTAAGTGTCTGCTCTAGAGGGTGTGGACCAAGCACTTCAGCTGCCCTCATTTTTTTTTTTTTTGCTTGTTTGCTTAATTTTTTTTTTATTAGGTAAAAAAATATTCTTAAGGAGAGTCAGTAAACTTTACTTCACATCTGGGCTGACCTCATGTTTTGGGTTTGTTTAATTTTTTTTCTTTTTTTTTTTTTTTTTTAGGTAAAAACAGATTTTTAAGAAGAGTCAGTAAACTTTACTTCACATCTGGAGTGTGCTTCTTTGGAGGTGTGGGAATCCCATACATCTTTTCTGTCAAGGATCATTGTATCCATCGGGCAAAAAGGCAAGTGAAGTGCATATCAGGGTTGCGCTTGCAGTCAGCCCAGCTATCAGCAAGGGAAGGAAGCTGGAGTGACAGGATATGGGCAGGTTAGAACACAGTTTATGGAATGCTAAGGAACAATACCCACCTCCCGCTGGAAGGCCAGACGTCTTTAGAAGGGAAGTCTCTGTCTTCCTCAAGTTCAGACTAGGGGGTCTGTTCAAGTGGGGCCTGGAGGAGAGAAACTGATCTCATTTTAGAGTAGATCTAACATGCCCAGGCTTTTGCTTCCAGCTTGGGGTGCAGCACGGGATAGTGAGCACAAACACTTTGAAGTCAGACAAATGTGGGTTCAAACCTGGGATTCTCAAGTTGCCAATTTTGCAACTTGGGGAAAGTTTCCCTACTTCTTAGTCATATTTCTTTTAAATGCAAAATGATATGAATAATATTTGCCATATGTGTTTTGTAGAGATTAAAAACCACAACAAATACAAAGTGAAGGGAATACTGCCTAGCAGTAAATGCTCAGTAGGTTCAGATTTCTTTTTCTTTTCTGAATGCAAAAAATAGGGGTCCATCATAGATACAGCTACCTAGGAAGTAAGTTTTATGAGAGATGCTAGGCAATGTACTTACTAACAATATCTTTAATCCCAGGTTTTCATCATTAAAGACTCAACACTTTGTCAAATTTTATATCAGAAAAGTTTAGAATTGGAAAGTTCAATAAATAGCATCCAATCCAAAGATTTTTATCTTGCCCCAGTCCTTGAGTGACCCAATCTCTTCTCAACCAATATGTGATGAAATAAATATTAATATTAACCCTGTTTTGCAGATTAGGAAACTGAGACGTTGAGGGCTTTCATAATTTGCCTTAAGTGACTAAGGTAGGCATAGAAATCACATCAATTTAAGTCTACAGTTTGAAAACACAACTGTCATCCAGACCCCTGAGAAGTAAGATCTCCGTTTACTCTAGCAGAAAGGGTCAGGAAATATTTTGCTATTCCTTCACCTGGAGGCATATTGGACAAACCGCCTGGCCATCTGTGAGAGCATCATGCAGCAGCTCCCTCAGTGATCCCTGGGCTTTCTCAGCCTAAGATCTCCCTCCCACGCAAACCTCTCTTTTCCGCTCTGGAGAACAATGTTTAGGCTTTTCTTGAGATCCAGCCTAAACGTGAGCTCTCCCACAAAGTCTCTCTGGCATATGCTTTCCTCTCCTGGTACAGTTAGTTATCACAGAGGACAGAAGATGAATCCTGATGCTGACTTTGCTGGCCATGTGACACTGTATAAGGTGTTTGGGCTCTATGTGTCACCATTTTCTCATCTGCAAAATACTGTAAATCAATCTCACAGGGCTGATGTGAGGATGAAACACAATCATACCTTTCAATATTTTAACACAATCATTGGCACATATACAGTGAGTATTTTCTATGTTTCCTGACTTTGCCACTTTCCAGCTTTAAGACCTTAGCCAAGCAACTTACCCATTCTGTTTCAGCTATTATATCTGAATATGAGGAAAATTATATTTATCTCACAAAATGATTACTGGGAAGATTAAAGACATAACACATGGATAATTCCTAGTATAAAACCTGGTATCCAAAGGCAGGTATTTTTTCTTCTGTATTTTATAGAAAGACTCTGGTGTACCTAAATTATTGATTCCACACTTGAAAAGCATGGACAATTTTTTTCACATGCAAGAGCTATCACTTCACTAGTATATTTACATCTCACATTGGTAATGCAAAATTCCATCTCTATCTCCAGTTTTCACTGCTTTTTGGAGTGTTATCTTGTAGAATGCCTAGAGCAGAAATCTGCTTAGCATTTTCAAGCCATTAACCAATTAAATCAATAAACCAAATAAATCTCTAAATGTGCATCAGTTTTTGAAAGTTATTATGAATCACTGAGGAGCCTTTCCTCTGGCAAATGTCTCTTCCTAAAAAAATAAACAATTTTGCTCTGGTTTTCTATCTTGGTAATTTGAGTCTCATTTTGCATTGAAACTCATTCATGTATTAAATATGAAGTATTTATTACATGAATGTATTACAAAAATGTATTAAATATGAAGCAAATTCTCACTCTGATTTAGGATAAATAATTTGGAGAGGGGAATTGCGGAAGAGTGGGATCAGATACTGATCTTGACGTTATTACAGCCAATTCATAGCAATGAAGCTTCTTGTGGATCAGCAAAATCAACTATTTGTGTTTTTTATAGACATATGGGAGAAAGTAATTAGGATATGGGAAAAAAAGAGATAACCACTGATAATGAATTTAGTAAACATTACCTAATGTATGCTACATGAAAAGCTTTAAACTAGATATTTTGGTATGCGACAACAATTTTAAAGCACTGAACTTCTTTTATAGTAAAATATACATTCCATTTTGAAACACCTATTAAAGAAAGAAAGATAAAAAAGCTTTATCACAAAGATCAGGAACTAAGCAAGAATGTTCCCTCTCACTACTCATTTTCAACATTATACTGGAAGTCTTGACTAATGCAATAAGACGAGAAAAAGTGTACAGAGAAGGAAGAATTAAAACTTTCTTTGTTGACAGATGACATAATTGTCTACATAGAAAATTCAGGCCGAGCGCAGTGGCTTACTGCATAATTCCAGCACTTTGGGAGGCCAAGGCGGGGGGATCATGAGGTCAGGAGATCGAGATCATCCTGACTAACATGGTGAAACCCCGTCTCTACTAAAAATACAAAAAAAAAAAAAAAGGTAGCCAGGCGTGGTGGCAGGTGCCTGTAGTCCCAGTTACGTGGGAGGCTGAGGCAGGAGAATGGCGTGAATCCAGGAGGCGGAGCTTGCAGTGAGCTGACATCCTGCTACTGCACTCCAGCCTGGGTGACACAGCAAGACCCCATCTCAAACAACAACAACAACAACAACAAAAAGAAAACTCAAAAGAAATATCAAAATCTCTTGGAATGAATAAGCAGTTATAGCAAGGTTGCAGAGTACATTCTTAATATAAAAGAGTCAACTGTCTGTATACTCACAATGAATAAGAACAACTTGAAATTTAAAATAACACCATTTACATTAACATTCAAAAAAAAAAAACATAAGTCTAACAACATATGCATTAGGTCTACATGAAGAAAACTATAAAATTGTTATACAATAAACCAAAGAACCCAAAAAATGGTGAAATATTTCAAGTAATAAATAGGAAGAATCAATATTGTCAAGACATCAGTTCTTCCCAACTTGATCAATAGGTTCAATGCAATGCCAATTAAAATCTTAGCAACTTATTTTGTGGATGTCAACAAATTGATTCTAAGGTTTATATGGAGAGGCAAGAGGCATAGAACAGCCAATCAACATTGAAGAGAAGAACAAAATGAGAGGACTGACACTAGTCAACTTTAAACTTAATATAGAACTATAGTAATCAAGACAGTGTGGTATGGGCAAAAGGATAAACAATAGATCAGTGGAACAAAATGAAGGGCAAATAAATAGACCAACATACGTATAGTCAATTGATTTTTGAAAAGGAGCAAAGGCAATGCAATGGAGAAAAGATATTTTTTCAACAAATAGTGCTTAAACAACTGGACATCTACATGCAACAACAACAATGAAAGCAATCCAGGCACAGACCTTACACGCTGCACAAAACTTAACTCAAAATGGATCATAGACCTAAAGGTAAAATGCAAAACTATAAAACTCCAAGGAGACAACAGAAAAATCTACATGACCTTCAGTATGGTAATGACTTTTAAAATACAATACCAAAGATAAAATCCATTGAAAAGTTGATAAAACAGACTTCATTAAAATTTTGAAAATACTTATGCTTCACAGAAGACAATGTCAAGAGACTAAAAAGTCAAGCCATAGACTTGGAGTAAATATTTGCAAAAGATATGTCTGAAAAAAGACTACCATCCAAAATAAATCCCCCAAAATGTTAAAATTCAACAATATGAAAATAAGCAACCTATTAAAAATGTGCAAAAGTCCTAAAAGGAGACTTGAAAAGACACGTCACCATAGAAGATAAACAGATGGCAAATAAGCATATAAAAATATTCAACATTTTATGTCATTAAGGGATTGCAAATAAAAACAACAGAGAAATATCACTACATACCTATCTCAATGGCCCAAAACCAAAACCCTGGCACCAAATGCTGACAAGGATGTGGAGCAATAGAAACTCTCATTCATTACTGTGGGAATGAGAAATGGTAAATTACTTCAAAAGACAGTTTGGCAGTTTCTTACAAAAGTAAATATACTCTCACCATACAATCCAGCAATCACACTCCTTGGTACTTAGCCAAATGAGTTGAAAACTTATGTTTCCACAAAACCCTGCACACAATGTTTACAGCAGCTTGATTCAAAATTGCCAAAACTTGGAAGCAGCCAAAATGTCTTTCAGTAGATAGCTGGATAAATAATCTGTAGTACACTCAGATAATGAATTTTTTTAGACATAGAAATAAATGAGCTATCGAGTCATGAAAAGGCATAGAGGAACCTTACGTGCATATCACTAAGTGAAAAAAAAAAGTCAATCTGAAAAGGCTACATACTGTAAAATATCAACTATATAAAATTCTGGAAAAGACAAAACTGTGGAAACAGTAAGAAGATCAGCGATTTCCAGGGGTTAGGAGGAAGGGAGGTATGAATACAAAAAGCACAAAGGATTGTCAAGGCAGTGAAATGCTTCTGTATGATACTGTACTGGTGGACACATGTCATTATACTTTGTCAATATCCATTGTCATATGGGAACTCTGCACCTTTCACTCAGTTTTGCTGTGAACCTAAACCTGCTCTCAAAAGTAAAGTCTATTTTAAAAAGTTAACATAGATGTTTAATCAAAATATTTCTAGAAAAAATTTATATGTGACAACTAAATAACAAACTTCTAAATAAATATGGGCCAGTGAAAAAAAATCAAAAGAAAAATAAAAAAGACTTTTGAGCTTAACATCACACACCGGGGCCTATCATGGGGAGGGGGGAGGGGGGAGGGATTGCACTGGGAGTTATACCTAATGTAAATGACGAGTTGATGGGTGCAGCACAGCAACATGGCACAAGTATACATATGTAACAAACCTGCACGTTATGCACATGTACCCTACAACTTAAAGTATAATAATAATAAATAAATTAAAAAAAAAAAAGAAAAGAAAAAATTGTTAGCACCCTATCAAATCTGTGAGAGGAAGCTAAAGCAGCACTTAGATGGGTATTCATACCACAAGAGGCCTATATTAGAAAAGAAAAGAAAGTTTCAAATCATAACTTCAGCTTCTATAAAAGAAACTAGAAAACAAAGAGCAAAAGCATGCACACACACACACACACACAAAAAAAAATGAAAGAAGAAACGAAACAATCATACCTTAAGTCAATAAAATATAAAAGAGAATAGAGAAAAGTAATCAAACTAAAACCTGCTTCTTTGAGAAGGCCTATAAAATTAATTTATCACTAGGTAGGCTAATCAGAAGAGAAGGAATGAGGGCAAATTACATGTATCAGAAATGGGATCAGTGACATCACAATAGATTCTCTATATATTAAATGAAAAATAAAAAAAATTATATACAACTTCATACACTGATAAATTTGATAAACAAGAGAAAAAACACAAATTCCTGGAAACATTCAAAATACCAAAGCTCACTTGAAAAGAAAGAAACTGGAAGAGCCCTACATCTATTTTTTAAAATAATTTTTTGGTAAAAACCTTCCCACAAAGTGAATGCTACTCTCAGACGGTTTTACTGGAGAATTCTATCAAGATTAAAAGATACACAAACTCTTTAAAACAATTGAAGAGGAAGGAACACTTCTCAACTTATTCAGAGGCCAGCAACAGTCCGATATCCAAAGAACACAAAAGTATTACAAGAATGTAAAACTACAGGTCATCAGTGCTGTTTGCCTGGTTGGTTAAAAATAACAACAAGAATACAAACTACAGGCCAATATCACTTAGGAAGATGATTGGGGGAAAACAAATCTTATTTCTAATAAAAACTGTAACCAGAAAGAGAAGGAAAGTGTCTTAATGTGATGAGCATCTACCACAACTCATAGATAACATCATATTTAAATGATGACACAATGCTTTTCCCTTAAAATCAGAAACAAAGCAGTGATACCCTCCTTTCACTGCTCCTATTCAACATTGTACTAAAGATTCCAGCAGGCAATATAAGACAGGAAACATAACCAAAACAACAAGCTGAAAAGGAAAAAGTGAATGATTTTAATCCCAGAAGATGTAATTATTTATATGGTTAATTATGTAGAATTTACTCCCTCCCTCCACCAAAAAAGGCAGAACTAAGAGGTTAATTTAGCAAGGTTGCAGCATACAAGATCAATATAAAAAATCAATTGTATTTACACACATACTAGCAAATCTGAAATTGACACTACAATAAATACCATTTGAAATAGCATCAAAACTTTGAAATAGTTACATATCTGACAAAAGATGTCTAAGACCTCCTGCACATTAAAAACTAGAGGACACTGCTGAATAAAAGAAGAACTAAACAAATGACAAGATATACCATGTTTATGGGTTGGAAGATGCTCCATTGTGCAGATATTAATTTTTCCAAAATTAACCTCTATAGTCAATCTAATTTTAGAAAAATTCCAGAAAGTTCCAGAATTGTAGAAATTGGCAAGCTGGTTATTACATTTATATAAAATTCAAATGACTTAGAATAGCAAAAACAACTCCTAAAAAGAACAAAATTGGAAGACTCATATTACCCAAATTCAAGAGTTAACTATTCAAGCTACAGTAAACATTACTGTGTGGTACTGATTTCAAAATGAGTAGACAGGTGCAACAGAATAGAGTCCACAAATAGACATACACAAACACCAACAACCATTGATAAAAACGCAAAAGCAGTTTAGAGGAGAAAGAATAGTCTTTCACCACATGGTGATGGAATAATTGGATAGGCATGTGCATAAAAGTAAATTTCAATCCACACTTCATACCATATACAAAAAATAAATCAAAATGGACCATAAGGCTAAATGTAAAACTTAAAATTATTTTAAAAATTAAAAGAAATAAGAAAAAAATCACATTGGATTAGGTGATGATTTCTTAGATATAACATGAAAAGCAACACTTTCAAAAATGTTAATTTTGTCTTCATCAAAATTAAAAATTTCTGCTCCTGAAAAGACCCTGATAAGAATGTGAAAAGACAAGCCACAACTGGTAGAAAATACGTTCATATGTCATATCTAAGACGTATATCCAGCATATATAAAAACTTCTAAAAACTCAATGGGGAAACAAAAATCCTAAGGAAAAATAGTGTAAATATTTGAATAGGCACTTTACCAAAAAAGATATACATATGGCAAATAAACACATGAATATATGTTCAACACAATTAGTAGTTAGGAAAATGCAAATTAAAAGCATGGTAAGATACCACTACAACTTTACTAGAATACCTAAAGTTAAAAAGACTCACTGTACCAAGAGATGGTGATGATGAGGAGCAACTAGAATTCTAATACACCCCTGGTGGAAATATAAAATAGTAGATTCATATTGGAAAACAATTTGGCACTTTTACAACCAGGTCAAAAAATAAAGTGTATGATTCAATTTATACAAAATTTAAGAAAATGCAAGCTCATTTTTATTGACAGAAAGCATATTACTGGTTACAGGTTTTGGGGATAGAAAGAGAGGTAGGCAGGAGAAAATTCAAAGGTATAGGAGAAAACTTTTGACAGTAATGGATATGTTCATTATCTCCATTTTGTGATGATTTTACAGGTGCATAAATAAGTTAAAATTGTCAAATTGTAAAATTGAATCAAGTATAGTTAAATGTATATATGAGATAACACTATTAAGAGGGAAAGTCAAGATCTTAACCAGGTCACGCCTTTTGGCCCTATATTTGCCTCATTTAGATTAGACCTTGAAGTCAAGTCTGTGTGGAGATTTAGCATGCCAGAGAGAGAATGAAGTACTGGAAAATTAGCTAGAGTGGGAATCAACAGAACCAGGGTAGGCTGACTCAGAGACATGAAGCTGAAGTGTGGAAGGAACACTGAGAGCCCTGAAGAGATTCACTTGTCATTGAGTTTCACAAGGCTTCCCTCCTGAGATAGGCCTTCCTAACCCAAAATGACACCACCACTCGTAATCTATGTGCAAGGGCACTATGAAAGGCCTATTCTATGTTTTCACAGTACTTATCCAAATATGAAATTGTCCTGCTTATTTCTAGGTTAATGAATTTATCTTCTCTCTCAAGCTGCTGACATGTCCAGCTTACTTGTCTTGTGCACTGTTTCCCAGTGTGTAGGGTGGTGCCAGCCACCTGGATGCACCTGTTGAATAAATGTGTGTTGACTGGATGGGTAAACGAGTTCATCCTTTTCTATTTTAGGTTTTAAGCTTGGTTTGGGGTTTGACAATCTCCCCAAATTTGCCAAAAACGTTTTCCCTTAATTTCTAGTCTCATGTCTGTTAAGAAGGAAATTAAATCCAGATGTTTCTGAATCATCCACCCTGAACTCATTAGAGTTTGGTGTTCTAAGAGCTGAGTTATAGAGCTTTTCTGTTAGTAAAACAGTGTCCAGAGAAGGAAATAAGCAACCTCAGAGGAAAAAAAAGGATTAAAAGTGTGAACATTTCCAAATTGTATCTCCAGTTGATATTTTGACAAGAGTTGGTGAAGGGTGTCGTGGTACCCAGTATCTCCTACCAAGACACAGCAACCTCTTGTGCAGCACCCTGCTAAAACAACTCACATTCTCTAATGGTAATGAGATCTTGTGCCTCAGTCTTTCATCCTCAGACAATGCCAGAGCAGGTTGCCCCCTCTCATCCTCATTATTGACTTTAGTTAATAGGTTTCTTCTGAAGCAGAAGTCTGGTGGGAATGTGAAGACGTGTTGTCATCCAGTAACAGATCTTTCAAGACAACATCTGGAAGAAGAGCTAGTCTGTTTGGGAATCTCCAACCCAGCTTTTTGCTTGTTTTGTTTATTTTTGTTTCCATCATGTGTGTGTTTCAGTACAGATTTGTGAATGAACATGAGCTTCCAAACAAGACAGATTTGTTTTTCAATTCCACTTCTACTATTTAGTGGTAGCATTTTCTTGGGGGCATTAAATACACGCTCTGAGCCTCTGTTTATTTGTAAAAATTGAATTAAAATTGTATAGCAAGTTGTTACAATGATGAAATGAGGTTTTATGTAAAGGGCCTGCCAAAATGCCCAGTATATATTAGAAATATTAGAAAACATAGAAAATAAAAATAATGGGGGGAAGAGGAAGGGAATGAGGAATAGAGGGAGTGAGGGAAGGAAAGAGGGAAGGGAAGAGGGAAGGAAAGAGGAAGGGAAGATGGAAGGGAGAGAAAAGGGAAGCAAGGGAGGAAGGAAGGAAGAGAGGAAGGGAGGAAGGAAGAGAGGAAAAAAGGAGGAAGGAAGGAAGGAAAAGAGGAAGGAGTCAACCAGTCATAAATTTTCTAAGAATTTATCAACTTTTGCAAGCTGGTATGGGGCAGTACCTTTTTACGACTGAAGAAAGGCTACAAAAGGCCATAGTTATTGAGAAAATAAACATTGATTAGTCAACCTATGACTATAGCAGATTCGAAATATAGCTTAAACTCAAATTAAGTCCACAAATACTAATTTGGGTACTCTTTTTTTAAAAAAAGGGTGCTGTACGTAAAGTTAGACTGCGTGATAGGCTCAGAAAATTTTGTTGTACTCTTTGAATCTGGTATTTGGGGGCCCCCGGATTTATAAGAAAAAGCTGAAACGAATGAATAGTATTTTCTGAGGAAAAGAATTAGGGCTGGACTTAGGAGCACTTTGTAGGCTCCAACTAGTATCTGCCAGACCTAGTTTTTATTTTTTGAACAACAAACTATTAGACTGATAAGTTGAATTTCACGCTTAGGGATATGCTGAGTTTTCAAACAGTTTCTCCAGGATAAAATGCAATACAGTCTCAAGAAGTGTTAAAAGGTAAATTGAGACACAATAAAATTTTAAAATTGAGTTTATTTGAGCCAACAAAATTAATGAATTGGGTAGCTCCAAATCAGAAGTTGCTTGTGGGTTCCATCATGGGAATCCAAGGGAAAGGCTTTTATAGGATGAATATGGAAGTAAAGCAAAGAAAATATTTGATAGATTACCATTATAGAGTTACCTTATTTGGTCTCTACTGCTATCAGGTTACCAGTTATGTAAGTGAGTTGGTGGCTTCTGACTGGTTAGCTTTCAGTTTCTGTTTCATTTTCCTTTCATATAATCGATAAGAAAATGCCCAACCTGGGCTGGGCACGGTGGCTCACACCTGTAATCCCAGAACTTTGGGAGGCCAAGGCAGGTGGATAACCTGAGGTCAGCAGTTTGACACCAGCCTAGCCAACATGGTGAAACCCCATCTCTACTAAAAATATAAAACTAGATGGGCATGGTGGTACATGCCTGTAGTCACAGCTACTCGGTAAGCTGAGACAGGAGAATCACCTGAACCCAGGAGGCGGAGGTTGCGGTGAGCCGAGACTGCACCACTGCACTCCAACCTGGGCAACAAGAGTGAAATTCCATCTCAAAAAATGAAACAAAACAAACAAACAAACAAAAAACGATGCCCTATTTATTTTTCACTTATGTTTGCAAACCAGAGGTAAGGTCACTTGTGAGGTCTAATTGGCTTTGCCTGCTCTGAAGGATTCTTCAGGTCTGGTCTCCATTTAAATTTACTTTAATAGAAAGGATTATACTTTGATCATCACTTATTAATATCTCAGTGTTTGATTTGTTTATTTCACAATCAATTCTTTGGCAATAATCTCAGGGAATGAAGCATTGGGCAGTTTTAAGATGGGGCCAAGAGTCAAAATTATCATAGATCCTGGGTTAATAGAAGGAAGTCTTAGTCTGAGTAAAGTGTGGCTCTGGTGGGTCCTAATCCACCAAGAAGCAGTGAGAGGACCTGGGTCCAGGGCATAAGGGCATGTGGTAGGAGTGGTGGTTTGTGAACAGGTTTTATATGATAATACTTGAATTTTTAAGTTTTGTGCTTTTTTTTTTTTTTACTTTACTTTTTTAGTTAAAAAGAAAGAAACTCATATCTTTAATGTTTGTGTAATGTTGGGCAAATCACTTATCTATTCTGATTCGGTTAACTGACCTATAAAAAGAGAGCATGATATTAGTGAATTTTTGTGAGTTTTCAATGTGGTAACATAAGCACCTGGGACAAGATGGGATATTAGCTCAAATACCATCTATCTGATTGCTTTCTTAGCTTCCTTTCTCCTTCATATCTTTTCTCTGCAGGAAGCAAATGAAAAGACATGAAGGTGTTTCATAATGGAGATATGGGACGGGTAAGTGCCAGGTGTGTGTATGTGTGCATGCACGTGTTTTAGTGAGTCAAAATCTGAAAATCTGGTTTCAACCCTGCCGGCAGAGGAATGCTTTTATTACAAGCATATGGTTTTATTTACTTTCTTAGGAAGTACTTGCTAGAAAACCCTTGACCCCTCCTTTAGAGCCCATTTCAGATGCTGCATCTTTAATGAGGCCGTGTCTAAGTCTCCCAGCAGAAACTGGCGTTCCACTCCACTGTATTTCTCAGCTTCTTTACCTTCTGCTCTAAGCATACATCTTACATTGCCTTGTGATGTAATAATCTTATTGGGCTTGGGTTTGTGAGTTTGACCTTTTGCTTGTAAGAAGCACAGGCCACCCTTGGATTACCTAAGATCATACAATGATATTATAAGAAAAGGTATGGCCTTAAGAAAAGCAGTGAGCTCAACCAGGTCTCATGGGAACCCGGAGCATCTCCACAGTCAGGCCTCCAGGAAGGATAGAGATGTTCACACCTTTAGGTTTCAGAGGGACAGAAACACTTTCAGGAACCAGAAGGTTACTTGTGATCCCAGCAAGCTTATTGTACAGATCCCAGGGCCATTCTTCACACAGACAGTGTGCACACCTGGTCAAACAGCCTTGCCGGTGCCTGTGCCTCTCCTGTGGGGCCTCTGAGCCTGGACTCTCTTCTCTCTAGCTCAACCACTCCTCTATTTCTCCACTGCTGTTTGCTTATTTCAAAGGGAGAAAATTTGTTGGTCACAGTGGTCACCATCGTACCCACTGGCCAGCCTTTCTATGCCACCTGCAGTCTGCTGGACGATTGTCCTTGAGTTATATATCAACTCCAAGCAAACATATACACTCCAATCACCCATGGCCAAGATGTTGGGTTCACACCTGGCACTAGCAAGATTTCTTATGGGAGAGGATTGTGTCTGTTTGGGAATCCCAACAAAGACAGCTGGGGCATGGCAAGTGTCTAAAGTAAGGACTCCCCAGTGGACTCTCTTATCTCCATTACTGCTCTCTAAATTTTTTTAACAAGATGAGCAAACTGTTTCTTGTTCATCTCTAAATCCCCTGCAGCAACTAATAGGTACTGAACACTTTTAAAATCCGATTGAGGTTGGCGCGGTGGCTTACGCTTGTAATCCCAGCACTTTGGAAGGCTGAGGCAGGTGGATCATGAGGTCAGGAGATCAAGATCATCCTGGCCAACATGGTGAAACCCCGTCTCTACTAAAAATACAAAAATTAGCTGGGCATGGCAGCACGTGCCTATAGTCCCAGCTACTTGGGAGGCTGAGGCAGGAGAATTGCTTGAACCTGGGAGGCGGAGGCTGCAGTGAGCCGAGATCATGCCACTGCACTCCAGCCTGGGCGACAAAGCGAGACTCCATCTCAAAATAAATAAATAAATAAAATCCGATTGAACTGCATTTTTTCTGGATTCATTTCTCATAATTCTGACTCTGGTTTGAAAAGAGTGTATTTGTGGATGTGATGTGGGGCTGGGGAGTACAGAGAGAATGAGGCACACTAGAAAGGTAGTATAATCTTTTGCAGAAGATAAAATGGCAAGCAAGCAGTCTGGGTCCAGTTTAAAAACTAATTTTAATAAGATGCCTTTGGGACTTCTATCTAGAGAAAACTTTAAGTAGAAATATCACGTATTCCTTTGTTTGTTTCTTACACACCTATGGAATATATTGAAGGTCATGGCCCAATTTGTATACTTAGAATTGTTTTCAGTTGAAGCCCATTTATTTTACAAATAGAGTATACAGGTGTTTGATATTCACCCTCTCAACCTACTTCCTGAAGAGTTATCTTTTTTTTTTTTTTTTGAGACAGAGTCTCGCTCTGCCGCCCAGGCTGGAGTGCAGTGGCGTGATCTTGGCTCACTGCAAGCTCCGCCTCCCGGGTTCATGCCATTCTCCTGCCTCAGCCTCCCGAGTAGCTGGGACTACAGGCGCCCGCCACCTCGCCCGGCTAGTTTTTTTGTATTTTTTTAGTAGAGACGGGGTTTCACCGTGTCAGCCAGGATGGTCTCGATCTCCTGACCTCGTGATCCGCCCGTCTCGGCCTCCCAAAGTGCTGGGATTACAAGCTTGAGCCACCGCGCCTGGCCTGAAGAGTTATCTTGAATGTGGTCAGAAGAAGATGATAAAATGGGAAAGACTCCTGATAAAGAAAGGTTGGTATATTGGTGTATTCTAAATGATTGTTGGCTTGAGCTCTCAGCCATTGTTGGTCAAACCCCTTGTATTAGTCACGCTGCTAATAAAGACATACCCAAGACTGGGTAATTTATAAAGGAAAGAGGTTTAATGGACTCACAGTTCCACATGGCTGGGGAGGCCTCACAATCAGAGCAAAAGGCAAAGGAGAAGCAAAGGTATGTCTTACCTGGTGGCACGCAAGAGAGCGTAAGTAGGGGAACTCTTCTTTATAAAACCATCGGATCTCATGAGGCTTATTCACTATCATGAGAACAGCAGGAGAAAGACCCACCCTCACGATTCAATTACCTCCCACCAGGTCCCTCACATGACATGTGGAAATTATGGGGAGCTACAATTCAAGATGAGATTTGGATGGGCACACAGTCAAATCATATCATCCCTCTAGTGTCATGAATGGAAAAAAGCACAAGCGCCCGTAACCATACTTGTATCTACGTTTGTTGTATCAATGCTTATCATACTGCATCATAACATCAGTTCACACATCTTCAATCACACTTATCTGTGTTGTTCATCTTAATAGCCCCATCAAAATGCTGGCTACGTGACAAGATTCAATAAATCTTTACTATATCAATGAATCTTCAAATACACAAATGGACTCACAAATGAATGAATGAAAGTGCTAGGTCACCACTGATACTATTGTACTTACCCATCAGCTTCTTAGTTTCATGGACTTTTATCTGATTTTCTTCTCTACCCTTAACTATTCACACTGAGGTGGCCACATCTAACCAATACAATTATAGGACACTGAATTACATTGGAATTTTAGATAGTCAATAAAAAAATTTTAGTATAAGTTTGTTCCACATGAAAGTGTTATTTATCTGCAACTGAAATCTGAGAGTCTTTTATCATAACTGGCAACCCTAATAGACACCAATAGCCCCAATCTTTTAAGTCTGTTTTCATGCCATAGCTCTCCCTATACCCACCTCTCTCTTACTTCCCCCATCCCACTGCACCCCTAGCAGCCACCATGCTGATCACAGTGGGCTGGGCTCAGCTGGAATGTCAGTCAAAACGAATCTTGCTCTAATGAAAGGAGATTCAGGCCTTCCACACAGCCTAATAGTGGAGAGGGTCTCTAAAGGGCTTCCTAAGGAAAACAGGAGCTGCCAGGGAGCACAGGGGCATCCTGATAAAGAACACTTGCCTTTTTTGTCTAAAATAAAGAAAAGAGCTATTCAGAAACCAAATTGATTAAAATTGAGGGAAATTGCCAGACCATTGATAATTGCAGCGAAAGGGCAGTGGTCACTCTGACTGATTGCCACTTCAGAGGAAGCTGCACACCATCAACCAATCATGGGCATTAGTGAGCAGCAACCTCTTAGTGACCCACAGCTCCCCCCTTGGGAAGTGTGTCACACAAGCCTTTAAAGCCAGGCCAAAGCATTTTCCGCACCATATTTACCTTTAATTCCCAAACCTAGAGGGACTGAAAATCATTCAGCCTCTAAATGTCTTTCATATGCTTAAGAGATGAATAGAAATGGCTTCTACCTCAACAGCTTTCTCCGTTCACCAGCCTTTGAAATACAATAGGTGAGTGAGACCTTGTGGCCCCCGTACATCCCTGGGCCTCTGGCTACCCACCTTCCTGCACCCCAATCAGGCCCATCAGAAACGCTGCTTCTGTCCAACACCGTGAAAACCTGAGCACTTGTCTGGTTTGTATTTTTTTCTTACACCCTTTCACAGTGGCATTTTGACAAAGATAAATCATCTTCTCTGTTTTGAAAGAAATCTGTATTTGTCAATTGAACGGAAGAACATTGACCTGGGACCTGAGAAACTGGGAGTGGCCCCAGCGCTGCCGCAGCCGCATTATTGTGTGGTTTCAGGCAAGGTGTAGAGCATTTCCAGAGTTCAACTTTCTCACTGAGAAAATAGCAATGTCAGACTCAGTCCACAGGTCACTAACTGTGCTAATCACTGAAAACCTTAGGAACTCAGACAAAATATATATACTGCATGTTAGTATGTAATTTTTTCCTTTTTAATTTTTTTTAAATATGCAGATGGGACTTGCTATGTTGCCCAGATTGATCGTGGACTCCTGACTTCAAGTGATCCTTCCACTTCCACCTTCCAAAGTGCTGGTTTTACAGGCATGAGCCACCATGCCTGGCTGAGTTTCTAAATAATACACTTAAAGTAATGTATTTTAAAATATTGCTTTTTCTTTGGAGTCGCCCCTGGAAAGTCATATTTGAAATCAGTAATCTGTATTGTAAATAAGCTCTCAGAATGATTCTAAAGATTAGACAGGTCTGGAAATAACTAAAGGAAAAGGTCACCAGTCTTCTGCCTCTTTTCCTACTTAGCATTTCAGAGTAGAAACACTGAGTATTTTTGTTGTTGTTGTTCTACCTATTCCTAGAAGCCTGGAGGCTGTATATATAAGACAGTAAGTGAAACAAGGCCTCCAAGGATGTTTAAAAGGTCAAAGGGATCTATACAGGGAAGGGAAGAGGGGGTGCCTTCTGTCCCCCAACCAGGAAACCCCACACACTTGATAAAAGGGCACTTCCTCAGACCAGAAGGCTGGAGTGAGTTTAGCCCGGGCTTTGGCAAAGGAGGCTTTGTTTGCTAGAAGAAGGGTAGACTTGTGATTAAAATCAGGCCTGGAAAAACAGTTCTAAATGTGGATTCCTTGTGATTACAGATCCCCAGCCATTTAGGAATCCAAATCTCTGTTCCCTATAAATACTTCCCCTGTGAAAACAGGGCTAGTTTGCTTTGCTCCCAGGAAACTGGATTCTGGCTCCAGAGGAACTACCAAACTACTTATGTGATGTTGAGTGCTTCACTGCCTCATTCAATACTTCTGATTCCTCATTTGTAAATTAGGAGGTTGGTTGACATGTGTAAGTTTCTTTCAAGGTGTAAAAAAAAAAAAAAAAAAAAAAAGCAAAATGATTATTTTAAAACTTCTGTAGCCATTATTTAGATAACATAATTAAAAATATGTAAATATCATTTAATAGTTTCTGGTGACAAAAAAAGACACAAGCTTAATATATGCATAAGAAAAAGACTGCACAAATTGTGGCATATCCATGCAAGGAATATTATTCAGATATGTAAAAAAGTGAGGTTTATTTCTATCTGTTACCCTCAAGGGATGTCCATGATGTGTTCTAAAAGTGAGATATTTAATAAAGAAATTAAGCAAATCATAGACAATTGTATATGAATTTGACATTTCTAATAAAAAACACCAAAAACATATGTCTGTATGTTTTGCAAGAACATTGAAAACAGATTCATAGATACCCATCAAACTGTTAATATTGGTTTCCTGGGGGAAAAGGATAGTGTGAGGGAACATTATTAGCTATTCTTTTCACAGCTGCAAACTGCTTCACTGGTTATAGTGAGGGCTGGTTTCTTTTGTATTTTCCAAAAAATAAATCAGGCTGGACACAGTGACTCACGCCTGTAATCCCAGCACTTTAGGAGGCCAAGGCAGGCAGATCATGATGTCAGGCGTCCGAGACCAGCCTGATCAACATGGTGAAACCCTGTCTATACTAAAAATACAAAAATTAGCCAAGCGTTGGGGAGCACGCCTGTAATCCCACCTACTCAGGAGGCTGAGGCAGGAGAATTGCTTGAACCCAGGAGGTGGAGGTTGCAGTGAGCTGAGATCATACCATTGTGTTCCAGCCTGGGCTACAGAGCAAGAATTTGTCTAGAAAGAAAAAGGAAGGAAGGAAGGAAGGAAGGAAGGAAGGAAGGAAGGAAGGAAGGAAGGAAGGAAGGAAGGAAGGAAGGAAGGAGGGAGGGAGGGAGGGAGGGAGGGAGGGAGGGAGGGAGGGAGGGAGGGAGAAGGAAAAGGGAGGAAAAGAAAAAGGAAGGAAGGAAGGAAGGAAGGAAGGAGGGAGGGAGGGAGGGAGGGAGGGAGGGAGAAGGAAAAGGGAGGAAAAGAAAAAGGAAGGAAAAGGAATGAAGGAAATATTCCTATCTTAGCTCTTCTTCTGAGGAAGGCATGTAGTGTGAGATGGAAGCTACAAATCCTATCTACAAAAGCTATTAGAAAACATTGCCACAAAGCTAAGTGTCTCTTTGGGGGCATATTCTCCATCTCCCCTGTCACTGCCCCAGGTCTCCTCATCTCTTGACAGGATTGCCACATCAGCCCTTGTTTGCTTTCGGCCTATTCACGCATTCTGCACACTGCTGCCAATGAAATATTGCTCCTGCTCCCATCTGGTCATCCCACTTCCTGTTTTGAAAATTTTCAGTGGCCTCCCAGTGCTCATAGAATATTCTCTACACTCTTCAGCAAGACAGACTAGGCTTCTCACAGTCATATTCCAAATTTCTTGTTCAATTATATCTACACATTTCCTATTTATTTTCTATGTTTCAGACACATTGTTTACCACTTGCTGTTCTTTAAAAATCTCTTGATTTTTCACAGTTTAATGTTATTCAAATGCTTTTTTCCTCAACCTGAATTCAGTTTTCCCTATGCATTTCTGGTGAATGTCTACATATTTTTCCAACTTAAGACCCAATTTAAATATCCTCAGCTGCATAAAGGCTATCTTTAATACCAGCCTCAAGAGGAAGGAATTCATCCATTCTCCCACAACATCCATAGTAAAGTAAATATCTATTCTAAAACATGACAAATCTATTATAATGATTCATACATTTACCTTTGTCCTTCTAAAATGAGAACTTCATTGCAAATAATATATGCTCAATGAATTTTGCATAAATTTCATTTATTTTATGAAATAATTTTTTAAATTCAGTAGCGAAAACATCAGATCATGAACTGCAAAGATACATTTGGTAGTTTAAATTTTGTTTTCAAGTGACCCTAAGTACTTGACTAAAAATTGACAACATCAAAGGAATACCAATCTGTGCTAATTATTGCCATGTAAATGATTGCCTGTGCTGGTTATTGCTGCCAAAAACTTTTGGAGACCCCTCTCCTCAACCTACTCCACCAAAACACAGTGCAGGCTAGAAGAAACATTGTTTTTGGCACCAAAAGATTAAGGCTTAAGTCCTAAATCTGTGTCTTGCTGTTTGAAATCTGGCAAGCTCTGAACTTCTCTTAAAATTCATTTGCTTATCTGTTAAATGGGGACAATGAAAAGATGACTTCTTCACAGTGCCCTCGTGAAGCTGAAATAGTAAGATTACTAAAGTTCCACATGGGACTGGGTGCGGTGGCTCATGCCTGTAATCCCAACACTTTTGGAGGCTGAGGTGGGTAGATCACTTGAGGTCAGGAGTTCGAGACCAGACTGGCCAACATGGCAAAACCCCGTCTCTACTAAAAATACAAAAATGAGCCCGGCATGGTGGTAGGTACCTGTAATCCCAGCTATATGGGAGGCTGAGGCAGGAGAATCACTTGAACCTGGGAGGTGGAGGTTGCAGTGAGCTGAGATCATGCCACTGCACTCTAGCCTGGGTAACAGAACGAGACTCTATCTCAAAAAAATAAAAAATAAATAAATAACATAAATAAATAAAAATAAATAAATAAGTTCTACATGAATGTAGGTTGTTATACTTTTAACAGCTACTCCTCCTTTCACAATATTTGTTTGCTCCTTCATCTGATCATACCCTGCAAGGCAAAAATCAGAGAAGCCATCACGGGTGTCATAAGTAAAAGCACAATGTGCATCTAGCTCATTTAAATACACCTGTTAGATCAAAACGAAGATTTCCCAAACTCAAGAGAGGGTATAACACTGTCAGCTGGAAAGCCCACATCAATAGGAACTATAATCATTAAGAATTTACCATATACCAGACACCATGATGGTTACACTACATGTTTTATTTATGTTAAATAGCCCAATGAGGCAGACACTATAATCAGTCCTATTTTTAAGATGAAAAAACTGAGATCCAGGGTTATAAAGATCCTTAATGTCACACAACCCCAAATGACAAACCCATTGCCAAAGCCCATGCAGATTGCTGCAATCATTTTCTCACTGGTAATTAAAAATAACTTTAGGATATGATTTGTTGGAACATTTGCCTTTCAAATGTTGTCCAAATATATGAAAACAAAAAATTGGGAGTTGATGCATTATCAATGTTAACAGAATATCAGTGGCATGGCACCTGTAGGCAATACAACTGGCTCTCTTTCTGAAGCATATATTAGAAATATATTTCAGCTTAATTGTCTCACAGGGCCAAAGAGCCTTCCTGTGTCATGAGTTTGTCAAAAGAAGAACAGACTTCGAGTTTAGCAGGAGTAACTTCCTCATTTCACATCCAAGAAAACCAAGGTCCAATATAATTGAGTAAGATCCTACCAGTATGGATACACACCTACTTCCATGACAGAGCTGAAACTTCAATTTAGAACCCCTGATTTGCAGACCAGAAAGTATTCCACTGCACTAAATTGTAGCAAGAAATTACAATGATCTCTTCAGTTTACCAGTTATATATTTTGCCAAGCAAAATTTAGCACAACTCTCATTTATTTGAAGTCTATATTTAATTTTTATTTATTTTGAGACGGAGTTTTGCTCTTGTTGCCCAGGCTGGAGTGCAATGGCACTATCTCAGTTCACTGCAGCCTCCACCTCCCAGCTTCAAGCAATTCTCCTGCCTCAGCCTCCCAAGTAGCTGAGATTACAGGCACCTATCACCACACCCATGTAATTTTTTGTAGTTTAGCAGAGACAGAGTTTTGCCATGTTGGCCATACTGGTCTCAAACTCTTGGCCTCAGGTGATCCACCCTCCTTGGCCTCCCAAAGTGCTGGGATTGCAGGCATGAGCCACTGCGCCTGGCCTGAAGTCTATACTTTTAAATAAAGATGAGCTAATTTTCTTCTCATTCATATGCCTCACCTCTCCAACTTAAGTAGGAGGGACCGAAAAGAGAGAATAATTCTCTGGCCTCTTTGGGTTGTGTCTTCCTACAGTATTTCAGGCCAGTTACATACAGGTCTATCTGAGCAAGTAACACAATATTTCAGAATACTCACACCACCACAATTTCCTGTTCAAATATCAACCTTCTTTGTTAGACTTTAGACCCATGATAAAGCTAGATCATGACTACTGCATTCAGCATCCCCAAGTACTCAGGCACAGTATTTTGGCTAATAGAAGATGGTCAACAGATGTTTGATGAATGAGTGAAGTAAGGTGAACTCGTGTAAAAATGATATTGGCTGAATGTGATGGCTCACTCTTGTAATCCCAGCACTTTGGGAGGCCAAGGCAGGTGGATCACTTGAGCCTGGAAGTTAGAGACCAACCTGGGGAACATAGTGATATCTCATCCATACAAAATTTTTTTAGTAAAAAAAAATTAACTGGGCACGGGGATTTGTACCTGTGGCCCCAGCTACTTGAGAGGTTGAGGTAGGAGCGTTGCTTGAACCCAGGAGGTCAAGGTGGCAGAGAGCTGTGATTGTGCCACTGCATTCCAGCCTGAGTAACAGAGCAAGATTCTGCCTTGGAACAAAAAAAAAAAAGAATGATATTGTGCTGGCCAAGCTAAAAATATGAATGAGTTGTCTCCCCTTCAACTGTTTCTTTACTATTTTATTCACGCTAACCTCATGGCACTTGCCTCAGTCCATGGGTACCCACATTTCTCATCTAGTAGCGAATCGAAATTCTTTTATGCCAGACACTTTGCCTTTTTTTTTTTCATTTACCCTCCCTAAACATACCCATCACCTGATCCCAGTCTAATCCCTGTCACGTTCCAGAAGTTCACTATATGTTTTGTTGAATGAAACTGAGCCTATAATCAAGAGGTTAAACAGAATAATCATTTCAGGACACTTTCGATACTAATATTCTGTAATTCTGGAATGCTACAAAGATGTCTGCCAAAATGTCCTCATTTGCTTCTGTATCTTGTTTAGTAAGCCATCTGTGAATTCATACAGCCCTTGGTGTGGATATGCCCAAGGATTTGTATATTCATCTAAACCATCCCTTGGGATAATAAGCTTGGAAACAAATGCTTCCTATACTAATGTGTTCTAAGATGAAATGTATTATGCCCAGAGGCCAGCAAGGGCATTTTATACAATGACACAATATGGTTTATTTTATATTTATGTTATTTATTTTACTTTACTTTTTTCCTAAGACTGTATTATAAGACTGGTAAACACTGTAATTCTTAAACCTAACTAAATATATCTCAGGTTTTGCTAAGTAGAGGCCAAACTGTATTCTTAAATCAGAGGACTAAATAAAGGATCTGTACATTCTTCAGGGAAGGTCTAATGTGAACCATACTTGCTATAGATCATGCCAGGGTGATACTGGGAGGACAGAGCTCATGTTCTAAGTTTTTTTTTCTCCTGTATGGGAAAGTCAGAAAGCACTGGGCCTCTATAGAGAATTGCTAGAAGTCAGGATGCCCACAAAACCAAATTACTGCCAAAGTAAAACATTCTGTGTTATTTATAAGTGGGTGTTGTCAGGTCAGCTAAATCAATTATTCACCATTTGTTCAATTTCGCTTTGTACAAATCTTCATTTTCTCGTATAGCACACTCTTGATTTATTGTGAAGCCATACACAGTCACTAATGAGGATTGAATGCCAAACACTAAACTGAGGACAGTTGCAAAATGCATAACTTCTGCCCCTCAGCTGGCTTTATTTTTCTGCAGCCCTCCCTTTTCCAAAAGCCATCACTTGGTCTGATTTTCCTATGTAAGTCATAAAGAGAAACACTGTTGCACCAGCAACAAGCAAGAATTGTGTAATATCTTTGCTTTATGATTTTCAAACCTAGAATTCTAGTTGATGCCTATCACTTAGGATACTAGTGATGGTTAAACAAAAGCACAAATAATTCCAGTAATGCTAGTTAACAACGACCATTTCTATATTGTTTATTATGTGGCAGCAGCTGTGCAAAGCACTTTACATACATCATTTAATCCTGACAACACCCTTTGAAGATGTTACTGATACCACTTTACAGTTGAAAAAGCTGAGATTTGGAGATGTTAAGAAGCTTGCCCAAGGTCATAAGGTTTGTATTGTAAAACCAGGACTCTTGCATATATATCATAGATGCTTGATAAATGGTAATTTTGATTATATCTCTCCTTTCCTTTACTTTACTTTCTTGAGCATGGGTCATTGGACCGTTTTATCTCTCTTGCTACAACTGCTGAGAGCTCTGATTTCAGCAACATCTCTATCCTCGAGCCTCTTTTTTGGGTGACCCTTTATTAACAAGATGATCCATTTATAGGAATATTTCTGAACTCTGACCTTGGAATCAATATCTTCTTATCAATCAACTGTGGCAAAGTCTCTGCAGGGAGCTCTGAGTAAGAAAATAAGAAAGAAGAGGAAGCACCTGTGTAATTAAAAAGGACAAGTCCCTTATGAGGCGAAAAGAAGGAATAAGAGAGATGTGGAAATTGATGGAAAATTCAATCCCAAAGATCCAATCTTAGACCAAATAAATTGTTTTGTAGCTCTGAACCTTTAACTGAATCACTTTAATCTCTGAAACTTGCTGAAGAGCTCTGCACAGGGCTGGCCCAGAAGACTTGGGTCTTTGCAGGGAACAAAGTTGGTGATTTTGGCCAGGGACGGGCACCTCTCATAGTGGTATTGGGACAATGGTGGTGGGCAGTCCAGTGGATGTACTTCCTGCCTCTCACATCTGCTGTATACAAAAGCTTCTCTACTTATCAACTTCTGGCTTCTAAAAGGGGATGATCATGTGGAATTTTTAAAAATATAGGCTGTAAGGACAAATTTTCCTAGAATCAAATGCTGGCTCCTCCACATACAAGCTGGCATTGGCCAAATCACACAGCTTCTCTAAGCCTCAGTTTTCTCATCTGTAAAACACTGACAAACTTAAATAGTTGTAAACAAAGCGGTGAGTCAGAGTAAAACCCCATCAGCTTTGACCACAACCAACAGATGGCAGGAATCATCATTGATGTTTTGTTGCATCTTTAGACTGTTGATGAACAACTCTTTTATAAACTGAATTTAGAAAGCCAGTTCATAAAGAAATTTCCATATTAGGGTCTCTAAGGACTTCAATAAATGCATGTTACAGCTGGATATCAATAGCTAGATATCTATTTTACTGGTTTCCCAACTACGTTCTACTAAGCACTAGAGTGCCACAGGGAGCTACAGAAGTCTTTAGTGGTTGGGCCAAGAAGAGATGAAGTGAGTGACAACGAGTCCATGAGGTTCTGACCCTCAATCTCTCTCCCTCTTTTTTTTTAAATTGAGACAGAGTATCTCTCTCTCACACAGGTGGTAATTCAGTGGCACAATCATGGTTCATTGCAGCCTCAACCTCCCAGGCTTAAGTGATCCTCCCATCTCAGCTTCCAAGTGGCTGGGACTACAGGCATGCACCATCACGTCCAGCTATTGTTTTTGTTTTTTTATACATATTTTAAGTTCTGGGATACATGTTCAGAACGTGCAGATTTGATACATAGGTATACACGTGCCATGATGGTTTGCTGCACACATCAATCCATAATCTACATTAGGTATTTCTCCTAATGTTATCCCTCCCCTAACCCCCGACTCCCTGACAGGCCCTGGTGTGTGATGTTCCCCTACCTGTGTCCATGTGTTCTCATTGTTCAACTCACACTTATGACTGAGGACATGCGGTGTTTGGTTTCCTATTCTTATGTTAGTTTGCTGAGAATGATGGTTTCCAGCTTCATCCATGTCCCTGCAAAGGACATGAACTCATCCTTCTTTATGGCTGCATAGTATTCCATGGCATATATGTGCCACATTTTCTTTATCCAGTCTATCATTGATGGGCATGTGGGTTGGTTCCAAGTCTTTGCTATTGTGAACAGTGCTGTTAATAAACATACATGTGCATGTGTCTTTACAGTAGAATGATTTATAATCCTTTGGGTATATACCCAGTAATGGGATTACACCCAGCTATTTTTTTTTTTTAATTTTTAGTAGAAACAGGGTCTCGCCATGTGGCCCAGGCTGGTCTCAAAGTACTGGGCTCAAGTAATCCACCTGCTTCAGCCTCCCAAAGTGCTGGGATCAGAGGCATAAGCCACTGTACCCAGCCTCCATAATTTTTTAAAGCAAATAGTTTTTACTATTGTATATATCATATTTTGAGATTCTGAGTAATATTTTATTTGCTTCTAGGAAACTACTGTGTTAGTTTGTTTTCACACTGCTATAAAGATACTACCTGAGACTGGGTAATTTATAAAAATAAAATGTTTAATTGACTCACAGTTCTGTATAGCTGGGAGGGCCTCAGGAAACTTATAGTTATACACTATCATGCGAACAGCATAGGGGAAACCACCCCATGATCCAATCACCTCCCACTAGGACCCTCCCTTGACATGTAGGGATTACAATTCAAGATGAGATTTGTACAGGGACACAAAGCCTAATCATATCATTCTGCCACTAGCCCCTCCCAAATCTTTTGTCCCTTTTCATTTCAAAGCCAATCATGCCTTACCAACATCTTAACTCATTCCAGTATTAACTCACAAGTTTAAGTCCAAAGTCTTATCTGAGACAAGGCATGTCCCTTCCACCTATGAGCCTATAAAATTGAAAACAGGTTTGTTACTGCCAAGATACAATGGGGGTACAGGCATTGGGTAAATGTTCCTGTTCTAAATGGGAGAAATTGGACAAAACAAAGGGACCAAGTTCCCATGCAAGTTCAAAACATGGCAGGGACCTCATTAAAATTTAAAGCTCCAATATAATCTCCTTTGACTTCATGTTTCACATTCAGGGTATGCTGATGCAAGGGGTAGGCTCCCAAGGCCTTGGGCAGCTCTGTCTCTATGGCTTTGCGGCATACAGCACCTACAGCTGCTTTTGCTAGCTGGCATTGAGTGCCCATGGCTTTTCCAAGTACACAGTGCAAGCTGTCAGTGAATCTACCATTCTGGTGTCAGAAGGATGGTGGCCCTCTTCTCACAGCTCCACTAGGCAGTGCCCCAGTGGGGACTCTGTGAGAGGGTTTAAATCCCACATTTCCCCTCTGCATTGCCCTAGTAGAGGTTCTCCATGAGGGCTCCATCCCCGCAATAAACTTTGGCTTAGACATCCAGATGTTTCCATGCATCTTCTGAAATCTAGGTGGAGGCTCCCAAAGTTCAACTTTTGTGTTCTGCAAACCCACAGGCCCATACCACATGAAAGCTACCAAGGTTTGGGGCTCGTACCCTCTGAAGCCACGGTCTGAGCTGTACTTTGGCCCCTTTTAGCTATGGCTGGATCTGGAGCTGTTGGGACTCAGTGTGCCATGTTCCAAGGTTGCATCAAGCAGAGAGCCCTGGGCCCAGCCCACAAAACCATTTTTCCCTCTTAGGCCTTCAGGCCTGTGATGGGAGGGTTTCTGTGAAGATCTCTGAAATGCCCAGGAGATATTTTCCCTGTTGCCTTGACTATTAACACTCAGCTCCTCATTACTTATGCAAATTTCTGCAGCAGGCTTGAGTTTCTCCCAAGAAAATGGGTTTTTCTCTTCTACTGCATAGTCATGCGGCAAATTTTCCAAACTTTTATGTTCTGCTTCCCTTTTAAACATAAGTTCCAATTTCAGATCATCTGTTTGTGAACTCATAACTATATGCTTCAGAAAAAGCCAGGTCACCTTTTGAATGCTTTGCTGCTTAGAAATGTCTTCTGCCAGATACTCTAAATCATCTCTCTCAAGTTTAAAGTTCCACAGGTCTCTGTGGCAGGGCGAAAATACTGCCAGTCTCTCTGCTAAGGTACAGCAAGAGTGACCTTTCCTTTAGTTCCCCAATAAGAACCTCATCTCCATCTGAGATCACATCAGCCTGTACTTCATTGTCCATATCACTATCGCATTTTGATCAAAACCATTCAACCAGTCTCTAGGAAGTTCCAAATTTTCCCACATTTTCCTGTCTTATTCTGAGCCCTCCAAACTGCTCGAACCTCTGCCCATTACCCAGTTCCAAAGTTGCTTCCACATTTTTAGGTGTCTTTATAGAAGTGCCCTGCTCTCCCAGTACCAATTTTCTGCATTAGTCTGTTTTCACACTGCTATAAAGATACTACCTGAGACTAGATAATTTACACAGAAAAAATGTTTAATTGACTCCCAGTTCTGCATATCTGGGGAAGCCTCAGAAAACTTAACAATCATGGTGGAATGTGAAAGAGAAGCAAAGACCTGCTTCACATGGTGGCAGGAGAGAGAGAGATAGATCAAGGGGGGAAGTGCCACACTTTAAAATCATCAGCTCTTGTGAGAACTCACTATCATGAGAACAGCATGGGGGAAACTGCTCCATGATCCAAGTACCTCCCACCAGGTCCCTCCCTTGACACACGGGAATTATAATTCGAGATGAAATTTGGGTCGGGATAAAGAGACAAACCATATCACTACTATTTATTTAAAAATAGTATTAAGAGAATAATTTATCCACTCTTAGAGAAGGTTAAGTATCTTGGCCAAGATCATATTAAATACATTAGGAGTAGAACATATAATAGAGCCTGATGCTGTGCCTAATCCCCATTTCCAGGGCTCTCCTTATGACTCCAAAAAGTGCAGACATTCACATGGTTCAATACTCCAATCCAGGTCATAATTTAACATTGTATGATTCCAGCTCTTTAGCCTTGGTCTGTCAGGGTCTGTTAATGCCCCTTCAGAGGTTTACAGGGTCACAGATGGGTTACAAGGAAATAGCCTTGATACATAGCTCTCGGGCTTGGGTTGGATAATATTGAGTTGATGATTTTAGGAGAAAAGGGAAGGAAGAATTACAAAAAGCTTGGCGTTGTTCCCTCAGCCTTCTTGGCTTCCTCAGTTGACTCATTTGGGGAACAAAACACAAGAAAAAAAGACAGAATGCTTGCACCTTAGTGTAACAATAAAATGGTCCTTAGGGCAACCTGGGAAGTCAGTGACTAAGTCATGAGACATGAAACGGGGTGAAAGACCAGCACTTTTGTTATTTTTGTAACATTTCTCAAAGCCAGTCTTTTAATCTAGATTTTAAAATTTTACCTATGGCAAATTTAACAAAAGATTGATTAGAAAACAATATAGCAGTTCCTCAAAAAATTAAACACTGAATTACCATGTGTTCCAGCAATTCCACTTCTGGGTTATATACCCAAAGGAATTAAAGGCAGGGTCTTAAAGAGATATACACACAACCACGTTAATTGCAGCATTATTCACAACATGTCCGAAGGTACAAGCTATGCAAGTGTTTATCAGTAGATGAATGGATAAACAAAATGTGGTATATGTGTACAATAGAATATTACACAGCCTTAAAAAGGAAGGAAATTCTGACACATGCTACAACATGGATAAACATTGAATTCATACTGCTAAGTGAAATAAGCCAGTCACAAAAGGTTAAATGCTATATGTTTCCACTTACATGAAGTACCTAGAGTAATCAAATTCATGGAGACAGAACATAAAATGGTTGTTTCCAGAGACTGTGGAAAGGAGGGATGGTGATTTATGGTTTAACAGGTACAGAGTTAAGGTTTTGCAAGATGAAGAAGTTCTGGAGTTGGACGGTAGTGGCAGTTTCAGAACAATGTGAATGTACATAATACCACTGAACTATATACTTCAAAATAGTTAAAATGTTAAATTCTCTGTTAGGTATATTTTGCCACAATAAAAAAAGAAGGTTGGTTCTAGGCAGTGTTTTGAGATGCATATCTGTACTTGGTATTCAACAAAGAAGAAAAATTCACAAATACTACACCCATGTGTGCTTTGACCTTTAATTTCATTCTGACATCTTCCAGTTAGGACTCTATTATTGAGAGCATAGTAAACAGGATGCCCATTGTGGCGGGAACTGGATTTCTGGGGAAGGATCCTGGATTTAATCTTTTTAGGAAAAATCACATAACTATGATTTATTATTAGCATCTTAATGATGTGAGCTATTTTAAAGAGATAGTGCTTTTCTCAGCAGCCACCTGGAGGGAAGAAGTGGCTCAGACCTCAGAAATTGTCACTTGTGAGTATTCCGGAGACATGGCCTCTTCCTGCCCCTCAGTACACAACAGCTTTCACAGCCCATTGTTTTGGGGATATCTTTTTTTTTTTTTTTAATGGAAAGGACAGAAGAGAAACAAGGGCCCCTTCCTACCAAGGTTTCTGAGAGGTTAAATATGAAGTCAATGTATGTGAAAGTGTTCAGTAAGTGCCTAGAACATGACAGGCACCCAAGGAATTTTCTAGAACTTATGCTGAAATTTTCTACTACGGTCCAGGTATTTTCACATGCATTCATTTATTCAAAAAGGTAATTGAGCATTTACATACCTGGCTTTCTTCAAGTCATGGATGATGAAGGAATGAATAAAATGAAGTCTCTGCTTTCATGGTGTTTACATTTTAGTTGAGGAACAGAGAATATACAAGTTACACACTGTCAGTGGAAGTAAGGGTTACAAAGAAAAATAAGCAAGATGAGAATGAAGGAGACCAATGGGGGAGGGTGTTGTTTGTTTATTTGTTTAACCAGGAGAGAGTGTTTGAATCAGATGACATTTGAGCAAAAACCTTGAAAGGAAGCTCAGGAGTTTTGCATATGAATGGATGAATTCATTTGATCATGAGAGAAGGGTCCTCCGGGCAGTGGGAAAGGCAAGTACACTTCCCTGAGGTAAGGACATTCTGAGAAAGTTTCTGACATTGCATGGAAGCCAATGTAGCTGAAACAGAGTAGGAAAAAGTATGATTGTTGGAATATGAGGTCAGAGAAGTATGTGTATGTGTGTGCATATCTTGGGGAGTAGGTGAAGATTATGTAGAGCATGAATCAGAAAATTCTTTCTGCAAAGAGCCAAATAATATTTAACATTCATGGGCCATATGGTCTCTGTTGCAACCACTCAACTGTATTGTTATAGCATGAAAGTAGTCATAGACTAAATGTAAACAAATGGGGGAAAAAAAAAAAAAAAACAAAACAAACAAAAAAAACCAGATACAGTCTTACAGACCATGGTGAAAACTTTGTCTTTCACTCTAAGAGGAAATGCTGCAAAAGAGTTTTATAACTTTGAAAGCCAGGTGAATTATGAGGAGGCTTTAACAAGAATGAGGGGAGAGATGCTGGTGATTGGCATTCGGAAAGGTGAGGGGGCTATGTTTTGAAAGTAGAGCCAATGTGAGTTGCTAACAGATTTCTCTCTGGGCACTAAAGAGAGGAGTGGAGGATGACAATCAGCTATATAACCTGAGCAATGGAATAATGAAGCCGCCACTGAAAACTGGAAATCAGTTGTTCATATTTTTGCATGTTAAGTTTGAGATGCCAATAAGCATACAAATGGAGATACCAAGTCAAATGCTGAGTTGGAATTCCCAGGCAAGACTGGAACTAGACACATCGATGTGGGAGTCATTGGCATGTGGGTGGTACTGAAAGCAATGGGACTGGATGGAATTATACCAGATGGTAGATTAGAGCTATTTATCACGTAGAGTATATGGTACGCCCTATACAGGAACATGCCACAGTTAAGGTTAAGGCTGTGGTTAACCTTATAGCCTCATAGTAAATTCTGCACTAGCCACATACTACCTGTGAGATCTTAAGAAATGTAATCTTCATAGAATGCCATCTACTCTATTGTACCCAGCATATCGTAATACCCAATACCTACCAAGATCTCACAAAATTATATCATGTCATTACCCTGATTAAAATCTGCAATGATCTCTTTGCTCTTAAAACAAAATTCGCAGTCCCTGGCAAAACCTGTTCTGGTCCTTTGCTGGTCTCTGCAGCTTCCCCTGCCCTGGTCCCCCTCTAATTCTCAAGGTTCTTCCCACCTGTTCTATGTCTGTTCCACACCCATGTCAAAGTATTTGCTCCAAACTTTCTTGCTGTGGCTCTTACTTATCCTTTAAATTTCATCTTAAATGTTACTTCCTTGTATAGGCTTCCCGGATACCCTAATCAATCTATATCAGCCTCCCTAGTTGTTATTTCACAGTGCCCTACTGTTTGCATTCTTGACACTGTCAGCATAATAGGAGATTGTAAAGAGTCAGGTAGCCTGGGTTCAAATCTGGACTTGGTCACCTAGTAGTTGGAAAATCTTGGATAAGTTACTTCACTTCTTGGTCTTTCAGCTCCTTTATCTACTAAATGGGGTGATGACAGTGTATACCTCGGAGGTCTACTGTGGGACTGAATGAAATAACGTATGTAAAACACTTGGACTACCTAGCATAGCAAAGGTGCCAATGAGTCTTCCCTGTTATTAGAATGATGATCTACATAGCATTGTATGAGTATTGTTTAACACCTGTCTATCACTGTAAATAATAAAATCCCAATGATAGGAACTGTGTCTCTCTTGTGCTCTCCAACCTCATCACTTATCTGACATGCAATGCTCTTGAAATAAATACATGTTATTATCTTTATTATTATCAGCATTATGATCTCATTTTGTCCACTCACTAGGTGAGGTAGGAATCATCTTTTTGACAGATGAGCAAATTATGTCTGAGAGAGGCTAAGGAGCCCAAGGTGACACATGCACACTTCTGAGTTGGAATTCCCACACAGATCAGACTCCGGATGCTTGTCGTTGTGTTACAATTTGGTTTGGAGAGATTACCTGCACATCATCTACAAATGACTGCATGGTAGCCAAAGTGTACAACAGAAAACCCCATCATCTCAGCCAAAAATCACCTTAAGTTGATAAGTAACTTCAGCAAAGTCTCAGGATACAAAATCAATGTGCAAAAATCACAAGCATTCCTATACACCAACAATAGACAAACAGCCAAATCATGAGTGAACTCCCATTCATAATTGCTACAAAGAGAATAAAATACCTTGGAATACAACTTACAAGGGATGTGAAGGACCTCTTCAAGGAGAACTACAAACCACACTCAAGGAAATAAGAGAGGACAAAAACAAATAGAAAAACATTCCATGCTCATGGATAGGAAGAATCAATATCGTGAAAATGTCCATACTCCCCAAAGTAATTTATAGATTCAATGCCATCCCCATCAAACTACCATTGACTTTCTTCACAGAATTAGAAAAAATCTACTTTAAATTTCATATGGAACCAAAGAAGAGACTGTACAGCCAAGACAATCATAAGCAAAAATTTCAAAGCTGAAGGCATCATGCTGACTTCAAACTGTCAGCAAGGCTACAATAACCAAAACAGCATGATACTGGTACCAAAACAGATGTATAGATCAATGGAACAGAACAGAGCCCTCAGAAGTAATGCCACACATCTACAACCATCTGATCTTTGACAAACCTGACAAAAACAAGCATCAGGGAAAGGATTCCGTATTTAATAAATGGTGTTGGGAAAACTAGCTAGCCATATGCAGAAAACTGAAACTGGACCCCTTCCTTACACCGTATACAAAAATTAACTGAAGAGGGATTAGAGACTTAAATATAAGACCTAAAACCATAAAATCCCTAGAAGAAAACCTAGGCAATACCTTTCAGGACATAGACTTCATGACTAAAACATCAAAAGCAATGGCAGGCAACAAAACCAATATTGACAAATGGGATCTAATTAAACTAAATAGCTTCTGCACGGCAAAAGAAACTATCATCAGAGTGATCAGGCAACCTACAGAATGGGAGAAAATTTTTGCAAACTATTCATCTGATAAAGGGCTAATATCCAGAATCTACAAAGAACTTAAACAAATTTACAAGAAAAAAGCAAACAACCCCATCAAAAAGTGGGTGAAGGATATGAACAGATACTTCTCAAAAGAGGACATTGATGCAGCCAACAAACATATGAGAAAAGCTCATCATCACTGGTCATTAGAGAAATGCAAATCCAAACCAGAAAGCAATACCATCTCATGCCAGTTAGAATGGTGATCATTGAAAAGTCATGAAACAACAGATGCTGGAGAGGATGTGAAGAAATAGGAAAGTTTTTACACTGTTGGTGGGAGTGTAAATTAGTTCAACCATTGTGGAAGACAGTGTGGCAATTCATTGAGGATCTAGAACCAGAAATACCATTTGACCCAGCAATCCCATTACTGGATATATACCCAAAGGATTATAAATCATTCTACTATAAAGACACATGCACACATATGTTTATTGCAGCATTGTTCACAATAGCAAAGACTTCTTACCAACCCAAATGCCCATCAATGATAGACTTGATAAAGAAAATGTGGCACACATATACCATGGAATACTATGCAGCCATAAAAAAGGATGAGTTAATTTCCTTTGCAGGGACATGGATGAAGTTGGAAACCATTATTCTCAACAACCTAACACAGGAACAGAAAATCAAATACCGCATGTTGTCACTCATAAGTAGGAGCTGAACAATGAGAACACATGGACACAGGGAGGGGAGCATTGCACACCAGGGCCTGTCACGGGGTAGAGGGCTAGGGGAGGGATAGCATTAGGAGAAATACCTAATGTAGGTGACGAGTTGATGGGTGCAGCAAACCACCAGGGCACATATATACCTATGTAACAAACCTGTACATTGTGCACATGTATCCCAGAACTTAAAGTATATATATATACATATAAAAAGCCAAAAATAAACAGACAAAACACCCCCTCCATAAAATAGTCCAGCCCACAGCTGCCTGAGTGCTTATCTACATGTTCCTATCAATGATGCTTTTCTTACATTTGCCATATTGAGCCCTTAAATACCTCCTTTTGAGAGTTACATTCAATAGAGGAGATAAGTTCATGAAGTCTCATAATTTGAGGGGAATTTAGAGCCCATTGAATAAGCTCCACATCTAATTCTCAAATACCCTCTCTGACACCTCTATCCAGGAGTGCTCCAACCTCTGCTCAGAACATCAGTGGCAATGGAAATAGAGAAAAGTGGATTAAGATTTTAGAGGTAAAAACATTAGGACTTACTGATTTGTAGAATGTGACATGTGAAACAGATCGAGGTGGTAAGAAGGAATCCCAAATTTCTCACCTAAGACACAAGGTTAACAATGGTGCCATTTTGTGACATGTCAGTGAATGATTTGGGCAGAAACAGGTTTGGTAGAGAAGGCCACGATGCCATGGATGTGTTAAGTGTATGATATTTTGATTTATCAACTGGAGATAAGTCAGCAGCCGTTTTATCTTTGGAAAACTCATAGAAACTATAAATCTGTTGCTATTATTAAGGGACTGAACTCAATACATTATAAAGCAATATTATTTACTCCTAAATGTATGAAAAAGAGGCTAGACATTTAATGTATACACAATTGGAATGAAAATAGTGTATTAGAATATAAAATATATTCAGAACATGGGTTTTAGAATGAGACAGACCTAGAAGTGCCCTGCCACTTACTCTAATGACCGTGGACAATTTATTCTACCTCTATAAATTTCAGTTTATTTTCTGTAAAGTGGGAATGCTATTATATGCATAGAAAATTGATGAATAGATTATATAATATAAATGACTACATATTGTTATTATTTTTAATACTGACCATTATTATTTTTAGCTGTAGGAGGAACATTATTATTATACCTGAGTGAAAGTTGTGACCTAAAGGGATTCCTAAAAAAAAAAAAGGGGGAGAAACTGGATCAGAAAGTAAGAAGGACTAGGGTATGATTTTAGAGAAGATTCTTAAATCTTTAGAAAGATAGGTCTTAAAAATAAAATAAACTCAACCAATTGGGTTGGATTTGAATAGATCTTGTCTAGACCAGAAGTCTGGGATCTCAACTGACTCATATCCTACTTTGGGTGTACTTTAGCCAATTCATGTAAATTATCTTAGCTTGAAACTTCTTGGCTTCAAACCATACAGAAAGTTCTCATTGTATCCAGTGTATTGTAGCTTAATTGAGGACAGGGGGCATTAACCTACTGGCCAGTGGTTTTCTGGATAGGTTTACAGCATCACAACTTTTAGCAGTCCCCTCCATGCATGCCTTCTGCCTCTCAAGGTGAAAAGAGGATTCATTTGCATTGTCCTTGGCAGATGTTATAGTAAAGTCTATATTACTCACAATTGGATGGAGAAGGGGAAGGAAATAAACGTTTTTAGAGTGTCTATTTGATTTTAGTTACTATATTATTATTATATATTTTCCATACATTTTATCAGTTAAACTTTCAAAAGCCTATTGAGGTATCCTTTGAGATAATAAAGCAGCAAGAGTCAAAGATGTTCTTTGTGTCCAAGGCCACAAAGCCAACAGGTGATGAAGCTGTACTTTGAACCCAAGTCTGTGTCCTTCAAAATCTTTCCCAATTCCTCTCCTCTACACAACACTGAAAGGTAGATTCTATTTATGCAAAACCTCATAGCCTGAATTCTGGGCCTGAGAACAAGAGTTATTATTATATGCCTGTAATTATACATTGCTATAACACTGCCTGTAAGAAGTAATTATGTAAAGACAGTGGGGAAAAGCTCCATTCCCTCTCACTTCCCTCTTCTCAGCACCTTTACTGAGTAAGACCCTTTAGGGTAAATTCTCTTTCCATGATTCTGTAAGTGGCTCCACGCTGAAGCAGGTGATAACAGATGATGGCCTGTAGCAATCATCAGAGGAAGGCACCACCCTTTGGTCTTTAGGGAGAAATAAGGTACCACACTTTTGTTACAGGCGTTAAAAGAAAATTGTTGCCTCAAAACAAAAAGAAAGAGAACAGAGACCTGTGCTGTTTTCACTGGCTTTACACCAGAAAGTGAAAAGGCAGTAAGAATTGGAATCAGCACACCCACAATTGGAGGACTTATTTTGTCACTTTCTGGTTGTGTGACTACAGGAGAGCTGGTATATTTTTTTGCGTGTGGTTGTTTCACCTTCATTCTTTTAATTTTTATTTTATTTCAATAGTTTTTTCAGGGTACAGGTGGTTTTTGTTTCTTTAGTGCTGATTTCTGAGATTTTGGTGCACTGTCACCTGGGCAGCGTACACTGTACCCAATGTTTAGTCTTTTAACCTTCACCCACCTTCCACCCTTCCCGAGTACCCAAAGTCCATGATATCATTCCATTATATGCCTTTGCATCCTTATAGCTGACCTCCTCACTTATAAATGAGAACATAGATATTTGGATTTCCATTTCTGAGTTACTTCATTTAGAATAATGATCATCCAAGTTTCTGCAAATACCATAATTTTATTCGTTTTATGGCTGAGTAGCATTCCATGGCGTATCTGTCCCACATTTTCTTTATTCACTCATTTGTTGATAAGCATTTATGTTGAGTACGTATTTTTGAAATTGCAAATTGTGCTGCTATAAACATGCATGTGCATGGGTCTTTTTCACATAATGACTTACTTTCCTTTGGGTAGATACCCAGTAATGGAATTACTGGATCAGTTCTTTAAGGAATCTCCACACTGTCCGCCATGCTGTTGTATGAGTTTACATTCCCAAAAAGCAGGGTCTTCCTTCTCTGAGCCTCAATCAAAATACCAACTTCATGAAGATGCTATGGGGCCTAGGTAAGAATAGGGATATGAAAGGACTCCTAGGTGTAACTATTCACCTTGTTAAAATCACCACACATGGTGTAAAGTGTTGCCAAATATAAATTTAAGAAAATTGAAATGTGGGCCTGGAGGGAACTTCTGAGTCTGACCATCATGGTACCAGGAGACAGGTACTCAGGTATGCGTTCTCATCTCCAGCTCGGAAGGGTTGTTTTGACCTTGGACAAGATGCAATTCCCATAACCCTCAGCTGCCTCATTTATCAAATGGTGTTATTTGTGCCTCTTCTGTTTCCCCACCCCACATGCCATGAGTCCACAAAAGACAACCACTCAAGGCTTTCTCCTATATCTGAAACTTATAATTATATGAAAAAATCCCAACACTTGTTTTAATCTAAGTCCTTTAGGAGGCACTTATAATTTTTCTCATCACCGAAATAGGTAAAAACATTTGTGGTGCTATTTAACTATTATATCTATTTGCATTTATTATCTGTCTTGGTTCAAATGTGCAATGAATAGTAGTGTCCAAGAGGCTTACTGGTTTTTTCCTAGTACTATTTCTGTAATTCTGATAAATACCACTAGGCAAAGAAGTCTCAGATTGTAAATCCATCCAAAAATCTTTATTTATTTATGCTGGAATCCACTTTAATATGAATGATAACTATTTTTAAAATATAACAATTTGTATCTATTAGAATAGATTAGTACTCTTCTCCACCAACAGGTCCTATTTCCCAAGCTTGTAAGAGGGTAAATTTGCTTCATTCTCTTTATTCCGACTCATCAAACTTGATTGGTATTTATAAAAAAGGACAATTAGAGAATAGGTGTCCCTACATGCCGCCCCATTATGAAAATCAATTAATTACCCTAAATATTTGAATTATGAATTATGTCTCCAAAAACCATCCATGATAACCAGAAGTACCTGAAGAAAGAGTGGACTTGATTATCTTATTAATATTACTAACAAGCATCAGGGATCATAAAGCAGTTGGTAAATGGTACATGCTCAATAAATGTACTATGAGTCAGGTATTTGCAATGCCTGACCAATGCCTTAAATCTATAAATACTTATCAGGCTCCTACTATATGACAGACAATGTTTATAATGGGGTGAGGTTAAAAACAACTGCCACCACCATCACCGCAATGGCTTTATGCTTACAGTGTACCGAAGAGTTACATATAGTAAATAATTTAATAAATAATAATTAATGAAGTCATTGCTATGAAAGAAAATAACAAGCCATGACAGAGAATGATGAAGAAAGAAATACTTTAGGATGGGTGTCAGAAATGGTGCTTCTGAAAAGGTGGCATCTAAACTGAAACCTTGGCAAGAAGAGGAGGCAAATATGCATGCACATATCTCTGTGAGGAAAGGATTCTAGGCATAAATAGGAACATGCATGAAATCCACAAGGGAACAAAGAGCTTGGAGTGTTTTAAATAATTTAATTATATCTGCATGACTGAAGCACAAAAAAACAAAGCCATAGAAGAGCACAAAGTATGCTTGAGAAGTAAGCAGGGGCCAGATCATGAAGGGACTTAAACCCATAATAAGGAGGTTATTGTAATGCAAAAGGAAGCTTCTTAAAGATTTTCAGCAGTGAAGTGAAATGAGATAAGTCTTGAAATGACCACTCAGTTCTGCTGCAGTGACTGTATTAGGCTGGCTTTAGTAAGTGTAGGAGGCTAATTAGGACAGTGGTTTTTGTTTTTTTGTTGTTTTTTTGTGACTCAAATAAAAAATACAGAATACTTAAAACAGAAACTGTCATGCTCCCAGCAGGAAATAGATAGCATTTTTAAAGAAGAATAGCTTGGGAGGGTTAAATACAGGCAGCATGCAAGGCAGGATGTAAGGAAGACACAGAGAGCTGTGCAGTTCCTTGGGGACAAGGACCAGTGGAGAGCCATTACTACACAGGGCACAGAGGCACAAGTGGAGGGAGGGCTAACTAGAAGGCTGCCTCCTGATGGGAATGACACCTTTTATAGAGGATCCCTGTAAGTCTATGGCCCTCCTGAAAGAAAGGAGCCCATGGAACACACACTCTGACCGCAGTTTTCTCCTTCTCTCCAATTTCCAGCTAGTACTCTCCACTAGCTAAATCCAATTAGCCGCTCCAAAGGCTGGGGAGTTTATTGATAATAGCATATACCGCTCAGTCTGCTAAGGAATCATGCAGGTTGGAGAAGAATGAAAAATGGATCTGGAGGGGAAAATTAAAAATATGCATCCTAGGAGGTACTAGTGGAGATGAAGAGAAATTGATGAATTTAAGATATCCGTGGTGTATTAGTCCATTCTCACATTGCTACAAAGAACTACCTGAGACTGGGTAACATATAAAGAAAAGAGGTTTAATTAGACAATATATAAAGAAAAGAGGTGTAATTGGCTCCCAGTTCTGTAGGCTCTACAGGGAGCATGGCTGAGAGGCCTCAGGAAACTTACAATCATGGTAGAAGGTGAAAGGGAAGCAGGCACGTCTTACATGGCCAGAGAAGGAGAAAGAGAGAGGAGGAGGAGGTGCTACACACTTGTAAACCACCAGAACCCATGAGAACTCACTCACTACCAGGAAAACAGCAAGAGGGAAGTCCACCCCCCATGATCCAATCACCTCCTACCTGACCCCTCCTCCAACAAGGGGGATTACAATTTGACATGAGATTTGGGTGGAGACACAAACCCAAACCATATCACTTGGATATAGGATCCTCATGAGGTGCAGATATATTTTATATGGAGAGCAGAAGACAGGGATATACTATGAACTTCATGCTTTTAATTGGAGTCATGAGGTTGGTAATGGTGTCATTTACTGAGATGTGGTAGACTTGAAGTAGAATGGGTTTTTAAGGAGAAGCTCAAGATTCATAGGCATGTTAGTGTGGGATGTTTAAAGGGCATCCAAGTGGAGATAGTGAGTGAGCAGGTGGACAAACTAGACCATATCTCCAAAGATACATCTAGGCTATGGAGATAAATCTGAGAGTTGTCAGCACCTGCATGGTGTTTAATGAAATGATGACTATTATCTAGAGAGAGTGTTTAAGAAGAGGGAAAAAAAGCTTATTTTCACATTCTGTGATCAGATAGAGGAGAGAAAGCTAGCACAGAAGACTGAACAAGTGTAACCAGGGTGGGAGAAAGACAACTAGGAATGCATGAGGTAACAGAAATGTTTCAGGGAAGAATGTGCATCAATTGTAATGAACATGCACTTCAAGATTAGTTTTATCAAGTGGAGAGAGTAGAAGCCACATTAGAGTGAGGTATTCAAAAAAGGCCCCAGATACAGATTGCATTGTGTCTTTTCATTTTAACAAGTGAAAAGAAAATAATGCTGAGATGAATTACATAGTTCCTTCATTTAGTTACTAAGAATTTGAACACAGATCTGTGATTCCAAGGCCCATGCACTTTCCTTTCTTCTGAGTAATTCTCCAACTCTATGATTCATGCTGCACAGGGAGAAGTTTGAAAGGAACTGTCAGGTTCACATCACACCCCGGGTTTGACCTTCTCTCAATTCTGACTCCTGAAGGCAAAAAATGAGGAAAGACTGCTTTCCAAAGGGGAAAAATAACATAAAATAAATGGCAAGATATTAATCTTGAGACCATTTACGGGGAGGTGTTAAGTGGCCCCACTGGCATTAACAGCAATGAGCTTTGAATATCACTTGTACAGCAAGCTGCTTAGCTCTGCAGATAACAAGTCACAGCAGGCCTTCTTGGGTTGCAAATGTAGTCACTCTGTTTGCCAATTAACTCTTTCCCACATTGCCTTTTATATAACCAGCCAGGAAGCTTTGCTGAGACAGCATGATCTGCTGGAAAACAGCACTGGCCTGGGAGTTAGAAGAAATGATGTGCAGAAGCAGTAGTGGAAGTAGTAATAGAGAGTAGCAATAACAGTTGCAGGAACATTATTGGGAAGCCAGAGCCCTTGGAGGCTCTCTATTTTCTGAAATAAATGTCTACGTTTTCTAAGCTTAAAATCAGCCAATGTCATAGACAAGGCGTTGTTCATCTCAAGAAATTTCAATTTGTCTCAGTTGTTCCGTGCATGCTAAAAGAAAATACTCCGTGGCCTTCCCATGTCACTGCCCACCATCTTTAATTCATCTGTGATGCTATAGCCTAGATTTCTGCAGGCCCAGCTTGTTCTGTGTCCTGTAGAAAGCCACGGTCCCATCACCTGGAACCATGAGTTCCAGCAGATGAAATATACAGATCCCATGGATGTCCTTTGCGTGCTTGAACTTCCAGCAACATTTGACTTGCTTATCTTGTCTTCATGAAACATGTTTCCTTTGTCTTTGTGATACCACATTTTTCTGGTTTTCCTTCTACCTCAATGACTATTTTTTTCCTCAATCTGTCGTGCTCCTCTTCTTTTCCTCAGCCTATATGTGTTGTGATGTCCTGGGGTCTTCCCTAGGCTCTTTTTACTTTGCTATGTATATTTTCTACACAGAGAACAAGGATGTAATTTATCAGCCAAAACAGGACAGTCTTGAGAGTGTGAAAATGCTGAGCCAGGCAATAAGTCCTACAGGACTGTCGATGTCATTTTAGGTGACCACATCCTCTCCATGGTGAAGACTCTTAGATCTTTCTCTACAGATTCCAGACTCACATACTCAGAAGTCAATTTGATGTTATTGCTTGGATTCAAGTAGTCACCTCAATTGTAACATAACCAAAACAGGGTTCTTCAGTTTATTTTTGCAAATGTGTTTCTTCTTAGTCTTTCCTATCCCAGTAAATGGCTCTACCATTCATCTGCCACTCATAAAGCCAAGTGTTATCTTTGCTTTCTCTTTCTTTCTTCCTTCATATTTAATTCATCAGTAATTCCTGTTGATTCCACTACCACATTGGATAAAGCCTAATTACATGTCCTAATAGCATCTTAACTGGTCTTCCTTCTTTGATTATTGGCTGTGTCTAAACTATTGCCCACACTTTGAATAAAATATATGCTCCTAACTTTAGTAATAAGGTTGTCCATAATTTACCTTCTCCCACTTCTCTGGCACCATTTTCTTTTCCCACTCATCTCATCCGCCTGCCTAGCCTCACGTGGCTTCTTTCTGTTCCTTGAGGAGCCAAGCCAGACTCTGCCCTCAAGGCTTTGCACTGACCTTTCCCACTACCTGCCATTCCCTGACCCTCAAGGGGTTTTTTGTTTTTGTTTTTGTTTTTTATTTTGAGACAGATTCTCACTCTGTGCCCCAGACTGGAGTGTAGTGGCACAATCTCAGCTCACTGCAACCTCTGCCTCCCGGATTCAAGTGATTCTCCTGCCTCAGCCTCCTAAGTAGCTGGGATTATAGTCGCAGGCCACCACACTTGGTTAATTTTTGTATTTTTAGTAGAGATGGGGTTTCACCATGTTGGTCAGGCTGGTCTCGAACTCCCGATCTCATGATCTGCCCGCCTTGGCCTCCCAAAGTGTTGGAATTACAGGCGTGAGCCACCGCACCCAGCCCGGCTTCTTGACATTCAGAGCTCTGCTTAATACCTCCCTTAGATAGCCTTTCACAACTGGTGTTGCTCATCTGAATCACAGAACACAACACATAATTTTAGTAACTTGATTTTTGTTGTTCAGTTCTTTCAAGGGTTTGTACATAAAGCAGTACCATTCTAGATGCATAAAAACTAATTTATTATATCCTATGTATGTGTCAGAGTAGCTGGACTTAATCTTCTCAGGGAACCTCAGTGGAAAAGGACAAAATATGCTATCTCTCATCACCTATTATTTTTCTTTTCAAAGTAGCTATTACTAGCTGGTATTTCCCTCATTTGTTTATTCCCTAGCTCTTCTCCAATTATAAACTCCCTAAGAGTACAGATTTTGTCCATTTTCTTTTCTGGTACATAGTGTGAGTTCAGTAAACATTTGTTAAATGAAAATACAATGAAGTGAGATGGAGAACCCAGGAGCATGAGGACTTCTCTCAACCCCTGTCCAAGGTTGTACCACTTTCCCTTGGCTATACCGCTGATTCCCCCGTTTTAATTGTTAATTGTTTTAACACCATCCTGTATATTTCTTTGATAATCCTCATCACAATATTATTTCATGTCATATGTGCTTATTGTCTCTCTCTTCTCTTCAGAATGTGAGCTGCATATAGAGACCTGATCTCACTCACTGTCCCGTGTATGCCCAACGTCTCACCCAACGACATGTAGTAGTTTCATTGTCTCAATAAATGAAAAAGAGGGCAAGCCTTTGAGTAAAAAGACTTTGATCCTGGCTGAGCTTAGCATCCACCTTGCCCTAGACCTCTGAGCTTGTAACTCTGCCTATGTGTCATATTTCCCCACCTGTAAAATTAATACCCATTAAATCTCATATAGGACAAGGAATAAAACATTCTGCATAAAACTATTGAGTGCTATTTTAGTTTGGATTTCTCAGAAGCTGTCTCTGAAACAAGGATTTCAGTGCAAATAAACTAATTTACTTGGCAATTAAGGGTACACTGGTAGGAAAGTGGGGAAAAAGAAGGTAGCCAGTAAAAGATGAACCCTTGAGCCAGCCACCAGTGTGGGCAATGGAGCTTAATCTGATTGAGTGAACTGGGAGACAGTGTGGCACACGTGCCTGGGATTGACCTCACTAAAGGGAGCGGTAGCTAGGGTATGCATACACTGAGGGCTCTTCTGGTTGGGGGGGATGGGTGGTGGCACTCATTTCCTATCACTTCAGGTCGTCACAATGGTAGCAAATCATGTGCTAAGAGAAAGCCCTTAGAGAAATGCAGGAGCTGTTGGTGGACATTGGGCTGGTGTGCACTGTGGTAAGGGCAAGAGGATAAGGAACAGGGTAGTGGAGGTGGGCTCCAGAAGCATCTGCTCCAAGGGTCTACCAGGTGCTAGCAGTAGCTCCATGTCTAGCATAGTAACCTACATTTAGCACACACTCAGTTTTGTCCATAAACCCTCTGAAACAGTATACAAGTTATAGATAATTACATGTGGTTTTTGTTTGTTTTGTTTGAGAGGGAGTCTCACTCTGTTGTCCAGACTGGAGTGCAGTGGCACGATTTGAGCTCACTGTAACCTCCACCTCCCAGGTTCAAGCGATTCTCCTGCCTCAGCCTCCCAAGTAGCTGGGATTATAGGCGCCCTCCACCACGCCTGGCTAATTTTTGTATTTTTAGTAGAGACGGGGTTTCTCCACGTTGGCCAAGCTGGTCTCGAACTCCTGACCTCAGGTGATCTGCACGGCTCGGCCTCCCAAAGTGCTGGGATTACAGGCTTGAGCCACTGTGCCTGGCCTACAAGTGTTTTCTAATCTGCTAAACCTTAAACAGATTTTCGAAAGGATCTATGACCCCAGAGACTTAAGAGCCATTGGTATATGACTGTCTGAATCCTTTAAGTCATCCATTCCAAAATCTAAACAATGAGTATACATTGAGTAACAATGAGTATACATTTTAGTATACAGAGGAAGTGTGAAGGGTGTACCCACCAATAACCTTACAACAATCTCAAGGGAGAGCTTAAGTGTCCCCACACATGAGAGTAGAGATTTGAGCCAAGTGTACCCAGCTCTCCGGGAGAAGAGATGCTACCTTAGCACATATCTTCTATAAATGTAGGATGAAGATCATAATCTCTACCTTATAAGGCTGCTGGAAGAATTAAATAGCATAATGGACAGAATATATTTAAGCACCTAGCACAGTCCTGGCACCCCAGCTTCCAGAGGATGAGGCAGAGGGCACATCTGTATTCTTCATTTGGATGCCTAGAATGATTGGACACATAAATACATGTTGGGCTGAAATTTAAGAAGAGGAGAAATGAGTGACAGGATGAGTGGGCATCTGGACCACAGTGATTGTTGGCCTCCTGGCTATTTCCGCAGTGGCCATTTAAAGCCAATGACACAGGGGGAGTGTATCTATTGCATTTAGCAGACCGGTGTTGTTGGGATTGCGCTCTGGGAGTGCTTACACAGCCTTCAATAATGGAGACAGCTGGAAGAGCAGAAATAAGGAGATGCTTCAGATGAACTGCCAAATATTTTTTGACGAAGGAGGTGGGTCCCAAAAGAGATTGGTCTCCTGATATTTGCCTACAGGATGGGATGCCAAGTCAATGCACTCAGATAAATAGATTCAATCCTAGGTATATTATTTGTTTAAAAGTGGTTTGCCTGGTATATTTTAGCACTGTCACATATTGGGCAAAGAGCGAGCTAGAGAAGGTAAATGAAATCATAGCCTCATAGATCTCTAGACTAGAAGTATTTTCAAACAATTGCTTAGAAACATGGTTATAGCCTGGAAAAGAATCAGGGTTTTAGTTACCAAAAGGCTTGGGTACAAACTCTGGCCTTCTACATGTTAGATGTGAAGCATTAGACAAAACTGTTCAAAGTCTCAGTGTCTATTTTATTAATTTTTAAAGATAGGGTTTTGTTCCATCATCCAGGCTAGAGTACAGTGGTACTATCATGGCTCACTGAAGCCTAGACTTTCCAGGCTCAAGCATTCCTCCCACCTTAGCCTCCCAAGTAGCTGGGATTACAGGTGCATGCCACAATGCCTGGCTGATTTTTTGTATTTTTTTGCTAGAGAGGGGGTCTTGCTATGTTGCCTAGGCTGGTCTTGAAATCCTGGACTCAACAGATTCACCCACCTAGGCTTCCTAAAGTGCTGGAATTACAGGCATGAGCCACTATATCTCGCCAAGTCTCAGTGCCTTAACTGGAAACCAAATCCATTTTGGAAGGTTAGCAACACAAGTGCATGTGTGCACTCCCAGAGCAAACTGGAAGCTGTTATGGTTACCTAGTCTAGCCTTTACATTGAGATTTTATAGATAAGTCAAGTGAGAAGATCAAGAGTTAAGCTAATTATCTAACTCACACTTATAAGTAAGCAAAATAAGAACCGGGTTCAGCAAACTATTGCTCACAGCCCAAATCCCACCTGCCTGCTTGTTTTTGTACCTGAAGTTTTGTTGGATCACAGCCACACCCATTCATTTCTGTAGTGTCTATGGCTACTTTTGTGCTATAGCAAGAGTTGAATAGCTGTGATAGAGACCACATAGGCCACAAGCCCAAAATATTTACTATCTAAACCTTTATAAAAAATATTTGTCTTGGGAGGCCGAGGAGGGTAGATCACCTGAGGTCAGGAGTTCGAGACGAGCCTGGCCAACATGGCGAAACCCCGTCTCTACTAAAAATAGAAAAATTAGCTTGGCATGGTGGTGGGTGCCTGTAGTCTCAGCTACTCGGGAGGCTGAGGCAAGAGAATCTCTTGAACCCAGGAGGTGGAGGTTGCAGTGAGCCAAGATCGCACCACTACACTCCAGTCTGGGAGAAAGAGCGGGATTCCATCTCAAAAAAAAAAAAAAAAAAAAATTGTCAACCTCTGAAATATGGGATAAGTGAAATTTACATCATGAGCTATGCCCTTATACCAATCTTGAATGCTTGCATCTTCTGAAGCTAAGAACTTTTTACAAGATATATGGTGAGAAATATTAGCAGAATCAGTCCTGAGGGCACCCAGATGCCCGTCTCTTTCTCCCCATGTTCTTCTTTCTCCTTCTTTCATGACTATCCCCTCATCATGTCCTCCAGTCCTCTCCTGTCCATCAGTGTATACAACAGGCTCAGCTGCTCACATCACTGTATACAATGCCCGGTGAGCACAGTGTGGTATGAACGACCCCAGCCTGTCTTCTGGGAATATCAACTTTGTCAAAAATAATGTAAAATCTTACCATTTTTACTGAAACAAATGAGGAGTTTTTAAGATGAAGCTTGAGACTTTCAAGAAATTTCCAGACTGCTTCTGGTCACCCTAACATCCTCTCTTGGAAGAACACATTCTGCTTTGGGATTTTTAGAAGAAAATTTGGCAAATATTACTTTGACTGGAGCCTGACATGTCAGATAGACCTGCATTTGAATCCCTGCTCCACAGCTAACTGGCTGTGTGATTTAACTGCTCCAAGATATTCGCTGCTTCCCATCCTCAACAATGAGAGGTAAAGGTATTTCCCTAGGAAGGCTGGACGCGGTGGCTCGAGACTGTAATCCCAGCACTTTGGGAGGCCAAGGCGGATGGATCACGAGGTCAGGAGATCAAGACCGTCCTGGCTAACACGGTGAAACCCCGTCTCTACTAAAAGTACAAAAAATTAGCCCGGGGTGATGGCGGGTGCCTGTAGTCCCAGCTACTCGGGAGGCTGGGGCAGGAGAAAGGTGTGAACCCTGGAGGCAGAGCTTGCAGTGAGCAGAGATCTCACCACTGCACTCTAGCCTGGGCGACAGAGCAAGACTCCGTCTCAAAAAAAAAAAAAAAAAGATGTTTCTCTAGGAAGGTTGGGGTAAGGATGAAAAAGACAACTGGGTATCAGAGGTTTTCAAACTTGACTGCAAATGAAAATTAGCTGAGGAACTTTATGGATACCCAAGCCACACCCTCAGACCAATTAAAACAGAATGGATGGGGTTGGAGGGGAGTGGGGACTGCAACTGGCATCTTTAAAGGTGCTCCAGGTGATTCTGTTGTAAAGCGGGGGCTGAGAAAGGACTGATGGGTATAGAAGTGCTAGCGTGGTGCTGACTCATAATTGATCATGGATAAATGGTAGCTTAAAGTGGGGGTGGGCACATGGCACTCACCCAGGACTGACTACTCTGCTGCAAGTTCCAACTTACCCCAGTGTGACAAATGGCCTAAGGTTAGAGTGCCACCCCACCCATATAATATATTTGCATGGCAGAGTCTAATGGTGCCATTAAATCACATCATGGAGACAGCTGCTGGCACCACTTGATGCCAGCACCAGATCAAAGCTGGTTGCTGCTGCTGGGGCAACTGGGCTTTAGCACTAATGCCATCAATGCACAGGAACCTGTGTCCTTAAAGGGCCTGATGAAGACACTGTCTGCCCCTTGAGGTCCCCAGCAACATATGGGATGACCTAGAAAGACCGTAGAGCTGGCCAAACTCCCCCTTCCTCCACCTGCCTGCCATGGACACAAAACAAAGTGTGTGTGTCTGTGTGTATGTCTGTAAATCAAAAGACTCCTAACCTTCGAGTCACAAGGTCTGGCTTCTCTTCATTCCTGTCTTAGCCTGGGTTTCCAAATAAAGAGCTTGGGTCAGGGCATGTCAAGGTAGTTTATTTGCGAGGTGGTTCTAAGGAACAAGAGTGAAGCACTGCTGAGTGACAGGAAAAAGAAACATGAATGTAGCAATATGCTGTGTGTTGGGCCATTCCTGGGAGTAACTGTGGCTCAGTGTCCCCGCTCTTTTGAGACATGTCTCAGAACCATCACCCTTGGGGGAATGAAGAGCAGATGCATTTATCCAACAGATCCTGTCCCCCTTTGGTTAGGGTGGCTCCGCCAGCGTTAACCTCTCAGTTCATCCTTTAAAGCTGAGCAACGTTCTGCAGTCAGCCAGAGAAGCCCCATGGCAGGAAGAATTACTTGCACAAATACTGTGGAGATTGGCATGGAAATGTTTGCACAGACTGTGGGGCTAGGAGGCTAGGCACTTGTGTAAAGAGATTCTCAATGTGCAGCATGACCACTCACTCCCAGCCACAGGAGAGGTTCTGGGCCCCATGCCAAGTATTTCACATCCATGATCTCTTTCAGTCTTTCTCAAAACCCAAGCAATTGACATCTTTCTTTTCATTTTACAGATGAGGAATCTGGAGCTCAGAGACATCTGTTAACTTAAAGTGGCTGAAGGGGGACTCCAATCAGGGCAGCTCACCTTACAGTCCTCTGCTGTCCACCACTGAGCTGGGAAGTGAAGACTCGGGACATAGCGTTCATCTGGCTGATTCTTGGAGTCCTAGTCTGTAAGACTGTGTCAACAGCCTCTGCCTCCTCTGCAGGATGACCAGATGAAAAATCGATGAAAATTCATTCATACACAGGGGTTTAATGTTTTTTTATTTTCAGGAGGCAAAAACAAACAACCACCACCACCCAACCCAATGAGAGCCTGGTCCCAGGGATCAGAGGATGGGAATAATAGGGTTCAAAGCCACATTCATGACTTGGGTGATTCTGCTTGAACAGACAAGGTGCCCCAGGCATCCTGGAGATGAAGTAGGATTCTTCTTGAATTTGGGGGACAGCTGTTCTCTGGAGTTCAAAAAAAAAACATCCAAGTTTCACTGGGGGCAGAAGGACAGTTGCTGGGTGTGCCTCTAGTTGTTCTAGAGAAATGAAAGCTTAGAACTACAGTTCCTCTCACAAGAGGTGAAACAGCTTTGCAATTGAAAGAGAGCAATCAGCCGGGAGCAATTATGTTTTCATTATTATTCCCAAGCTTCTCTGTCACAAATCACATTTTCCATCCTGGGGCACGTTGGTGCAGAGCTGCCGACTGCAGTTCCCATCATTCCACCAGCTGACTGCTCCAGCCTGGCCCTGGAAGCAGCAAGCCGGTGGCTCATTAACTGCAATACCTGTGCACAGATTGCAAACCCGGCAGAGCAGATGCTGCATATTTCAGGAAATTCTCCCCCCATCTGAAAATGACTACGAAGTACTTTTTACTATCAAATCCCTGTTGGGATTTTTCTAGAAAGAAAGACCGTGAAGCCCTTGTAGATTTTCCTGTCGACTTGCATTACAGAGCAGCTGAGAGTGCTAAATCTGGACATTGCCTTGACTTGCAGGCACAAACACAAACACACCCAGGCGCCCCTGGTTTTAAAACTGGGGATTTAAAGTGCTAGACTTGAGAGCGCAGAAGTGCGGCAATGCTCATGCCGCCATCATGTGGCTAGAGGTGGAACTGCACCAGGAACAGACTCCCAAAGTCCGTAGGGACCAATTCGGCCAGCCTGCCTGCATCCATCCCATCCTTCCTATTTTCCTCCCTCCCTTCCTTTGAAACAGCTGCTGAAGAAGTCTAGTGAATTAAAAAAACAAACAAACAAAAAAAAAGGTGGAAGAGAAATAATTGAGTTAGGTACCACTGTTTGCATACCCCGTTCCTGGGGCTTTATAAAACCCCTGCGTGGTAGCACAAATAGTGGTCAAATGAATTTGAGTGGGAATTCAACGCACTCTTGCTTTCTCTTGGTTAATATAAGTTAGCTGAATTCAATGTCAAAATTGAGCAGCTCATATTTAAAAAGAGATGATTCCCACAGAACTTTGTGGACTTTACGTATAGAGGACAAAGAACAAATTAAACTTTTGCTTATTGCTTTGAATAAAAATTAGTGTTTTATAAAGAGAAAGGGAGGGAGACTTAAAACTATGCCCCCAGTCGTCGTTCTGTTAGGTTGCCTATCTTTTAGTTCTTAATTTGTAGAAACTCCTTGCATCCTGGGGATAATATCGTCTTGTGCATCATATGAGTTGCAAATACTTTCTAATAATTATTTGGCTTATTTCTTTATGGGATCTCTTTCCAATTTTAAAAATTATTAATTTAATGTACCTGAAGCTGCTAATATTTTTTCTTTTATAGCTTCTGTGTTTTCTATCTTGCTTAGAAACACTGCCTCCACCTCAAAGTATAAAAATAGTCTTTAATACTATTTTTAATAATGATGTTATGTTTAGTTCATGTAGGTTTTTTTGTACTCCATTTAAGCTAGCTTCATTTTCATCCAAATGTGGAATCAATTGTCTCTATACCATTAAGAAAATAGTAATCTGTCCTTTCCCCACTGAAGTGGCACATTTATTATTGAGTAAGCACCTATATGCAGCTGGATCCTGTCTGTCCTGCCAACATACCGTATTCATACTTCACTACCATACTGTTTTAATCTGGTAGGATAAGCCCCTACCCTCTTCCTATTTTTCTTTTATAAAATATTCTTAGCCAGTCTTGAACATTGGCTCCTCCATCATATGAGTATGCATGATCTGATTTCTTATAACAACCTTGCGTTATTTTTGTTAATAAAAGGTCTTCAGTTCTATATCTTTTTTTTTTTTTTTTTTTTTTTTTTTTTTTTTTTTTTTTTTTGAGACGGAGTCTCTCTCTGTGCCCAGGCTGGAGTGCAGTGGCGCAGTCTCGGCTCACTGCAAGCTCCACCTCCTGGGTTCATGCCATTCTCCTGCCTCAGCCTCCCGAGTAGCTGGGACTTCAAGCGCCTGCCACCACGCCCGGATGTTTTTGTATTTTTAGTAGAGACGGGGTTTCACCGTGGTCTCCATCTCCTGACCTCATGATCCGCCTGCCTTGGCCTCCCAAAGTGCTGGGATTACAGGCGTGAGCCACCGCACCCGGCCCAGTTCTGTATCTTCTGCAGAGCTTACATTGTTTCTCTGGAGACCTGGTGAAGGAGAGCCACCTCACATCCCTGCTCCTGCTGTGGGAAAGGCTAAGCGCTCTCTCTCAACCTGCTAGAGGGACTCTGATTGGCCCATACAGACAATCTTAGAGAGTTGAAACACGGCTGCCAGACGTCCACCCCTATTAGTGAGCAGTTAAGTGGGGTTGGTTGTGAGATGAGCAGAGATCCCAAAAGGTGTTTCCTATGTTCCTTAATCTGAAATTTATTCAAAAATCATGAGCTGATGGCTCTTTATATACTAAGGCTTCGGACCAGGGAATCAAAGGTAAATCAGATTTGCATTCAGAGAGCTATGAACTAGAAGTGCTATGCATATAGTGAAAACAAAATTAGCACCCTTCCAGGCAAAGAAAGTAGTCTGGAAATGTACACAGTATTGTAGCAGCCTCCAGAGGGGGCAGTGAAGCCAGGTGAGGCAAGGATGTCATCAAGGAGTGGGGGCAGTGTGAGGCCAGGTAGCAAACCATCCCTTCCTCCACAGGGGAATCAGGCTCATCTCAGTGGTAGAAAGGAGTGTGATTATGCTGTTGTGTGTATACGTGTTTGTATGTCTGCATACATGTTTGTATGTGTGTATGTGCACGTGTGTGTGAGTTGACCTGATTCTCCTGAGCAGGAAATCTAGCCAAAGAGTTCAGAAGCTGCAGACTTAGGTTGCAGGGAGGGGTTGAAGGGCTCAGGAAGGAAGTGGCTCAGATATATCTTGTTCTTCTTCCCTGACCTCAAGCTATGAAACAGGCAAACACTTCAGGCAAGCTTTCCAAAAATACAAAGTTCTCACTGTCCCAGGAAACGAGAGCTTAGACCCTGAATAAAGACTCCACTTCATATGGTACTACCTTCTCCCACCTCTCTCCTGACACACAAATGCTGTTTGTTTCAAAGTTTATCTCAATTGGAGGCTTTAAGGAAGGGCCCCTGGACATGGCCTTAGATCCTGTGTTATGCTTCAGCTGTTTTTTAATGTTTGTCTGTTCACACAGATGAAGTCATGAAGATCACAATCTAAGGCAAAATGATATTTTCTGCAGTCATTATTGTTCTTGGAAACAGAAGAACCGAGTGTGAGAGAATGTGAGGGCTGGAAGGGACCAAGGCAGCCTCCAGTGCCCCACTGGGCTTAATCCCCAAGGGAAATGAGGCCAAGAGCAGTGACATGACTGGCCCAGTTCCCGCAGCTAGTTCCTTCTGCACAGATGTATCTAAAGAACACTTCTCTAGGGGTGCTTCACCGTCACATCATTGTGCAATTAAATGGGGGGGCCTCCTTTTAATAGAATACATTATTTCTCTTCTTCCAAATTAAGGGTCAAGGTTATGTACAATTTGTGTGTGAAAGTGTGCAATATAAAATTCCATTTAGGAGAGTGGAATGCTTCCAAAGGACAAACTATAAATGAGATGGGCTCTTCCACCCCCAGGTCCCACCAAAAAAGGCTTCAAACAAGGGAAGGCTAATTAGATAGGGAACTTCTCCACGAAGACTGATTTTCCCTAAATACCGCAGTCCACCTGCTTACTCCTCTCCTAGAGGGCCTTCGAGGTCATCTAACTGCAAAGTTTGGGACAAAGATGGACATTCTACAGTGCTCCCCTTTGTTCCCCTTTATAGGATGTAATGGCTTGCAGAGAGCACCTGTATTCCCTACCAAGGAGGTAAAGGTCCTATCTCAAGGAGAAAGATATTTATGGTGGTTTTGTCTTGTTTTGATTTTTCCAGCCCTTTCAGTGACTGGGCAGAAAAGCCAGACTAATTCTGGGGACTCTTGGAAAGCCCACTGTAGTCTTTATCTCCAGTGTTTGCTTTGTCAGTAATAAAGCTGGCATTCTGTCCTCCAACTATCAGCCCCCTTGCATCTCTTGGTTGATTCAGAGCTCTGGAAGGGAAAGAGGTGAAGGGGTGTGTCGTGTTCACTCTTGAACCCTTTTCATCGTAGAATACCAGTACGCATCAGCAGTAGCTAATTTAAAGGCTGAGTCGCTTCCGCACTGCTTCTGCATATGTTGCCAAGTTGATCTAACAATTTTATGTGAAATGTAAAGTTTTTTCTTTATCATAGTTATGTTTCACAACTCAATACTTTTTTCCTATACTTTGGGTTTTGGACAGAAGCAGGGCCAAATATATGACTGAAGTGAACTCCACTTGACCTTCAAAACCAACCCGTCCGAAGAGAATATTCCAAGAATCAAGCAAAATATGGGAGGTCAAGGACAATTCATCTGCGTTTCCCCCTTCTCTTGGATTGCCTCTTCTTTCCTCAAGTCTCATAGAATCTGAGAGCTGGAAGGTTCTCAAAGGTCATCTCATGCACAATGCTTTGTGAAATTTGAAGTCCAGCTACAATATGCCCAGTAAGCATTTGTCTAGACTCAAGAGTCCCCATTGCTGGAAAATTGAAATTTAATAGTACCAAAGGTAGCCCAATCCATTTTGGAACAAATCTACTTGTGAGAACGTGTTATTTTATTGTTGTTTGTTTTACAGCATGCCGTAGGTGGCCTCTTTGAATTCCATCTAAATACAACTTTTTGTGGGGCAGTACTGCAAATCATCTATTCTAAGATGCATATGTGTTTACATTGTATCTGTGAACACTCATAACAACTGAAGACAATTCTGATTGTGCTTGGCTGGGCAGCAGACGTGACGTTGTTGCTTATGCAGGTGTGAGATGGGCTGTTTCAGGTAGTGTGATAATTCTCTCAATATTTCAGTCAAATTATTCAAGTGTCTTTGGAATAAGGAAGATAAGCCTTCTATGTCTTAAAAATTTTTTTTTATGGAGATTTTTTGAAAATCATGAAAGCACCAGATTCAAAATGTTCAGAAGGCATCTTGAAAAAAAATCTTGGGAAATAATAGTAGAGGACTTTAAACAAAATTGTATTGCAGTATTCTTGTTAAGGGTAAAATCGATGGGGCAATAGAGCAAAACTGCTCAACTAATATACCTAATTCATAGAATGTAACAGCTATTTAGGAAACGAAATATTTGTTGTTGACTTATGATGTGCCACTAAACTCTGCTAAGCCCTTTCCGTATTTCATTCTACTTAATCCACACCAAGACCTAATGAGGTGGTTAGCACAGGGCTAGTATCCCTTATCCAAAACTTTTGAGGCCAAATTTTGAAATTCATAACTATTTTTATTATTTAAGAAAGAAAATATAGTACATGTGTTATATCTTGTTTAACCCCACCAGCAGGGTCTGGGATAGTATGCTGTAATCAAACACATTAATATTTTGCAACAAAATACATGCATATTCACAAAGAATAGGATAAAGAAAGATCATAAGTCTCCAGTCTCCAATCTCATGCCAGTTCAGGTCAAAGATGAGTTTGCAATGGGCTTATGAAAATGTTTTCTCTTCTCAGGTATCTGGGGATTTTAGATATGCAAATTAGTGGTTTGGAATTTGTATTAGTATCTCCATTTTGCTAATAAACAAAGTGAGGCTTTGTAAGTAGTTCCCCCTGATGCACACAGCTCAGAGTATGGAGTTGGGTCTGGGACAATCAAGGTCTTAACGATGATGCTTGGCTGCCTCAGTGAAGCACACATCTGCCAGGTGTTTGGGGGTCACTGCCATGGGCCCTGAGTCTTTTCTTTAGACTGATCACCTGCCCATAACTATCTCTAGCTTTCTTGACACAATGGCTCTCCTTTGAACACCCAGTGGTTTCTCCTCACTTCTTATACCACTATAAGTATGAAGTCTCCATGAGGGGAGACTTAACTAACAGCTAATAGAAAAACAGAAAGAACAGAAAGGTATGTGGACTTCCACACTCCAACAGCATCTACCACTTGCTCAATGAAGTTTTTAAAAAATAACATTTTCTAAGCAGATGATGTGGCTCTTTTATAGTGCCCATCATTTTAGAGAGAAAAAGATCAAAGATAGAGCCACCGTAGGTCCCAAATCCAAGATTTGGGAAACCTCCATTCCAGTTCTATTGAAATTGCAGTTTTTTTCATATAAATTTCCCTGGAGAAAAAATATCATAGGAGTTTTAATAATAATAAACTACAGGTTCTGTAGCCAGCTTATCTGGTTTGAATCGCATTCTGACGCTTCCTAGCTGTGTAACCTTAAGCAAATTACTTAACCTGTCTGTGCCTCTGTTTTTCTAACAAATGGGGACAATGATGTGACCTGCCTTTGCCAGTTGATATAAGAATTAAATGATTTCACACATGTAAGCTACCATACCAGTTCCTGACCACAGTAAGAACACAGGGAATATGAACTTTTATCATTATTGTCACAGATACTTGCAACCTATGAACCATGCCCTCTCAAAAAGGAAAAGTAGCAGGAAAAAAATTGGGAGTCAGATCTGTGAATCTCTGAAACTCAGGAACTTAAGCATTAGGCTGTTGTGCTTCTCAGCCCAGGAGTCACGATGCCTGGAAACCAATCAACTTCTGAAATTCTAGAGCCTTTCCCAAAACCACTTCAAGCAGCCAAACCACTTCGTGTCCTGACACAGAATTAGTGACTTGGTGCAATATAAAACAAACACACATGGCCTTCTCCACGGAGTCTTTTTGGTAAATAATAATGGATTATATGTGTTCCAACACTATCATTATTAGGCATTACTATGGGCAAGAATTTTGTAGTGCTCTCTAGAGAAACAAGGGTGGCTTAGATGATCTTTTTCTTCAAAGATATCACATCCTAGTAGAAGTAACAATATGTAAACACATGCATTAGAATGTCGGATAAGGTATATGTGGAGATACACACATACTATATATGTAGATCGGTAGTATAATATACATACTGCATGTTTATATATAAACGTCTCTCTGTAGATAAACATATGCAGTGTGTGTGTATGTGTGTGTATGTATATATATATAAACTACATATAATATGGAAGTATTAATATAGAAGAGAGAAATTGCCCTGGAACTGTGGTCAACAAACTATGGTCTATAGGAAACCCTGCTTGCTGCCTTGCTATGGTTCGTGAGCTGAAAATAATTTTTACATGATTGGCTGGTTTCATTTTAAATGAATATATATGTATCTACATAACATCTTTCATTTGTCTCTTCACTGGCAAAGACTAAAATATGTACTGTTTGGCTCCTTAAGCAAAACTTTGCTGATCCCTGCTCCAGAAGGCTATGAGGGGGTATCACGTGGTTTAGCACAAAGTGAATACGTTGTGGAGTCAGGCAGGACTGCATTTGAATCCTAACTAATCTGCTTGCTAGTTGTGGGGCTTTAGGCAACACCAACCTTAGATCTTCCTTCATGGAAAAGGAATAATGTTATCTACAATGTAAGATTAATATCAGCACCAGATGATGTTTAATGCACCTGACGCTTTGTCTGTGCTTAATACATGTTTCCTATAACTGTGCCTGAGTTTGTTCATAGAAGTTGATTTCTATTTATTTTCTTCTTGACTCCTAGATCTTTAAAAGGGCTACGTCTTGCTCATTTCCATATTCATAGTGCCTACTAAGCGAATGATTAATAAGGAATGAATGACTTGCGTGATCTGCAGAGTCTCTAATGGGATACAAATTCACCTTATTGTGTTCCTTAAAACAGCCCCTAAAGCATGCTGAGAACATACCCCACACTGAGCACATCCCACCCATCCTTCCCCTACACCCAAGCACACCCTCTTCAGGCCATGCTTGGAAATGTTTCTTGAAGGGCTGAAAAAAAGAGGCCAATCTACAGGCCTAAAGCAAACAAAGGTGATTTCTTTTTTAATTGCCTCACCCAGGTGAAAGTGGGAAGTTGAAATAAAACCAGCACGTTTCATCAATACACATTGCCCTAATGCACAGGCAAGCCCTGGGGGTGAAATGGTTTTGGTAGCTCTAGGGTAAATAAGTTCTGGTTCTTTCTATAGTCTGAGAGATTTTAAGACAATTCCAGCGGAGCAACCTTTTAAATGGGTGTTCACATATCACCACCTTCAGAAAGCCTTTCTTAGCCACTCAGGTCTCACTGATTGTTCTCTCCGCTGAACTCCTAAAGTGGCAGTGGAGCCTAGCGGTTGGGTTCGGGAGACGGAATCAAACCCAGGTTCAAATCCCTCCTCTCCATATACAGCTTTGAGACCTTTTGCAACATACCAAGCCTCTTTAAGTCCGTATTTTCTTGTTTAGAAATGTAAATATCAGGCCAGTCACGGTGGCTCATGCCTGTAATCCCAACACTTTGGGAGGCCAAGGCAGGCAGATCGTGGAGTCAGGAGATAGAGGCCATCTTGGCTAACACGTGAGATGCTGTCTCTACTAAAAATACAAAAAATTAGCTGGGTGTGGTGGCTCATGCCTGTAGTCCCAGCTACTTGGGAGGCTGAGGCAGGAGAATCACTTGAACCTGGAAGGCAGAGGTTGCAGTGAGCCAAGATCGCACCACTGTACTCCAGCCTGGGTGACAGAGCGAGACTTCATCTCAAAAAAAAAAAAAAAAAAAGTAAATATAGATAGCACCTACCTCATCATAGAGTTGCTTTAAAAATTAAAAGATAAACTGTATGTAAAATACTCAGCTCATTGCTGACATAAAGCTCATTCCTACAAAACACTGAAGACTATTCATTATTGTTATTTATGGCATTGATAACCTATGTTGCATTTAATAATAGATGTTTCTTATGCTGTAGTTTAAATATTTAATACATGTTTGTTTTGTTCTTTTGATAGCAATTGCTACATAGTGAATTTTCTGTTGTAATCTCAGAAGAATATGTTTTTCAACAAGATATACTTCTCCTTGGCAAAGTTGTGAAGTAGGTGAGAGCAAATGTATAGTATAAAGACAAGAATGTTTCTGAGCCGTCTTTTACCTTCCCTGGCCAGTTGCCTCTCAAGCTACCTCCTGCCCAAGTCTGAGTGGAATCTTCTCCCAGGGCTAATCAAGGTTGCAAATCAGCTGCATCCGTGGTAGGGAGATTATACTAGAATATGCAGTGGACCCAGTGTAATTCCTTAAATGAAGGAGGAGGCATAAAGTTTACAACCAGGGAGATGACACCATGAGAAACCCTCATTGGGCCCTTGCTGGCTTTGAAAATTGAGAAAGGGGACTATCAGCCTAGGAATGCAGGCAGCCTTTAGAAACTGCAAAGGGCCAGGAAACAATCTGCCCTAGAACCTCTGAAAAGAACCCAGTTCTGGCTGGGTGCGGTGGCTCACGCCTGTAATCCCAGCACTTTGGGAGGATCACTTTCGGGTGGATCACGAGGTCAGGAGTTCGAGACCAGCCTGGCCAAGACAGTGAAACCCCGTTTCAACTAAAAATACAAAAATTAGCCAGGCACGGTGGCAGGCACCTGTAATCCCAGCTACTCAGGAGGCTGAGGCAGAATTCCTTGAACCCAGGAGGCAGAGATTGCAGTGAGCCGAGATCATGCCACTGCACTCTAGCGACAGAGCAAGACTCCATCTCAGGAAAAAAAAAAAAAAAACAAAAAAAAAACAGTTCTGCTGACGTCATGATTATAGCCCACTGAGAACCATTTCGGACTTTTGACCTCCAAACCATAAGACAATAAGTTTGTTCCTTAAGCCAATGCCTTTGTGATAATATTACAGCAGCAATAGGAAACTAATACACTGACCCATGAGCTTATAGGATGCAGGAGCCCCCAGGGCAGTGTTGACTTATGGAGATTTTTCAGGCGGTCTAGAATAGTATAGCCCAAAAGAGAACATGATCCGACTGAAGTCGAGGAGGGAGAAAAACAAGCAGAGTCTAAACCTTCATCCTGAGCGCCAAGACAGAATATCAGGATGAAGTGATGAGAACAAGGCCAGGACCTATGGAAGATCAAGGGCAAGGCTGGATATGACGTAGGGAGCAAGAGGGGTGAGGTTAGGCCTGGCACTCAATGATGGGAGGGAGAAACGCTTGACTATCTCATAAGAGGGCAAGGATATGCCACCTATTTTATAGTTCTGCTGGCTTTTTCACAGGAGGGGACCCAACCATGCTGAGAGCCATGGTTCCACGTACAATGCACCTCTGTACCTCCTATGACACCTTCCATGGCACCTGATGCCAAATCAGCCCTGAATGTATTCATACGTTGACAGACTGTCCAAAAAAGTCAGTGACTATGGTCAGTATGATGATCTCACCTGTGAGAGGTAGGCTCTATCTACTTGTGAAGGTATATCTTTTTTTCATAATATTCCTAAAATCCCACTTAATAGAAATATTAGGTTGCTGCAAAAATAATTGCAGTTTTTGCCATTACTTTTAAAGGCAAAAACAGCGATATCTTTTGCACCAACCTAATAAATCCAGTGCCAGTAACACTGTGATAGAACACGTTTCCATCAAGTTTTGTGTTAATAAAGCACAGAGGAACAGTAAGTTTTCCTTCCTCCTTTCCTCCCTTCCTTTCCTCTTGCTTTCCTTCGTCTCTTCAATGTTCATAGTAACACGAAAAACTTCTAAAAGCCCTAAATATGCCAGAGAATGCAAATTCAACAGAAAAGATGGAACCCAGGGAGATGGGGAGCATGAGAGATGGAGGGAGTATTTTATACAAAATGCGCTTGGCCACCTGGTGGAATGGGACTAGACAACAAAGGAGCAGAAGAAAAAAAAGGAAAAAAAGCAAAGGAGTTTTATCACAAACATGGTTTCCAAAGCAACTGCTTAGACGTCTCTTTCATAAGATTCCAAGTTCCTCTCCATTCCCTCCTAAACACACACACCTCAACTTCAATGCAGGCATTAGAACAAGTCAGGCAGTCATGCAATCTTAGAACTGAAAAGGCCCTCAGAGATAATTTGCATCCAATTGTTGCTTCTTCCCAACACCCAGAACACCCATCTATACCTGAAGACACTCAGATTCCAAGAGAAGAATCTGTCCCAAGGGCCCGTACCTATCAAGCAGCAGATCTGGACTTGGATGCAGGCGGCTCCACAGCAGACCGCTGCTCTTCCTTTGGTTGCAAAGGGCACGCCTTACTGGAATCACTGCCTTTGGCCAGAGTGCAGTCCAAGGAAGCCCCATAAACCCTTGCTTCTCAGAGGGCGGTCCTTGATCCAGCAGCATCAGCATCAGCTGGGAACTTGTTTAAAATGCTAAATCTGGCTGGGCGCAGTGGCTCACACCTGTAATCCCAGCAGGGGATTGGGAGGCTGAGGTGGGCAGATCACCTTAAGTCAAGGGTTTGAGGCCAGACTGGCCAACATGGTGAAACCCTGTCTCTACTAAAAATACAAAAAAAAAAAAAAAAAAAAGAAATAGCTGTGTGTGGTGATGCATGCCAGTGATCTCAGCTACTTGGGATGCTGAGGCAGGAGAATCACTTGAACCTGGGAGGCAGAGGTTGCAGTGAGCTGAGATCAGGCCACTGTATTTCAGCCTGAGCAACAGAGCAAGACTCTGTCTCAAAAAATAAATAAATACATAACAATAAAAATAAAATAAAAATAAATAAAATGTCAAATCTCAGGTCCCTCTCCAAACTCTCTCAATTAGAATCAGCCTTTGTGATAAGGCTTCCAGGTGATTCGTGTGTACGTTACACTTTGAGAAGCACTGAAATAAACTGTTCTTAATTTGGTACAGATAGCAACAGTTCTCCAGCGGTCTTCTAGCTTAATGGTCCAAAGCTGCGAATTCTCACAGTTCAGAGTGCCCAACAGGTCCATCATAATTACCAATAAATAAGCATTAGAAAGTGGTGCTTCGTCCTCTACACAGAAATCTGTGAACTCCATGGCAGAGGCCTTCATGATTTTTGTTCTCTGCTCAGGAATCAACATTGCTTTTGGTGTCTAGGAAAGAAGGAAGAGGTATCTTTTTTAAAAGAAAAAAAATAAAATATCAGATGACTATAGCTCTTTTGTTAACTTCTGCTTACTTTGCTTTGGCTTTGATTTCATGAAACCAGAACCTTCTATTTACATAGGGTTTACATAAGGTCCATTGTCCTTTTGTGGCACAAAGAGGCAGCTTAGATGAAAGAAAAGAGCACTGGGCCCGGAGTCATCCAGATATGGGGTTCAATACTACCCCAGCTTTTGGACTGCTGTGTGACCCAAAGTAGATCAGTGTGCTTCTCTGAACTTTTATTTCCTCAACAGTATGGAAATATGTTATATTAGCTATGCCAGTAATAAGTAATTTATGAGAGTTGCGAGAAATCATGTATATGAAAGCTCCTAGCATGTGGCAGATACTCAGTGGGCATGATACAGAAAGGTTGTAATTAGAGCATAAACTGAATACTTTTTGAGTATCTGCAATGCCTATAGACACCAGGTATACAACAGTAAATGAGACAGATATATTAATAGTATCCACCCAAGTAGAACGATTGTTCACTGGAAAGCAAGACAAAATAATGATAGCTAACAATGATTGAGTGCTTGCTACATGCCAGGCACTGTTCTAAGGACTTTACATGAATTCACTGATATAATCCTCACCAACATCCTATGGATACTAGGTACCATCATTAACCCTCTTTCACAGATGAGGAAACTGAGGCGCACGAGGGTTAAGTAACCTGGTCCACAGTTGTATAGAAGCAGCTTAGCATGAGGGAAGTTGGTATTAAGCTTCAGTAAGTGTCTGAGTTCAGATCCCAGGGTCCCTTACTTACTGGAGAGTCTGGGATCTCAACTCAGACACTTACTGAAGCTCTGTACCAACCTGCTTCATACTAAACAGCAACTACATGTATATAAACACATGCTTCAAAAGGAGAAGGCCCAAGAACTAGGAGCGTGCACACCAGGGAGCCCTGGCCTAGCCTGAGGAGTCAGAGGCAGCTCTCAAAGGGGGCACTGAGAAAGCAGTACCCAGATAAAGAAGGGGAAAGTTATTGCTGTAGAACAAGTATGGGGGTGAAGACCTGGAATTAACAGGGAACTGACAGCTTAGGTCTTTAATATTAAGTAACAGAATTATACTTGGCTGCTAAAGACTGCAGCTCAAAAATCAAGCATCCAACAAATACACTTGGAAAGAAAATATCTCAGACACCACTTCTGTTGTATCCACATTCTCTTAGTCTTGACCAGCATCAACGTCTATCATTTTTAGAGTAAAATTAGACCACAGGAGAGCAGATAATGAGAAGGCAAAGGAGGGAGGGCTTTGGCACCACATCTGGGCCTGGATCCACTGATGCTCGTTTCTGTGTGACCTTGGATGGGTAATTAAAACTATCTTCTAAACCTTAGTTTCTTTATCTGGAAAATGGGATTAAGAATACTTACTTTTTATAGTTGTGGTGAGGATTAAATAAAGCCATGCATGTATGGCCTGGCTCTTGGCAAGGATTCAAGGAATGTCCTCTCCCTTCACCTGTCAGCGTTCAAAGTTAGAAACTGGCACATCATGCAGGAAGCTGAGACACAGCCTCTAAACACCCAGGTCCTCTCTCTAATCTTGCATCTTTGAGGGTGTTTGGTTTTGTTCCAGTATCTTAACCAGTATTGAGTTATCAGGTTCGGTCATGGAACACTCACAAGACTTTCTTCTCAAAATCATGTGTTTAAGATCATTCAGAGGGATTGATCAAAACTTCAATTTGGATGAATACATCCAAGTGTCCTATTAATGATCTTTCTCATCAACGAAAACAAAAAAAAAATAAAACTGGGAAAAAAATATGAGGAAACAGCTAGTAAAATGAATGAGGATTGCTGTTTTTTTTTTTTTTTTTTTTTTTCCAGTGAACACTGAAGGAATATCTATGACCTCAATTTCCATCAAATTCCAGGAGATACTTTTGGAGAAAAAAAAAGCCAGATCTTTTCAGGGATACCTAGAGCATTAGAACCAGAAATCAACTCGAAGATCATTAGGTCAACCCCTTCATTTTCCAGAGGATGTGAGTGATTTTTAAAGCTGGAATGAAGCTCATACGGGATTATCAGCAGAATTAGGGCTTGAATTTGGGAGTCCTAAGGCAATCAGGGCAGTACATGTGTAGCAATAGCACTGATCAGCTAAGGAGATTTTCTGCTCAGGACAAGTAACTTAAGTTTCAAAGTTTAAGCAGAGGACTATTGATAACCTGCCAAATTCACTTGTCTGGAGAAGGAAAGTGAAGTTGAAAGTGCTATAAACCAACAAAGCCTCAATTCCACAAATTTAAGAACATATTCTCTCTCATAATAGATGCAATAATCCTCACACGCTTCAGTTTTCATTGACCCTTTTAAGGGAAGTCGGTGGAGTTTTCTCAGATTTGCATGTGATTTGCATATTGGTCACACAATCCCCACCTCAGGTCAATGGGTAATCATAGGCTTGTTCCTGTTCTGGTTCTTGGTCATTAAGCAAGAATGCCGTGTGCCTTAGCCTCTGCCATGGGAAACCATCACCCAGGAAAGTACAGCCATTCTCCAACTGCCGCTTTCCAGCTGAGGACCAAGGCAGCCCTCATAATTCTGATGCCCTCCAGAGGCCTTTCAGAAAACCACGAAAGACTCCCCAATGCAGTGTGTGGTCTGAATATATCAGCTATGAAGGAAACTTCTGGACCTATTAAGGACATTTGAATTTGGATTGGGCCTTCCATGCCACTAAGAAATTACTGTTAATTTTTATGAATATGATAATTGTGTTATTATGGAAGATAATAGCCTTACTTTTTAGATAAGGATTCTGAAGTATTTGAGGTTAAAATGTGATATCTGTAATTTGCTTTAAAATATAAACTACTGTAAAATACTAAGCAGGCCGGGTGCAGTGGCTTATGTCTGTAATCTCAGCACTTTGGGAGGCCAAGATAGGCAGATCACTTGGGGTCGGGAGTTTGAGACCAGTCTGGCCAACATGGTGAAACCCCACCTCACAACATCCCTGTGAGGTATGTACTATTTTTATTCATATTTGTAAAGAAACTGATGCCAGAGAGGTTAAACAGGTTGCCCAAACTCACCCAGTTAGGACTGGGGGAACTGAGATTTGAACCCAGGTAGTCTAACAATGGAGTACACTCTGTTGACCATCACACTATTCACACATATTGCTTTCTTTTTAGATTTATTTTTCATACATAGGATCATACTATATGTGACATTTCAGTTTTACTTGAAATATTCCTTGGACTTATTGGATAAGATCTACTTCATGGCTTTTAACTCCTGTATAGTCTTTCATAGAAAGGACATAGAGATGTACAGAACCATTTCCAAATTGATGGTTATTTAAATTATTTCTAATATTTTGCTGTTATAAATATTGAAATGAACAGCCTTGCCCTTGTTTTTTTTAGGCTTATATGTATTTGTGTAAGTTTAGATTCTTGCTGAGTCAAATGATAATACGCATTTAAAATTTTGATAAACACTGAAGTAAGATTTTTGCTTTTCAATTTACAATAGAGGTCAGAAGCCAAAAATCCATGTCTTAGGAGGCAGGGAAAGGAAACAAGACTAATATCTTGCCTGAGGCATCAGTCCAGTTGGCTTTTCAGCCTCCCATACCGTGATATAAAAATTGAGTTCCCCCCAAAATGAGTTCATGAGTTCAAAAAATGAGTTCATGAGTTCTGAAGTCATGAATGAGTTCAGACCTTATAACTAGAAGACTTTAGCCTACGTTGACAAAGGTTAAAAGGTTATACTATTGAATATGGCTGCATTTCACAATCAAACTATACCAGTAATCATAACAGTCACTATTTAATGAGCATACACTATGTGCTGGGAACCCTACTAAGGACTTTCACAGCCTCATTTAATCTTCCTAACCATCCACAATCCTATGAGTGCCTGGAGCCAACGGTGGCTGCCTGGTTAACCCCTTGTTTCCCTTGCAGTTACAGATCAATCCTCACTTCCTTAGGGAAGCCCTTCCTTACTGCCCTGACCAGGGAAAATCCGCCTACAATACCCTCTCATAGCACCAAATGCCTCTTCATTAGAATGCTTTCCAGGGATGGTAATGCTATATTGAATATGTGAATCTTTGATTAACCTCTATTTCCCTTTCTAGGCTCCACAAGCGCTGGGATGGTGAGAATTGAACAAGTGACTGAGTGAATGAATTAACCAAGACATGAGTTATGGAGCTAAACATTGACTGGTAGAGACGTGTGGGAAGATAAAGGTGGGAGAGGAAGGACACTCCACGCAAGAACATAGTGATCAAAGGAATCAAGATGAAAAAAAAAAATGTATAGGCCATGTTTGTAGCACAAAGAAGAATGTACAGTGTAGTATGACTGAAACTTCCTGCCTCCACTCATCTCGGTTTACCAGACAAGAGAATAGAATGAAATTAATCATTTACACCTTAGTTTCTTACTGTAAACTCATCAATATACCACCTATACTAGCAACATATGTGTTTAGAGAAGAACTAAAAGCTAAGGAATGCTGAAATTTCAAGCACTATGACATCAGAATGGGAGAAAAATTGGAGTACTTCAATCTTTGTAAGTCACATATTGTGGGATACCCACATCTTCCATCTATCAGCACACATGGTTCTGGCTAATCCTGGATCAGGAAGGGGGGGAAAAAAAAACCTCTGATGTTTGAGCTGCAACAATGGGCAGTGTGTTAGTGTGTTACACCAAACACTAGATTAGACATGGTGGTTTCACGAGAATATACAATTTCGGTATGATTCATACCCTTATATTCCCTGAAACTTGACAGAAGCAGATTTTGCACTAACAGCTATGCACAGTGGCGCTCACGTACAATGGCTTATACCTGAAATGCCAAAGGAGTAATCTACCTCTAGAAAATGTGACCCCAATCCCCTCAGAGTGCACAAGCTCACTTGGGTTTCCATCGGAGGAATTTAACTCTTAGGGTTTGGAGAAGGGCACTGAGCAAACGTTGGGAATGCTTCACATTGTATTAAAACAATAGACTGGCTCTTTTCCTTTGGGTGACATGGTTGATTTCCAGAAATAGGATGAATCATTTGTCTCAAGTAGGTAGTGTTCATTCTAAATTCTTGGTAGATTTCCGGTGGCCTTTTCTAAAATCCATAGAAGAAATGTGTATTACAGATAGACACATTTGAGAGGTGCTTCCTGGGGAAAAAAATATCCTAGGTGAACAAGTTCTCCTCTGTATCTTACCCAACTCTCCATCAAAAAAGGCTTTTTCTAGGCCTTTCTTATCTTAGACCTATGAGGTTAACTATAGGAAGAGGATGAACTAGGTTAATCTTTAGAGAGGAGAAGGGAAGCGATATTATCAATGCTTTAGCCATGTGTATATGCAATTTGGGAATGCTTTGGGTTGTAAATAAAATAATATTGGTCTAACAGTGGCTTATATAGAGTTATGTACCACTTAAGGATGGGAATACATTCTGCAAAATGCGTCATCAGGTGATTTCGTCATTGTGCAAACATCATAGAGTGTGCTTACACAAATCTAGATGGTACAGCCTCTACACGCCTAGACTCTATGGCATATCCTGTTTCTCCGAGGCCTGTGCAGCATGTCACTACACCGAATACTATAGGCAATGGTAACACAAGCGTAATTGTTAGTGTATCCAAACATAGAAAAGATACAGTAAAAGTACAGCATTATAATCTTATGGGACCTCTGTCATCTATGCTGTCTGTAGTCAACCAACTCATCCTGATGCAACACATGACCATATTGAATTTTTCTCCCTTATATAAGAATTGTGTAAATAGATTGTCCTAAGTATGTGGCAGCTCAAGGATACCTATCAGAAACACCTTCCTTCCATCTTTCAACTTCACTATTTTTAGTAAATTGGTATTTTATCCTCTTTGCTATCCCCTTAGGTTATAGAATGGGTCCTAGAGTGGGTCCCATAGCTCCAAGAACCACAACTTTAAATAAAGGCAGGAAGAAAAAGGGAATGAGGTATCTGTCCTTTTTATCTAGAAAGAAAACTTCTCAGTCCACCAGCCAACTTCCCCTTAACTCTCATTGGCCTGAACTGGGTTCTATCATCTCCCTTACCTATAAGAAAGGCAAAAAATAAAAATAATAAAAAATAGAAATAAGGGCCAGGCGCGGTGGCTCAAGCCTGTAATCCCAGCACTTTGGGAGGCTGAGACGGGCGGATCACGAGGTCAGGAGATCGAGACCATCCTGGCTAACACGGTGAAACCCCGTCTCTACTAAAAAATACAAAAAAAAAACTAGCCGGGCGAGGTGGCGGGCGCCTGTAGTCCCAGCTACTCGGGAGGCTGAGGCAGGAGAATGGCGTAAACCCGGGAGGTGGGGCTTGCGGTGAGCTGAGATCCGGCCACTGTATTCCAGCCTGGGCGACACAGCAAGACTCCGTCTCAAAAAAAAAAAAAAAAAAAAAAGAAATAAAATAAAATAAAGGTAGAAAAGGTGTTCATGACTTAATTCAACTAACCAATCATGATTTGTCACTTGGGATCAAACACATTGCAAATATTGTTGTTTCCAAAGAAGGTAGAAGTGGGTGTGAAGCAGGTAACTCACACCTCCATCCCGTCAGATCACCATTCTCCACCTTCAGCACCTTGGTCTCAGCCTCTTCTTCCCTCTCCTCTGCTTTTATGGCAAACAGAACATTAAAACTTCTCATTCCTTAAGGCTTAAGTTTTTTTGAGTGAGCTCATCCAGGAAACCATATTGGAAGACTTCAGCCCACAAAAATTATAGCTACCATTGATTAAATGCTTACTATAAACCAGACATTTTGCTATATTTGAATCAGTATTGATAATTCTCACAACAATCCTGCCAAACAGTTAATATCCTCCAAAGTATATAACTTTTTCAGAGTCTCGGAATTGGTTTGCAGTGGAAAATTGGTTTGAACTCCACACCATCTGGAGTACAAAATCTACTCTCTATCCTAACACACCTGCTCTTTTTCTCTACTGAACTCTTATGGAACTTAGAGTATTACCAATACCTCTGTCCTGTCCTGTATTATTCTGTGAAGTATTTATGTGTGTAAATTATACAAAAAGAGTTTCCCTTCCTAGGGGCAGGAAGGTCTTCCAGTTGCCCCAGCCATTTATCTGCAACCATGCCAAACTAACCAAATGAGCTCTATTTATAAGCTTTTACACCCAGTACCTAAAGGGAAAGCTCCTCAGTGAAGACTTGAACTTGATATCCTTGCCTTATCAAAAAATAAAGTCTGCTTGTTAAAACTATGGTGCAGTCGTTCTCAATCCAGGTGTCTAGGGTGGCACCGTGGTGGAGACCAGATATCAATATATTTTTTTACATCCCTTCCAAGTTTTCATGTGCAGCAAAGATTGGATTTCCAAGGTAGGACTCAGCCTCTGCCTGTTGACCTAGCAGTTCAGGTGAGTCTAATGATTCGGCTAGTCTGTGCAACGCTGGCCACATAGAAAACCTTTTTGCAGTAATAGCAGAAACTCTTTCTTGGCTCTGATCATGATGAAAAATTACTCTAGACTTAGGCTTGAGTGTACCAGCAGGGTAGTGGAGTTTTGTAAAACATAACAGAACTAACATCTATAGAATCTTTATTACAACGCAAGTCTTGATACTAAGAACTTTAAATGGCAAATTATGTTCTTCCTCACACCCCTCTGAGGGGAGCGATCTATTTGTATTACCATACTTTATAGACAAAATAATTTCCTATGGTCACAGAGTAAGGAAACGTGGAACAAGGGGTCCAGTCCAGGAAGTCTGACTCCTTGGTCCCTACTGTTAGCTCTCTACAGTGCTCCCTGCTCTAGATTGCATTTGGGTTCCTCAACAGCATCATGAAGTAAGCATTATCTTCTCTACTGAGCCAGAAAAGAGGATGGGAAGTTAGAGGCCAGGATCAGACTGGACCTATGTCTTACAGCAAGGGATCTGATGGAGGAGAAACAAAGACAGACTTTGGAGCTCAGGGGACTTGCAATGCTATGAAGTCAAATAGAACAATCTTCCTACCATGTGTAATCCCTTGCTCTAAGTGCAGAGACTCGACCTTTCATAAAGCACCAATAGTAATTCTTTCTAGATGGCATGATACAGTGAAATAACCTTGGACCTCAGGATCTAACAGAGCTTGAATGTCAGCTACAACACCTATACATGTGCCAAAGGCTAATTATTTTACTTCTGAGCCTCAATATCCTAAATTGTAAAAAGGATAAAAATAAACTCTTCTGTTTCAAATTACTTTGAGAATAAAAGGAGATAATAAACATGGCAGCCCGTAAATAACTGCCTGTCCCTGCTCCCTAAGCAACTCTCATTCAGTTCAGCCATCAAAGGGTTAAGAAAGACAGCTTGAGTACAATCATGAAGTTGGGATATTTTATTTCTGAACAAAGGTTCTATAATTTCAGCTCAGCTATGCCTACACCCAGCTCCTCTCCAAGTTCCTGCAGCCGCCTGTGGGACGTGTAAGCAGATCCAGGGCTCTGCAGTAATGCTCTTTGAAAAAGCATTGTGCTCTAATAAGTCACTTTCCTCTCCTCAGGCGAAGTTCACATGAATTAGACTGCAAGGCACTTTATGCAAAACGTGTGACCTTCACAGGCTCTGATTTGCATTGTCATCGTTCCTTTATTCTTCTAAAGTGCCTTCATTTTGCATAATGCTATAATGTTATTCAGGCTTTGCAGTTATCACTATTTCATTGCTCCAATTATAACCATTTTAGGCAAAGCTATAGATAACCTTCAGAAACCCATGCCTGTGTGATCTTTCATTCACAAGGAGGAAGCAATGAAACTGGACTTAAAAAAAAAAAAAAAAAAAAAACCACAAAGCTCATTTTGAGTGGAAATTTAAAACTCCAAGATTAGCTTCTTTCCCCTTCTTGGGGATTAAGAGAGAGAGTGGTCTGTGTCTCCCATGAAAATCTGTATTACTAGTTAGTTATTACAGGCAAAGCTTACTATTGGAGCAAGCACATTCACCTACGCAGAATCACCCAGTGCCATTGAGGCATAATTTGAGTGTTTCTCACCTTACCGAAGATCTCCCTTCCTGCTGTTCCCATAGATCCCACCCAATGGCAGAAACACCACCCCAAGGCCAAGGATTGGAACCAGTTAATGAACAAACGTCTGTTGGAGACATGACATATTACATTATTTGTTTTTTGTGTTAGTGTAAATGAGACTGATCCTTTCTTCCAATTTAAAGTTGATTGTAGAAAGACAGAGACACAAATTCTGAGGGATAGAGTTGGAGAGGGAGTAAGGAGATGACCCCAAACCGAATGTCAACATTTCCACACTTTGTTAGGGCCCTTGGTTAAAAGTAGATATGCTAAACAGTGGAAGGAAACATTCATTTCTCATATTATTTATCAAATACCTACTATTCACCAGACATCAAATTAAGCAGTAAACAATACAAAATGTACCCATCGTCCACAGGGCTTAGCATCCTAATCATGAGATTACAATGGGCTAGGGAAACATTAAAGGAATTTTGGTAAATCAGAGAGCTCAAAGTTACACAGAATTATATTACATTTCAATGTGGAAAGCATGTGTGGCTCTTTATTTCTCTATTATTTTACGCTCCCTCACTCCAACTTGCTAAATATTTAAAGAAAAATGCTGAAATTAGTCCCTGCTAACTGCAAAATGAATATTATCAATAGTTAAATAATTTATCTCTACTTAGGGCCATCTCTTTGAAATCACTGCTATTTTTCTTGGTCTCCTTCTCACCGGCACTTCCCTAGCTGTGCAGGAATACAGCTGGCATGACCCCATGGTACCATATGGAGGGCAGCTTCCCATGCCTAATCTTTGGGTGTGTGTTGGGAGGCATCTCATCAAGTCTGCTTGGTTTTGCTTCACCCTGGCTCTTCAGTGCCATTGATGCTGACGTCCCTGAATAATAAACTCTTCTCAGCCCACTGGAGTCCAATGGCTCCACCACCCCTTTAATCCCTCCACCAAGATCCTCCTCAGTTCTCATTCTGTCCAAGTCCAAAACTTACTCTAGTCCTAGGTTTGAGTGTGCCAACAGGGTAGTACGATCTTTTGTAAAACATAACAGAGCTAACATCTATAGAATCTCTACTATAATTACAGCAAGTCACTATAATGCTAAGAACTTCATGACTAGTTATCTCCTTCCTTGTACCACTCTTTGAGTGGAACTATCTACTCATATTACCCCATTTTATAGACAAGGAAAAGTCCCTAAGGTCACAAAGTAAGGAAACGTGAAACAAGGCGTCCAGTACAGGACGTCTGAGTCCTTGGTCTCCGCTGTTAGCTCTGTGCAGTGCTTCCTGCTCTAGATTGCATGTGAGTCCCTCAATGGCATTATGAAGTAAGCGCTATCCTCTCTACTAAGGCCAGAAAAGAGGATGGGAAGTTAGAAGCCAGGATCAAGCTGAACCCATGTCTTACAGCAAGGGATCTGATGAAGAAGGGGAAACAAAGACAGCCATTGTATATCAGGAAATGTACAATGCTATGAAGTCAAATTGAAGAACCTTCGTACCTTGTGCAAGCCCTTGCTCTAAGTGCAAGGACTTGATCTTTTCATAAATCACAGATAGTAATTATTTCTAGGTAGTATGATACCATAGAATCCAGACCTCTCTGAGTCATGCCACACCCTCACAGCAACATTGACCCCAGAGGCCATCTCTCAGTGTCTCTTGAAGGATCTCCTCAATCCCACTTTAGTGGGCCCAGTTGCAGTCCCAAGGGCTGGAAACCTAGTTTCCTTCTGCTGTATGTCATCTAAGGAATCTCAGGCCTGCTAATAAAATCATCTCTCTGTGCCAGTCCATCCTCTTAAACCATGCTGGGATCCCATGTGTTGGCTTCTCTGCCTTCTGGTGTACTTTGTGAGTGCTTAGTAGGGAGGTGGTCTAGAGCTCTTTGCTCTAAATAGTCCCCCAATGTAGTCAGCACATCACCGCCTTGAGAGCAGGAGATGTTACAGGTTACAGCCCTGGCTGCCTTTCTCCTCCATCTCTGACATCCTTCTCAGTCCTCTGGGCTCAGAGAGAAGGAGCCTTTCCCTATGTGAGATTCTCCTTCCCCTAAAGAGCACCCAGCCCTCCACTGCCCCTTCCCCGTGTTAAACTAGCAAACAGATGCAGGGAGGCAGAAATGATAAAGTAAAATCAATTGATAGGTACTTAAAAATATTATTCTTTTTATCCTTAAATATCCAGGTTCTCAGTCACCAAGCAGAAATTTTGCTTTCCATTTTGTAGATAAGAAGAAAAGCCAAAATGGAGAAAAATAAAATTGAGGGCATATCCATGCCAATATATCAACACTGCAGGTAAATATCTATCTAGCGTCCATCACTTCAGTGACACTATACTTTGGAAATCTCTCAATCTAACTGTATCTTCTATTTTTCCTTTGAGGGAGGCTCTGCTTGTCCCTGCCCCTTAAGAAGGGGTGTTTCTCCAAGTTCCTTTCCTTGGCAACCTTCTTTTTACTTTTTTCTCTACTACTCTGTGTGTCTGTGTGTGTGTGTGTGTACGTGAGAGAGAGAGAGAGAGACAGAGAGAGACAGAGAGAGAGAGAGAGAGAGAATTCACCCACTTTTCACCCACTCTCAGAACTTAGCCATAATCTTTAAGTATAGATTCAACACATCTTTATACCTTGCCCACTTTTCTGTCTTCTGAATAGTTCTATTTTAAAGGAATGCTGGTTCCTTAAACTGGGCATTCAAAGAACTGAAGACTAGTCTCCATGGTATTGATGTTCTAGTTTCTGTTTAAATCATCCTTTCCTCAAACATCTTACTGTCTCGCCATTGGCCTTCATTCAGCAATCCTCATCATGCTCGTTCCCATAGATTCTGCCTTCTTGGCCTTCCAGTTTTATTCACATGTATTCCTCTCTCCATCTCCCCAGCTCCCTTGCTTCATACCAGTACCTCACCACTTCTCATTGGAATCCTGCAGTGGGGTCAGGTAGGTGAGATAGAGTATAAAGAAAATAGGTTCAGGCTGGGCATGGTGGCTCACACCTGTAATCCCAGCACTTTGGGAGGCCGAGGTGGGTGTCACCTGAGGTCACGAGTTCGAGACCAGCCTGACTAATATGGTGAAACCCCATCTCTAAAATAAAAAAATTAAAAATAAAAAAATTAAAAAATTAGCTGAGCATGGTGGCACATGCCTGTAATCCCAGCTACTCGGGAGGCTGAGGCAGGATAATTGCTTGAACCAGGTAGGCAGAGGTTGCAGTGAGCCAAGATCATGCCACTGCATTCCAGCCTGGGTGACAGAGCAAGACTCCATCTCAAAAAAAAAAAAAAAAAAAAAAAAAAAAAAAAAAAAAAAGAAAAAAAGAAAAAAAGGAAGAAGAAGAAAAGAAAATAGGTTCACATTCCATCTTAGTATCCTGGCATCCTAGATGCTCCAATACCTGGCTCCAAACGGAGTTGTTATCTTATCCCCTACACTCTTACACATTCTCCACAGACTTGCTGAATTTGGCACTCATTCTCCTTGGACATGGGCTTTCCTATTATATGACAGGTAACTTATTTTCTGCACTGAATGAGTTTGCCAAGCCATTTCACTTTTTGCAATATATCTACCAACCAAGACTGTTTTTAGATAATGCCTTTTTTGTGAACCGATTCTTGATCACTGTCTTGTCTGAAGCCCAGTAACCCACGGTTTTCTCGCCTCTACAACTCCCCCTGAGACAGAAGAATGTGTCTTTACCTTGGTGAAACTTTCTTTAATCCCAAAATCCAGGTTAGGTTAGGGCCTCCCACTGTGTTATCTCAGATTTTAGGGGAGAACCCTCATCTCTCTTTGACTTTCTTTTTCTACAGACACCACTGAGAGAAACATATATGGTTTCTTTCTGTATCCCTGACTTCATTCCCATGGAAGAAAGACTGAGCATTTTACTTGTGGGCTGGGGATAAGGGGCTTAGTTCATCTTGACTGCTGCTTTTCTTAGCTCCTCCCTGATCCTCTACCTCCAGAAGCTTGACTGACTGCAGGAAGTATCCATTGTGATCTGCTTTCCACTGGGCAACCATAGCTTCTTCCTTTCCGGGAAGCTTCAACTGTCCCACTCTGCCAGAGTGGGGTAGGCCAAGTACATTGAATGTGCTAGGCTGAATTCTAGGCCGAAATATTGTTGGTAAAACCTCTAGGTGACAGATGTGATATTGCATTTCCCAATCCAGTTTCCATCACTAATAGAGCTGCCATGTTGCTGCCGATGGTTCTCCCCTCGGCCTTTCCACGGACTCAGGACTTCACAGGGAGGAAAAAGCAGTATCTCAAACCTCCTTCGTGATGACATTCAGTATGTTCAATGCCAGTTTCTTTCCCTGTCTCTTCTGTCTAGCTGGTAAATTCCTGTAAGACAGAGACCATGTTCCTTTTCATTTTTGTATCTCTCGTGTCTAGCACAGTATCTAGTTCAATAAATATCTTAACTAAATTGACGGATAGATGAAAACTTTATGCCACCCTTATGGCTCATACTATATCTTATAATAGCAATGCATGAATAAATGGATGAATGACATATGCTCGTATACTGCCTACAGCATATTCTGATTCCTTTCACATGTTGTCTACCAACTCGAACAATCTGCACCTCACAATTTTGCTGTAGGTCTAATGTGGGAGAACACTCGCAGCTCTTTCTCCACTGCTTTTATTTGCCAAGGCTCAGAACACTGGAATTTTGCCAGGGAGGTACAGAACTGTTCAACCCTATCACCCAGAGCCGAATCATCCACAAAGCATCATAGCATCAAAGCTGATGAGAACATCTCATCACCTATATCGTCTTCGCTTTCTGCTTTTCATTTCTGCCTTTGTAAATTTACTATTCTGTCTCTCGCTGCACTTTAAACCATACTCGTGTCTTATTCATCCTTTCTTGTCACCAAAAAGCTGACACAGGCATTCAGGAAACCGGTGTTGTCTATAAAAGAAGAAAACCACTTTTTTTTTTTTTTTGGTTGAATATTTTCCTTCAAACACATGTCCTCTTTTCCAGATATTTAGTTGTACTATTTTTAGCCTGAATTAGGTGTGCTCCTTTCCAGACTTCATTACTGTAAGCAGAGGGAAATACCCAGAATAGGTCCTCAGTTTTAACGGACTAGCCATAGCTTTATTTATTAATTAACCATCTCTATGGACTGAGTTGGTATTTATAACAAAGGAAGCAATTGCTAAGTTGGACTTGGTTTTCATTTCTAGACTTCTGGACCATGGCCATTTGTACAGGGAAAAAAAGCATCTAACAATCCCACAAGATTTTAAACTTAAATTAACTTCTTGCATTAATCATTTACTAGTACTAAATAGACACTGTATATGCTTTCTTATTAGTTACTCATTGCTGTTCAATAAACCACTTTGTAATGTTCTGGCTTTAATAACAACCATGTGTTATATCTCATGAACTTATAGATCATGTGAGAAGTTCTGCTATTCTGGACTAGGCTTGGTTGATCTTGACTGGACTCACTCATGCATTTGTGGTCAGTTGAGTGTTAGGTAGGCAGCTATGCTCACTGTGGCTGACCTTCTAGCTCGTGTGTTTGAGGGTGGCCTGGTGCTGGATGACCTTGGCTGTGCCAATTCAGCAATGCCTTCTCATCCTCCAGCACACTAGTCCAGGCTTGGGTCCATGTAGTTGGCAAGTTTCCAAATCCAAGCAAGCTCACTGAAGAGGAGATGCAGAGACCCTCAAGAACTTTGTAAGGGTCTACTTGAGGAACATTTGCTAACATCCTAGTGATCAAGGAAAAGCACAATTCTGTCCAAAGGCAGAGGGCAGAGACTACAAATTACAGGATAAGGTCAAGAATAACAAGAAGCCAATAAGTGGGGCTATCGATGCAATTAATTTATCACTTTCCAAACCCTCCTTCTGACTTTGTGTACCTCATAAAAACACACGTGTAATGACCTAATTTAATCCTTCTGGAGATAATACTATCATCATCATGAACAATGACAGCCTTCCTAGAGCACTGACCACTACAGTTAAACTACAAAATAAAGGTGATTTCATTGACACAACAACCTATAAAGTAGACAGTAGTATTATTTCACGGTCAGGTGCTTTAACTCCAAACCTCATGGGCTTAAGCATCAGACCAGTCTTCCTATAAAAGCAGTTATGAAATTATGCCCCCTGGAGAAACACATACTATGATGACAGTCTTTTGCCATACTTTGTTCTTACCTCCCAGTAAAAACTCTTTGGCAAAGAGTATATACACCAAGTCTCTTCTTCTTGTGCAAATTATTTGAATTTCCCAGGAGTATGTGAGTATACAAGCATATGTGAAATTGAAAGGTGCAATGAAAAATATAATTCAGGGATCATTCACAATAATGGCTCACAAACCATTTTGTGCCAAGTCCTCAGGCCTTTGGAAACTCTCCAAAGTCTCTCAAATTGTTGCTGGGCAACAACAACAGAAATGGAAGGGAGAAGAATCTGCTTCTGGAAGCAGCCCTCAGCCCTTGGCCCAGCTGTTCTAGGCCTGCTTTCAGGGATCCAGGAAGAAAGTGATGAACCCATGCAAACTTAGGGCAAAACTAACCATATTTAACAGTAGGTGAGAATGCAGAAGGGCAAGGGGAGAAGAGATACCCAGTGCTTAATAAAGAAGCTGTCATGTCTCATGGAGGTTGACTTAGGATACACTTTCATATAATAGACCTTCAACAAAATCCTTGAAGTAAAATTCACTTCATCTAATGAAAATATTATTAGCCTCCGAAATGATCAAGACGGTTCAGAAAGATAGTCATTAGGTTGCTGAGATTTCATCAATAAAGGCTAGGCTATGGGTAGAGAAGGACCTTGTAGACTATATCACAGAGCCTCATGGAAGTTATTTGTCGTGTATGTTTGCTCCATGGCCCCTGGGAGGGCCCCAAGTAACAATCTAGGCCAAGGATTTAAAATTTTTTATGTAAAAGACCAGATGGTAAATATTTTTGGCTTTTCAGGCCATATGATCTGTTGCAACTTTGTACAAAGGCAGCCATAGGCAATACACAAATTAATGTCTATGTCTGTTTTCCTATAAAACTTTATTTACAAAAACAGATAGTGACCAGATTTGGCCAACAGGCTGGAGTTTTCTGACAGCTGGTCTAAGCAGTCAGGAAGTCTGTGAAGATTTGGGGCATGTAGCTGTAAGCAATAGGTCTGGCTTCTGAGCAGGGTGAAAACACTTTTTAAATAATCTGCAATTGTAATCTGTCCAGCATGGTTAAGAATTAAGTATGTGACAACCGGTGGCCTTATGTGACAACCGATGACAGTCAAGAGAAGACCTCTTGTTCCTAGAGGAACAAGACTGACCACAGAAAAGCCTTGTCTGCTCTCAAATTCAGTGCTTTTTTCAGCCAACCAACACTATAATACTTGGAGATCTAAAGGCAGGAAGATGAAGTTAAGTCAATTACTTAAGAAGCACTGAACTCAAAGCAAGGAGAGCTGAGGTCCAGTCCCAGCCTTGCTACTTACTATCTGTATGAGTCAGTTCTTTTAGGACTGTGATCAAGTTTTCCCCAGCTATGAAATAAGGGATTCTGGTGTTTCTCCAAGTGTCATCTGAATCAGAATCATTTAGGTTACTTATCCAAAAGGCAGATTTCTGGGCTCCACCCGAGACCTCTATTGAATTATAATCTCTGAGGTTTGGGGCCTGGTAATATGTATGAACAGCATGAGCTCTGGGGATTTTAAAATCCAGTAAAGTTTCAGACCCACTGGACAAGAAAGATACTATTCTAGCACACCTTCCAGTCCAACGTTCTGGCTTCTCTGAAATCTGGTTAAAGTATATCATCTTCTGTTGTTCTCAGGAAGAAATGCCTGTTAACTATAGCATACACATGAAATTCAATGGAGCCTTGTGGAATTTTGGAAAGAATAACCAGGCTCATCTATATCTCTATTTGGAGAAATGGCTTCTTGGCTTGGGCTAATGTGTTATTTGACAATCAGAAGGGGAAAAAGTCATAATTTCACTCCCGTTTCCTCAGGCCAAAATGCAAATTTAAAACTCATTCCGAATGCCTTTCCAGGGAGGTGGCCACAGCTGATGAAAGACCTCATGCTTGTTGCAACAGGCACTGGTAGCTGAATTTTATCCCTGAAACTGGCATAGCTTCCTTCAGCTCAGCAGAGCAGCTGAAAGGTAAATGGTGCATACACATGTGTGCATGTGTGTATAGTATATATGTGGGGGTGAGAATTATGTTTGTATGTGGGGGTGAGAACATGTGTGTATGTACATGGTGTTTGGTTTGTGATGTGTGTGTGTGTAGTGTGTTCACGTGGTGTGTATATATGTGTATGTCTGGCGTTTGGTGTATCCAATATGGTGTTTGTGTATGCGTATACAGATACATATATATGTATTTGTGTTGTGTGTGGTATACATAGTGCTTTTGTGTTTGTGGCATGCGTATATTGTGGATATATGTGTGCATGGTGTTTGTCATGTGTGTATGTTATATGTGTTTGTTATGTATGTGAGTGTGCCTGGTGATTGTGTGGTGTATGTGTGCTTTGTGTATGGTATACACGGTGTTTGTGTCTGTCTTGGGTGTATGTTGTATGTATATGTGGGAATGTGTGGTGTGTATGGTGTTTATACATGTATGTATATGTTTAGGGAGGGTTGTGGAGGGGGATTGTCAGCCAAGAGAGTCAAGGTTCATAAATTCAATAGGTCCTACTATGTGCCAGCCCCAGGCTAGGTGATGAAAGTACAGAGATAAGTTAGAACAAGTCACTACCATGGAAAACCTCAGAGCCCAGCTTGCAAATTTTCCCGAGTGTTATAAGCCAGGCACTTGCCTCACATCATATTTACAGCAACCCCTTTGAGATAGAGATTGTGATTATTCCCATTTAATATCCAGGGAAGACTGGGACTAAGGAAGGTTAACTATGGAGCACTGTAACAAACCTAAAGAACTTGAACCCAAGCAGGTCAGATTCCAGAGCCCATGTCATTAGCCTCCATCATCACAGTAGCTAACTTTTACTGAGTGCTTTGCATGCTTCACGATCTCATGAAGGTTCTCAGGACAACCCCGTGAGTTAGACACGGTTACCATTCCCACTGTGCCAAGAAATGAATGGCCCAAGGCCACAGAGTCAGTTAACGGCAGAGCTAGGATTCGGACCTTGCTCCAGGTGCCTGCTCCAAGGATTTTTTTCCTTTGTTTCTCAAAGAGAGACAAGCATGGAAATGAATGACAACTCAGAAGGTGCTTGTACAAAGCTTAGAGGAAGGAAAAAAATAACTTTCAAAGGACTCCGGGCAGGGTTTCCTCCAGGAACTGTCATCTATTTTCTTGTACTTACAAACCTGACTCTGGGAGAAATAGCAGAGTCCAAGTTTTGACCGTGACTTTAAAGACCAAGGAAGAGTTTGATGGTTGTAATTTCCTACCTGTTTGATTTGTCCTTGGTTGGACAGGGAGCCGGGAGCCATGTTTTATCTCTTTTTTCCTTTTTTTTATTGAACGTAAATTCCCTCAATGTAATGTAAAATGTCTCTACCAGTCACATCTTTTTATAGTGTCCCCTCTTCCCCAGAAGCTAGAGAGTAGTTAAGGGCAGTCAAGTTTGCATGGATGGAAGCAGGGACCAGGGAATATAAAAGGTTTGTATAAGCGGAATAGTGGAGACCAGGGAGCAAGGGGCTGGGGCATTGGAGAGTCTTATTGTATATTTTGTTCCCAGTTCTGCCAGAGTCTCTAGCCTTCTTTCCAAAGCAACTGGAGATTATTTCATAATACACTCATGAACACACTCATGATTTCACAAAACACTACATGTTTCAGAAACATAGGTCTGACTAAAGCTAAAGTCCCAAAAGATAGTTTTACCCTCACAGGCTTGGGTTTAGCAGCACAGGACATTAATGACTGGAACCAGAAGTCTTAAATGTGTTAGAATTATATTGTACTTGCTATGTAAAAAAAAAACTTTGAAAACAAAATGTATAAAAGAATGATCAAATTTAAATATTTGCAGAAACTGCACCGAAGGCATTTTAGTAGGCCAAATGAATCAACTCCTCAAATCACCTGGAGAGTGTGAGAGTGTATGGGTTCACGGGTGTGTGCACACATCACTTCTGGCCACCTTGCATCTGCATACTTCCAGGGTTGGGAGGTCACTGCTTGCCCAGCAAGCTAATCCACTGTTTTGAAGCTCTGATGGTTAGGATGGATTCCTTTTTTGTTGTTGTTGTTGTATAGCTGTTGTTTTGAGAGAGTCTGGCTCTGGAGCCCACGCTGTAGTGCAGTGATGAGATCTCAGCTCACTGCAGCCTCCATCTCCTGGGTTCAAGCGATTTTCCTGCCTCAGCTTCTTGAGTAGCTGTGCACCACCACACCCGGCTAATTTTTGTATTTTCAGTAGAGATGGGGTTTTGCCATGTTGGCCAAGCTAGTCTTAGAACTCCTGGCATGCTTCAGTCTCCCAATGTGTTGTGATTACAGGCATGAGCTACAGTGTCTGGCAGGATGGATTCCTAATAATATTCACTGTTTGTCCTAGTTCTGACTTCTGAACCTATGCAGAGTCAATTTCAAATACTTTTTAGGGACTTCAAAACATTTTTGGAAGAAAGACATGAAAAGCAAACATGTATATAAGTAAAATGAAGAAATGAAGAAACAAACGGATTTTTCTCCACCTAAGAGCCCACTGATGATCTAATAAATTATTGCCTAATAAATCCCTCTAGGTGATTTCTTTTTATCTGGCTTAAATATCAGTCTTGCTTGTCTTCGGTGCCCATATCCCAAGTCACATGACTCTCTCCCCGGACCCACATGTGTCTTCACACATGCGCACGCGCTGCCAACTGGCAGGCTCAGCAATCCTTGAAAACTCTGATGGATACTGTCCTTAGGTAAAGTGTGATTTCCTCAGGAGACTCCTTTTCAAGTTAACCTTGCTGACTGCTTCAGCCCTGATCCACCACTGTTGCAATTGCTTCATTTCATAACTCCTGGACCCCACTCTCTAACTTATAGCTTGGTACAACACCGAGTCTCGTTGCCATTTCTAGACTGTGTCCCTGTCTTAAACCACTCTTCTTAATGATTAAGTCCACTCCTATCACACTTGTTCTTGGACTGAAGCCTTGATCCCAGGCTCCTAGTTGATGATCCTCCTGACCCCATGACACCAGGCATTTTAACAAACCCAGATTTCATCTCAATCAAGCAATTAAATGCTTATCAAAGAGGCCAATGTTAGATATGAGTTCTAAATTTCTTTTCAAAAAATTAATATGTCAGTATGTTCAATTCTTTGCCTTCTAAGATTTAAACTTAACTTCCTCGTAAAGCAATTTTTTTCAATCACCTACTCCACCCTAACTCACCTGCTCCACCCTAACTCATTCCAATTACCAGGTACCTGCTCTGCCCTGACTTCCACCAAAGCACTCACCCTGTCATTCTCTTCAAATTAGCCAATAGTGCAGTCTAGCCTGTTTAGTTTAGCCTGTGCAGTCTAATGCTAGCCAATAGGAAAATGACACAGCAGCAGGGGCCACATGCGTCAGGGATAAAAACCCCTTCCCCTCCCTTGTCCAAGTGTGCGCTCACCATTGCTGCACCCATAAGGGTGCACCCTTCTATATAAAAATAACTTGCCTTGCTAAAAATTAAAAAATATATAAAAATTAAATTTATATTTCAAATGCTATTTCTTTTGCAACGCCAAAACTTTATATATAACACCAAGAACAGACAGATATGGTCAGTAGCTAAAGACTGCCCCATTCCAATGTATATGTATTGAAATTTACTATCTTCTAGCCTTCATTTCTCAAGTTTTTCCTCCAAAAGCATCTGAAGTAAACTTCCACATCCTTGGCTGAAATTGACTCACATGGCATCAGTTGCACCTGATGCTTTGCTAGCCTGGCACCCTATCAGAAAAGGAGGTGAATTTGACATCAGCTCTTCTTATATTTATGTAATCCATACCACTTCTTGGTGATCACTGCTTCCTTCTTTAAGTGATGAAATTAGATAGATAGATAGATAGATAGATAGATAGATAGATAGATATCGATATATAGATACATAATTATTAATTGTAGAGTTTTCTTGGGGGCAAATATCAGACTTAGATGTCCACCGTAGCATTCATCTTTTCTTCCTTAACATTGAATTTGTGCATCTTCGGTCCCCTGCAGTTCACCTCTGCAGTTCCTCTGAGATTACTCACAGTTAGTGGTTTTTTTTTAATTCTTAGCAGGAAAAGCAGGAGATTTAGACGTGACTTTCAATCTTGTCTCTTACTGAATAATGTATTCAAGGGGGTGACCATGGGCAAATAATTTACTTTCTTTGTACCACAGTCGCCTCAGCTGTAAAATGGATATAACAATATTTGTCTTCTAGGGTTGTTGTGAGAAAGGAATTCAGTAGCATCCCTAAAGTACCTGATGCAGTGCCTGTGTCCTTGCCCCTTGGGAATCAGCTCTTTTTATTTCTGCATCTTGACCTCACGTGGAGCTTCCGCATCTTGAACTCTGTGCTTCCACCGCATTTCCTCACGTATCCTTGTCTCCATGTTCTTCCCTTTCCAGATGGAAGATCATTCTCCTTGACAGGGATGACACATTTTACCAGATGAATACAGCTCTGTTTTCTCGTTGTCATCTGTCAGCATTATGTCTTCTGCCCTGAGCAACGAGTCTCTTTCTCCTTTACTCTTTTTATTGTGAAAGTAGCTTTTAATGAGTCTCACTCTCACCGCCAGTACCCCTTTTATCCTGAGTGTTTTTTACAACTCTCAGTTTATTCACAAGAGCGTATAAAAGGCTTCTTCTGTCCAGTATGCACTCAACGTTGAGGACACTGATGAACAGAGAGACAGGGTCCCTGTTGTCACGCATCTTCTAGTGAGCATTGGCTTCCTGTAGCTGAAGCTGGGTTTAACTTGTACCTCAAATCCTGGGGTGAGTGTAGCACATGATGGAAACAGGATTCCAATCTAGGTGACCTTTCTGCCATATGATGTTGGCACAAAGAACACTTTTTGAGAAGCCTGACCAGCATCAAGGAAATATTATGAAGTGGGCTGTCAGGAGGCCCCATGATCCTCCTTCTGATATCACCTGCCTCCATTCAATAGATTATCAACTAATCCTTATTAAATGATTACTGGCTAGGGTAGTTAAGGTGTAACTGATAACAACTAGGGTACGAATCAGTTCTGGTGAAAATGGAGTGGCTTATTCATATCTATTTCCAGAGAGAGTGAGAAATGACTTAAGTATCTGTCCTTCCATCACTTAACAGTAAGCCTTAATTGAACGTTTCCACAGCCCTCACGCATTAACCTCTAAATACACTTGAACAAAAGATCCTTGTACTCCATGATTACACATGCTTGTGTGATCCACATCCTCATATGATTACCTTATGAATCCCCTCCCTTCTCTATTCATTCTCCACATGGTGAGGTATAAACAGTGCTTTGGAGCAGTGGGTAGGAGAGCTGGGCTACTGTCTCGCTCCTGACCGTTGGGGACATTGCTGCACCATTTCTTCAACTGTAACACGAAGGAGCGGGCCTCCGAAAACCTTAAAAGAAGGTTCTGTTCTAAAGTTCCAAGTGGTTAATTACCCCAGTTTGAGAGACAATTGGCTGTAAACAGAGGTTAGCAATCTGCATCCTGCCCAAACACAGTTAGCTCTGTAGAAAGAGGACAGAGCTCAAGGGGGCTCCCAGGAGGTCTGAGCATTCACCTTCTTGCCTGAGAGTTCACTGACTCATTCAGACAGTATTCCTGGGGAAAAATAGAACTGGACCTATGGCAGGGGGCTTGCAGCCTGGTTCTGTCACTTATGTGCTGTGTGGCTTTAAGGAAGCCATTCACCTCTCTGATCTCTGTTACTTCCTCTGTAAGTCGGGCATAGTGGTACAGCCGTTCACAACAATGGCAAGTGTAGAATTTTCATAAGACGAAAGTATTGATCTGATTTGAAGACAGCCTGGTGGATCTTCCTTGAGTCTGTAATTGTGAAGGTAGCAAGTACAAGCACAGTGAAATTACTTATGTTGCTTGATATTTGAGGTAGCTTTAATGAGGCCACTGAGGTAGGCTGTGTGAGGTCGTGGGACTCAAGGCTCCTCAACTTACCCCCGATGGAACCGTGATTATTCACAGAGCAACTGAGACAATTCAATGTGATTCCATAAACTAAAGTGCCCAGCACGTGCTCAAACAAATAGAACAACATAGTAGTTTTGTATGTGAGCCTGCCTTGTGCCAGACCCCAGGTTAAGCACACATAACTGAAGTCCTTTGTCCTGCAATATGGCACACCGTAAGGAAGCAAGATAGCATTTTATAGAGGCAGCATCTAAAAAAACAATGTAATTCTCTCTTAGGAAATCCAGCCTTAGCTTTTAAAGTTTAAGATCGCTGAGATGATAGAACATTTCAGATGGTTGCTGCATGGCTCAGTCAGCACCTGGTTAATGGTGCCTACAGAGTGGAAGAGTCAGGATGTGTTCATCCAGCTTTAACACTTAGAAACTGAATGCGGGCCTGGCACCTAGCAGGCCCTCAATAAATGTTCAGTCAATGAATGGATGAATTAGTAAGTTAATGTATAAATGGAGAAAAAATATTTTATGAGACCAGTGCTGTGAATTTTCAGTTTCACACTTACTCAATCCACAAGGGAGTCAATCCAGAGGCAAAATTCACGGATTCACGTATCTCTCCTGAGATAACACATGTTGAAATGTCATCGGAATAAAATATGTGAAATTTTTGTCATGGGAGTACTTCCAAGTATTTTGATTTTCTTTTCTTCTTCTTCTTTTTTTTTTTTTTTTTAACTCTTATTTCAGCCCTGGCAAATCCTATTCAGAGATTAAAAAGAAGAACTTCCAGTTGGGCATAGTGGCTCACGCCTGTAATCCCAGCACTCTGGGAGGCCAAGGCAGGCAGATCACTTGAGGTCAGGAGTTGGTGACTAGAGTGGCCAACATGATGAAACCCCGTCTCTACTAAAAATACAAAAATTAGCTGGGTGTGGTGGGGGTGTCTTTAATCCCTGCTACTTGGGAGGCCGAGGCAGGAGAATCACTTGAACCCAGGAGGTGGAGGATGCGGTGAGCCACTGCACTCCAGCCTGGGTGACAGAGTAAAACTTCATATCAAAAAAAAAAAAAAAAAAAAGAACTTCCTAAGTAACAGTAGTCTCTTTTCTCAGTTGGGCATGTATCTGCCTAAATTAAACATGAACATTTTCCTACCTCTGTTGAAACTAGATGTGGCCACATGACATGTTCTGCCCAGTGGGGTGTGAGCAATGTGCTGAGGGTGGCTTCCTGGAATGTCCTTAATGGGAGGGAGCTGTTCTTGCCTTCCCCTTTCTCCTTGGGTGCTGGCTGGAAGGGCCAGCCTGGTTAATGAGATGAACTTGGGAATGGAAGCTACGTGTGAAAGAGTAAAAGCTAGGAAGACTTTAGTCCTGAATATGACTCCTTCAGATGTTGCCTAAGAGAGGAATAAACCTCCATCTTAAAAACAAACTAAACTGTATTTTGGGGTTTTGCCTGGCACATAGTTGAAGCTAACCCTGACTTATAGAGTAACACTCAGAAACTCTGGAAATGCCATTCACACAACATGATCCAACAACATGAACACTGGGTTAGGAGTCAGCAAACTGAGTTCTGAGCTTTTAGCACTATTTAGCTTGTTGATATTCAACAAGTCATTTCCTTTCTTATGATTCAGTTTTCCATTCAGTAGAATACAGGCATTAAATTAGGACTTCCTCTCCGATGTTACCATCCTTAATAATTCTTATAAGAATGTAGCAGGAGCTACTGTATGAAACATCATATCAAGCTTAAGGATTGGGGGAAAAAATCTAGTGTTAAATGCAGTCAATAAATATTTGTTGTGCACCTAACTCATGTCAGGTACTGCAGTAGGTACTAGAAATACGGAGGTGAACTAAACAGATACAGCTCCTGCCCCTGTGAAGGATACTATCTAGTTAAGAGGAAAGGCATTAAAAATATTGCTAAATGCAATGGCAATGAAAGCCAAACTTGACAAATGAGATCTAATCAAACTAAAGAGCTTCTGCACAGCAAAAGAAATTATCAGAGTGAACAGGAAACCTACAGAATGGAAGAAAATTTTTGCAATCTGTTCATCTGACAACGGGCTAATACCCAGAATCTACAAAGAACTTAAACAATTTACAAGAAAAAAGCAAACAACCCCATCAAAAAGTGGGTGAAGGATATGAACAGACACTTCTCAAAAGAAGACATTTATGCAGCCAACAAACATATGAAAAAAAGCTCATCATCACTGGTCATTAGAGAAATGCAAATCAAAACCACAATGAGATACCATCTCACACCAGTTAGAATGGCAATCATTAAAAAGTCAGGAAACAACAGGTGCTGGAGAGGATATGAAGAACTAAGAACGCTTTTACACTGTTGGTGGGAGTATAGATTAGTTCAACCATTGTGGAAGACAGTGTGGCAATTCCTCAAGGATCTAGAACCAGAAATACCATTTGACCCAGCAATCCCATTACTGGGTATATACCCAAAGGATTATAAATCATTCTACTATGAAGACACATGCATATGTATGTTTATTGCAGCACTATTCACAATAGCAAAGACTTGGAACCAACCCAAATGTCCATCAATGATAGACTGGATAAAGAAAAGGTGACACATACACACCATGGAATACTACGCAGCCATAAAAAAGGATGAGTTCATGTCCTATACAGGGACATGGATGAAGCTGGAAACCATCATTCTCAACAAACTAACACAGGAACAGAAAACCAAACACCGCATGTTCTCATTCATAAGTGGGAGTTGAACAATGAGAACACATGAACACAGGGTGGGGAACATCACACACCGGGGCCTGTCTGGGGGGTGGGGGACTAGGGAGGGATAGCATTAGGAAAAATACTTAATGTAGATGACGGGTTGATGGTTGCAACAAACCACCATGGCATGTGTATACCCATGTAACAAACCTGAACACTCTGCACATGTATCCCAGAACTTAAAGTATAATAATAAAAAAATTGCTAAATGATTATAAAATGATTTGTATAAAAAAGAAGTGTGTATGTTATGATACCATGGGTTAGCAGGGCATTACTTGGTTGTGGGAGGAGGGAATCAAAGGAATGCATGCACGAATGCATATTTAAACTGAAATACGAAAACTGAATGAGGCTTAACTAGGTGAAGAGTAGGAAGAAAAATGTGCTAAAAAATCAACTTACAGGAAGCTTAAGAGTTTCATAAGGACAAGTTGATCAAGCTTATGAAGCCAGAAGAAAAGACTCATGGGTTTACTCTTTCCCAGACCTGACCCTGTTACAAATTGATACATCCAAGCAAAATTTCCACCCAATCCTTAACACTTCTGCTTTTCAACTCAGGAAGATATTTTTTCTTGAAGTTGCAACACTGAGCATTTTTAGATAATCACCTTTTCATGTGTACTGCAGTTTTCAATTAACTGTTTGCAAAGCAGGGTTACATGTATAATCTGGGGTAATATAGGCAGTAGATAGTACTATCCTCAGTTACAAGGGCAGAAATGGAAACTTGGTGAGATTAAGCTACATTCATGTGGTCAAACAGTTAAGTGGTGGGACCTGAACTTTCTTCATCTTCTGGCCAGTGTTCTAACCATCTCTCTCTTTCTAGGGCAGAGGTCGTTTGCCCATATAAAAGTGACTATCAGGAAAGTAACTAACTTTGAAAGGAATGTTGGCCAATTAACCCAATAATGCTAGTTGGAGAGATTACGGTCAAATGATTTCTTCATCCAGGATCATTTTAGAGCATTTTGGAATTCAGATTTTGGGATTTGGGATGGTCAACCTGTACTAACTCTTTCTAGAGGGGTGGCCGTGGTTAAACAAGACTGTGCATGGAAAGCTACTGCCTGACACACGCAGGGCCTCTATACCTGTCAGGTGCAATTACTATTGTATGGCCCATCCTTCAAGACTGAGAGCTATGGGGGTACTTCCTTCAAACTGCTCAGATCTCTCAAGGTCTTTCTTATGTGTGCCCCTGGTTTATCTCTATCACAGGATTGACGACAATATATTTTTATTGAATAGTTACATTTCTCTTTACCACAGATTGGCTGAGGAGACAGATGCCATGTCTTCTCTATATTTGTATTTGCAACACATAGCATAGAACTATTTTTATTTATTTGAGATGGAGTTTCGCTCTTGTTGCCCAGGTTGGAGGGCAATGGCATGATCCTGGCTCACTGCAACCTCTGCCTCCTGGGTTTAAGCGATTCTCCTGCCTCAGCCTCCTGAGTAGCTGGGATTACAGGCATGTGCCACTACACCCAGCTACTTTTCTATTTTTAGTAGAGTCAGGGTTTCTCCATGTTGGTCAGGCTGGTCTCAAACTTGCAACCTCAGGTGATCTGCCTGCCTCGGCCTCCCAAAGTGCTGGGATTACAGGTATGAGCCACCGCGCCCAGCCCAGAACTGGTTTTGTAAAAGCTTAATAATGCTCAATGCACCAGATATAACTTCAGAATCAGCTGCTCTTCAAATAGGTGTTTCTGGCTCTTTTTCACTCCAAACTAGGTAAGTCATTCTGTTTTATTCCTCATAACAGCAACACTTTTGCATTTCACAGCTCTATTTACCTTATCAAATCCTTATGCCCCCACTAGACTGGAGGCCCCCTGAAAGAAGCCACTCCATCTGCAGGGCATCTCCCGGTGTCTATCTGCTGAAAGAATACATAAACAGATTGCTGAGACTGCTCTGAGAAATGAACTTACTAGAAATTCAGCAATTGCACTGATAAAACAGTGACACGGGTCTTGAGTGGGTGGCCTGGCCTTGCTCATGCTTCCTGCTTCCTCCAGAGCTCTACGCTTGCACAGCCCAAATACTCTACTCTCTGTGTGGCAAAGCTTTGGAATTTGGCTCTAAAATCAGGGGAAAGGAAGCAGAGGGGCCAGGGAGTCATTTGCAATGACTGTCCTGAGATTCTGTTTCATCATGTGCATGCACTTAGTGACACATCAGGGAACTTTCTTCCAGGAGCAAGTTTTTCTCTTCCCCTCCACTTGTGCATATGTTGAAAGATCACACATACGTTTTCAATGAAGTCACTGACGATCATGGGAAGCCAGCAGTAACAGCTGGTGTGTCCGAATTACCCGGAGGCGATTTAATCTTTTGGCCTCACATTGGGAAAGCAGTTTGAGGAAGGTAGGCTCCTTTAAAACAACAACAACAAAACTGAAGCTAGAGGACAAGAACAACAAGGAGAAATTGTATGGCTTTAGGCAGCTGCTGCTGTTACTAAAAGCTAGGAAAGGAGGCAGGAGGGGCCTGAAGCCTGTGGATGAAAGTGAGGGTTGTTATCAACAGCAGGGTGGCCGGGACTAGCGCTCCTGGGAGAATATCATTTCCTTTGTGGAATGAGATACCAGAAGGCTTCCAACCCCCAGGAAATCAGCCTAGGGCGGTCTGGGATTGAGGATCTTTCTGATCTGTAATGCCTGGACTCATAAACAATGTCAGTATCACCCATGAGAGATGAGTAACAGGAGAGGCACAATTAGCAGGCCAGAGAATCCTGAAAACAGTCATTAAAGTCTTGAAGGATGTGGGCAGCAGTGTGGTACAGCTGTTGAGCATGTCAATTAGGGATTCAGAGGTAGGGTGGGGGAGAGAATGCCATTCCAAGGAGGCCAGCACTTCTCACCCTGACTGCTGGCACGGCAAGCTACTGTAGCATACAACAGGGCCTCTTCCCCCACCGCGCCCCTGACTGAAAAAAGCAAAAGAGAGAAGAGGATCAAGAGGTCCCAGATACAAATTTCCTGCTGCACTTAGAGAGCTACATGTTTAGCCAAGATTTCATGATCAGATTTTTGCACATCAGTTATTAAAAGAAACCATCCTTCAAAAGTAAAGTTTAGTTTTCCCTGAAATTGGAACATCTGCTTAATCAGAAGGAATAGTGCACCAGGAGAAATGACCACCTCTGCTACTACAAGTAATGGTATTGAAAATTTCCTATCATAATTTACTCATTAGTCCAAAAAGCTTTTTTATATAACAGTCACAAAGATAAATAATATCTAGTTCCTGACCTTGAAAAATGCACCAGTAATACAGTAGAGAAAGCCACATAAACAGGTAATTACAATACAATGGAGCATGCGCTGCGATGGCACGCCCACTGAAGATGGGAAGGATCAGGCTGGGCTGGACCTGGAAGGCTGAGAGCAGGAGGGCAGAGGGCAGCAATAAGGAAAGGGAGGATAAAGCTAATGAGGTGCAGAGCAGTCTCCTTGCTGTGTTTTTTGCATATAAACTTGTGTGGTCCTTCACTGCTCCTTAAACATATACTAATTGGTACTTTTCTCCTTTCCTGAAATTTTTCAACCTTCTTTCATTTTTCTTCTCAACAACCTTCCATTCCGATTTTACTCATTCTTGCCATATGCTTCCTGCCTGTGAATGTCAGTGCTGGTGTCACTCCTGATGTGTGAAACGCCCTCCCAAGATTTTAAGTGTCTCAGTCCACCAATCATTCCAATCTTCTACTTTGCCTCTTGATATGGTTTGGCTGTGTCCCCACCCAAATTTCACCTTGAATTGTAGCTCCTATAATCCCCACGTGTTGTGGAAGGGACCCGGTAGGAAATAACTGAATCATAGGGGCAGGGTTTGCCTGTGTTGTTCTCGTGATAGTGAATAAGTCTCATGAGATCTGATGTTTTTATAAAGGGGAGTTCCCCTACACACACTCTTCTTGGCTGCCATCATATAAGATGTGCCTTTGCTTGCTCTTCACCTTCCGCCATGATTGTGAGGCCTCCCCAGTCATGACGAATGGTGAGTCCATTAAACCTCTTTCCTTTCTAAATTACCCAGTCTTGGGTATTTATTCATAGCAATATGAGAATGGACAAATACAACTTCCTATCTCTAAAACCTCCCTCCTGAACTCATGTGGCAAAGGTTTTTGCTTTTATTTATTTTTGCTTGACAATGAACAAGAGAAAATATTAGGTAGCTGAGGAAGTTAATATAGAAGAGGGTTCCTATTTCTTTGCAAATATTTCCAGGAAAGTGACATAACCAGGGCTTTGAAACAAACTGGTTTTTCATTACTATTGCCTCATTGAATACTCAAATCATTTTTACTTGAGGCATACAATAAAGAGCTACATATTGGGTAGTAGTACTTTTTGATTTCAGGATGTTTTAGAAGATTTGGGGTACTTTTATCTCTCAAAATATTTCCCTTTTAGAAATTTGTCACCACCCCACCAACCACCACCATGTTCTTTTTGAGTTGGTCACTTATATGGTCCAACCTGTGATGACACAGGGTTGGGAACATGACTCAAACTGGTCAATCACAGTGTACCATTTTCCTGGCCATAGGGATTGGTTTAGACATGAGGACATGACACAGGCCAGACAAAATCCTGAAGCCATTGACAAAAATGACCGTCTGGTTTATCTGAATCTGCTAACAGCATGTGAAGAACTGGGTTGTAATCTTGGACAGCAGATGGAGAAGATTTAAGTGAGAATCAGCTAACACAGAAAAGCAGGAGGAAAGAGGGAGAGAGAAAGAAAGAGACGAAATGAATTTTTTGTCTTTGAATCCAGCTATGTTCAAAACTAGAGCCACTTTCTTGAACTTCCCAGATATGTAAATCTTTTAACTCTGCCTTTTGTTAAGTTGATTTCCATTAAGTTTGTGGAGCTTGTAAGAAAAAACATTTTTTCAAATAGAATTGAATAGACATATATCACACTGATGTTAATAACATCTTAAATGAAAATAGGTTTATCGAAGTGGAAAAAAATGGGTTATATAGTAAAAAAAGAAAATGAAAAAAGACAACTGAGACAATACATGATGAAAAAAGGCTCAATTTGCCAGGGTAAAAGTAGCAATCCTAAATATATATATATATGCGCCAAACAACAGAGCTTCAAAATAAATGAAGCAAAAACTGGTAGAGTTGAAAGAAGAAACAAACAATTCCAAAATTATACTTAGGGACTCTGACATCCAACTCATGGCAAATGACAAAATGACTGGATAGAAAACCAGCAAGGACATACAGGAAAATGACCTCAACTTGAGAAAGAAATCTGCAACACGCCTACATGCTTAAAGGTGAAAGACTCAGCATGTTCCCCCTAATATCAGGAACAAGGCCAAGACATCCACCCTCTCTGTTCTTATTCAACACAGCGATGAAAGGGATGAAAGTTCAAGCAAGCACAATAAAGAAAGAAACATACATAAATAAAAGGCATACAGATTAGAAAGGAAGAAATAAAATATCCCAAGGAATCTACCAAAAATAAAAATTCTCCTAGAACCACACAGAGCACAAGATCAAGACAGAAAATCATTTGCATTTCTATACACTAACAACAAACATTTGGAAACAAGTTGAAAGCACAATACCATTGGCAATTACACCAAAGAAAGTGAAATACTATGGTGAAAATCTGACAGAAGATGTAGAAGATCTCCCTTCCGAAAATTACAGGGGCCTTTTCTGAACTAGTGAAAGTTCCTTTGGGCTGTTCTCATGTCTGTCCAGAAATTTTCCCGTTTCCTGCCTGAATTCCTGGATTCTCGGATGATTCCTGTCTTCCTGTCCAAATTGAGAGATGTCAAATGAGGACCATGACAAAGCCAGTTGTAAGTTTTCTGATGTCTACACCAAGAAACTCATACTTAGTGGGATGTCTGCTCTCAGGTAGAACCAAACCAACCAGTTAGGAGATACCTAGAGCATAGTCTTCAATGCCTGGGAGGATGGGAGACAAGCAGAGATCTTGGTTAGTAAAAGAGTTCAAAATCTATTTGTGAAATCAATGTTTATTCACTTAATTAGAAATAAATATGTAAATAAATGGAATTCTGTCGAATATCTAAGTAAGACCCAGTTATGGTACATGTTCTATTTTCTCTTTAGTTTTTATTTTAGTTTCGGCTATACATATGCAGGCTGGTCCTATAGATAAACTGTGTGTTACAGGAGTTTGGTATACATATTATGTTGTCACCCAGGTAGTAAGCATAGTACCTGACAGGTGGTTTTTTGATCCTCACCCTCCTCTGATCCTCCATCCTCAGGTAGGCCCCAGTATCTACTGTTCCCTTCCTATCTGTTTTATTTTAAGCAATTTTGTATCTTAGCAAGTTGAATCCTCATACCAGTTGTGTTAGTCGAACATCATTATCCTCATAATATACATGAAGGAGCCAAAACCCAGAGACATTAAATAACTGTTTGAAAACAACAAAGCTAATAGAGCCTGGATTTGCACCCATATCTCTGACTCCAAAATGTATACTCTTAACCAATATGGTACCCTGCCTCCCCAAATTCTCAGAACATCCCATTCTGGTATAGTCATGATTACCAAAGCAGGAAATAGCATGTAAAGTCAACAAATATAAATAAAATATCTTCAGTGAAGGAGAGACTGAATGAGCCACATCTTAAAAATATGGAAATATATGCAAGCCTCATTTGCTAGAATAAACTTTGAGTAATGCTGAGTAAGCCAAACACTTTGGAAGTACTGGCAACAAAATAAGCAATTATATGCTAAAAGGACAGAGGTCATTAAATGCTAAAGGAAGACAAAATAGTATAAGCTTATTCTTGTTTCCTCTGGACAAAACTGGGGTCAGTCTGTAGAAGCTGCAAAGAGAGAGTTCTCAGCTCATAGTCTGAGAAATTCTCAAGGAAGAATTTACAAAATTATTTCTTACAAAAGGTTTTTTCAATAATTATCTAACAAAATTACAGTTTATCTAATAAAACAAAACATTCTTTTGGAGAAAAATTAGAAAACACCAAAATACAGAAAAGATGGAACCCAAATCTTTCATCACTCCACTACACGAAGGCAATAACTGTTAGCATTTAGATTTTTCAGAAAGAGGAACATTCTCAATGTCAAAATGGTCCAGTGAAGGGTAATTGCTTTCAAAGGTAGTGAGTTCTCTGTCACTAGAGGTATGTAAGCAAAGACCAGGTGGCTAGTGGATAGGGGCTGGTATAGATAGATGCAACCATAAAGTGGGCAGAAAGTGGGTCTGGACTGAAAGGCATTAAAGAATGCTTCCGACTTTGAAACTACAGAAATCTATATGATCCAGGAAGAAAGCAGAACCCGGTCTGGTTTATTTATCAAGGATTATTTGGAATCTAGAACAGATTCTAGCACATGGTAGGTGCTCAGTAAACATATATTAAATGAAAATGAAAGAATAAAGGAAGGAAGAGGGAGAGAGAAGTAGGAAAGATGGGAAGGAAGGAGAAGAGAGGAATGCCTGATTAGGGAGCAGGTTCCAGATTCAAGCCCATTCACTCATAGATCCTCAGCCATTCATTTAGCTCCTGCCATGTGCCAAGCACTATCCTGGTTACAGGGATTTGAGATGCAGTCCCCTAGCTCAGTGTTCACTTTGGAGTCCCTATTCAATCTGACAGTAAAAAACGGGCCTTGTCTATGGGTGTGGTGGTGGTTGGGGAAGTTTGTCTCCGTGAGGCTTGGGGGGCCCAGCAATCATTACAGGAAAGAGACACGTTTGGAAAATGACAGGTGGTTGGAACACCTGTGCCGTGTGATGTGCAGAGGTGTCTGTGTCGGGGGGTGGGCATGTGTCAGCAGACTCAAAAAGACCCTTGGAGTCATTTCTCCCTCTATTGGGTAAGTGAGTGGGAGACACAAACCATTTTTCCAGGCTACAAGCTCCCCTACACCCCCAAATCCTCCCTTCCAAATTCTCCCTTGAGTCCCAGCAGCAGAACTGCATTCTGTGTGGCAGAGCGGGTCCAGTGGCACTTTGCACTTACGAGTAATTTCAATTTTATCAGACCAGCTGGGGCTTGTTTTTGAGTCTGTGAAAAGATAGGAAGTGCTCAAACAGGAAGCTGGGATAAGGTTACACTGACAGATCTGTGATTTTGCCCATGACTTTAGGGCAGAGGAATGTTCTGCTGCAAAACGGCACCGCTACAACCAAGTTGAAAACACACACAAATATATACATACACACGATTACACCGATTTGGCTGTTTGGAGCTGGTTCTGACTCAAAGTTCGTGTTATCTTTGTTCTGTCCTGAGAAAAGCTCCTTTAGTCATACGGGCTTTCCCCTACCCTAGGTTGGCCTTCAGGATCCCCTTTTAAGGCCCCAAGCTCAAACCTTAGTTAATGGGATCTTAATGCCCACAGTTATCCAGAAATCTTGAATCTTCCCTTTCCCGCTTCTCACATATTCAACACTCAACAAGCACAGCATGTTTGTCTCTGAAATGGTTCTTAGATGCATGATCTACTCTCCCTAAGGATACTCAGGGCCTCAGGTCAGATTCTCACCGTCTCTTGTCTGCACTGATGCTCCTGTGCCTTGAATTGTCTCCTTGACTCAGTCTCTGCCCGAAAACCTTTCTCCATCTTGCTGCCAGTGTAACCTTCCTAGGGCACAAATTCGATGGAGTTATTTCCCTGCCTAGATATTCCTGGTGGTTCCTTATCCTCAGTCACGCCGCTCCAAGCATGGTCTGTGGATGGGCACCAGCCTGTGAACTTTGTTCCTGTCCCTGAGAGGTAAGTGCAAAAGTAGAGAGCGCATTTGGAAGTGTATATGGACATTTGACATCGCCATGTTATCCAAATGTGTCATGTGTGGTGAATAGACCGGTGTCATTAAATAGAGTCTACCTAGGGTGTTGTGGAGCTCACATGGAGAGTCACCTGTGGGGCCAACTCTGTACTCTTAATTGGTGCACAGTTGGGGTAAGAACAACAACGACAACTGGTCCTGTACCACAGACAGTGCGAGAAGCACAGCTCTACAGGATACAATCCAAAGACTTCACCCCAAATCCTTCCTGACCCAGTCTGTGTCCGTGGTTCTTCCAGTATCTCCTGAAACTCCTCCTATACTTTCCCCCATCTGTGAAGCTGCTTGGCAGTCCTCTAGACAATATGTACATGTGAATTCTTCCCGGAATGTCCTTCCCTGCAGCCCTTTTCTCATGTTCTTACACATCTTTCACGTCTCATTGCAGCTCTGCTAGAACGGCCTCTGTGAAGTCATTTCTGATGCCATCTCTTAAGTCTCCAACACAAATACCGCCTCCTTGTGTCCTTCCACATTACCTAGTTCATTACTGTGGCAACTTCAAATGGGATGAATAAGACAAAATCCCTTCTATCGAATGGTTTCTAGCCTACTTCTCTCATGAATACTTTTCTCATGAATTTTCTGTGCTGTGTCTCCTTAAAGAGACTGTGTATTAAACAGCGTTGTGTCTACAAGGCCTTTATGCTGTGAGCGCAGGCAGAATTCAAGGAAAGATACAAGGAATGAAACATTTGGGATTCATTGTGACAATGAAGGTTGAGACATAAAAAGAGGTTCTGGAAAATCTTTTATCCTCTCAGTCTCTCTGGGCTTTCATTTATTCTTTTACCACAGGTGGGATTGGAGTTGTGGACACCCATAATTCCATTGAAGCTCAAATATTCAACTCTACAGCCAGGGAATTTATGTTAGCAGAACCTCTTCCCTCCAGAAACCCCTAGGAGACAGCCCGATTTCTCAGACTCTACATACAAAAGTAGCAACCACAGGATGCACATGGCTCCATTTCCTGAGACTTTTCTTTGGATCTTTCTTATGTCGCATTCCTTTAGGGATGGTGCCCTTTCATCTGCATTCACAATGCCCTGAAGTCAGGTAATTTAGATAGAAAGAAATGGAAGAATTTCAAATTTGGACTTTTTATTTTCTAGTGAGTTGTTCGGGTGCTTAAGGCTACAAGAAAACATGGCCCAAGTCCCCAGGCTTGGCAAAGGGTCATCGACACCTAAAACAAGAGATCTCAAGTTAAACACGTTAAGTAGAAAATAGGCTGTCATTATGGGTAAGTGGGCAAAATTGCCCCCATTAAACCTACTGAATGGAGGATCGTGTTCTTCCTTTTCTCTCCTTCCCACTCTTTAGATCAGATTGCACAGAAATGTGGGTTGAATATTTATTGTCCTTTGGGTTTTCAGATAGTTGTGAGTCTCCTGTCCCCCACTAGATTTCACTGCAGCAGCAAATTCTTTTCAGACCTGATTCAACATCCAGTTCTTCATTTGGAGTACACTATTCTCTACCTGACCAAATTCTTTCTTACCTCACATTGGAAACATTGCTAAATTGATTTAACTCATAGACAAGTGCTCATTCTCCGTGGCATCACCCTCCCAGAAAAGTGGGCCACATACTGAGAGCACAATCTCCCTTCTCAGCCTTGCTGGTGTTGCTTCCTTTTGTCCAGAACAAGCGTCCCAAAACCCTCTGTGCCTGGCCAGGTCTGACTCATCCTTCATGTCTCACATTAGATGCCACTGCCCTGGGCCCCCTACGTGTTCCCAAAACTGGGGCAGATGACATTTTTTTTTTCCTGCTCCCATTCTACCCTTGAAAACCAACCTTTGGAAGAGAAGTGACAGTAATGCGAGGGCAACTTATCTCTACCTTGGTCCTGAGCAGAGCAAATGCCCTAATTTTGATGTCTTTCTCTCTCAATTCAGTTTCACGTAAGAAAGGTTTTCAAATAAGCAAAGACTGAAGAGGCTGACATTTTTATTTCCGCAAACAAACAATTCTTCTCAGAAATACTCATTTGAGTCAGGAATATCTAACAGCATGGTCAAAAATACTACAAGAATAATTGCAAAGGAGTTATTTACCTCTCTGGATTTAGGCATAAGCCTTAACAAATGCAGCTGGGGATGTTTTCTAAGACCCTGTGACATGCACTTCACACGACGTCAGCACTGCTTTATAATAGCTCCCTCCCAACACACACACACACACACACACACACACACACACACTTTCCATGAATTTGACTGGTGGTTCTTGATTAGCGATTCTTTAGACTGAGACCACAAGAAAGACTGAATCTGCTATTAGTGTGCGGGGCAAGTCTCCCTGGCAGAGGTGTCCGTCCCTGCAGAACGCCACTGTGTCTGTTCTCCTGTTTCAGATTCCTTTCGCTTAATTGACAGGCCAGCTTCCCTCCACCCCCTTCTCTGGTGCCATATTCACGGGCCTGCAACACGTATTAGTGTTTCCAAAGCAGTGTTCCCAGCAGGAGTTCCCACAGGGGGATACACACCCAGGAGGAAGGAGATAAAGGTCTAAAAACTCGGCTTTAATCGCATTTGAATTTAGGAAACTTGTTTTGATTAACAAGTAACGCTGTAACGGCATATCTCTTACAATTTAATGAAAAGAGGTTTTTCTCCCTCCTTAAGAAAGTGAAAGAGGGAGTCAGATAACTCCGTGACACTTCCCTCCACCCACCCCCAAGCAATAATTTGATTCATGCAGGCTGAGAAATTTGATGCCAAGACTGACTGGGGGGAAAAAAGAAAAAAAAAAAAAAAAAAAAACCACTTTCAAAGGGCTCTGGCGCCCTCTGCTGATAATTGGTGCTGAGACCAGCACTATAGGATAGAATTCGTCCTCACTGAACGTTGAAGTTGACCTCTTCCACTTCACTCACTTTAAAGACCAGGACGCTGGGATTGAAAGAGCGTCACTCAGTAACATCATGTTGCTTGTTAATAGAAACTGTACTGTGATCCAAAGGACACACTTTCATGTGAGGAACTCCCTCTTTTAAATATTGTTTCCTTACTAGCTGTGTTCTTGAAGAAGTTATCGACCTTTCTTCAAAAAAATACCCTTCTTCAAAAGATATTTACTTGACACATCTATGTTGGGCACCATCATCATCCTGTGGATCACTAGCGTTGCTTGGATAATTGAGTTATCTAGGCTGGTGAGCTCCCCTTCTTTTCCACAGTTCCATGGGTTTGGTTAATGAGAAGATGGGTTGCAGATGGCAGTTTGTTGGTTAAAGTTACATAAATAGCTGCTCCTGCATACATCTGGTCTGTGCTCATATTTACTGCAAATTATAATCCATATAACTTTAGGACTAACTAAAATGTAGATGTGGTGTGTATTAGTCCATTTTCATGCTGCTGGTAAAGATATACCCAAGACTGGGGTAGTTTATAACGAAAAAGAGGTTTAATGGACTCACATTTCCACGTGGGTAGGGAGACCTCCCAATCATGGCGGCAGCAGGAGAAAATGAGAACCAAGTGGTGAAAGGGGTTTCCCCTTATAAAACATCAGATCTGGTGAGACTTATTCACTACCAGGAGAACAGCATGGGGGAAACCGACCCCCTTAATTCAATTACCTCCCACCGGGTCCCTCCCACAACAACGTAAGAATTACGGGAGCTACAGTTCAAGCTGAGATTTGGGTGGGGACACAGCCAAACCATATCAGGGTGTTAATTACCAGCCCTTCTTACAAATTTACTAGGACACTACCTTCTTCCGTTCGACTGAATGGTCCCTCCTCTTTCTCTTTCTCTGCCTAATTCAGCACCATCACATTTCAGGTTTACACCGGATCTGCCACTTTTCATCTCAGAGCTAATAAGCTAATTACCAGAAGTTTGTGGAATTTCTTTATGTAAATGTGCCTATTTACCTTTAATTTGTGGTATTTTGGCACTATCAAAATCTGGATGAATTCAGACATTCTGAAAGGTCTTTTAGTGTAAACTTGCTCTGATAAATTCCTTCTGCCTGTGGAAGCCATTATAAAAATGTTTGGCCCTGATAAGAAGCATTTTATAGACTTCTCTGACTTTAGGCAGGAAAAGTACAATGGTTAGGTTGGATATTGCTTGGAAAACTCTTTCCCATTGTACGGAATCCTTTTCCTCAATTATACAGTTATTCGTTAAATGTCAGTTATATGTGGACTAGAAGACACAGGGAGTAAGAGAGACTGGTTACTGACTCCATAAAGCTTATATCCAGCAGAAAAAATAAAGGTTATTGATCAAGTATTGCTTACTTCCTCTTTGCCACCACAAACCATTTTACTAATTGCAATGGCTGTACTTAGAAGTTGACTCTAAGATGTTTCTCTGGGATTTTACTATAAAATGACTTTTAAAATATGCACATGTTTTTGACATTATTTTTCTTTTCTTTTTTTTTTTTTTTGAGGCGGAGTCTCGCTCTGTCGCCCAGGCTGGAGTGCAGTGGCGCGATCTCGGCTCACTGCAAGCTCCGCCTCCCGGGTTCCCACCATTCTCCTGCCTCAGCCTCCCGAGTAGCTGGGACTACAGGCGCCGCCACCACGCCCGGCTAATTTTTTTGTATTTTTAGTGGAGACGGGGTTTCATTGTGTTAGCCAGGATGGTCTCGATCTCCTGACCTCGTGATCCGCCCGTCTCGGCCTCCCAAAGTGCTGGGATTACAGGCTTGAGCCACCGCGCCCGGCCGACATTATTTTTCATACACACACAAAAGCAAGTTGCAAATTGTACAGAGCTCTAGAAATATAAGCTATTAAATGTCCCAGATGTTTTGATGCCCAGCTCATCATCTTTTAACCACACTGAAAGGCTTTAAGCTTTAGTGTTTAAAGCATTGGCCAGAGGAGATAGTCAAAACATGAGTCTTCCCGTGCCTCAGTCCCTGCAGTTTCTGATTCAGTAGGTTTGAAGTCAGATCCAAGATTCTGATGTATGTGTAGCCCACAGACAACACTTTTAAAAATACCTTGCTTCAGCCTGCAGGTTTTTTGTCTATCAATTCAGTCATACCTTATAAACTATTATTGTGAGAGATACACAGATGCTTATTGGAGACCTTCTGTGTGCCAGGCACTCTGCATGGTGCTTTCCCACGGTGGTTTAGCATCGTGGCCAAGAGCAAAAAGGGTTCAATCCCAACTCACTTTAGTCTCTCTGGGTTCAATCCCAGCTCACTTTAATCTCTTTGTTGCCACTGTGTCATCACTGAAAGGAAGATAATAGTGGTAGCTTCATCATGAAGTAATTGTGATGATAAGATGGGTTGACAGGGCTGGGTGTGGTGGCTGGTGGCTCACGCCTATAATCCCAGCATTTTGGGAGGCCGAAGCAGGTGGATCATGAGGTCAGGAGATTGAGACCATCCTGGCCAACATGGTGAAATCTAAAAAAAAGTCAGCCAGGTGTGGTGGTGCATGTCTGTAGTCCCAGCTACTCGGGAGGCTGAAGCAGGGTAATCGCTTGAAACCGGGAGGTGGAGGTGGTAGTGAGCCGAGATCGCACCACTGCACTCCAGCCTGGTGACAGAGTGAGACTCCGTCTCAAAAAGGAAAAAACAAATAGATGGATTGACACATGTAAAGCATTTAGCATAGCATCAAGAAAATGAAGGTGGATAATTTTATGTATGTAATGGGAACATCCATGAGTTTCATGCTACCTTTAGGTGCTAATGGCAGCATTGATATCTAAAGGTAACATGGAAACTCATCTATTGCTTGATATTTGGTGAACTTGAATACAGCACTGGCTCTTTGATCAAGTACACAGAACCAGTAAGCAATACTGCTGGGACCAAATTATGACTGAAATCATAAACCCAAAGCCTGTTTTGAAACGTACAGAATCCACACTCTTTACTCCCAATGAGCTTTCTAGCAAATCAAGGCATTACTCATGAAAGAGTAATGACGAAAGCATTTTGTAGTGCATGCCAAAGTAGGTGAGAGAGAATAGTAAGTTCTATATCAGTTAGAAAAGGCCGCTGCATAGAGACCTTGGAAGATGTGTCCATTGCCTAGTGAATGGAACGATGTCTAAAGACCTTACGTTAGCTACAAACCCAAGTTTCCAGACACTCTGGATTCGGTGAGAACAAAATGGGAATGTTTAGCTTCTACAGCAATAAGGGGGAGAACAAACTGTCCCCCGGACTGTGCCAGGTGTTATGCAGTAGGAAGTGAAGCCAGCATATTCTGCAACGTGTTTCCACACTTGAGTGTGATCTGCCTCATCTGGGTTTAGACAGAGGCTTTTGTCCTAGAAGTGAAAGGGAAAGCCCCCTTATTGCAAATAAAGCTCATTGTGTCCCCCTTTATCACGATGGGAAATGGGGTTCTCACGTAAATCACATTACTGGTTAAAAACCACATTACTGGTTAAAAAATATGTATGCATTCCTCAACCGTGGTAAAGAAAACAATTCATAGTGATATGGAAGCGGGGAAGGGAAGTGCTGGGAAGGGAAGAAGCTGGTCCCTTTAAATGATACGGAAGTGGGCGGGGAAGTGCTGAGTGGAGGAGGACCGGGTCCCCTTGGCCTGTGCCCTCTGACCTATGTAAGGACAGGAGTTTTTGTTTTGCTGCCCAAATGTTGCATTTCCCAAGACCTCCCCTGGCCTGCCACGCCCCCATCCTGTGCCTATAGAAACCCGAGACCCTAAAAGGCAGACATACAGGCAGCTGGACGTCCAGAGGAACGTACCAACAGGCGCCAGCAAGCCAGCAGGCCACCAACCTGCAGAACAACTCAAGAGTTTGGCCGGGGCAGTCAAAGGAGAGCCCAGGTCGCCCAGCAGCCCGACTCCAGGGAAAACCATCTCCCTTGTGCCTCCCCCATCTGCTGAGAGCTACTTCCACTCACTAAAACCTTGCACTAATTCTCCAAGCCCACATGCGATCCGATTCTTCCGGTACACCAAGGCAAGAACCTCGGGATACAGAAATCCCTCTGTCCTTGGGGTAAGGCAGGGGTCTAATGGAGAGGACTAACACAAGCTGCCTACGGATGGCGAAACTAAAAGAGCACCCGGTAACACACGCCCACAGGGCTTCAGCTGTAAACATTCACCCCTAGACTGCTGTGGGGTCAGAGCCCCACAGCCTGCCTGTCTGCATGCTCCCTTAGAGGTCTGAACAGTGGGGCACCAAAGAAGCCAGCCACACCCACATCATGCGCCCTGCCAGGGCGACAAGGGGACTCTTCCTGTTTCAATAGTACAGCCATTTGATGCAATGAGCTATAAAACACACGGTAACTGATTTTATTTCTGAACTTTCTTTATGTTCCGTAGTTTGACAAGTGCTCTATGGGACAGATGATGGCTTGAATATAGCAACATTTTCTTACATTTTCGTATCACTCAGCACCAAAAAAAATTTGCTTTTCATAGTAATGGTCTCTTGCTTAAAAAATAAATATGCAAATTGTTTAAGTTGGATGTTCCCATGATAGGGCAGTGAGATTATGTCATGAACAGTAGTAAGACTTGGCATTCACATCTGTCTGATGAGGGCACGTTAAATATTCTTTCCATAGTTGGACTTGTTCCCCTAAGGAGTAAAGTTCTACACCAGAATAGATGTTAAACCGCCCAGCTCCAGTTTCTCTCTAACGAAACAGCAAATATACGTTTTTCATTTTCATTCATTTCCAAATCAATTATCACTTCCTGTAGAACATTCTACTGCTTTTTTTGTCTGCCAGCTCTCTTCCACATTACTTTCTTTCATAATCTTTATTGCATCCAGATGTCACAATCACGATTTGTTTAGCAGTTAGCAATTATGATGGCCATGACTGAATTTAAACAGTAATCGTGCAAGAAGCTGATGTTCCAGTGTAAGCCAAAGGTTATCTAACTTTATAGACAAAAAGGCAAGAAACAGAATACTTTGAACAGCAAGTGTGAGGCATCAAAGGACTTTCTCTGGTTTTTCACAAGGTGATAGAGAATTTTAGCTTCTAAGTTAAGGAAGGAGAACAAAAAAAGGGGCTCTTACTCCAGTTGGTTAGAAGGAATTCTCTTAAACTTAGTTGACAAGAATGAAACATTATCCTCTGGGCAACCTGATACAGAGAAGACATTTCTGAAATCAGGAAAATGTTCATAGTTTTGCCCACCCAATTAAATATCAGTACACTACCATGGAGTTAAGGAGGATGCCCAGGAGGACAGAGATCCATCCCCTACATGCTCGTATTTGAGAGATGGGTATAGGAGTGTGTGTGTCTGTGTTGATGTGTAGGTGTTGATGTGTCTGTACATATAGGTGTGTGTGTGTGCATGTGTGTATTAGACTAGATAATGGCTACACTGAGAGAGTATAGCAGGTAATGGCTATGTGTTCTGACAATTTAGATACAGTGCAATTATCAGAAAATGGGGGGAAATGGGGAAAGCATATGAAAAGTAGAATAAACTTGCTAGTGACCTTATGCAATATTTGGCATAAAAGAGTGTTACTTCAGTTTAGATGCTGAGAAAAAGAAGAGGGTACTAGCTAACTTAAACGGTGTCATAGAGGAAAATAATATATAATAATGAAGAAAAGGAAGACACTAAGGTATGATGTAAAAATATGAGTGAAAGATCATTATGACCACAAATAAATAAACTTTTCTAAATAATAAAAGACTTATTAAAAGAGAGCAAATAAAATAAATAAGATATTCAGACTTTAATATATAAAGATAATTATATATTACACATATTCAAATAAGCACAATATGTATAATTTATAATAAATATATTTTAGATGTGACACATACAAATATATTATATTTATTACATATTTAAATATTCCTATATGCACATATATATATAATATAATGTAATATCTGAACTGAGACCAAACATATCATCATATTATTAGGTCAATAAATTTAATGTGTTTACCTATTAAAAAGAAAATATTTTAAGAATAGTTAAGAAAGCAAAATACAATATGTGTTATATATAAGAAGCATACTTAAAGCACAGAGATTCAAAAAGGTTAAAAATTAAAGAATGGTACATCCAGACAATGGAATATTATTCGGTGCTACAAAGAAATGAAAAGACATGGAAGAAACTTAAATGCATACTATTAAATGAAAGAAGCCAACCTGAAAAGGCTGTACACTCTATGAGTCCAACTAGATGACATTCTGGAAAAGGCAAAACTACGGAGACAGTAAAATGATCAGTGGTTGTCAGGGGTTGTGGGTAGGGAAGGCTAAAACAGCAGAACACAAAGAGTATTTCAGGCAATAAAACGACTCTGTGGCCGGGCGCGGTGGCTAACGCCTGTAATTCCGGCACTTTGAGAGGCTGAGGCGGGTGGATCACCAGAGACTGGGAGTTCAAGACAAGCCTGGCCAACATGGAGAAACCCCATCTCTACTAAAAATACAAAACCAACTGTGTGTGGTGGTGCATGCCTGTAATCCCAGCTACTCGGGAGGCTGAGACAGGGGAATCACTTGAACCCGGGAGGTGGAGGTTGTGGTGAGCCGAGACCACGCCATTGCATGCAAGCCTGGGCAACAAAAGCCAAACTCCGTTTCAAAAAACAAACAAAACAATTCTATATGACACTGTAATTGTAGAGACATATCATTATTCATTTGTCACATGCATAGATTGTACAACATTAAGAGTGATCCCTGGGGGTCTCTGGGTGATAATGATGCGTTAATGTAGTAGTAGGGATGTCGATAATGGCGGAGGCTGTATGGCTGGGGTGGGGTGGGGTGGGGAGTGTCAGGGGATATATGAGAAATCTGTACCTTTCGCTCAATTTTGCCGTGAACCTAAAACTGCGCTAAAAATGAAGCCTATTAAAAATTAAGATAAACATAAATACAAAAATAGTAAAAAGCAAAACTAGGCTAATGCAAAAATAAAAATAAAGAAAGAAAGAAAGGGTCATGATCTTGATCATTAACAAGATAGAATTTACACCCAAAAGCATTAAAAGTCACTTTATAGTGCTAAAGGCAACAGTTTACTATAAAGCAATTGCAGCTGTTAGAATTTGCTTACCTGATAACAGAGTAATATATTTCATAAATCACTGTCTAAATGAGATAAAAAACACACAGACATAGACTAATAGCTGAAGACTTTAACACACATATCTTAAGCAAAGACAGATGAAGCAGACTAAAAATTCGCAAGTATCTCTAAGACTTAATCAACTGTTTCTCATGCTGCTTGTGTCCCAACTCAAAGCTCTCCATCTCTCCTCTAATTTCAGTCACATGGGTGGTACACAGTTCCTGATGGGCTTTGACTGAACTCCTGCTGGTACTATCTTGCCTCAAGCGTGTATCTGCAATGTATTTCACTTTCTGCCCCAGGGATTCTACATCCAGACACTAGTAAGAGCCCAGTGCAAGCACATCTGCACAGCTAAAAAGCACTGCTTCTAAGGGTAACCCTCAACATTGCAGCTAATTAGCACTTACCCAGCAATACGCATTGTAAATACTCACAGAAGCCTGGTGAGCACTGAACCCCATTTTCCCCAAGTGGCACTCTCAATAACACATTCTTACATTGATTATTTCTCCTTCATCCACTCCTTCTAGTCCTTTACTCTTGTTTCCAGGGATGATCTTGTACATAGGTTACATACACACAAAACCTTATCTTGGAGTTGGCTCTAGGAGGATCTAAATAAAGATAAATGTATAACCAATAAAGTAATCTCTGTGTGTGTGTGTGTATGTGTGCAAGCATGTGCATGTGTGTGTGTGCCTGTGTGTATAACATATATAGTCTACCAACAAGGCATATGCTTTTTAAAAAAGTACACATGGAGCATTTGCAAAAATTAAAGACATCTTAATTCCCAAGTAAAACCTCTATAAATCCTAAAAAATTGAAATAACAATAAGAGCATTCTCTGATAACAATACAATAAAACTAAAAACTAGTAAAATAGCTAAAATCCTCTTCTATCTAGAATTTATAAAAAATATGCTATAAACAATTTTTAGTTCAAAGACGAAGATAAAATTTCAAAATTTCTGAAAAATGATTATAATGATTGCATGATGTTATGTCTATGAGATAAAGCAGTTATCGGAGATTGTATAGTATAACACATTTATAACAATAAAAAGCAAAAAATTTAAAAATAACATACTCAACTCAGAAAGTTCAAAAGAAAACCACCAAACATGCAGAAGGAAATAATAAAGATTAAATCAGATTATAATGAGTTAGAAAAAATTATGGTAAAACTCATAAAGAAATAAACCTAAATGCTGGCTCTTTTGTAAAGCAACAAAAATAACAAAAAATAGATAAACAACCAACCAATCCAAATGAGAAAAAGAGTAAATATAAATATACAAAATTAGAAATAAAAGCCATCAAAATAGAAAAATTTTTAAAATCATTGTAATTACTTTGCAAAATCCAAATGGAATACATAATTTTTAGAAAATATAATTAACTGAAATTGACCTCAGTAAAGGCATAGTCTAAAAACCTTAATATTCATGAGCAGTAGATAATATAATTAGGATTTCTCATGAAAAGCACCAGCTCCAGATAGTTTTACAGGATAATTTTTCTAAATCTTTAAAGCTCAGATCAACCCAATGCTATTAAAAAGAGAAATAAAAAATTTAAAATTAGTTTTGAAGAAAAACAATATGATCCACAAATTTGATAAATATTATACAATAAAAGGAATCCAGAGAAGAGTCTAAATTCTAAATGTTGATACAAAATGTTAAATAAAATATTTGCAAATATAACTTATTAGCACATTAACAAATAGTGCATCATGACCAAGGGTGATTTATTCCAGTAATTAAAGATGGTTTAACATTAAGAAACTCATTAATATAATCCATCATATTAATAGAGCTATGAAGAAAAACATTATTAGGTATAGAATAGTATTTTGAAAAAATTGAACACATTTATATTTAAAATATTCAATGAGACAAGAATCCAGGAATATTTAATGACAAAATTAAGATACAATCATCTTACTTAATGGAGGAAACATTAAATTCAGTCCCATTAAAGTCATGACCAAAAAAGATGGCTATAATCTCTATTACTTTTAACACTATTGTTGAAGTACTAGCCAATGAAATTAGAAAAAAGAATGCAATTAGAGGCATAAAAGTTAGAATTGAAAAAGTAAAACTGTCTCTTTTTGTAGAACCTATGATTGTGTATTTGGGAAAATCTAAAAGAAGTAATAGGAAAACTACCAAAACGTATAGCCAACTTTTAGAAGAGAAACATAAACTAGAATTAACCAACAAAATCAATATATGTCCTGCATATACATAAAAAGAAAAATTAGAAATTATAATGGAAAGAAATGCCCATTGTAGATAGTAAATAAAATTAAAAATAAATAAAATAAAATATAGACAAATTAGGAAGAAATGTTTCAAATTACATAAAAAAAATAAAATGCTATTGAAAGTTTAAAAAATATGACTTGAAGAAAATATACTCTGTATTTTGACAGAAAGATGTAATACTTTTTAAAAAATTGGTTCTTTCGAGTTAATTTATAAATTTAAAACAAGTCTGATAAAAATGCTACCTTTTTCTGGAAGTAAGTACCCTATTATCCATGCCTCCTTATGTTCATGCCTTTGTATGATCTTCCCCCTTGAGTGCGGGTGAGAATTGTGATTTGCTTCTGAACAAAATGGTGAAGCACGGATGATGGGATGTCACTAAATGACTACGTTTCATTATGTAAGACTGTCTAGCAGACATATTCTAAAGAGTATCCTTGATAAGTTGATAGAGTAAATTGTTATGTTAGGAAAGGCCACATGGAAATATTCCTAGATGCTTCTAGAGACTGTGGGTGGCCCCTAGTTGCTGAAAGCAGTCTCCAGGAAATAGTCTGTAAAAGTCAGGGTCCTCCAGTCCTACAAACAAAGAAATGAATGCTGTCAAAACTGGAGTGAGCGTGGAAGCAGATTCCTCCCCAGTCAAGATTCCAGATGAGAATGAAGCTCAGGCAATACCTTAACTGTAGCCTTGTAAGACCACATGCAGAGGACTGAGCTAAGCCATGCCAAGATTTCTAACCACAGAGGCTGTAGAAAATAAATACGTGTTGTTTTAAGCCAGCAAGTTTGTGGTAATTTCATTTTTTTGTTCTTTATTTTATGTGTGTGTGTGTGTGTGTGTGTGTGTGTCTGTGTATCTTTAGAGATAGAGTCTTGCTCCATCACCCAGGCTGGAGTGCAATGGCACAATCCCAGCTCACTGCAAGCTCTGCCTCCTGGGTTCCCGCCATTCTCCTGCCTCAGCCTCCAGAGTAGCTGAGACTACAGGTGCCTACCACTGTCCCCAGCTAATTTTTGTATTTTTGGTAGAGATGAGGTTTCACCATGTTAGCTAGGATGGTCTCGATTTCCTGACCTCATGATCCACCCGCCTCGGCCTCTCAAAGTGGTTTGTGATAATTTTTATATAACCATAATGGATAATGAATGCAAATAAACAATGAACTCTGAACAGAAATAAATAAATATTGTAAGTATTGGATGAACTAGCTCACCAGACATTTAAATACAAAGCCTCTATAATGAAAAGGTTGTTCTGGCACTTGAATAGGCAGACATACCAATGGAACACAGTAGAAAATTTAGAAATAGATCCGATTGCATATGACTTTTAATAATATTTTCAAAAAGCAGCATCTCAAGTATGATAACTGGATAAACATTTTTAAAAGCTAAAATTGTATTATTAAAAACAGGATAATTATAAATTTATAAAAATTTTAAGGATAAGAATTAAACTCTAAAAAAAGAATTAAACTTCTATAAGTATGAGAAGAAAATGTGGGTGAAGTTTTTCCCCATTCACTAATGGGGGAAAATTTCCCAACTATACCTCAGTGTCCAGCAGTAATAAGGAAAATAACTAATCAATTGGATTAAATAAAAATTTAAAACCTGTGTATGACAAAATACAGTAAACCAAGTAGAAAACCTGGAAAGCATATTTGCCATGTATGTTATGAAGAAACTGTTCCTTTTCTTTATTATATAAAAAACTTTTAAGATAAATAAGTAAAAGATCAAAACCTTATGTTTTTTTTTTTAAGTACAGCCAGAGATACAAAGTGTTCGCACAAAAAAGGAAAGTAAATGGCCTTTAAATACATAAAAGGATTCTTAATTTTACTCATATGAAAAGAAATAAAAGTTAAAACTACACTGGCTGGCAAGAGAGGCTGTGAAAAAACAATCTCATCCATTGCCTGTAGAAATTAAAAATATTTCAATTACTATGAAGGAGAATTTGGTAATATCTAAGAAAATTACATGTGCACTTAATTTTTGCCCCAGCTATCCCACTTCTAGAAATATGTTTCAAACACACTTTGACAAAATGTTACTCAAGGCTAGGTAACTCACTGTAACACTTCAGCCTTCCCTGTGTCCACATGACTCCTTCATGAGTGGAGCAGTTCTCCACCTTTGCACCTTTGACAGCAAGCTTCACCATGGGCTTGACTAGGAGGCATGTTTGCATATTAGCATGCGATTGGAAGTGACAGTGTGTAAGTTCCAAAGCTGGGCCTTAAGGACTATAAACAATTAGTGACCTTTTAAATATTCACTGAGTTGTAGTTAGTTGTTTGCTTACTTTGCACTTTTGTAGCAAAAACTGATACAGAGGGAGCATTATTTATAACAGCAAGTAACTGGAAACAACCTAAATGTCCATAAGGACACTTAGGACAAACCGTACTATGGACAAGCTACACAAAGGATTATTAGGCTTTATGCTTAATTTGTTTTTAATAGTAAGGACAATGGATGCAACTAGATTAAGTTAAAATGATTGTGAGCAATTATTTCTTTTGAGAATCTTCCATTAAATGCTCTTCTAATATAGAACATTTAATTTTTTCATAATATTTTTGTCATTAATCAAGGAACTAATTCCAAATTATTGCTTTGACTAGACCACTACTTTTAGTGTTAGTAAATCAGAAAGTGTGAATATCGAATTTGGATTCTTATTCAGAGGAGAATCATGAGTTGCCGTGAGCCGAGAGTCTTAACTTTTTCTCATCCAAAGTGATCTCATTTTCTTAATGGCTAACATGTATGAATGAGTAAGGAGGGACTGTTGTGGGTGTATATTGCTGTATGTAGCTGCTGACTCCGCTTCCCTCTCTGATTGCTGTGGGGGTATCATGTCATGGCAGGTGAGATCAAGGGCTCAGGTCAGACAGACATGAGTTCTGAGTCCTGCTTCCCCATTTCCCAAAAATTTGAATTATGATCAACTTAACTTTTATAAAACTCAGGTTTCTTATCCATCAAACAGTTAATAATATCTACCATGAAGAGTTGCTGTGAGGATGAAAAGAAGGAACAAATATAAGAGTTCTACACAGTGCTTGGAAGAACACGGGTGCCCAAATACCTTGTTGTTTTCTGCCTCTATCTCTTACTATTGAAATTGTGGAAACATGCATATAAATGTGCACTGTGAACTCTCCTAATAATAGTACAATTCAAGATTTCCACTAACATTATGAGTAAGCTTATGTAAAATTATTATAATTATTACTGAAACATAAACAAATTAAAACAAAAATTCTTGGTCACTCATGGACATCAATACAAGAAACCGCAGTCGTATACTAAAGGTTCAAAGTTAGCATTGCACTAAATGACTCTCCTGTTTAATCTAGGTGTATATGCTGAATTTGATTTTCAATTATGTAACATTTTCATTATCCACTCATTGGTTGATGGGCACTTAGGTTGGTTCATATCTTTGCAACCGTGAATTGTACTGCAATAAACATATGTGCAGGAGTCTTTTTGTTACAATGACTTCTTTTCCTTTGAGTAGAATCCCAGTATGGGATTGCTGGATTGAACGGTGGATCTACTTTTAGTTCTTTAAGAAATCTCTGTACTGTTTTCTGTAGAGACTGTACTAGTTTACATTCTCACCAGCAGTGAATAAGTATTCCCTTTTTACCACATCCATGCCAACATCTGCTGTTTTTTGAGTTTTTAATAATGGTCATTCTTGGCAGGAGTAAAGTGGTATCTCATTGTGGTTTCAATTTGCATTTCCCTGATGATTAGTGATGTTTCATGTTTGTTGGACATGTTTGTATCTTCTTGTGAGAAATATCTATGAGTGTCATTGGCCAACTTTTTTTTTTTTTTTTTTTTTTTTTTTTGAGACGGAGTCTCGCTCTGTCGCCCAGGCTGGAGTGCAGTGGCCGGATCTCAGCTCACTGCAAGCTCTGCCTCCCGGGTTCACGCCATTCTCCTGCCTCAGCCTCCCGAGTAGCTGGGACTACAGGCGCCCGCCACCTCGCCCGGCTAGTTTTTTGTATTTTTTAGTAGAGACGGAGTTTCACCGGGTTAGCCAGGATGGTCTCGATCTCCTGACCTCATGATCCGCCCGTCTCGGCCTCCCAAAGTGCTGGGATTACAGGCTTGAGCCACCGCGCCCGGCCCATTGGCCAACTTTTGATGGGATTAGTTGTTTCTTTGGCTAATGGCAGGCCAGTGGATTTGACATATACCACAGCCAAGCGGACTTTGTAAGAGTCATCAAGAACCAGAAGGAAAACCCTCATAATACACAGGAAATTTATTAGAATACTAAGAAGGGTCTTGTCTTAGGACTGAGGACAATGAATTCTAGCAGACTTCCTCTATAAAGGGATAGGTAGTAGACATTTCAGGCTTTGAAGACTACATAGAGTCTCTGTTGCATATTCTTTTTTCTTTTATAATAATTTAAAAATGTAAAAGCTATTCTTGGCTTGTAGATAGTACAAAAAATAGTACCTGACCTAAACTAAACACTGCTTTGGTCCTACCTAACTAAACTTAAAAGCAAAACCCAAAAGAATCAAGTTATGTCAAAGCTATTAACTGGGTCTTAGAACAAAGTTGAATAATATTTATAGAAATACAAATATATCAGTCCTTGTCTTAATTTGTTTGGTTGCTATTTAAAAAAATATCATAAACTGGATGGCTTATAAACAATAGACATTTATTTCTCACAGTTCTATAGACTAAGAAGTCCAAGATCAAGGTGCGGCAGACTTGGTGTCTAGTGAAGTCACACTTCCTGATTCATAGAAATGGCAACTTCTCGCCATGTTCTCACATGGGGAAGGGCAAGGCAGTTCTCCGGTGGCTCTTTTATAAGGATGCTAATCCCATTCATGAGGCTCTGCTTTCACAATCTAGTTGCTTCCCAAAGTCCTCACCTTCTAAAACCTTCACATTGGGGATTAGGTTTCAATCCATGAATAGGATGGTGGGGTGAGGGTGGTAGTTAAACATATTAAGACCGTAGCAGTACTCTATCAGGTAAAATTCACAATGTTTGATATCCAGTAAAAATTGCCAGGCATTCAAAAAGCAGCAAAATACAAACCACAATGAAGATAAAAATTAATCAAAACCAAGAAATGGAACAAATGAAACAACTTATTCCCATAACCTGAGCCATCCTGACCCGAGCTGTGGCTCACAGCTCTGGCATTGAGGTCTATTTCTGTTGTTTATTAGGTATTTTCTCTCTCTTGAATTTAAGATCAGCACCATTTCCAATAATTTTCTTGTAAAATCTACCTAAGATTTTCTATGCACTTGGAGCAGTAAAGCAGATCTTTCAAGACATCTGCATCCACCGTAGTGCTTGAAAGGCTTGATTCATTTTTTTGTTTAATCAACACACCTCTGTCTTTGAGATTCTTGAAGGGCAAAGATTTGTCCTGATCCTTCAGCAAACAAGAATTTCCATTGTCTCAGGGAACGCCAGTAACGACCAACAGAGAAGGCAAAGAATAGCCGTGTGTCCAATATAACCACTAGATGGTGCAATGCCTTCATATTTCCTCAACAGTAAAACCCAGAGGTGAATTTAGTCCATTACAAGGAACACTTTACCAGATAGCTATCCTAATTTGTCATTCCACTTGCCTGCCTTACTTGTCAATGATCTTGTGAGAAGGAACTGAGTCGAATACAGCTTTGCTTTGCGTAGCTTGAAAGGGAGTTTTGAAATTTAATTTTTTATTTTTCTGTGTTGATGCTGTGCTGAGAGTTTGCATATTTGAAAATCAAACCATAAGAGGAATTCTAATTCCCCACTCCCCACCCCTAAGCATGAGCTGCTCACCTGCCTCATAACCCTTGCCCCACATTTCAGCATTCTTCAAGGCCCCAGTTTTCTCTTCTATAATAAGCTTTCACTGACCTTTCCAGTCCACTATCATCTCTTTTTCCCAAATTCCTATTTTTTCCCCTAAATTCCTAATATTTTTGCTTTGCTCTTTACTAAATGGTACAGTGTAACATTGGAAAAGTTGCTTTACCTACTTGAGGCTCAGTTTTCCCTCTATCTAATGGAAACAGCCATAATATATCATTCATGAAATGACTATGTTTGAATAAAATAAGACATGTAAAGCAATTAGCACAGTGCTCAACACACAGTAAATTCTCGTAAATATATTTACTTACCAATCTTTGATAATATAGCAAGTATCATTTTTCACCATTCTGTGCTTCAGTTATGCACTCAGTAAATATCCCTTGAACACGAATGACTTGCCAAGCATCTGCTTGCTGCCAGAAATGGAGCAGTGAAGAAGATTTACATGATCCACACCCACACGTGCCTTACAGTAGAGCAAAGGAGAGGGAGATAAATCATTCTAGTAAGCTCTGCAATAGAGGAAGTCCAGGGAGCTATGGAAGCATGCAGCAGAATTAACTTGTCTTGTCAGGTAGAATTAAGAAAGGCCTCTTCAAGGAAGTATCATCTCAACTGATGCCGATGAAAAGAGCGGTTAGGTAAAGGAGGGAAGTGGGATGAGATTTCTGTACAGGCTACGACAGCCCAAAGGCAAAGACTAGGGTTTGGCAGTCATGGCTTTCAAATACTTTTGATGAAAATTTACAGTAAAAATTATATTTTACATCATAATATGTACACAGACACCCCCACACAAAACTAAAACAATACTTAAATAGTGCTTAAGTGGACTGCAACAAATACTTTCTAAGGTTTTCTATTCTCTTTTATTAAAAAGTATTGGCTTCAGGACATTTGTCTTGGCAAAAATTTCTTGAGTAAGACTTCAAAAGTACAGTCAAAAAAAGCAAAAATGGATAAATGGGATCACATCAAACTACAAAGCTTCTGTATAGAAAAGGAAACAGCAAAGGAAAGATAGTAAAGGAGACATAGCTAAGGAAACAAAGCCAAGAAACAACCTACAAAATGGAAGAAAATACTTGCAGTTTATTCAACTGACAAGGGATTAATAACCAGAGTATATAAGGAACTCAAATAGCTCAATAGCAAAAAGCAAACAAACAAACAAACAAAAACCCAAAACAACAATAAACAAATAATCTATTTACAAAATGGTCAAAAGATTTGAATAGACGTTTCTCTAAAGAAGACATACAAATGACCAACAGGTATATGAAAAAATGCTCAACATCACTAATCATCAAAGAAATGCAAACAAAATCACAAGAAGATATTATTTCAGCCCATTAAATGGCCACTATCAAAACCACAAATAATAACAGATGCTGCTGAGGATGTGGAGAGAGGGAAATGTCTGTACACTGTTGGTGACAATGTGAATTGGTGCAGCCACTATGGAAAACTCTATGGAGGTTCCTCAAAAAGCTTAAAAATAGAACTACCATATGATCTAGCAATCTCACTGCTGGGTATATATGCAAAAGAAAGAAATCAGTATATTGAAGAGATAGCTGCATTCCTATGTTTATTGCAACACTATCCACGATAGCCAAGATATGAAATCAACCTGTCTCTCTCAATGGACAAATGGATAAAAAAATGTGGTATATATACATGACGGAATATTATTCAGCCATGAAGGTAAATGAAATCCTGTCCTGGATTTCATTGAGAATGAGTTCCTGTCCTGGGTGTAAAAATATTGTTAAAAGGAATAAGATTTAGTGTTTGGAAGTACAATAGGGCAACTATAATATAACATCAGTTAACTATAAGTTAATTATACATTTAAACTATAAGTTTAACTATAAATTAATAGTAATTTATTGCATATTTCAAAAATAACTAGAGGAGTAGATTTGGAATGTTCCCAATATAAAGAAATGATCAATTTTTTTTTGTTTTTTTGTTTTTGTTTTTGTTTTTGAGATGGAGTCTCGCTCTGTCACCCAGGCTGTAGTGCAATGGTGCAATCTCAGCTCACTGCAACCTCCACCTCCCGGGTTCAAGTGATTCTCCTGCCTCAGCCTCCTGAGTAGCTGGGATTACAAGCATGCACCACCACACCCAGATAAATTTTGTATTTTTAGTAGAGATGGGGTTTCACCATATCGGTCAGGCTTGTCTCAAACTCCTGACCTCGTGATCTGCCCTCCTGGGCCTCACAAAGTGCTGGGATTACAGGCGTGAGCCACCATGCCCAGACAGAAATGATAAATTTTTGAGGTGACGAATATTCCAATTGCTCTGATTTGTTCATTACACATTGTATGCTTGCATTAAAATATTACATGTACCATAAATATGTATAAATATTGTGTATCCATAAAAAAATTTTAAATGATTTTTTTAAAGTATTGGTTGTACCTCATCACAGAGCACCAAAATACATGAAACAGAAGCAGGTAGAAATGAAGAAAGAAATAAACAATTTAATAATAACACTTGGAAACTATAACAATCTGCTTTCAGTAATGGATAGAACAACAAGGCAGCAGACCAAAAAATAAATGGAAGATGAAGAATACAAATCTTCATCTTCAACTGGTCCTAACAAACATCTATAGAACATGCAATCATCAACATCAAATTATATATCCTTCTCATGTGCACATAAACATTCTCCAGGAATGACCATATTCTAGCCACCTCCCCCCAAATAAGCCTCAATAAATCTTAAAGGAATTAAATTTAAATTTGATTCTGAGAACTACAGGATGAAATTGGAAACCAATAACAAAAAGGAACATGAAAAACTGGAAATTATGTGGAAATTTAACAACACATTCCTATGTAACCAATTGATCAAAGAAAAATTACATGGGGAATTAGGAAATAGTTTGAAATTAATGAATATGAAGATACAACGTAACCAGAATATATAGAATGCAGCTAAAGCAGTGCTTAGACAGAAGTTTAGAGCCATAATTGCCTGTATTAAAATAATAAGATCTCAAATCAATAACCTAACTTTCCACCTTAAGATACTGGAAAAATAAGATCAAATTAAACCTAAACCAAGTGGAAGGAAGAAACTAATAAAGATTACAGCATTACTTAATGGGTACAATGTGTATTATTTGAGTGATGCATACCATAAAACCCTGACTTCACCAGCATGTAATCTATGCATGTAACAAAATTTCACTTGTAACCCATAAATTTATACAAGTAAAAAATAGAGCATACATTTATGAAATAAAAAATATGAAACAGTAGGAAAAAAAATCAACAGAACCAAAAGTTGGTTCTTTGAAAAGATAAGCAAAATTGAGAAACCTTCAGCAAGATTGACCAAGAAGAAAAGAGAAGGCTCAAATTACTAAAATGAGAAATGAAGGGACATTACTACCAACCTTACAGAAATAAAAAAATTTATAGAATGATACCATGAACAACTGTATGCCAATAGATTAGACAAATTAGATGAAAGAGAGAAATTTCTGAAATTGACTCAGAATGAAAAAGTTAATCTGAATAGGCCCATAACAAATAAAGAGAATGAATTACTAATTAAAAAACAAAACAAATACAACAGCAATGACAACAAAACTATCACAAAAATAGCTTAGGCTCACATGCTTTTAATGTTAAATTCCACCAAACATTTATAGAAATATTAATATAAATACTTCATGAACTCTTCCAAAAATAACAGAAGAGGGAACACTTCCCAACTCATTCTATGAGGCCAAAACTTCCCTAATATCAGAATCAGACAAAAATATTACAAGAAAAGAAAACTGTAAATCAATATATCTATGAATAGGTATGCAGAATTCCTCAGCAAAATAGTAGCAAATGGAAGCCAGCAACATATTTTAAATAGTGTGTATGACAACCAAGTGAGACTTATACCAGAAATGCAGCATTGGCTTAATATGTAAATTAATCAATTAATGTAACATATCATATCAATAGAATAAAAAACAAAAACCACATGATCATTTCAATAGATGTAGAAACAGTATTTGACAAAATCCAACATCTGGTTGTGATAAAAACACACAAAAAATAGGAATAGAAGGGAACTTCTGCGATCTAATATAGGACATCTATAAAATCCCACAGTTAATATTTGCTGTGAAAATCTGGTTGATTGCTATGTGACATTGCAGTGGCACGATCTCGGCTCACTGCAAGATCTGCCTCCCGGGTTCACATCATTCTCCTGCCTCAGCCTCCCGAGTGGCTGGGACTACAGGAGCCCGCCACCATGCTCGGCTAACTTTTTGTACTTTTAGTACATAAAGATGGGGTTTCACTGTGTTAGCTAGGATGGTCTTGATCTCATGACCTCATGATCTGCCTGCCTCGGCCTCCCAGAGTGTTGGGATTACAGGCGTGAACCACCATGCCCGACCGCATTATACTCTTTAAAGGATGAATTAGGATAAGGAAAAGCAGTCAGAAAAACATACAGCATCTTTAGAAAACACTGAGCGCCTCTTGGCTGAGCACAGTGTGAGTCAAAAAGAACACAGGATTCAAACCTTGAGTGACAAGGTGACAAGTGGATATTTAATTAGATGAGCCCCGAGAGTCACTGAAGCTTTCGGAGTGGGAGAGTATGCAGGGATTTGTGTCTTAGGAAAATGTATCTATCAGTATCTGGCATGAAGCAGATACTCAACAAATGTTCATTAGATAAATGGCAGCAAAGTAAAATATGCTTTGAAAAAATAGAAACATTAAGTAGAGAATCCAATTAGGAGGCTGTAATGCACTATCAGTTACATATCCAAATCCCATCTCCCCACCCCATTCCTCTCAAATCAATCCTCAGTTTCATTCTGGCTTCTTCACTCTTCTATGTAGCCAGGTACTGAAGAGGTTAGCCCAAGCCTCAGGAACTGGATCCTGCTTAGCCAAAACAATTCCAGAGGTCCTTCCAAGAATTGGTTTAAGCATGGATTAAGCATGAACACGTGTTAGAGTTTTGGCCTGTGGAGACACATGGGAGTTTTGCTAATAATAATAATAAAATAAAATAAGAAACACATAGAAGAGAGGACCAGTCAGTGGGCAAGACTGACCCATGAGATATAAAGAACCAAGAGATTGCAGAGAAGCTGAGCTGCAATCTTACCGTTATGCCTAGAACCACTATGGATGTGTTTAAATTTTAGAGAAAATAAATTTTCTTATCATTTTAGCCAGGAGCATCAAGGTTTCATAGTACTTAAAGCCAAAAGCTTGTTGATGAATAAAGAGACCATCAGAACTATCCAGGCAAATGATAATTAAGGTTTGAGCTAAGATGTTGACCTCAGGAGAAGAAAAAGTTGAACGAATTTGAGAGGCAATTTAGGCATAGAATAGGACTGTCAGACTTAGCAGATAAAAACACAGGGCACACAGTTAAATTTGAATATCTCCCCTGCAACGTTTGAAACATACTTCCACAAAATTGTTATTTGTTGCTTCTCTGGAATTCAAATGTAACTATTTTATCTAGCTGCCTGAGTGTAGAGCTTTCAAGACTTTCAACCACTGATTTGATGTGAGAAAACAAAGGCAAAAAGAAGTTACAGAAGTCTTTGGGGTTTTAAGCTTGAGTCATTGGGATTCCAGGGAGTCCATACCACTAAATAAGAAAAGGAAGTCAGGATATTTTGTGGAGTGGGTAAAAGTTTAATTGGAAATGTATGGTGGGTGAGATGATTAACAAGTTATCTTACAATAGCAATTCTCAACCAGGGGTGATTTTGGCCCCCAGAGGACTTTGGGCAATGTCTGGAGACATTTTTGGGTGTCACAACACAGGGGAGGGATTGCCACTGGTCTCTAGTGGATAAAGGCCGGGATGCTGCTAAACATCTCACAGTGTACAGGGCAGCGCCTTGTGACAAAGAATTATCCCATCCAAAATGTCAATAGTGGTGAGGTTGAGAAACCCTGTATTAGAGTATGGGGTGAAAAAAAAAAGATATTTTTAGGATGTTTATATTAAGTCTGCATTGAACTTTAATAATCTAATTTTACTCTCTGTTTAGCAGATATTTAATCAGCATCCAATATGTAGCAGGCTGTTTACCAGGAACATAAAGAGGAATAAGATATAGATATAGTATGGGCTTTCTAGAAACTCAGCCTATCAGGGGAAATGAATGTGTAAAAGTTTCTGAATAAAAGCTTGCAATAAGTACACTGAAGCAAAACAACTTTATCTAAATTTGAGAAAATATGCCATATGTTTGCTATATCCCACAAACATGCACCCCAGAGCATTAGTCTGAAAAACGCCAAAAGGGTCTAGTCTAGGGAATAGCAGATCTTTTTTAACACAAGCAAAACATCATGTGCATAACAGTAAAGGCTACAGGAACGAACCCTAGTGTAGAAAGCACTATTGACTGTTTTCTATGTTCAAGAGCAAAGAAAGAAACACCTTGTAATTGTTAATATCAGATGTCAACTTGACTGGATCAAGGGATGCCTAGATGGCTGATGAAGTGTTATTCTGGGTGTGTCTGTGAAGGTGTTTCCAGAGGTGATTGACATGGGAGTCAGTGAAATGAGAAAAACCTGCCCTCAATGTGAACAGGCAGTATCCAGTTGGCTGGGGGCCCCTCTAAAAGAAAGCAGGCAGAAGAGAGATACTCTTTTTCTTCTCCTTCCCTTGATATCAGACTCCAGGGTATTTGGCTTCTTGACTCCGGTATTTGAATCCATGGTCTCCTGGGGCTCTCAAGCCCTTAACCTCACACTGGGACTCCACTGTCAACTTACCCAGTTCTGAGGTTTTGGACTTGCCCTGAGCCATGCTACAGGCTTTCCTGGGAGCCACACTACTGGCCTCTCTGGTTCTCCATCTTGCAGACAGCCTATCATCTCTATGACTTTGCCTCTGTGGTTGTGTGAGCCAATACCCCCAAGAGATCTCCTTTCCATATATATCTATTGGTTCTGTTTCTTGGAGAACTCTGACTCATACACACCTATTGGTGCCTAACATCCTCCTAGAGGACTTCATATTTCAGCTCATTTACTCACCATAGAAACAGTGTGAAGTGACTGTTACTATTACCACAGGCATTTCACAGGTGAGAAATATGAGGCTCTCAGAAATTATGTAATGTGTAAAATGTGTGTTTTGGGCTCCCAGCACTCTCCCTTTTCAGATTGCTTCCCTTTTTATTTCATTCCTTTTTAGATTTTATTGTGTGTGTGTCTTCTGTTTAAACTCACCTTAGTTGAGCTGGTGCTCTTAATTGCAAAGGTAATTGTTGGGGCAAACAGAATTAAAATTGTGCAGAGCTACACATCTACACAATATAGTACTATTCAGCACTATAAAGAAATGAGCTACGAAGTCATGAAAATACATGGAGGAAACCTGCAAATTACTAAGTGAAAGAAACCAATCTGAAAAGGCTACATATTGTAGACTCCAACTTTACAATATTCTGGAAAAAGACAAAACTATGACATAGTAAAAGATCAGTGGATTTCCAGCATCAAGGAGGAGGAAGAAATGAATAGATGGAGTAAAGAGGATTTTCAGGGCAGTGAAACTACTCTGTTTCATATTATAATGGTCCATACATGTGATTATACATTTGCCCAAATCCATATGTATTAGTCCATTATCACACTGCTATAAAGATACTAACCGATACTGGGTAATTTATAAACAAAGGAGGTTTATTTGACTCACAGTTTAATATGGCTGGGGAGGCCTCAGGATACTTACAACTATGGTGGAAGGAGAAGGGGAAGCAAGGATCTTCTTCACATGGTGGCATGAGAGAGAAGTGCAAGCAGGGTAAATGCCAGATGCTTATAAAACTATCAGATCTCATGAGAACTCACTCACTATCGTGAGATCAGTGTGGGGGAAATTGCCCCCATGATCCGATCACCTCCCTTCCTTGACATGTGGGGATTACAATTCGAGATGAGATTTGGGTGGGGACATAAAGCCAAACCATATCACCATAGAATATGCAACCCTAGTTTAAGAGATAATTCACATTAGGGTTCACTCAGTTCATGTTAAGGTTCACTCACCTAACAGTGAACCCTTGTGTGAACTATAGACTTTGGGTAATAACGATGTGTCAACGTAGGTTCATCAGTTGTAACAAATGTACCTCTGTGGTGCAGAATGTTGATGGTAGGGGAAGCCATCACGTGTGGTTCTTGGTACTTTCTGCCTAAATTTGCTATGAACCTAAGACTGCTCTAAAAAATAAAGTCTATTAAAAATAAAATAAAATTAAAAGGCTACTGGAGAGTTCTGTTAAAAAAAAAAAAAAAAGGAAACTGCGAGTATCCTGTGGTGGTTTTTACCTCAGGCTGTTGGTGCTCTGCATTTGCCTGTGTTTGTTGGTGATGGCTCAGCCCTCTTTGTGTTCTGAAAGGAAGTGACCCTTTGAGATTCCTATCTGTTCATTCTCTCTGGAAACATAATGCTAAGGGTCAGTGCAGTGGAACATGGGCAAGCTGTGGACCTTACATTCTCCTGATTAATTGGTGAACGGCTCACGCAAGGTACTTTAATCAACTAAGCCTCAGTCTCCTAATCTGTAAAATGGGGTTGACAGTGAAAATTGTATTTAATTATTCATTTACTGTCCAGTTCTTCTGCCAGAAAGGAAGATCCACAGAGACAGGGACAGCGTCTCTTTTATTCAGTCTCATTACTGCTTCCAAAATGCTGGAATTTAATGGGCATTAAATAATATTGTATTAGATAAATGGATGAAGGAATACATACAGGAAACATAATGTGTGGCCTGCAGGGTAGTTGTGAAGCCTGAAGGAGCCAGTGTATGGGAAGTGTCTGGCACATTTGAGGTTGCCCCTTTCCCTGGCCTTGTGAATTTATCTTTTCACCTAAAGCAATCCTCAGCAACCACTGGGAGAATCATCCCTGGCAACCGAGAACAACAATAGACATTTAAACAGAGAGAGACTTCAGGGGTACAACTGACCCAGAGAAACGAAAGAAAGGAGACACCTGCTCCATTTTCCCTTAACAACATTTACAGAAGTAGGTCTTTGTCTTTCCTAATTGCACACTGGGGAAAAGCAGTATCAATTTAAATGTAACACGTTTCAACCAAGGGATTGGCTATTTCTGTCTCAGGTCTAACATAATGATTCCCAAGCAACTTCAAACCTACTGATTCAATTATTTGAGGAAAATTTCTGAAGTTGAGATAGGCATTATGCTAGGTTTCATTATCATTTTCCTCTATCCAAAGGAAGACAGGAGTGAGAAATGGAGCCAGCAGCGCTTTTCTGGAAGAAAAGAGAACTATGTCTTGTTCTGGTTCTGTCAACAACAAGCTGTGTATACTTGGGCAGGTCCTGTCTCCTCTTTGGGCTTTGACTTCCAGATTCCCAATATCTGGAAATTAGCCATATCAGTGATTCTTCAGCCTACACGTTCAGAAAAAACATTGGATTAATATTCAGATACAATTTTATGTTTTGGAAAAAGTCACTACCTTTATCACAAACTGTATCTTAATTGGTGGAAGCAGATGGCAAATACAGTGATTATGAATGAGGCTTATTTCAGGTACTACTGCCTCGCAATCCCAAAGAAAATATATCCTAATTTTGAGATGAACGTGTGTGTGTGTGTGTGTGTGTGTGTGTGTGTGTGGTGCATAGGAGTGATTTTTATTGTTTATCACAATATGTAATAGACTTAGAGTGAAGAAACACTGATTATATGATTCTTTTATCATTTCCAGGTTTCAGATTAAAGGACCCTATTTAAATGAGTAAGATGAGGATGATAATTTCAAATATTGGGTTGTTTGGTATATGCAAGGTATTGTGCAGAACACTTTATTTAAAACTTCATGCCTACCTCTCAATGGCCACTAAATAAATTGACAGAGAACATCTCAATTGCATTCTGCATCATTTCTCTCCTGGGATTTTCGAGGCTGTGAATGTTATTACTTATTAAACTTCCAAGTCAATTGCCACATAATAAGATATTGCTTTTCACCATAAAGACCCAACTTAATGGATCAATAATGGAATAACTTCAGTTTAAAGTTATCATGAGGGAACTGAAAATTATAATTCAAATGTCCTCTGTACCTATTTTCTTATATAAAGGAAGGAAATTAGCATTTATGGACTTCCTATAATGTGCCATTTTCTTCTGATTTAATATTTTGAATAGCTCATGTTACTGACACATAGTAGGTGATCAAGCAATACTTACTGAATTAATGAAGAAATTAATCAGTTAATTTTAGTCACCATTTTATAGATGAGGAAACTGTGATCAAAGATTAAATAAGTGCCCCAAGGAAATGGAGGCAGGATGCAGTGGAGCTGGGATTCAGGTGTGCCTAATGCCAAGCCCTAGCTCCCCCCTTTCCCCATTCTCCCTCTTGTTTTCTAGAATCTGTCCTTGACTTCTCAACAGCATAGTGCATAGTACATGGTCCCCGTGTGGCTTTTTTTTTCTTTTTTTCTTTTTTTTTTTTTTTTTTTTTTTTTAGCTAAAATCACCTTCAAAATTTGAGTCACCTGTAAACCAAAACAATGCTATAATCTGCAAAAAGAGATATGTAGAGATGACAGGATAGTGAGAGAAGTGAGAATAAAAACAAGTGAAATGTAGATTACTATTGATCACTCCAGCTGGAGCTCTAACTATATCTTACCTCCTTTAAATTTCCCCACCCACTCCGTTTTTTAATCTTGGTGATATTCTTGCGTAAAAATAATCCTTTATGGGCAGTGTGTAGCTTCAAGTATTGGGGATGGTGTTGGTCAGAAACCAATAAAAACAAAATTAATCTATTGAATGCCAGGGACAACAGGTTGAATCCATTAAATAATGTGATACATTTCATGAAAAGACCAACATTTTATTGGCAATCTGGCAGTAACATTCTCATAAGACCTCATGAAAATCAAACATCGGGGGCGGAGCAAGATGGCCGAATAGGAACAGCTCCAGTCTCCAACTCCCAGCGCGAGCGACACAGAAGACCGGTGATTTCTGCATTTTCAACTGAGATACTGGGTTCATCTCACTGGGGAGTGCCGGACCATCGGTGCTGGTCAGCTGCTGCAGCCCGACCAGCGAGAGCTGAAGCAGGGCGAGGCATTGCCTCACCTGGGAAGCGCAAGGGGGAAGGGAATCCCTTTTCCTAGCCAGGGGAACTAAGACACACAACACCTGGAAAATCGGGTAACTCCCACCCCAATACTGCGCTGTAAGCAAACAGGCACACCAGGAGATCATATCCCACACCTGGCCGGGAGGGTCCCACACCCACGGAGCCTCCCTCATTGCTAGCACAGCAGTCTGTGATCTGGCAGCAAGGCAGCAGCCAGGCTGGGGGAGGGGCGCCCGCCATTGCTGAGGCTTAAGTAGGTAAACAAAGCCACTGGGAAGCTCGAACTGGGTGGAGCTCACAGCAGCTCAAGGAAACCTGCCTGTCTCTGTAGACTCCACCTCTGGGGACAGGGCACAGTAAACAATAACAAATGCAACAGAAACCTCTGCAGACACAAGCGACTCTGTCTGACAGCTTTGAAGAGAGCAGTGGATCTCCCAACATGGAGGTTGAGATCTGAGAAGGGACAGACTGCCTGCTCAAGTGGGTCCCTGACCCCTGAGTAGCCTAACTGGGAGACATCCCCCACTAGGGGCAGTCTGACACTCCACACCTCACAGGGTGGAGTACACCCCTGAGTGGGAGCTTCCAAAGCAAGAATCAGACAGGTACACTCGCTGTTCAGAAATATTCTATCTTCTGCAGTCTCTGCTGCTGATACCCAGGCAAACAGGGTCTGGAGTGGACCTCAAGCAATCTCCAACAGACCTACAGCTGAGGGTCCTGACTGTTAGAAGGAAAACTATCAAACAGGAAGGACACTACACCAAAACCCCATCAGTACATCACCATCATCAAAGACCAGAGGCAGATAAAACCACAAAGATGGGGAAAAAGCAGGGCAGAAAAGCTGGAAATTCAAAAAATAAGAGCGCATCTCCCCCGGCAAAGGAGCGCAGCTCATCGCCAGCAACGGATCAAAGCTGGACGGAGAATGACTTTGATGAGATGAGAGAAGAAGGCTTCAGTCCATCAAATTTCTCAGAGCTAAAGGAGGAATTACGTACCCAGTGCAAAGAAACTAAAAATCTTGAAAAAAAAGTGGAAGAATTGATGGCTAGAGTAATTAATGCAGAGAAGGTCATAAACGAAATGAAAGAGATGAAAACCATGACACGAGAAATACGTGACAAATGCACAAGCTTCAGTAACCAACTCGATCAACTGGAAGAAAGAGTATCAGCGATTGAGGATCAAATGGATGAAATGAAGCGAGAAGAGAAACCAAAAGAAAAAAGAAGAAAAAGAAATGAACAAAGCCTGCAAGAAGTATGGGATTATGTAAAAAGACCAAATCTACGTCTGATTGGGGTGCCTGAAAGTGAGGGAGAAAATGGAACTAAGTTGGAAAACACTCTTCAGGATATCATCCAGAAGAACTTCCCCAACCTAGTAGGGCAGGCCAACATTCAAATCCAGGAAATACAGAGAACGTCACAAAGATACTCCTCGAGAAGAGCAACTCCAAGACACATAATTGCCAGATTCACCAAAGTTGAAATGAAGGAAAAAATCTTAAGGGCAGCCAGAGAGAAAGGTCGGGTTACCCACAAAGGGAAGCCCATCAGACTAACAGCAGATCTCTCGGCAGAAACTCTACAAGCCAGAAGAGAGTGGGGGCCAATATTCAACATTCTTAAAGATAAGAATTTTAAACCCAGAATTTCATATCCAGCCAAACTAAGTTTCATAAGTGAAGGAGAAATAAAATCCTTTACAGATAAGCAAATGCTTAGAGATTTTGTCACCACTAGGCCTGCCTTACAAGAGACCCTGAAGGAAGCACTCAACATGGAAAGGAACAACTGGTACCAGCCATTGCAAAAACATGCCAAAATGTAAAGACCATCGAGGCTAGGAAGAAACTGCATCAACTAACGAGCAAAATAACCAGTTAATATCATAATGGCAGGATCAAGTTCACACATAACAATCTTAACCTTAAATGTAAATGGACTAAATGCTCCAATTAAAAGACACAGACTGGCAAACTGGATAAAGAGTCAAGACCCATCAGTCTGTTGTATTCAGGAGAACCATCTCACATGCAGAGACATACATAGGCTCAAAATAAAGGGATGGAGGAAGATTTACCAAGCAAATGGAGAACAAAAAAAGCGGGGGTTGCAATACTAGTCTCTGATAAAACCGACTTTAAACCATCAAAGATCAAAAGAGACAAAGAAGGCCATTACATAATGGTAAAAGGATCAATTCAACAGGAAGAGCTAACTATCCTAAATATATATGCACTCAATACAGGAGCACCCAGATTCATAAAGCAAGTCCTTAGAGACTTACAAAGAGACTTAGACTCCCATACAATAATAATGGGAGACTTTAACACTCCACTGTCAACATTAGACAGATCAACGAGACAGAAAGTTAACAAGGATATCCAGGAATTGAACTCATCTCTGCAGCAAGCAGACCTAATAGACATCTATAGAACTCTCCACCCCAAATCAACAGAATATACATTCTTCTCAGCACCACATCGTACTTACTCCAAAATTGACCAGATAATTGGAAGTAAAGCACTCCTCAGCAAATGTACAAGAACAGAAATTATAACAAACTGTCTCTCAGACCACAGTGCAATCAAACTAGAACTCAGGACTAAGAAACTCAATCAAAACCGCTCAACTACATGGAAACTGAACAACCTGCTCCTGAATGACTACTGGGTACATCACGAAATGAAGGCAGAAATAAAGATGTTCTTTGAAACCAATGAGAACAAAGATACAACATACCAGAATCTCTGGGACACATTTAAAGCAGTGTGTAGAGGGAAATTTATAGCACTAAATGCCCACAAGAGAAAGCAGGAAAGATCTAAAATTGACACTCTAACATCGCAATTAAAAGAACTAGAGAAGCAAGAGCAAACACATTCAAAAGCTAGCAGAAGGCAAGAAATAACTAAGATCAGAGCAGAACTGAAGGAGATAGAGACACAAAAAACCCTCCAAAAAATCAATGAATCCAGGAGTTGGTTTTTTGAAAAGATCAACAAAATTGACAGACCACTAGCAAGACTAATAAAGAAGAAAAGAGAGAAGAATCAAATCGACGCAATTAAAAATGATAAAGGGGATATCACCACCGACCCCACAGAAATACAAACTACCATCAGAGAATACTATAAACACCTCTACGCAAATAAACTGGAAAATCTAGAAGAAATGGATAATTTCCTGGACACTTACACTCTTCCAAGACTAAACCAGGAAGAAGTGGAATCCCTGAATAGACCAATAGCAGGCTCTGAAATTGAGGCAATAATTAATAGCCTGCCAACCAAAAAAAGTCCAGGACCAGATGGATTCACAGCTGAATTCTACCAGAGGTACAAGGAGGAGTTGGTACCATTCCTTCTGAAACTATTCCAATCAATAGAAAAAGAGGGAATCCTCCCTAACTCATTTTATGAGGCCAACATCATCCTGATACCAAAGCCTGGCAGAGACACAACAAAAAAAGAGAATTTTAGACCAATATCCCTGATGAACATCGATGCAAAAATCCTCAATAAAATACTGGCAAACCGGATTCAGCAACACATCAAAAAGCTTATCCACCATGATCAAGTGGGCTTCATCCCTGGGATGCAAGGCTGGTTCAACATTCGCAAATCAATAAACATAATCCAGCATATAAACGGAACCAAAGACAAGAACCACATGATTATCTCAATAGATGCAGAAAAGGCTTTTGACAAAATTCAACAGCCCTTCATGCTAAAAACGCTCAATAAATTCGGTATTGATGGAACGTACTCAAAATAATAAGAGCTATTTATGACAAACCCACAGCCAATATCATACTGAATGGGCAAAAACTGGAAAAATTCCCTTTGAAAACTGGCACAAGACAGGGATGCCCTCTCTCACCACTCCTATTCAACATAGTGTTGGAAGTTCTGGCTAGGGCAATTAGGCAAGAGAAAGAAATCAAGGGTATTCAGTTAGGAAAAGAAGAAGTCAAATTGTCCCTGTTTGCAGATGACATGATTGTATATTTAGAAAACCCCATTGTCTCAGCCCAAAATCTCCTTAAGCTGATAAGCAACTTCAGCAAAGTCTCAGGATACAAAATTAATGTGCAAAAATCACAAGCATTCTTATACACCAGTAACAGACAAACAGAGAGCCAAATCAGGAATGAACTTCCATTCACAATTGCTTCAAAGACAATAAAATACCTAGGAATCCAACTGACAAGGGATGTAAAGGACCTCTTCAAGGAGAACTACAAACCACTGCTCAGCGAAATAAAAGAGGACACAAACAAATGGAAGAACATACCATGCTCATGGATAGGAAGAATCAATATCGTGAAAATGGCCATACTGCCCAAGGTAATTTATAGATTCAATGCCATCCCCATCAAGCTACCAATGAGTTTCTTCACAGAATTGGAAAACACTGCTTTAAAGTTCATATGGAACCAAAAAAGAGCCCGCATCTCCAAGACAATACTAAGTCAAAAGAACAAAGTTGGAGGCATCACACTACCTGACTTCAAACTATACTACAAGGCTACAGTAACCAAAACAGCATGGTACTGGTACCAAAACAGAGATATAGACTAATGGAGCAGAACAGAGTCCTCAGAAATAATACCACACATCTACAGCCATCTGATTTTTGACAAACCTGAGAGAAACAAGAAATGGGGAAAGGATTCCCTATTTAATAAATGGTGCTGGGAAAATTGGCTAGCCATAAGTAGAAAGCTGAAACTGGATCCTTTCCTTACTCCTTATACGAAAATTAATTCAAGATGGATTAGAGACTTAAATGTTAGACCTAATACCATAAAAATCCTAGAGGAAAACCTAGGTAGTACCATTCAGGACATAGGCATGGGCAAAGACTTCATGTCTAAAACACCAAAAGCAACGGCAGCAAAAGCCAAAATTGACAAATGGGATCTCATTAAACTAAAGAGCTTCTGCACAGCAAAAGAAACTACCATCAGAGTGAACAGGCAACCTACAGAATGGGAGAAAATTTTTGCAATCTACTCATCTGACAAAGGGCTAATATCCAGAACCTACAAAGAACTCAAACAAATTTACAAGAAAAAAACAAACAATCCCATCAAAAAGTGGGCAAAGGATATGAACAGACATTTCTCAAAAGAAGACATTCATACAGCCAACAGGCACATGAAAAAATGCTCATCATCACTGGCCATCAGAGAAATGCAAATCAAAACCACAATGAGATACCATCTCACACCAGTTAGAATGGCGATCATTAAAAAGTCAGGAAACAATAGGTGCTGGAGAGGATGTGGAGAAATAGGAACACTTTTACACTGTTGGTGGGATTGTAAACTAGTTCAACCATTATGGAAAACAGTATGGCGATTCCTCAAGGATCTAGAACTAGATGTACCATATGACCCAGCCATCCCATTACTGGGTATATACCCAAAGGATTATAAATTATGCTGCTATAAAGACACATGCACACGTATGTTTATTGCAGCACTATTCACAATAGCAAAGACTTGGAATCAACCCAAATGTCCATCAGTGACAGACTGGATTAAGAAAATGTGGCACATATACACCATGGAATACTATGCAGCCATAAAAAAGGATGAGTTTGTGTCCTTTGTAGGGACATGGATGCAGCTGGAAACCATCATTCTTAGCAAACTATCACAAGAACAGAAAACGAAACACCGCATGTTCTCACTCATAGGTGGGAACTGAACAATGAGATCACTTGGACTCAGGAAGGGGAACATCACATACCAGGGCCTATCATGGGGAGGGGGGCGGGGGGAGGGATTGCATTGGGAGTTATACCTGATGTAAATGACGAGTTGATGTGTGCAGCACACCAACATGGCACAAGTATACATATGTAACAAACCTGCACGTTATGCACATGTACCCTACATGTTAAAGTATAATAATAATAAATTAATTAAAAAAGAAAAAAAAAACAAAAAAACATCATGCATCTCTGGATATAGAACATTTTAACAGCTTTAATTATTATTCAAAAGTCAGTAATAAAAATATATTACTGGCTTTGAAGAAGAAAAATGGAAGCCTATAGGGGTGATCCAGTTATTTAGGAGATAGAGAATAAATCCCATCCTTTCTCATTTTTCAACATTTGTCATTGTGTTTTTGTCATAAAAGAAAGTATGAAATAAGTCACAGAACTACTTTTAATTATTTTATTTTGAAATTTTGTAATTTTCTGATGGTGAATGCAAGTATAAAATAATGTTTAGAAAATACGGATTGTTATAAATAAGAGAATAAAACCAACCACAGTGCAATCATTCAGAGATAACCATTGTTAGAATGTTTTATATGCAATAGAAATTTGAGCAGCAAATATTCACTAAGCAATTAAAAAAGAGAAAATTCCAATAAGTGTTAAAAAATAATAAACTATCCTCAACTCCACTGGTTGTTGGGGAAATGCAAACTAAAAGAAAACAAAACAAAAAAGAATTTAAAAAATGAGAGACATGGTTAAAGAAAGTGTTAGAAAACTGGAACATAAAGTCAAAGAAATTATAGAAAATGCAGCATAGAGTGAAGAAAATATAAAATAAGTAAAACATCTGCTGTCTAGAAAATATAGAAAAGAGCCTCTCTTTCTCTCCCTTATGCTTTCCTTTTTCTTTCCCTCCTGCTTTCCTTTTCCTTAACTTACCTTTTCTGAATAATGTAGCTGAAAAGCCATCAGTTGGGACAAACCAAGGTAGACAGTAGATTGCGGGAGTGAGAAATTGCACATAATGTTAGAACTAAGCAGGGTGAGAAGGCATTCATGCAGGGGGAAAGGGAACTCGATATTGATAAGGAAAGCCCAGGCAGAGTGAGGAAGATATGCCCATTAAGGGGCAGTTCAGCATGTGGTGTCAGAGCCTGAGCAGGATTCAGCTATCTTTGCATAAATGTGACTCAATGTTAGAATTTACGCTTACGGGTAGGTGGAGGTGGGGATGGGAGATTGTTTACATACCCAGAGATTGATGAAATAAGTTTATTAAAAACAATAAGAAAAAGAATCTTACTGTTGGAAGCGGTAGTTATAAATACAAAACGGGAGAAAATTGGAGTAGAACATGGGCTATGGAATTGGAATTAAAACATCAATGGTGTGTTATTTTTCTTTTGCTGCCTTAACAAATTATCACATACTTTATGATTTACAACAACACAAATTTATTATTTTACACTTCTGAAAGTTAGAAATCTAACATAGGTCTTACTGAGCTAAAATCAAGGTGTCGGCAGGGGTGCATTTCTTTATGAAAACGCCAAGATGTCATTTTTTTCCATGGCCTTTTCAGCTTCTAGAGGCTGCGTGGGTGCCTTAGATTGTGCCCTCTTCCTCCATCTTCAAAGCCAGCAATGACAGGTGAGGCATGCTCACATTGCATCACTACCTTCCTTTTTCACTTTTAAGGCCCCTTGTAATTCTATTAAATGTACCTGCATAATTCTGGAAAAACTTCCTCTTTTTAAGAGCAGCTGATTAGCAAGCTTAATTCCATCTACTACCTTAAGTCTCTTTTGCCACATAAGGTAACTAACATGTTTACAGGTTTTAGGAATTAGAATATGGGCATCTTTGGAGAGCCATTATTCTGCCTACCACAGATATATATTTATGATTTTCACTATGTATAGATAGAAAAGTAAATATATATTTAAATGTGTGTATTTGTACATATATGTGTGCATGTGAATACACACATATTATTCCCTTGTTCTGTCTACTGGGAAATCCTGGGGCTAATGACACTCCAGTAGTAATGAGAACACATGAAAGGGCCCAGAGCATGACTTCTAAATAACATTCTTCACTGTAAAGAATGAGAACACATGGACACAGGGAGGGGAACAACACACACTGGGGCCTGTCAGGGAAGGGGCAGGGGAGGGAGAGCATTAGGAAAAATAGCTAATGCAAGCTGGGCTTAATACCTAGGTGATGGGTTGATAGGTGCAGCAAATCACCATGGCACACGTCTCCATACGTAACATACCTGCACATCCTGCACATGTACCCCAGAACTTAAAAATAAAATTTTTTTTAAAAAGAATGAGGGTTCATTGGAGAAATGGCTGATTCATTTCTAAATGAATTAATTTAGAATGAATTCTAATTTCATTCTAAATGAAATTAGAGCTAAAGCATGAAAAAATACGATGGGCCTGAAACATCTTTTGATGCCAGAAAGCAAGGAAAGACACAAAGAAGGATGTACCAAAAAGACAGAGAAGCCAACTTGAAGGGATGCCCACTGGCTAAATTAAAGACAACTGGAGCATTAAAATAAATAATGGTAGTAGTGCATTGTTATACATTGAATAAAATAGGAAGCTATGAATCCACATAGATATTAATAAGCAAGTGAACATATGGAAAGTTTGGTGAGGAATGAGATATTTATGTAGTTCTAAATTACTCCCCACAAAATACATATTAATTATAAAGGAAACTTTACTCTGGAGAGGAAGATAATACCATATTAATGAAATAAGCAAAATGTGAATCAAGAGTAAAATAACAAATAGAAATTGGACATTATTTAACAGAAGTCAAGAAAAGAAAGAATAGGGCATTTCTCCTGTGATATTCCTGCCAAAGACGCAGAATATGAATCTAATCGTAAGTTTTTCATACTTGGCTATAACAATAAAAACTAGGATTTGAAAAGCTTGACAAATCATAAATGAAGAGAAATAAAAATTTGACTATGAGCATATTTTCAATAAAAACAATAGAAATCAGAAGAGAAGACAATATCTTAAAACTATTTACCCATGTAAACTCTACTTGAAAGATAAGGATAAAATAAAGACATTGAGAAAAACACAAACTAAGTTGCCACGAAAAAATCTTTACTAAGAATAAATGACAAAGAAATCAAAATATGAAGAAACCTCAATGAAATGAGTCTGAAATTGAAAATCTTCTACATAAAAACCTCTAGGACTAAATGGCTTCACTGATGAATTCTGTCAAAGATTCAGAGAATAACACCAATCTTAGACAAACTCTTCCAGATAATGAAAAAGGAAACATTTCCCAGCTCATTTTCTGAGGCCCATATCATTCTGAATTCAAAACCCAAGGCCATTAAAAGAGAAATGTAGACCAATATTCCTCAAGAACATAATATAAAAATCCTTTTTAAAAGGTAATAAATCAAATCCAACCACATAGAAAAAGAGATAATATACTATGATCAAGATTTTTTTGACAAGAAATTCAAAATTTGTTAAAAATCTGAAAACAAATCAACGTACTTCATCATAATAATAGAATAAAGGTAAACAACCACATCATTATATCAATGGTGTGGAAAATGCATTTAAAAATATTCAACACCATTTTATGACAGAAACACTCAGCAAACTAAAAATAGAAGGAAACTTACTCAATTTAAGAACATCTGTTTAAAACCTAGAACTACCATAATATTTAACATCATACGTTAAGCCCAATGTTTGATCACAAAACAAGGCAAGACAATCCACTCTCATCACTTCTGTTTAAAATTATATTGGAAGTCCAATGCCACCACCAACACAAAGAGAGAAAACCCACATAGATTAGAAGAATAGAAGCAAAACAGTCCTCATTTTCCAGCTCTATAACTATGTATGCAAAAAAGCCTTGAAAATCTACATACACTAGAATAATAAATGTTAGCAGGATTGCAGGATTCAATACCAATATACAAAAATCAACTACATCTCTATATTCTATTAATGTGTGATTAGAAAATAAATATTTTAAACTTCATTTATAATAGTATTAAAAATCCTTAGTGGAAAATTTAATAAAAATGCCTAACACTTATACAAAAAAAGCTTCAAGGCCGGGCGCGGTGGTTCAAGCCTGTAATCCCAGCACTTTGGGAGGCCGAGGCGGGTGGATCACGAGGTCAGGAGATCAAGACCATCCTGGCTAACACGGTGAAACCCCGTCTCTACTAAAAAATACAAAAAACTAGCCGGGCGAGGTGGCGGGCGCCTGTAGTCCCAGCTACTTGGGAGGCTGAGGCAGGAGAATGGTGTGAACCTGGGAGGCAGAGCTTGCAGTGAGCTGAGATCCGGCCACTGCACTCCAGCCTGGGCGACAGAGCGAGACTCCGTCTCAAAAACAAAACAAAACAAAACAAAACAAAACAAAAAAAGCTTCAAAACATTGCAAATCAGAAGTAATAAGGACCTAAACAGATGCAGAGATAACCATTGTAATAGTCAGCCGTGTCTAGATGGCAGTCCTTTACATACTGATTTAGAGATTCAAGGTAATTCCAACCAAAATTCTAACAAGATTGTTTTTAACTGGTAAGCTTATTTAAAAATTTACATGAAAAGGAAGAGATCTAGACTAGCTGTCTTTGTCTGTTTGGGCTGCCATAACAAAATGCTGTCAACCTGGAAGCTTGTAAACAACAAATTTATTTCTCACACTTCTGGAGACAATAGGCAAATTCAGTGTCTGGTGAGGGCTGCCTTCTGGTTCATAGAAATGGCGCCTTCTCCCTGTGTCCTCCTGTGGTGGATGGGATAATCAGCTCTGTGGGGTCTCTTCTATAAGGGTGTCAATTCCATTCATGAAGGTTCCCTTTCAAAATGAGATCACCTCCCCAAGGCTCCACCTCTCCATACCATCACATTCGTGATTAGGCTTTCAACACAGGAATTTTAGGAGGATACAAACATTCAGACCACAGCACTTACCAAAATAATTTTGGAAAAAAATTTAAAACTCATACAACCTGATTTCAAGGCAATATAAAGCTACATTAATCAGGACAGAGAGATACTGAAGTAAAGATAGATCCATAAATCAATGGAAAGTTCAGAAATAGACCTGCACTTATATGGAAAATTGATTTTCAACGTAAGTGCCAAGTTATTTAAAGAGTGGAAAGTGCGCGTTTCCAAAAACGGTGATGAAACTGCTGTGTATATGTCCCAAAATAAAAAGAAAAATCATACAATTCCTTCACACTATACACACAAATTTTAAATGAATCAGGGACCTAAACGTATAAGCTAAAACTATAACACTTAGAGAGGAAAACATGGAAGAAGTCATTTTAACACTAGCTTAAGAAAATATTTCTTGGACGAACACAAAGAGTGTATAGACATTGCTGGTATGAAAAAAAGTGGCACAGCCATTTTGTAAACAGTACAGCAGTATGTTAAAAGGTCAGCCCTGCACTTACCATATATCCTAGGTATTTACCTAAGAGAAATGGAAATGTATGCACACACAAACTCTTTTATGTGAATATTCATAGCAGCATTATTCATAATAGCCCCAGACTGAAAACAGCAAATCCAAATGGTACCAACTAATCAAATGGTAAAGATGAACAAATTTGATATATTATATTATGAAATACCACTTACTAATAAAAAGTAATGAAATACCATGATCAATCTCAAAACAGTGCTAAGCGAACAAAGTCAAATCTAAGACTATATACTCTATCTTCCATTAGAATTAAATCCTTAAAAAGGCAAAACTAAAGGAATGAAAATCAGATCAGTGTTTGCCACAGGGCTGGGAGTGAAGTCTCGCAATGAAACTTCTTTAAGGTGAGAGAATTATTCTGTATCTTGATTACGGTGGAGGTTACAGTGCTGTATATAATTCCCCAAATTGACAAAACTGTTCTCTTAAGATGGATGGACTTTATGTAGATAATACCTTAATAAAATATACTTTTAAAATGTGTTAAATTGCATTCTTATATCACAATATACAAAAAATTCTATTTTAGATGTTTGTAGACTTTAATATGAAAGATACACTTTGACAGTAAGATATAATATGTTCTTTTCTGATCCGGGAAATGAAGCATTATTTTTGGAACACAAAAAGCACTAGCCATAAATGCAAAGATTAGTACATTCAGTTTTGTCAAAATTAAAAATGCATAGTCATTGAAAACAAAGTAAACAACTTGCCCTGGTTTGCCTGGGGCTTTCCACGTTTTAGCAGTTTATAATCCTGTGTTCCAAGAAACCCCTCAGTCTCGAACAAACTGGAACAGTGAGTAACTCTATCAAAAGTCATTAAACAAAGTGAAGACAACCCCCAACTGTTAACCAGTATTTTCCACAGGCGTAAAAGACAAATAATTCTCTAGAATATTAGTAGGTAAAAGATGGCAAATATCTTATTGATAAATTCACAGAAGCCTTAAACGGACACTTCCAAGAAGAGGGTACATGAAAGGCGAAGAATCATAAAAGGATGTTCTTTCCAGTCTCTCTTTTTTAAAAATCTGGAAAATGAAAATTAAAAGTGAGATACTGTAGTGATAGACCATTAGAAACCAACATGTTTTTCCAGAAATGTTTAGAACCTGAGGGCACCAAGTATAGGAAAGAATTTGGGGAAATAAACACTTGTATAAAAAAACTCTAATACAGGCCGGGTGCGGTGGCTCACGCCTGTAATCCCAGCACTTTGGGAGGCTGAGGCAGGTGGATCACAAGGTCAGGAGTTCGAGACCAGTCTGGCCAATATGTTGAAACCCTGTCTCTACTAAAAAATACAAAAAATTAGCTGGGCGTGGTGGCAGGTGCCTGTAGTCCCAGCTACTCGAGAGACTGAGGCAGAAGAACCGCTTGAACCCAGGACACGGAGGTTGCAGTGAGCTGAGATTGTGCCACTGGGCCCTAACCTGGGTGACAGAGTGAGACTCCACCTCAAAAAAACAAAACAAATTTTTTTAAAAAGCCTCTAATATATAAACGGATGAAAACATTCAGTAGAAAAGAATTTGCTAAATAAAATTATGAAGTGAAAATTGTGTATATCCTATAAACCAGTAACCTTACCCCTAATTATGGAGTTGTAGAGACATGGAGCATGTATATCAATTGATATTCGGAGGAATCTTTATGGTAGTCTTGATGCTAGTAGAAATAAAGAGAAAGAAAAATAGAAGCAGCATAAATGTCCATTGAAAGAAGATGGATAAATTAATTAAATATATCCACACGGTGAAATACTGTTTAGCTGTGAAAACGAGAATCATAGCTATGATTTTCAACATGGATTTTAAAAACAATATGAAAAAAATCAAGTTGTAAAAGAACACCTATAATGGGATACAGT